>NC_092342.1:61312500-62512500 GCF_046630445.1 Rutidosis leptorrhynchoides
ACCGAGATAAGTGCATGGGAATTTGCCTATTTGACCCGAGATAGTTCGCAACAAGGTTAATTTCACTATCGTCAACACCAATGCCAAAAACGCTACTCTTGTGAAAATTCACTTTGAGACCCGAAGCGAGTTCAAAACATTTAAGCAACTTTCCAAGATCACTAACATTCGATCTACTCCATTCACCAAAGAAAATGGTGTCGTCTGCGTATTGCAAATAAGAGACAAGAACTTTGTCTCGCCCGACTTCAATGCCTTTAAACAAACCTTTTTCTGTGGCCGCTTTTGTAAGTATGTTCAATCCTTCGGCCGCCAAAATAAAAAGGAAAGGAGACAATGAGTCTCCTTGTCGTACCCCTCTTCTGAGTGTGAACTCATGAGTTGGGGAGCCGTTAACAAGAATGGAAATTGAGGCCGACGTAAGGCAGCTTAATATCCATTTTCTCCACTTCGCACCGAAACCCATACATTCCATGACCTCTAGCTAGAAGGAAATTCCAACTGATACTATCAAACGCCTTCTCAAAATCCACCTTAAAGATAACTCATTTCTTTCGGTTTGCTTTTAAGAAGTCAATAGTTTCATTTGCAATTAAAACGCCGTCGAGGATGTAGCGCCCTTTTATGAAGGCACTTTGTTCAGGGCCCACGAGAGATGGAATAACTTCCCTGAGACGGTTTGAAAGGATTTTTGACACAATTTTGTAATAGCTCCCGATCAAACTAATTGGACGAAAATCCCCGAGACCATCCGGACTTGACTTTTTTGGAACAAGCGTAATGAACGAGGCGTTGCAATCTTTCGATATTACCCCGTTTTCCCAAAACCAGTTAATTGCGTCAACGAGATCTTTCTTCACGGTATTCCAACATCTCTTGTAGAACCTAAGTTTAAAACCATCCGGACCGGGTGCTTTCGAGCTACCGCAATCATTCACTGCTTCGAAGATTTCTTTTTCAGAAAACTCACATTCGAGGGCGGCAGCTTCCATATCAGTAATGGATGGCTAATGTAGGCCCTCAAGAGAAGGCCTTAAGTTATCTTTTTTTTTCAAATAACGCACTATAGTGTCAAGGCTTCTTCTTTAATATCATTTGGGTTTTTGTTCCAAGTACCATTTATTTTAAGGCCCCGTATGTTGTTTCTGTTGAATTTGTTACGAATGATGCCATGGAAGAATTTTAAATTTTCATCCCCGTCGATGGCCCAACGAATCCGGGCTTTATGTGTCAGCATACTTTTCTTTTCATTTTCTTTTCTAATCCATTTTTTCCTGTTGTCGTTCCGCTGATCTAGTTCTGTTGGGCTAAGAGGGCCTGATTCGGCTTTTAATTCAAGCCTCATAGCTGCAGCCTTGCATTCTTCTATATCTTCATCGATTTTACCAAATTTCTGCTTACTCCAAGATCTTAAGACCCCTTTCAGCCTCTTTAATTTATTGAGGAAATTACAGTCTTTGTGACCTCCTGTATTCAACGATTCATTCCATGATGCCAAACAGACTTGTTCGAATTCAGGATCATCCATCCAAAAATCAAATATTTTGAACGGCTTTGCTCCGAAGTCATTGTCTTCGTCTTTTAATAACAGAGGACAGTGATCGGACGTGAGCCTATCCAAAGTGACAACCGAAGAATTACCCTAAACAGAGATGAATTTTTGAGACACCAGGAACCTGTCGATTTTGCTAAACTTAATTCCATTATCACAGACCCTTGTAAACTTTCTACCACCAATCGGGATGTCAATTAAACTGTTGCTTGTGATGAAATTATTGAACTTTCTTGCGCGAGCTTCTATGAACTCACAATTTAATCTTTCACTTTCATCTCTGATCTCTTTGAAATCGCCACAAAGAACCCATGCCTCGTCAGGTTGTCCATCAATTAATATCGAAAGAGAATCTCATAGAGTTTGTTTCTTTGTGTCATCATGAGGGCCATAGACGTTGACGCCGTTCAGTTTAGTACCATTGGATTTCCATGTACCTCGGATGCCAATAACCCGATTGTAAATTAAAGATTCTATGTATTTTTAGTTGTAATATTTAATTTAATTTATATGAATAGATTAGATGTATTTTCATTTGTAAAATTTTCATAAAGTGTTATATAATACTACCAGATAAAATTAATTCATAATTTAATATGAAAGACTTTGAGACGAATTTTTGAAACTAAAAGAGTAATAAGTAAATTTATTTTAGAAGTTGAAAGAGGATAGTGAAATAGAATCCGTCATCTTGAAATATGATCAAAGAGGATAGGTTGAGTGGAATAACAATGCAAAATTGGAGCCACCTGATTGGACTGTCGATAGACACTACATGACGGTTATTATTAACTTTCCTTTAAATTTTTACTGCAAATCTTTTAAGAACTTTAATGAAAGCTTTTAAGACTTTCGATAGAAAATTCATAATAAACAAAGAAAAAAACAAAGTGAAGATGTCAAAAAACCTCCCTTGTTGACTCCAACTAATAAGATGATGCTTCACGATTCAAGATTATATCATTGGGTTAACCTATTGGAATAAGAAACCTTCAAAATTTGACTATAGAAAAAAAGCATTCCTTTCCTACCAAACTTCAAGAATACGTTGTCATAATGTCATATATATCTATATTAATCCAAAACAAACATACAAACTCATACTTTTTTTATAATCTATCTTAATTAAGTTTTTATGGCAAGATCAAAGGGTATTTCTTATGGCCGTTTAATTGTTAAAAACTTTCACACTATAAAATCATCAACATGTTCTCAAAACACAAAGATCATCAATGGCACGACCCGTTTTCGTATGCTCCCAAACACCACCGTGGATTGTCAAGCACGAAGATCATTTTGTGACTTAAGTGGAAATCAATCATCATCACCATCACCACCACCATCATCATCCTCATCTTCGTCTTCAAGTTCTAATTGGTAAGCATCTTTTCAATTATTATTAAGAAACAACAAAAAAGTTATAAATAATTAATAAAATCTATAGTCTAGCGGTATGTGAAAAGCCCCTTTAAACAAGAGACTGGGGTCAAGCCTCGTTATAATCACGTACATATTCATGAGTTTGGTGTGTGAGTTTGACTTAAAAAAAAAAAAAATTATTGTAATTGATAAAGTTTTACAGTAGTATGCTAAGGATCTTGTTTATTTTTCAGGGGAAAATGGACAGTGGGTGGAATTATGGTGACTATAGTCTTACCATTTTTACAATTCAAAGGTATACTATTAAATTCCCTTTAATAAATCACAACGTTTCAAAAATGTTTCAAAAATGTGTATACTATTAACGTGTCGCTTTTATAAAAGTTGGAGTACATAATGCACATACTACTTGGGACTCTATATTTCACTCACTCATGACTCAAATCTTTCTAACAAGAATAAGTGGGTTCATTTGAATTATACAGAAGATGTAGATTTGGTTATAGAGACGGCTGAGGAAGTTATAGATTTGGTAGAAGTGGTGGCAGAAGCGGTTGATATGGTGGCAGAGAAGATAGACGACGATCTTCTAGAAGGCAGTAAGATCAAAACCACCGTCGAGTTAGTTGAAAAAGCGGCGGAAGCAATAGTAGAAGAAGCTCAACAAGCCCTAGAGTTTATTGACGAGGTATTTCAGTTCATCACATTATATATGTGAACAACATATACAGGTTTCATAGAACATTGATAGGAAATACTTTCTTCCCTCTTGAGTTGCTTCACTCTGGGTGGATAAATGACTTCTCTTATTCTAGGATATGAGAACGATTGTCTACATCTTACCTCCCTCAAACTCTACATATGTGAGATTGGCTCTTGTTGTTGTTGTGTTGTTGTAACTTTGTATTTTGTTAAAAAATACAGGCTCAAGCAGCGGAGCAAAAGTTGAATCCTATTATAGAGCCGGCTAAACAATTAACCCAAGTGGCTCCAACGGAAGGAAATTGATACTCCTAAGTCCTAAGTGTATATACATATGCTAATTTATTTTATTTGTAACTAGTGTATAATCGTAATTTCTGGAAGTTAATAATTATTTGATAATTATAATTAGTAATTAATATGGTGGTAAATGGTGATGGGTTGAAACGATCCTCAAATCGGCCTCAAAATGTGCACGATCCGCTTGTCCGTCACAACCCCGAGAGACTATCGTCCCTCACAACTAAAACAATGGACTAACCGAGTATCTTCAAGTTTCAATTAAAGTCATGACGGGAGATATTAATTACTCACTACTTTAAGCTTATGAGAGAATCAACCTTTCTTTCAGTTCTAGCTAGGGATGTAAATGAGTTGAACTACTCGCTAGTTACTCGAGCTTGGCTCATTAAAATCTCGATTCGAGCCAACTCTAAATGAGCTCGAGCTCAAGCTTGAACATTAGTTAAAGCTCGTTTAGTAAACGAGCTCGAGCTCGAGCTTCATGTCTCGAGCTTGAACAAGCTCGCGAGCCTAAACGAACTTTGAATAGATTACCTACGAGACTGAATTTATCGAGTAGGGAGATCCAACGTATTGATTGTGTGTTATGTGATCATTTTGTCGAATCTCTTGATCATGTGATGTTTGGTTGCGTGGTGGCTAATGAATAATGATATGTGGAGAAAAATTCGTTTATGGTCAGGCATCGATATCCCCATATGTTCATCATGGTCCGATTGGTTAACTTGGTACAATGGATGGCGTTCATCTTCCGAATCGAAACAGAGAATGTATGTCATTGTGGTGACTTTACTTTGGTACCTATGGCGTCTACGAAATAGTGTCCTCTTTGGTCCTAGTCCGTTGAAGAAGAGTGATCTTTTTGATTATATTCGTATTATGTCTTTTAATTGGATATGTAATGGAGGCAGATTTAATATCAGCTGGAACGCCTGGCTCTTGATCTTGAAGCCGTTGTAATCAACTTTGGCTCCTTCCCAGTTCCTCGCTAGGGAGGTTGCTTTTTATTCTTTGAATGAATAAATAAAATTTTGCTGGTAAAAAAAAATACATCAAAATATCAAATATTTTAATAATTTGATATATAATTATAATAATCACTATGATATCAATAATAGTTGTAAGAATAATACTTATCATATTATATGTGGATAATAATTACAAAAATAATAAATATGAACTATAATAAATTTAAATTTTATAAAGAAGAATAATTAATTTGATTAATGAGTCGAGCTCGAACCGAGCTCGAACTTGTTAAATATTAAACGAACCGAGCTCGAGCTCTATGAAACTTAAACGAGCCGAGCTCGAGTTTGCAGTGTTCGAGCTCGACTCGGCTCGTTTATATCCCTAGTACTAGCCGATGTGAGACGGGGTACTACAAACTCCCCAACCTAAATTACTGACGTCCTTGTCAGACTGAAACATAATCTATATCCACGATCACTCATGTCCACGGTCAATGTGGAATTTGCCTAAACTCATCGTCCTCAAATGCGGTTTGCCCTACCATCCCGAACGACACATGAGTGGCTCTAGTACCAACTGAAACAACCCTCAAATCGACCTAAAGAGGTGCACGATCCGCGTGCCGTCACCACCCGAGATATAATCGCCCTTCTCAGCTAAAACAATGGATTAGCCGGGTATCTCTAGGTTTCAACTAAAAACTATGATGGGAGATATTAATTAACTACTACTTTAAGCTTATAAGGGACTCAAACTTTCTTTCACTAACCAATGTAGGACGAGATGTTACATGGCTGGTGGTGGTTCAAAAGTAATTGGGTTTTCCTCTAGTTACCAAATTATCTTGAAAATGATTTTTATGATTATGCTGACACCGAATGAGAAGATCGTGGAATTCACAGTCAAAATGAAAGGGATGCGTAATGGAGAAGAGTTCAGGGGAGTGGAAAACAATACTCCCTCCGTTCCACTACAATTGTCCTTGTTGACTTTTTAAAGTCTTTAATTGATGATTTTGACTGTAAATATTTGTATTTGTGTTATATAATATTTGATGAAAATTATATGAATAAATCGAGTTTTAAAAAGTGTTATCATTCATATAATTTTTATCAAATGTTATATAACACAAATATAGATATTTATAGTCAAAATTAACAAGGAAAGACTTTGAAAAGTCGGCGGGAGACAGTTGTGATGAGACAGAGAGAATAATATATTATAGTAATACTAATAATATTATAATATAAAGTCAAAGGAAAAAATGTGATAGCTGATTGGGTAGGATAGGTACTTATCGACTACTTGCAGAGTTCTTCTATTTCATTGGTACATTTTAAATATTTATCAATTATTTCATTAATACACTTTAAATATTTATCATATATAATCTATAATATAATATATAACATTATCTAAAAGTTACTACTTAATTCTATTTTTCTATTCAATTCAACTAATAAATGTGAAATGTTACACAAAATACTCCTATATGTTAAAAATGTACTCCCTCCGTCCTAAAATAATTGTCTCATTTGAATTTTTTGGTCTTTTGTTTACAACTTTAACTGTAACTATTTCGGTTTGTGTTATACAATAATTGATGATATTTGTATGAATAGATTCTTTTTCTAATCGTGTTTTTATTGAGATAACTTTCATCATATATTATATAATACAAAAGAAAATAATTATTGTCAAAGTTGAGACAAAGACTCAAAAAGGTTAAATGGGACAATTGTTTTGAAACGGATAAAGTATCTTTTTATTCGTGTAACATAGCTAAAATTTAACACAATTCTTTACAATGAATCCCATAAGTATGTTGGGGGAGAATGTAGATTAACATGGGATTATGTTTAATGATTATACTAATCTTAACCCATAACAATAAGTGTTTTGATGATGACATATGCATATAGCAAAATGTGATGGTAGACATCTTGACATAAAATAAACAAGTTCACTAATTCACACTCGCTCTAGCAAAAGACCAAAACCAAAAGAAAGCTTAAAACGAAAAACAGGTACATGGCTAAAACACGATCGACCGTAGGTCAGACCGTGGAGACTTGCACTCAGATTTACGAAATCTGAGATGCACGGTCGACTCCACGGCTGACCGTGAATCGATCGCAGAAACCTACTGTCCGGTTTTTGTTTGACCACTTCTGGGCGTCTATAATTCATGAAACCTGTTCAAACATGCTTAGAATAGTTGTCTCCTTCATTCCCAAAGGAGCTTTGGTCACTAGAACACTAATCTTGGTTAATCACGCCTAATGACACCTTAATGATGATTAGGCCTTGATTAAGAAAAACACATAAGTGTTTTAGGAAAACATGTACATCTAAAATATATTTAGACATTCTTATGATGGTCACCAAGTCCCAACCAAGAGTTGCTCTTTCCTTGTACATGTGTTGAATATTAATGTATACTTATACATCAATCTTGCAAATGTCACTTTGCAAGTAAAACTTACTTAGTCTTAGTTTAATGATGTGTTATCACTATATGATTAATTCTAAGACTACTTAATGATCTCTTACTAGTCATTACATGAATATTACTTGACTACTTGTTATTAGTACATGTGTATTATTTGACTAAATGTTAAGTGCCAAATGATAAGTAGTGAGTTAATATGTATATGTATCAATCTTGTCTTGCTATTTGTTACAAGATGTAACTAGTATTTGGACTACTTCAATATATGCATGTGTTACTTGGATAAATATTAGAATGTCATAATCTAGTAAACTTAAAAGATAATGAAACATTAACACACATAGATTTGCTTAAGTCTAAAAATAAGTTTATGAATAAGTTTAAACTTGATTAACTTGATGTCTTTCAACATGCTTAATCGTTATTATTTTTAATTTGTCAAAACATCAATACCACACTTAATTAATTACAAACAAGTTCAAATTTGAATACTAGCATGCTTTGTAATTAAAGTAGGTTTGTGTCATCAATGACATGTTGACTAACCAATAGAGATTTAACAAATGTGTTAATTACAAATAAAGGATTATGACAAAACTGAGATTGCCTCACATGATTATCATGACTTGTATCCAAGAATGTTAGACTTCCACTTTGAGCATGATAATTCACTATCAAGGCAATACATCCAAGGTAAATGGACATTTAATGCATATAGTATTTGTATAGGATATTGGGTATCTTTTTGCAGGTGTTAAATGAAGTAAAGTGTCCAAGGAGTGACGTCCAAAACTGATTTAAACGGCTATACAACGGATATATATTTTGGAATGAACCACGTGCGGTCGACCCACGGTCGACCGTAGGTCAAGCCGCAGACATACCTGACTTTTTATCTCTCCATATAAATAGCAAGACTTGGAGAACTTTGAAGACTTTGACCTCTTGCATGCTACAACTCAAAATCATCAGATAATCACAAGAACATAACATTCATACATATATTTGTGATTAGCAAGAGAAGTTTTATAATCTCATAGATTATAAAAGGGGTGTTTGTAAACTTACTTTCAAATTCTAATCTTTGTAAGTTTACATAGTGTTGTAATAATCTTTAGAATTGTCTTAGAATTAGAATTATCTTAGAATTGTCATTACTAGAAAGGGTGAGTCTTTGTACTTTGTAATTAGAAGCATATGCTAGCTTAGCTATTATCTTTCTAAAAGGGAATTAGGGAGTTGATTAATCTCATTGGAGATTAATACTTGTCCAAGTTGTAGACAAATTGATCTAAGTTGGAGGTAATCTTTCCAAGGGATAGAAGGATTAGGTTTGTAGTCCAAGGAGAAGTACAAGGCTTGTAAATCGGATCTTCACCGGATTTGGAGAAAAGTGCTTAGTGAAGCATGAAATCCTGATTAATGAATCGGGGAGTGGATTAAGGTGGATTAGTTAACATCCACCCGAACCATTATAAATCCTTGTGTTTATGCTCTTTACTTTACATTCCGCACTATTAGAAACATAAACCCACTACACATTGGTTTGAGTTGATTAAGGTGACCAAGTATTGTTCAAATCTTATTGATCATCGAAAAAGTTTCAAAAATTGTATTAAGTAACTATTCACCCCCTCTAGTTACTTACAAATTATATAAAGATTTATATTTTAAACCTCAATTCAACACTTAAATAAGCTATTATAATTAAAAAATTTCTAACAACAACTTATGATACGTCGTAATTAACATTATTGTTTTATACCTATAAGTTATACATTGACTTTAAATCGACAATTATCAAAATGTTTCACATTCTTGTTATTGTAAGATAATGAAACCCGTGAGCAGGGCCGGTCCTGAGATTTTTAGTGCCCTAAGCGAGTCGGAAAAAAGGCCCTTATAAATAAGAAACATTCAAGTTGCCCATTGAGGGTTAATTTCGGGGCTTAATCAATACGGAGTTTATTATATTCGTACGTAATTATAGCTTTTGTTACAAATTTAGTTAATCTGTACAAATAAATTTGTTCATACGTACCAATTATTTTTTATATCAAGTCATCATGTATCTAATCCTTGAAGAACTTAGTAATTTTTCGTATGTTTTAATAATCCACTTTGTTGGATAATTTTATAAACGAGAGTACACCATTATATGAAGACCAAGGTGAAGCTTCGAAGAGAAACATGAAGAATTAATGTTTTTTTATTACTATATATTGTTTTGTGTATTGTGTATTCCATTTTTTGTTTCACTTGATATAATTTTAAGAATTGACTTGTAGGCCATTATTAAACTATTAAACTAAACCTTTTAATCTGTGTATTGGTTTTTTTTTTTTTTTTTTTTTTTTTTTTACCTTTACCTTGATATCTACAAGTCTGATGTATATTGTACCTTAAACTGATCATGGTCTGCAAAGGACTTTTGAGTTGTATATATCAATTTTAAACATTTGAACAAAACAGATAGTATTAAATAAACAAACTTTTCCCACATCGATTACCAAACAAATTTTTCTCTAGTATTAAATAAAGTAGTACTCATAATAATTAATAAATTTACAATACTGGGCCTTTGTAATTGAATTAAAAGTTAAAATGGGTCTTGTAATCCAATTCGTTTTCTCCTGGAATGGCAAATATGGACTCTTGTAATTCAAATCATCTTTCCTTAGAAATTAGCCCCTTTGTACGTTGAACCCTATTGGGCCCATGCCTATTGGGCCCCCAGAAAGCATGGCAAATATGGACTCTTGTAATTCAAATCGTCTTTCCTTAGAAATTAGCCCCTTTGTACGTTGAACCCTATTGGGCCCATGCCTATTGGGCCCCCAGAAAGCATGGGCCCTGTACAAATGTACAAGTTGTGCCACCTACTGGGCCGGGCCTGCCCGTGAGGTTATTATGTTTATGCATTTTATAGTGACTACAAGAACTCTAGCAAAACCCTTGACCCACAAATGGGTCGGACTAATCTCTAGTCCAACATTTTCTAGTTTAACAGTTATATATCAACCTTGTGTTGTAGCTCATGTGGTAGTGACACACCTCTCTTAGCGAGAGGTCAGGAGTTCGACTCCCGTAAGGTGCAACATTGCACACAAGGTTGCCCCTTAACCCTTAGATCGTATATATCATCATATATATCATAGTAATAAATTAATAATACGAATTCTCCCGGACCAACCCCAATAGAAATAACCTTTAGATATGTCACTGAAAGAAAGTGATTCTGTTCCCTCTCTTTTTAGGATTCCGAGGATGGGCCGGCCCATCCTACCCCCAATAGAAATAACCTTATTGGTTGCTATTTGATTAAGGTTTTGAGTATTTTGAGGTTTTATTGTGGTTTTGATTAGGGTTTATTAATTTGAGGTTTGATTTGAGTTTGGGTTTATGAGGATGAAGATGAAGATGAAGATGAATGAGTTAAAAAGAGAAGAGAAGGTAGAATGACGAAAAACCCTCACATCTTTATGTTTTTATGTTGGTCACTTATTTAATTAATATCCATGAAAAAAGCTTATAACGAAACATACATTTTTTGATAAACCACAAGGACAGTTGTGTAATTATGTCAAATGTTTTTTACGGAGTAGTAAATATAATTTAAGATTTTTTGTTTTCTTTCAAGATAAAGTATAGAAATAGATGAGGGTAATATGGAAACGTGTATACAGTTAGAATTAGATTAGAATTAAAATAGGGTTTTAGTGTTAGATGAGAATTTAAATTGGGTTTAGTCGGTTTTTGATTCTCATAAATGCAACCTTATTGTCTCTTGCTTAAACTATTCGATTATTGCCGGTGGTTGTCTTGTTCTTCGATAGATTATTTGTCATAGAATCAGAAGATTCAGGCAGATAGATCGAGAAGTCGAGTGCAGGTATAGCTTGATACTAGTACTAGTTTTAATTAATTGTTGATAGTATCGAATATTCGTATATTAGAATCATATAGAAACAGATTGTATTGGTCGAGTTTTCAGGGATGTCCTGTCACTTTACACGCCCCTGCGTGTTTTTGTTTCCGAACGGTTATAGTTAAGTTGTATAATATGTAAAGGTTTTGGTTTTCAGCCTGAGAACGAGCGTGTTTTGTTGTCTGCTATGATCATAATAAGTTAAAGTTATTGTGGTAGAAAATTTGGTTTCAAGATAACATTAAAAGCTAGAAACCTTAGAAGAATTTCAAACAGTAGATAGTAAATGCTTAAACAACTGCGGGGGTGGGGCATTTTTTTGTTTTTAAATGGGCAAGTTGTCGTCATCACCCGGAGAAGTATTACTATTAACCACCTTCATGATCATTTGCCTTTGCTATGCACGCACACGCTTTTGGAAGGAAACCTGAATCGCATTGCAGGAACCAAATCTTTAAACTATCCCGAGGGGTAGGCAGACCGGGTTCGGGTTTGAATCCTGAATGGATCCGGGAGAAAACTTTAGTAATTTGGAAATCAAATTTTGAATATATATATATTTTTTTTTCTAATGACAGGTGGGGTTTTAAAACATCTTACTTTACATGTGGTAAACCTTTACCGTACGTGTAAACTCTAGTTGATTAATAACTAAGTCGTCTAACTGTTTTTTTTTTATGATACTGCCTTGATTTAGGGACCTGTTTAAAAGGTTTGAGTTGGGTCAGTTTTGATACGCATACGATTCAGTAGTACTAATGGGAGAAGAAGGAGATGGGCTGGTTTCCATATCAGTTGAAGATGATGTGCCATCACATTCCTCCTCGGGCACCATCCATCGAGAGTAAGTTAATTCGATGAACAAAGGTTTATACTTTATACCACTTTTTAGATATTAATGGAGGTTATTAATTTGCAACATATGCATTGTGGATTTCAGGATTTCACCGTACACTAAAATTTTGATGTATACGAATTTGTTCTCTGCGTGTGTTTTGATAAATATTCGCCATGGAATCATGTCTCAAAACGATAAGAAACTGCCTCATTCCGGGACAATGGTGAATGGTGTTTTTCTGAGGTTGTCCGGTTTAACGTTATGTTTTACAATACTAGTAACCGGACTTTTGATATGTACAAAGTACTTTCAGTTCTCATGGATGAAGGATATTCATTACACTGTCTTAAAGTGTATTGGTTACTGCTCCACAATTGTCTCTCCCTTCTTACTTCTAATGGCGTTATTTGTCAAACTCGATTGGATTGGATTTTTACTGGCGTGTGTAATCATTGGGACCGTAAATTGCATGCTTTTATTCGTTTTATGATCCCAAAAAATTAAACCAAGAGAAAATCTACACCATTGTGTTCTCCGGATTCGTTTTAGTACCTCCCTTTTTCGTGTTGGTGATCTTCCTCCCCAACAATCTCAACTGGATTGTGTGGACTGTTTATGCTTTAATAGCCGTATTGAATATTTTGTGGATTTATCTCTTCGGTTAATTGGTCATGTTTTTAAATAGTTTGATGTCATGGTGGTTGGTTGAGTAAGTTATGGAGGTTGTTTTTTATATTCTATTTTCCTTGTATGCCTATAAGTGGTACTATTTGCATTTTCATTAGATTAATTGAAAAAAAGCTACATACAATGCATATTCCGTATGTTATTCCATTATTAAGTTGTACTTTCTTTAAAATACACACTCTGTTTGATCTTCTTTCTTAAAGTCATTCATATAAATCTAATTCTCAAGGAAAATAACACAATGAAAGATTAGTCAAAATCTTTTAAAATCAATATGCTATAAATAGAAGCAATCCCTCGAAGGTTGACCGAAAATTTTGGTTTATATAACTAGAGACCAGTTATGCAATTTGCCATCTTGTATAATGTAATGATTTAGATCATAATTAAAATGAGCCACAGTGGACTAGTTTATACTTAAGTTCTGTAGAACAGAAAATAAAAATCAGTTTGAATTCAAAAAGGAATTAATTGATCACACAGAATATATGGAGTCTGATTTAACAACCACCACTGTAGACGCTGAGTGAGAGGATCTTAGAATCAACCTAACACGATCTAGAGGCGGAATAACAATAGAAAGAGCTTAAACGAATATCTATGGGTTTTCGGGTTCGTACAAGTCAAACCAAGACTAGATCTTGATAAACACGAAGCCTAGACTGACATTCTGTGGTATTTGGACATGAAGATTGAGAGAGACTCGACCAAGAAGTGTTTTTCGTGTGTGTGTGATGTGCTGAGTTGTTAACCAAATTAATGAAGATTAATTAGGCTTAAATGCCTCAGTTCCTATGTCGGTCGACAGTGAATGACAGTCGGTCGACTGACCATGTCAGTCGGCCGACTGTCGAGTAATATTACGAATTATATTTAAACGTTTACAAATATAAAATAACACATCGACAATCAACGTTTAACAATATTACAGGTTACAACATGATCGAATAAAACGTTAAAGTTCATGGAACTAGGGATTACAAAATATGCACTAACAAACTCCCCCTAAGACCTAGTTCCTCATAAGTCTTCGATCTGCTTCAATCTCTGTACGGATCTGTAACCATATTGTTCAAATAGCAAACCTTTGCAACACGAATGTACTGTTGTGCTTGAACTCTATTTTCTGGCCTGTACAGCATCCGATTGTAGTACAATGTGAAGATGTCAGCTTCACAGCAATTTCTCAACCAAACGGGATCTAAAACCCGTATCGAGTCTGTCTCATCTTCCTTCAATTTGTCCAAAACAATGACTGCCTCCTCTGAGCGTTCATCGTAGTACCACCAGCGAAAACGTGGGCTAAAGTTCTGCGGCATTTTCATCACAGGAACCTTTCTCATATAATTTACTGGCTTGTATTTGACTATCTTTCTTCGTTCGCCCGTTTTCTTGTTTGTTCTATAAGTGATCGTGGGAAATTGAGGGCCGAATCCCTCAAAGTTCTTTGACAAGTACGAGTGTCTTATCTTCTTGCAGACAATATTAGGAATTCCGTCATAATCCCTATATAACATTTTGAGCCTAGCCACCTGCATAAATTCAAAGTACGGTAGAGACGTGAACTCGTATCCATGTTTGATGTAATCCACTCCGTACTCCTTCTTTATTGCGTATATATTCAACTCTTTAATGTAGGCCCACGCAATTATTTTTCCTTTAGCCAAAAGATTCGCCGGTCTATTAATGTAATTCATCCATTCAGGTTCCGGCGCTGGCTTCTCACAATATTTTCTGATCCTCAACAGGATCTTCCACTCAGCTTCTAGAACTTCTATCTTTTCTTTATTTATCTTGACCGGTAAAAACCCTGGAGGCAAATCTTCGGTCTTTTCTTTTTCTTCGCATTTACGGTTTAGAAGCTCTTCATTCATTTTGAAGTAGTCTTGAAATGTAGGTAGATCTTTATCGTTATTACATTCGTACTCTGGAAAATCACCTATTGGTTCATCTTCAATAATTACTTCATCAAAATCTTTGTCGTTTTCATTACTTACGACAATTTCCTCAAAATCATCACTAGAATCGTAACGATTCTCAAAAGATGAGCTAGCAGTTGCGTCAGCTGAAGTACTTGCTTGTTGCTCTTGACGCACTAGCTCGGCCTGCTCCTCAGCGCTTAGATCCGGCGGGATCTCCCCTTCTTCTAAATCATCAAATACAACTGAGTGATTCAGACGATCCTGCTTTGCCAAAAAATCACGTAAAGAATAATCAATATTTAGAGGAATTACTGACAGTGGGTTCTCGCTTGTGCCTTTAGCAATATCCCAACCTAGCTCATCCTCGCCTTGATCGTTAAAATTACCAAAGTCTATATCCTCCTCGAGATCAACAGCCTCAATATTGAAATTATTTTCCCACTCAAGCACCTTCGAAAGTGCCTTGTTCGCTGTAGTCTCAGCCTTTACAATCAGCAAATTCTGAGCATCAAACTTAGTTTGTAACTTCTTCAATTCAACCTGTTGATCTTCAACCTGCTTGGTCAGTTTGGCAATCTCAGCATCCTTTCTTCTCTCTCGTTCATCAGCTTTTTCTTTAAACTTTTCAAATTCAGAAGCCATATTGACAACCTTCTCACTTAATATAGAAACCGCAGCATCTTGTGTAATAGCGGTCGTGGATGCAGCAGCATGAACTCCTGTATCAGTTTCAGCACGTGTTTCTTGAGTAGCAGCAGCTGAAGGTTGTCGTTGTGGTTGTGATTGCTGTGATTGTCGCTGTTCAGTAGCGGAGGACGACTCAGTCCTTTTTGCCTTCTTAATGAATCTTATGCACCTCTGCTTCGGCTTTGTTGTAACCGAAGGACCCTCAGATTGTTTTCGCTTTCTCAGCTCGAATTGATCAGGGTCAAGGTCATCTCCTTCATCGTCTTCATCAACCAGTATCTGTTCAATTGGAACAACTGGCGGTGGCTGATTAACCTCTTGATCGTCTTCACCAACTGCGACGATATCATCTTCATTACCAGACGTACTGTTCTCATGACGACAGGCAGCACCTGGTGGACATACATAGTTTTCATTTGCGAGGTGGCCAACC
The DNA here is from genome assembly GCF_046630445.1 of Rutidosis leptorrhynchoides. Lineage (NCBI taxonomy): Eukaryota > Viridiplantae > Streptophyta > Magnoliopsida > Asterales > Asteraceae > Rutidosis > Rutidosis leptorrhynchoides. Next base: position 61,328,357 of record NC_092342.1, read on the forward strand.
AATCTCTTGAATGGTTCATCCGGACCTCTCTTTTGCTTGACTCGATTGAAAGTCAAATCGTTCAGATGATTCAGCTTAATCTCATCCTCCCAAACCTTATTCACACCTTGCACTTGCTTTTCAATCATCACCTGCAAGAACCTAGGAAACATTAAGTGGCTCTTCTTTTTCACGTTCACCAACATGCTTCTGAAAATTACTTTAAGTTGAAGTCCGCATGAAGAACTAGTGCTGCAAACATTGAGCTATAAGTCTCATTCAGCTCATCAAAACCGCCTACCATTGGACTCATGCATCTCAACAACACCAAAGTTAGGTATTTGTATTGATGACAGAATCGAGTTCTCTTAACAGCTCCTTTCATTGGATCACCAGAGTATCCACATCTTACTAGACACCTTCGGACCTTAGTTCTATTCAGTGTGACTGGCATAGAATCATTATCTGGAAAACCTAAGTCTTCACGAACTGTCTGTGCCGAGATCTTTACAATTGTACCACCAACGCTGCTTCGTATCACCTTTCTTCCTTGTTCAGTGACGATAGAAGCATTGTTCCAGAATTCTCGTTGGTGAGAGTAGTATGCCTTGCATTCTAGAGTTATTGCAGTATGAATCCTGGACCTTTTCAAGAATTTGATAATATCAACGAAGCCTTCCTTTGCTTCAGGTCCTTCCTCGTTTAGACGTGCCTCTAGATTGGCATTTTCGCTTGCCGTCAGGCCTGGAAGATTCTTGGACAGAATCACCTCTTCCTCATGTACGTCTTCGTTCACTGGACTACCTAGTTGAGCCATTTATTCTGCTATACAAACATATATACAATAATCGAAAAGCGTTAAATCGAAAAATTAAAAAAAAATACAGGAAACAACAGTCGGTCGACATACAATGTAAGTCGGTCGATTTTCAAGGACAGTCGATCGACATACAGGTAAATCGATTGACTTATAAAGTCGGCCGACATACGCTAAGTCGGTCGATTTTCAAGGACAATCGGCCGACTGATTAAACGAAGCAAAACACAGATCTAAACATAAATTCTTCGATTTTATGGTGTTTTGACTCAATCAAAGTCTAATACATGTACAGAGGAGGCCGATTAACATTATCTATTCAACAATTACCAATTACAGGTCCTAAACACCACACATTGAATCGAAACGGAAAAGTAAACACGAAAACTTCAATAACTTTCGATTTAAAAAGAATTACCTAGATTGGATAACGGCGCTGGAATCACAATTCAAAGATGTATACGAAAAACACGATCAAAAACTCTTCCTTGCAAAATTCGAAATTTTGGTAAATCAACACAATCGCACGAGATAAAGAAAATCGGCCGTCTGAGGCCTTTTTATACTCAGCTCGACAATCGGTCGACTTTGGTGTTATGTCGACCGACATATGTGACAATCGGTCGATACACGTGACAAACGACCAAGCAGGTTGAAGATCAACAGGTTGAATTGAAGAAGTTACAAACTAAGTTTGATGCTCAGAATTTGCTGATTGTAAAGGCTGAGACTACAGCGAACAAGGCACTTTCGAAGGTGCTTGAGTGGGAAAATAATTTCGATATTGAAACGCTCTGATACCACTTTGTAGACGCTGAGTGAGAGGATCTTAGAATCAACCTAACACGATCTAGAGGCGGAATAACAATAGAAAGAGCTTAAACGAATATCTATGGGTTTTCAGGTTCGTACAAGTCAAACCAAGACTAGATCTTGATAAACACGAAGCCTAGACTGACATTCTGTGGTATTTGGACATGAAGATTGAGAGAGACTCGACCAAGAAGTGTTTTTCGTGTGTGTGTGATGTGCTGAGTTGTTAACCAAATTAATGAAGATTAATTAGGCTTAAATACCTCAGTTCCTATGTCGGTCGACAGTGAATGACAGTCGGTCGACTGACCATGTCAGTCGGCCGACTGTCGAGTAATATTACGAATTATATTTAAACGTTTACAAATATAAAATAACACATCGACAATCAACGTTTAACAATATTACAGGTTACAACATGATCGAATAAAACGTTAAAGTTCATGGAACTAGGGATTACAAAATATGCACTAACAACCACTCCTATCGGAATGGAAAATAGAATGAGTAAGCACGTTGTCATTTGCGTTAACGATGACGTGGCACCATCGCATTCAAATCCAGTGTAAGTTTTTTTTTTTAATCTAAAAGAATTACATTTTAACATACATCGATCTAATTAAGATTGATCAAATCCGTAGGTGTTGTATTTCAGGTTTTTTATCTACACAGTAATTTTGCAGATCTCTTCTTTTTATTATGGGCTTCTGTTAATTCTGTCTCGAGATGGAATCGTTTCTCAAAACGACAAAAAAGATAATGATAGCGAAATAAATAGCTTCTTTATGATCATGTCTCTTGTTGCATTATATGTGGCTTCACTCACTACCTGGATTTTGATCATTTCTAGATGTTGTTTTTACAAGAATTTGAGGAATATTCATTACACCATTTTAAAATTTATAGGTTTATTCTCAACATTTATGTCTGTTTTCTCGATTTCTCTTGTTATTGTCCCGCCTAATCTCAACTGGATTGGATCTTTACTCGCGTGTGTATCCTTTGGGATTGCATTTGGAATTTGTTATTTAGATCATCATTATGCATCCAAAGATGATGACAACAAATGTCATGTCACCTACACAGGACTTTTTTTTTCTACCTTTATTGTCCGTGTTGATTTTATTCCTCCCCGTTAACCTTGACTGGATTTGGTTTGTGCTCGGCTTATCATATTATGGGATTGAATTTTCATATATGGGTGCTTGTTTCAGCAAAATGTCACGTGCTAATAAAGAGGAAAACGAAGTATGCAACTTAGAAGCTCCTCGTCAAGTGACCCAAGAAGAAAAAATCATTGATCAACACCGAATCCAGCCTTGTCTTGATTAATTAGCTAACATCTCTTCCAAGACTTGGGATTCAGTTTTGTAATTTGTTTCAAAGGCAAGTATTACGGTAGAAATTAGTATTGAAATTGGAATAAGTCTGTCTATGAAACATATTTATTGTTTTTTTAGATAACTATCTATCTATATAAATATAAGTTAGAATAAGTCTGTCTATGAAACATATTTATTCATATGCACATTGTATTTTTGTGCGATTGTTGCAAGTTAAATGGTCCTTTTAAGTTTCAACCGTAGTATTGGATATTGGATTGGATATATAAAACTGTTGGTTTAAATGGTTTAGGGATAAATATTAAATATATTATTTATTAGTTGTGTTTACTCCGTATAAATAAAATTGGACTTGGTGTTGATTGACTAAATCTCAAGACTTTTGGGTAGTAAATAATTGTACGTGGATTGTTGATCGAAGGGTCTACATATGGAAAGAATATGAAGCGTATTAAATTTTTTTTTTTTTTTTTTAAATGCGGAATTTATTAACAACATAAAAAAACGTTCCTCTAGCAACGCTAGAAGGTACTACAAGGGACTTGAAAGTCATAAGTTCCAATTTGTAACTAATTTACTCAAAGTCACGAAAACGAAAAAAAACTTAATGGAATCGAAAATATTGCATTTTTTTTACGGATTTGGCATTGAATAATGAACAATTCCGAAACCACCACATCATCCAAAGAGTAGCCACCACGATCGATAACACCCTGGTCTTCGATTCAGACGAGTAATTCCCAACTTCAATCCAACACGAGGAAAATGAAGGGAGCGGATGATTGATCCAAACACGAATTGCTAGCCATACTTCCCGAGAAAAATGACATTCGAAGAAGACATGTCCCAAACTTTCCACGCCTTGTTCGCAAATAACTAATAGTCTCAATCTCCAAACCTGTTCTTGAGAGATTAAGTCTATGAGAAAGTCTATCGATGATAAAACGCCAAAGAAAAATATAGATTTTTCGAGGAAAAAACCTCTTCCATAATGTAGGATGCGTACTCGAAGGAAACAAAATACGATCCAAATATTCCCTTGCTGAACGAACAGAGAACACTCCATCACCCGATAATGACCACTTCCAATAATCGTTTTGATTAGCAAGATGAACACCCGGTAATTCTTTTTGTAAAGTAGCCAATGAAGAGTTATTTCGGCATCCAATATATGTGTGAGTCCAGTCCCAAACCTACGAATCATTCATGAGTCTGCTTGCTACCACATCTTCACGATTAGATTCCAAGTGAAACAAACGATTATATCGTACATGAAGAGGAGTTTCGCCAATCCACAATTCAAGCCAAAATCTAATAGCTGCGCCATCACCTAGCTGCATCTTGAAAGCATCTTTTGGGATGAGATTTCGAACAATTACTTTGTTGCAACAATACACAATATTTTCCCATACACTTTGAACTCCAACATCAGAGAACATAGATTCATGTAGAATTTTCACTATCTTTACCCAAAGAGTTTCATGACAGTTTAAATATCTCCATTTCCATTTTAAAAAGACTATGTTAAACGCTTTTAAACTGTTGGTTATAGTTTTGATTAGAAGAAATGGATATGGTTGCTTTGTATTTGTGAATGGATGTTATCCCACATAGGTGGGAGGAAGTAGTGGGAGGGGGATGACTTGGTTATAAAAGGAGTGTTAAGCCTCACTTCCAAATTGCACCAATCAATACACTTTAAGTATTTGATTATTTCTTTCTTTCTTACCCTTGTTTGAGAGTTGTATTAGTTAAATATTTTGGAGAGTGTAGTTGGCTTAAGAGAGTCGTCTATATCATTGTAACAATTTGTGATATAGTGTATTTCTCTCTTTGGGGGTCGGTGGTTTTTCTCCTGTTTTGGAGTTTCCACGTTAAATCTTGTGTTGTGTATTGTTCTTATTTCTTTACTATTATTGTTGGGTTGGGTGGTGGGAATTAGTGAGACCGTAATTTCCCAACAACTGGTATCAGAGCGTCAGGTTTGACGAGGGTCTCAGTTATAGGAGTCGGAGTATGCTCTGTGGTTGCCACGAGAGTGGATCGTCCACATCAGAAACGAGTTCTATTGATCGTATAGGGTATCTGGTTAGACAATATTTTTTCTGATTCGTAGTAATAGTTGGATTGGTTAGTGGCGAGTTGTGGATTTCCGATTTAAAGGGTCCTGGCTACCTGCTACTTCTTTTGGCTATTCGAAACGTGAGCAAAATCAGAGAAAGTGTTGTTTATAGGATACGTACACGATGTCGAAGTTCAGTCCAATGAGGTTTGATGTAGAGAAATTTGATGGGAGGATCAATTTTGGCTTATGGCAGGTTCAAGTCAAGGATGTGTTGATTCAGTCTGGTTTACACAAGGCTTTGAAGGGTAAACTCACCCTTGTTCTTGGCAGTGATTCTAGCAGTAAGTTCGATGAAGAATGGGATGATATGGATTTGAGGGCAGCAAGTGCGATTCGTTTGTGTCTTGCAAAGAACGTGCTTGCAAATGTGCACGGGTTATCAACGGCAAAGGAGCTTTGGGTTAAACTAGAGCAGTTGTACCAGGGCAAGGGCATCTCAAATCGGTTGTGTCTTAAAGAACAATTTCATACTCTGCGTATGGATGGAGGTTCAAAGATTTCAGATCATCTAAGTATTCTTAACGGTATTGTTTCGGAACTGGAGGCTATTGGAGTTAAAACGGATGATGAAGATAAAGCTTTAAGGTTGATATTATCTTTATCATCGTCCTATGAGCACATGAAACCTATTCTAATGTACGGGAAAGAAACGTTGAAGTTTGAAGATGTTACTAGCAAGCTCCTATCCGAGGAGAAAAGATTGGAAGGTAACGGAGTCTCGTCATCAGAAGCTACGGTACTGTTGTGTTCGGATAGGCAGAAGAGAAACTCTAGAAAGAATCTGACATGCTGGAAGTGCGGGAAGACTGGACATGTAAGGGTTAATTGTCCCGGTGGAGCTAATCCGACAAATGGCTCCAAAGATGCTAACATTGTCTCCATCGTTACGGAGAGTGACGAATTCTTCTGAAGTCACGTCATCCTCATGGTGTGTCCGCGCCACCATGGAAAGGGATATTCGTTAGCGGTTCCACAATTGCACATGGGCATTGGTTTGGTGTTTATGCAGGTTGTGTGGTGGAAACGGATGTTGTAGCCGATGAAACTTCCAGGGAAAGCCAAACAGGAAGTTGCACCATAACAGTTCAGCTGGGTATACATCATGTGCCGATATAAAATGCTTGGAATGTGATATTCTAAGTGCTATACTCTTTATGGTGGAGTATGATAATTATGTTTAGAGTTATGATTGTCTGTTATGACAATGATTGTCGGGTCTTGACAATGTTCGATGAAGATGCAAATTTTATTTCTTGGGTTAGAGGTAATGTCAGCGGCATGAAGATGAGGATCTTGAAGTTGTCGTCGAGGAAGCATCTACGTAGGTTTCTTTTGCAAAGTGGAAGCATGGTTATCTTCTTCTATCCAAAAGGTGGAGATTTGTTGGTTATAGTTTTGGTTAGAAGAAATGGATATGGTTGCTTTGTATTTGTGAATGGATGTTATCTCACATAGGTGGGTGGAAGTAGTGGGAGGGGGATGACTTGGTTATAAAAGGAGTGTTAAGCCTCACTTCCAAATTGCACCAATCAATACACTTTAAGTATTTAATTATTTCTTTCTTTCTTACCCTTATTTGAGAGTTGTATTAGTTAAATATTTTGGAGAGTGTAGTTAGCTTAAGAGAGTCGTCTATATCATTGTAACAATTTGTGATATAGTGTATTTCTCTCTTTGGGGGCCGGTGGTTTTTCTCCTGTTTTGGAGTTTCCACGTTAAATCTTGTGTTGTGTATTGTTCTTATTTCTTTACTATTATTGTTGGGTTGGGTGGTGGGAATTAGTGAGACCGTAATTTCCCAACATAAACTACCAATATTAAGAATACCTATTTCACGAGAAGCCAATAGATTATCCCATTTAACCCAACTCATTTTCTGATTATCACTACTGCCACCCCAAAAGAAATTTGAACTAATAGATTCCAACTCTTTAATAACTTTCATCGGACATTTAAAGATCAAAAAATAATACAAACCAAGAGATCCCATTACCTCTTTAATTAACATTAAACGAGCACCACTTGAAAGTAAGGGCACTTTCCAAGATACAAGCCTTTTCCAAAACTTAGCAGTGACGTCATTCCAATGAGAAATGTGAGTCATGTTTGCTCCGATTAGAAAGCCTAAATACTTAGTTGGAAGAGATCCACTTTTGCAACCCGAGTTCAAAGCGCAAGAATCAATTACATCTTGTTGAACGCCTATGCCAAAAATCAAAGACTTACCAACATTCATGCGTAAATGCGAAGACAAGTAGAATATGTGATAATGATACGCATATCCGAATGCCTATGCGGAATACGCATCCAAGTCCTAACCTGCTTACTAGATGCCATCATCTACGTATGCTATGAATAAAACCAAGGGTATAGCTGTGTCTCCTATGAGCCTATACCAATGGATGCGGTCTTTAATGACTTGGTCAAAATAGTTTACATTGCACGCTAAGCTAAATGATAAGACCAACCTTATTCGGTTTCCTTAAATAACACATGTTAGTTAGGAAAGGAGATCACGATTATAGGGGGGATAGAATCCTATTCAAACCCTAATTGTTAGCCTATAAATACATGGCTCTAAAATCCTAAGAGGTACACGTTACATTCTACGTAACACAAAGCATACTCTCACGTACGAACTTCATACGTACGATCTTCATCATCGTTCAAGACTTTCAAGTAAGTTCACTGAACTATGAATCCTTCATGTCTTGGGGCCACTCAACCTTGTATGCTAGGTTGTTGGTGGACTCACGATCGGCCACCCCACCGAGATCACACTAGTTCCGGTGCGGGTTATCCACGACTGTTGTCGGAGGTTCGAATATCGTTTGTCCCTAAACCTTAGTTATTGCACTCAAGCGTAGGTTCACCCTAAACCTATGAAAAATATGCTTGATCATGTGAAGAACTCGTAAAATGTTATCCATATACGTTTGATTCCATTCCGACATGATAATGAAATCGTCCGCGTACATGAGATGAGATAAAGAAAAACCTCGAATTTTCAACCTTTACGCCTTCAATCACACTAGATCCTTCACTTTTTCCAACACAGAATGCAACCCCTCAATCACAATAATAAAAAGAAAAGGGTTAAGGGGATCACCTTGGCATAAACCTTTTTGAATCGGGAATTCACGATAAGGGCTTCCATTTATTAGAATAGAGGTGTAAGCTGAATGCAAACATCCTTTAGTCCAATTTCCCCATCGCTCCCCAAAACCAAAGAACAAAAGCATATGGTCTAAAAAATCTCAATCAACGGAATCATAAGCTTTTTTGAAATCAATCTTAAAAAGCATCATCTCCGCTTTTTCTTCTTAACATACGACATAACCTCACTTAATATGAGAGGTCCATCTAAAATCCGCCTTCCTTTAATGAATGCTGATTGTTCCGGACTAATTATAGTTTCAATTACCACAGCTAAAAGATTAGTGAGAATTTTTTAGATGATCTTGAAAATGTTAGCGTATCTAAGATTGTTATTAGACATTAGTCTTATATTATGTAAACTTAGTTACTAAGAAAACTTAGCTATCAAGTATTCTTAACTATTAAGGATACTTAGCTATTAAGTATTCTTAGCCATTAAGTATTCTTATCCATTAAGGTTACTTAGTTATTAAGTATTCTTATCCATTAAGAATACTTAGCTATTAAGTATTCTTATCCATTAAGGATACATAGATATTTTAATATCCTTAGTTTTTAAGAAATTATCGATATTCGTGATACTTACCTCTTAAGTTTTCATAGAGGTTAAGAAAGTTAGTTTTTTGTAACCTATAAATAGGAGTTGTAATCAAGAGTTGTATAAGATAACAAATCTTCAAATAATACACTCAATCTTCTAATTATTTCTATTTTACACTTCCATTATTTATTCTAATCTACTTAGCAACAAAGTCTTGCTATTTTAATCTTTAGCAATAAAGTCTTGCTACCTTAATCTTTCAAGTGTAGAATTCTATTCTATCCTTGAACATTTACAGTGGTATCAGAGCTCTCTTCTTAAGGGGCCGTTTTATTCACGCTAAACAAATTTTAGACTAGACATGACATCTAGTTCAACTGCTCCAGCAATTCCAACATTTAATGGATTGCACTATCATATTTGGGCAGTAAAGATGAAGACATATTTGAAGTCTCAAGGTTTATGGAAGGTTGTAGAGACTGATGAAGATCCTCCAGCACTCATAGTAAACCCAACTGTTGCTCAACTAAGAAAGTATGAAGAAGAGTTGTTGAAGAAAGATAAGGCACTTACCTATTTACATTCAGGACTTGCTGATCAAATTTTCACCTCGATTATGGACTTGGACACACCAAAAGCTGTGTGGGATAAAATCCAAGATACCTATAAAGGTTCTGATAGAGTAAAAGCTGTTAGATTATTGAATCTCGGGCGAGAGTTTGAATTGTTGAAAATGAACGATGATGAACTCGTGAAAGATTATTCATCGCGAATAATGGATGTTGTTAATCAAATTAGACTTCCCGGTGATAAGATTTCAGACCAGAAAGTGATGGAAACGATAATGATAAGTGTTCCTCAAAAGTTTGAAGCCAAAATTTCTGCAATAGAAGAATCTTATGATGTTAGCATCCTTACAGTTTCTGAACTAACAAGCAAGCTTCAAGCACAAGAACAAAGGGTCTCTATGAGATCCGAAGAAAAGGTTGAAGGTGCTTTTCAAGCTTCTTTCAAAAATAACAAGGCTGGGAATTCAAGACAAAACACATATAAGAGAGGAAATTATAAAGGAAATAAAAGTTCAAATTCACGAAGCTCCTCTTCAACATCAAAGAAAGGTACTTTCTGTTGGTCCCTTGATAACAACAGGAGTATTGTAGGGGGGGTGAATACAATTTCTTTTCAATTAACTAAACAGTTAAACTCGATTAGTATTCAATCATGCAAATAAATAGAGTCACAGGTAATTTTTAACAGTTATTCTTTATTGATTGAATCACAAAGAATCACAACTATCCTTGGCAGAATGATAGTTGGTTGATAAAGATTACCTAGATTATAGCTAAGAGGTAAACTAACAGCTATTACACATTTTGACTCTATAAAATAAACCCACACCACTAGTTGTAACAATAGAGGATACAACAATTTATAGTGGTCCTATTAACCGTGTAATGGTTCTATTGTCCACTGGTACATAGGATGTCTGTACTTGTGGAGACAACTATATCAGAGAGCATGCTCTCTTATTTCCTCTTTGGTAGCTATTTGCAGGAACACTCCAATTCGGTTTGGCACCACTATTTGATTAAACAAATAGAATGTTGTGTTCCCTAGGTGATGACAAAGTATAACCCATGTCTGTACATGCGTTAACCTTCTGCATTCCCACGTGGTCTTGTAAGGTCACTTGTCAGCCGCCGACGCGTGTCCTTTTCTGTTCAACTTTGTCTTTGACTTCTGTTGAATAGTACCATTGATGTAGACCACTCGGGAAAACGACTATGCTTATAATGGAACATAGCTGTCTTGTGTAGTGAGCTGCATTCCAACTGTGCTGGTTCTTCATTGCTGAGCCACTTCATGTTCTTGATTTGCTGAGAACACATCCTGTGCTGATTGAAGAACACTGTCTACCTTGTGCTGGTAGACTGAGCAGCAAACTAAACACTCGACACAGCTACATCTGCTGTCTATACATGAACAAACTTGTGCTGACTGCACATAACACTTTAGTGCAAATAAATTACAGTTTTGTCATAATTAAATCCTTAATTATTTTGGGGACTCAACAATCTCCCCCTATTTGATGATGAAAAAACCTATGACATGTAGAGAAAACACTAAAGTCAGCACGGAAGGACCAAAAAAATAAATTGGCAGTAAATTTGTCCCTTTTTAAGTTTGTTTTGGGATCTTTTGCTGAGTTATCCATATCTTATAATTTGATATGATTTTGAAGATAAACTCATTTCACTTTCATTGCAACACAATATGTACAGTAATTACAACAACAGCAGAATGAAAAGTGAATTAAACAAAAGCTACAATTTAAGCACATATGAGACTATCTATCTTTATCTTTTTCTCGTTCTTCTTCAGATAGCTCCTCTTGTTTGATTCTCCAGGCTTCAGGGAACAGATAAGGTACATCAGCAGGGTCAAACACAAGGATATGAGGAGGTAGAATGATGGGGCCTTTTTCGGTTGGTCCTTCACCAGTAGATTGCTTTCCTTTAGGTTTTTGAGAGAGGACTTCATCTACATTCACCACTGGTGCATTCGCAAACCTTGTTGCTTTCTTGAAGAGCTGTTGGAGTTCAGATTTAAGCGTATTTTTTATAGCACTTTCACCTTTACCAATGAAATACTCCAAGATCTCCATCCATTCACTAAATCCAAGGGATCTTAACTCATCATAGTTTATTCTTTCTTGAACTTTATTCTCCCTTACAATATTAAATGCTCGTTTTGACCCTCTGTTGACTTTGATGATCCTGCTGGGATTGGATCTTCTATACATCTGATAATGCTAAAAACGAACATATATTTCATAGCATTATTCCTCAAGAAAGACAAGCTTTTAGTTGCAATTGTTCTATTTACAAGAGATATTCGTTTAAATAATAAAAGGTGAAGACAAAAGACAGATTCGACGAATTGAAGACGCAAACGACCAAAAAGCTCAAAAGTACAAAAGACAATCAAAAAGGTTCCAATTATTGATAAGAAACGTCTCGAAATTACAAGAGTACAAGATTCAAAACGCAAAGTACAAAATATAAAATTGTACGCAAGGACGTTCGAAAATCCGGAACCGGGACCAGAGTCAACTCTTAACGCTCGACGCAACGGACTAAAAATTACAAGTTAACTATGTATATAAATATAATATAATATATAATTAATTATATTAATTATATATATATTATATTTATAAATAAAAAACCGTCGGCAGAGAAAAACTCCAAGGACTGAGCTATAAAAGTAACCTCCGCGACTCGCGGAGTTTGAAGAGGCTTTTGCCGCGAGTCGCGGAGCCCCAAATTTCAACTCTGGCTATAAAGCAAACCGAATTCTGATCATTTTTCATATCTATAATCTCTCTTCTCTCATATATACGAAAAATATATATATATATATATATATTTATAATTTATATTTTAATTTTAATTATAATTCTAATAATAAGGGTATGTTAGCGAATATTGTAAGGGTGTAAGTCGAAATTCTGTCCGTGTAACGCTACGCTATTTTTAAATCATTGTAAGTTATGTTCAACCTTTTTACATTAATGTCTCGTAGCTAAGTTATTATTATGCTTATTTAAAACGAAGTAATCATGATGTTGGACTAATTACTAAAATTGGGTAATTGGGCTTTGTACCATAATTGGGGTTTGGACAAAAGAACGACACTTGTGGAAATTAGACTATGGGCTATTAATGGGCTTTATATTTGTTTAACTAAATGAAAGTTTGTTAATGTTAATATAAAGATTTACAATTGGGCGTCCCTATAAATTACCATATACACTCGATCGGACACGATGGACGGGGTATTTATATGTACGAATAATCGTTCATTTAACCGGACACGGGAATGGATTTATAGCCACTAGAATAATTAAAACAGGGGTGAAATTACATTCAAGGGTAATTGGTGTAATTGTTAACAAAGTAGTAAAACCTTGGTTTACACGAAGTCGATAACCTGGTGTATTCATTAAACAAAGTATTAAAACCTTGTTACAATTCGAATCCCCAATTAGTTGGAATATTTAACTTCGGGTATAAGAATAATTTGATGAGGACACTCGTACTTTATATTTATGACTGATGGACTGTTATGGACAAAAACCAGACGGACATATTAAATAATCCAGGACAAAGGACAATTAACCCATGGGCATAAAACTAAAATCAACACGTCAAACATCATGATTACGGAAGTTTAAATAAGCATAATTCTTTTATTTCATATTTAATTTCCTTTATTTTATATTTAATTGCACTTCTAATTATCGCACTTTTATTTATTGTTATTTAATCGCACTTTTAATTATCGTACTTTTTAATTATCGCAAGTTTATTTTATCGCACTTTTATTATTCGCAATTTCATTATCGTTATTTACTTTACGCTTTAATTTAAGTCTTGTATTTATTTTATATTTTACATTAGGTTTTAACTGCGACTAAAGTCTTAAAATCGACAAACCGGTCATTAAACGGTAAAAAACCCCCCTTTATAATAATAATATTACTTATATATATATATTTGTATTTTTATAAAAGTAAACTAATATAGCGTTGAGCTTTGTTTAAAGATTTCCCTGTGGAACGAACCGGACTTACTAAAAACTACACTACTGTACGATTAGGTACACTTCCTATAAGTGTTGTAGCAAGGTTTAAGTATATCCCATTTGTAAATAAATAATTAAAACTTGTCATTTTTGTAGCCGGGGAATATCTTAAAAGCCGGAAGCGCAACGCTAATATAAAAAAAAAAAGATTTTTTGTTTACTTTTATTAAAATTCGCTTTTGTAAAAATACGTTTTAATTATTCAAAAATATAAAAAGAAAAACAAAAATATAAGTATTTTTTTTTAAGATTTTGTTAAATATTTAAGTTTTATAAGTTTCTTTATTTTTATTTTAGTTTATAAAAATATAAGTTTAATTTTAATATCTTTTATTTATATAAAAATTAAAAACAGAAAATAAAATAAATAAATAAATAAAGAAAAACGCGTTGAAGATAAAACTTGTCAGCTGAAATTCTGAACCCCGCGACTCGCGGGGTATTCTTTATAAATTACCGCAACTCGCGGAGCCTTTCTGACAGGCGACAAAAAACCCTAATCCTGCATTAATTACGGGTTATTATTAATTATAATTATTATTTAAACCTAATTATTATTATTATTATTAGTTTTATTTTTATTTTTACTTTTTATTTAATTTATGTATTTAGTATTAATTAGTTTTATTAAATTGTAAAATTAGTAGTTTTATTAAAAAAATAATATAAAAATAATATTTTTATAAAAATTGTACTTTTTACAACTTTTTATATATTTTTATATTTTGTCCCTTTTTAATCGTTGTAGCGTAATATTTGTATTTTTTAGCTCATATTTAATTTTAAACTTAGTATTTGCTATAATCATTTTTACTCCTAGATTTTTAGGCTTTGCCGTAGAATTCCTTAAGTGCTTTTTCTTTAGACTAAGATTTAGGTGCTTTAGAATTTTGCGACGCCTTTTTAAGTTTTAGTTTCTTTTTAAGTTATTTCCATTTGGGATTTAGTTTTTCCTGTAAGCTTTAATATTTTTAGACCTTTTACTATGTACCAATTATCATTCCAATTAGTAATATCAATTTGCGATTATAATTTTAAGTTAGTTGTAGTAATAAGGTTAGGTTAGTTAAGTATTTTTAAGTTTTTATAAGTTTCTTTTATTTTTCCGTCACCTTTTATTTTTCAACCATTTTTTCTTTTTCAACCTTTTTCGACGAACTCTTTTTCTCTCTTATTTCTCGCCATTCTAGTTTTTAGGACTTAGAATTTTTTCTACTTCTTATCTAAATTTCTTAAAATTACGAAAATCTATTTTGAGTGGTTAAATTGATAGACATCAAAATTTTCTGGTTCGTAGTAATAGTTGGATTTGTACGTGGACCGGGTTATTGGAGCCAAACAGTCCTCAATTATATTGAGACCAAACGAATCCTGCCCCTCTGCTGCATCTTTTGGCTATTCAAAACGTGGGCAAAATCAGAAAAGTCTATTGATTGGATAACTTATTATAATTTTTCTTTCCTTTTTAAAAACTAATAGGATATTCAGTGAATGCACCGAGCAAGACGTTCATCACCTTTTGTACGTTCACCACCTGTAACTCGATCAAGACATCGTTTAACAAATATAACCGCCGTTGATTTTTCTTTAGAATCGTCATCCAGTCAACCAAGTACTTCAGTTCAAATTTCCGATAATCCATTTTTTGAACCCAACCTCACAATTGAGAATCCGGAGAATATTCAGGAACGGTTCGTAGATCCTGAACCATTAAACTTTCCTCCGGAACCACCAATCATTCAAACAGAGATTGTTGAGGAACGAACTATTAAATCAGAATCATCTAGTGATACCGATTCAACAAATTCAATTATGGAGAATCTGGAACCTTTAAGTATGGAAGACCGAATGAGAGCTAAACGCACTGGCCAAGGTCACGCAATTACTCATCTAGACATTAATGCGCCAGATTATGAAATCAAAGGACAAATTCTACACATGGTGACTAATCAATGCCAATTTAGTGGTGCGCCGAAGGAAGATCCAAATGAACATCTACGTACCTTTAATAGGATCTGCACACTATTTAAAATCCGAGAAGTGGAGGATGAACAGATATATCTCATGTTATTTCCCTGGACTTTAAAGGGAGAAGCCAAAGATTGGTTGGAATCGTTACCTGAAGGGGCGATCGATACATGGGACGTTTTAATTGACAAATTTCTTAAACAATTCTTTCCTGCATCTAAAGCCGTAAGACTTCAAGAAGAAATTGTTACGTTCACACAGAAACCAAATGAAACTCTATATGAGGCGTGGACAAGATATGGAAAGTTGTTAAGAGGATGTCCGCAACATGGTTTAGACACCTGTCAAATAGTACAAATATTCTACCAAGGATGCGACATCACTACAAGAAAAGACATAGATATAGCAGCTGGTGGTTCTATTATGAAGAAAACCGAAACTGATGCTTACAAAATTATTGATAACACTGCTTCCCACTCACATGAGTGGCACCAAGAAAAAGATATCATTAGATCATCTAAAGCAGCTAGAGCCGATTCTAGTCATGACTTAGATTCCATTTCCGCAAAGATAGATGCTGTAGAGAGACGAATGGAAAAGATGACTAAGGATATTCACTCAATACGAATTAGTTGTGAGCAGTGTGGAGGACCACATTTGACAAAAGATTGTCTCAGTATTGAATTAACAATGGAACAAAGAGAGAATATTTCATACATAAACCAAAGGCCTGGAAATAATTATCAGAATAATTATCAACCACCAAGACCGATTTACAATCAAAACCAGAATTATAACCGAAATATTCCATACAACAACCAACAAGGTCCTAGCAATCAACAAGTATCCAATAATACTTACAATCAGCAAAGACCTAATTTTCAAAACAAACCACCACAACAAACCGATGATAAAAAGCCGAATTTAGAAGATATGATGACGAAGCTAGTTGAAACTCAAACACAGTTTTTCACATCTCAGAAACAAACCAATGAACAAAATGCTCAAGCATTTAGAAATCAACAAGCTTCTATTCAAAATCTGGAACAAGAAGTAAGTAACCTAGCAAGGTTAATAGGTGAAAGAAAACCGGGAAGTCTACCTAGTGATACAAACGCTAACCCCCGGAATGAAACAGCTAAAGCTATTACCACAAGAAGTGGTACAACACTTAAACCACCTGAAATACCTGTAACTTCTGATGAAACTATTCCTACTCCACAAGAACCACAACCTGATCAAGATAAGGAAAAAGAACCGGTAGTTGAAAAGGTTAATGAAGATAACACAGTTAAGGATAAACCTTATGTTAAACCATACCAACCACCACTTCCTTACCCGAGTAAAATGAAGAAAGAAAAACTTGAAGCCGAGCAATCCAAATTTTTGGATATGTTTAAACAGATAAATGTAAATCTTCCTTTCATTGATGTGATTTCAGGAATGCCAAGATATGCTAAATTCTTGAAAGATCTAATCTCAAATAGAAAGAAAATGGAAGAACTCTCAGCTGTTACTATGAATGCTAATTGTTCAGCAGTGCTGTTGAATAAGATACCAGAAAAACTATCTGATCCAGGAAGTTTCACAATTCCATGTTTTCTGGGTAGTCTTAGTTCAATAGAAGCATTGGCAGACTTAGGTGCTAGTATAAATCTAATGCCGTATTCACTATACGCTAAACTAGACCTTGGAGAATTAAAACCAACCAGAATAAGCATACAACTAGCCGATAGATCAATAAAATATCCTAGAGGGATAATGGAGAACATGCTAGTTAAAGTTGGTACTTTAGTATTTCCAGTAGATTTTGTTGTTTTGGACATGGAAGAAGATTCTCAAGTTCCTCTCATATTAGGAAGACCATTCTTAAACACGGCTAAAGCAATGATAGACGTGTTCGGTAAGAAACTGACCCTAAGTATAGAGGATGAGAGTGTTACCTTTTCAGTTGATAGAGCAATGCAATAGCCACAATCTGCAGATGATACATGTTATTATATTCAAACTATAGATGCACATGCAGAATTATTAGAAGAATTTCCAGAATTACAAGGAACAGGAGAATGTTCTTTAGGAGAAGGTAATGAACCAATTGATGAAGCTGAAATGTTAGCTACACTTATAGCTAATGGATATGAACCAACAACAGAAGAAATTCAAATGCTAAAAGAAGAAGACAGATATCGATATAAATCATCGATAGAAGAACCTCCGAAATTAGAGTTAAAGCCACTTCCAAACCATTTGGAATACGCTTATTTACATGGTGAATCTGAATTACCTGTAATAATATCGTCTTCTCTTACTGAAAATGAGAAATCACAACTCATTTCTGTGTTGAAAGCTCATAAACCAGCCATTGCATGGAAGATTCATGATATTAAAGGAATAAGTCCTTCGTATTGCACACATAAAATCCTTATGGAAGAAGGTCATAAAACGTATGTGCAACGCCAACGAAGACTAAATCCTAATATGCAAGATGTAGTTAAGAAAGAGATTATTAAACTGCTAGATGCAGGTTTAATTTATCCAATTTCTGATAGTCCATGGGTAAGCCCAGTTCAATGCGTGCCTAAGAAGGGTGGCATGACTGTCATTACAAATGAGAAAAATGAGCTTATTCCTACTAGGACTGTAACAGGATGGCGTGTATGTATTGATTATAGAAAATTAAATGACGCCACCAGAAAAGATCACTTTCCCTTACCTTTCATAGATCAAATGTTGGAAAGATTAGCCGGAAATAGTTACTATTGTTTTCTAGATGGATTTTCCGGATATTTTCAAATTCCAATAGCACCCGAGGACCAAGAGAAAACCACATTCACGTGCCCTTATGGTACTTTTGCTTACAAACGCATGCCATTTGGACTTTGTAACGCCCCTGCAACCTTTCAAAGGTGTATGATGGCGATTTTTCACGACATGATAGAAGAATGCATGGAAGTTTTCATGGATGACTTTTCAGTCTTCGGTGATACATTTAAATCATGTCTAGTTAATCTGGAACGAATGCTAATTAGATGCGAAAAATCAAATCTAGTACTTAATTGGGAGAAATGCCATTTCATGGTTAAAGAAGGCATCGTTCTTGGACATAAAATTTCAAAAGAAGGAATTGAAGTGGATAGAGCTAAAGTAGATGTAATTGCTAAACTTCCACATCCCACAAATGTTAGAGGAGTTAGGAGTTTTCTAGGGCATGCCGGTTTTTACCGACGTTTTATAAAAGATTTTTCTAAAATTGCCACTCCTATGAATAAACTCCTAGAAAAGGATGCGCCATTCATCTTTTCAGATGAGTGTATCAAATCTTTTAATATTCTTAAAGAAAAACTCACTAATGCGCCGATCATGATAACACCAAATTGGAATCTACCATTTGAACTAATGTGCGATGCAAGTGATTTTGCAATGGGAGCCGTTTTAGGACAAAGGATTGAAAAACGATTTCAACCTATATATTATGCTAGTAAGACATTACAAGGAGCACAAACGAACTATACAACTACGGAAAAAGAACTCCTTGCTATTGTCTTTGCTTTTGACAAATTTCGATCATATCTCGTTCTAGCAAAAACGGTGGTCTATACCGACCATTCTGCTCTTAGATACCTATTTTCAAAACAAGATGCTAAACCAAGATTAATCCATTGGATCTTACTCTTACAAGAGTTTGATATTGAAATCCGAGATAAAAGAGGAGCAGAAAATCTCGCCGCTGATCATCTTTCTCGTCTTGAAAATCCCGAATTAGAAGTTCTAAATGAATCGGCCATACAAGACAACTTTCCTGATGAATATCTATTGAAGATAGATTATAAAGAAATCCCATGGTTTGCAGACTATGCAAACTACTTAGTTTGTGGATTCCTTGAAAAAGGATTATCGTACCAAAGACGAAAGAAATTCTTCAGTGATATAAAACACTATTTCTGGGAAGATCCACATCTGTTTAAAAGTTGTCCCGATGGAATAATACGCCGATGTGTATTTGGAGATGAAGCTAGTAAAATTTTAAACCATTGTCACACAGGACCAACAGGAGGGCATTATGGGCCTCAACTAACAGCAAGAAAAGTTTATGAAGCTGGATTCTATTGGCCTACAATTTACAAAGACGCACACCTTCTTTGCAAATCTTGTGATGCATGTCAAAGGGCCGGAAAAATAAGTCAACGTGATGAAATGCCACAAAATGTCATCCAAGTATGTGAAGTATTTGACATTTGGGGTATTGACTTTATGGGTCCATTTCCAAAATCTCATAATAATTTATATATACTCGTAGCCATTGATTATGTATCTAAATGGGCGGAAGCACAAGCTCTCCCAACTAACGATGCACGAGTTGTAGTCAACTTTTTAAAACGTCTTTTTGCAAGGTTTGGAACACCGAAAGCTTTAATAAGTGATCGGGGTACTCATTTCTGTAATAATCAACTTGAGAAAGTTCTTAAAAGATATGGAGTAACTCATAAAATCTCCACCGCATATCATCCACAAACAAGTGGACAAGTTGAAAATACTAACCGAGCTTTAAAACGTATTCTAGAGAAAACCGTAGGATCAAATTCGAAGGAATGGTCCATTAAATTGGAGGATGCACTCTGGGCTTTTAGAACAGCCTACAAAACTCCAATTGGAACCACACCTTTTAGACTTGTTTATGGAAAAGCATGTCATCTTCCAGTAGAAATTGAACACAAAGCATTTTGGGCTTTGAAGACATGTAATCTTGATTTACATGGAGCTGGACGTCTACGATTAAGTCAACTAAATGAATTAGAAGAATTAAGACATGAAGCATACGAAAATTCGTTAATCTATAAAGAAAGAACGAAGAAATGGCATGATAAAAGAATCAGAAGTTCAAAAGAATTTAAAGAAGGAGACAGAGTTCTTCTTTTCAATTCACGATTCAAGCTATTTCCTGGAAAATTGAAATCAAGATGGTCTGGACCATTCATAGTCAAAAGAGTTTTCCCATACGGAATGATAGAATTAATAAATTCAAATGGGATAGAATTTAAAGTTAATGGTCACAGAGTTAAACATTACATACATGGTCCGATGGAAGTCGACAACGAAGTTAATCACAATTTCGACACCACAGCTAACTAAGTGTGGGGAGAATCAAGTCTTTAAAGGATAATATGTATTTCTGTTAGAGTTAGATTGTCTGTTTTCGTGTAGTTCTCGAAAATGGAACCCGAATGGTCTTTCCCTAGCAGACCCTAAAGAACTAGTCTTCTCCCCCCATTCTGAATTTTTATTTTTTTTAGGTTTTTACAAAATGAAGACTGCCTGTGAACTAAACCATGGTCTAATGCTACACGCTTTGATCACTAAACGTAATAATGACATACTACCGAGTGAAATAGTATCAGTAATCAGAGAAAGAATGGACGGAGTTAGAAAAGAATCCAGATGCGAAGATAATAAGTTACAATTTGGTAAAGGAAAATCAAAATCCGCAGCGAAAAGAAGAGCACGACACCTAGAAAGATGTCACAAATGCGGAAAATGGTCACATTGAGGTAAATGTTCAAATAATCAAACCTATTCAAATACCGAATTTGTTACTTTATGCAGAGACGGACCGTTCATATGTTTAGAAGAAAAGATACTGAATGCTCGAGGTTACGCCTATGTAGCCATGGAAAACCAATTAAACCGACTATCTTATGAATGGGATAGATCATATAACTAAGAAATCTATTTCACAGGTATGTCTGTACAGTTTTTATTTTTATTTTTAACCTTTTGATAATAAACGCTAATTTGTTCGCTAAAAAGTATTAAATTGGTATTAAATAAAATTAGGTTTGGCGACCGAAATTATTGATATCATTCAAAAATTTATTACATCACTGCGAAATTTAACGTTTATTCTTAAGGTATAAATATCTTTAAACAATCAACCCAAAATATTTCAAAAATTCGTCATGAGTTAAATTAGGTCTTGGAACCGAAATTACTTTACCGAAAAGAGGGGCGCATATTTTTGATAATATTTGATTGATTAAAGTGGGATAAAAAGACAAAAAGATTTTTAAAATTTATTTTTACCATGTTTTTAAAATTAATATTTAAATCTTAAATTAATATTGTAAACTTTGTAAAAACAATATATTTAAAATTGTAAATATTTGAAAAATTAATATAAGTTTGATATGAATTTATAAATTTTTAAATTAAGTTTGGTGTGAATTTTTAATTTTTAAAATATTAATTTTTAATTTTATGCATTTCATATTTTAAGTTTGGTGTGAATTTTTAATATTAATTTTGAATTTTATATTTAAGTTGTGTGAATTTAAAAACAAAAATTTACTTTATCTCATTAAGTTAAGAATATGATTTTTAAAATTCGTCGTAAGTTGAAGACTAGGTCTTTGAACCGAAATTGCTTTACCCGAGGGAGGGACGAGAACTTTTATTATCATTATTTTTAATCTTATTGAATTAAAGTATGCCAAAAAAATTAAAAAATCAAAAAAAAAAAAAATCTAAGCTTTTAAAGCAATTGCTTAAAAATGACAAATTTTAAAATTTTGTCGAAGGACGGACTAAGACATCGATCCGAAACGACCTCGTCCTAAATAACAAGGGAAACAAAATTTTAAAATTAATTTCTTAATTATTTTCAAAAGTTAATGATTATAAAAAATAAAAAAAAATAAAAAAAAATAAAATAAAAAATAAAAAACTCCGCGAGTCGCGGAGTTTGGAGTGCATTTCGCCGCGAGTCGCGGAGAGACTAAAAACCGAAAAAAAATATAGCTGCAGAACAGATCAGTCCCCAACACAAAACAACAAAAACACAGCGAATTCTGCACCCGAAAAACCCAAAAAACACCCCCAAAAATCCCAATTTTTAACCGTTAATCACCAAATTTTTTGCTAAAATCATGTTGAGAAGGATGCTATCTAAGAATTACTCAAGAAAAACGGTAAATTTCTACACCTAAACACCATTTAATTCGAAATTTGATGTTCTTGAGCTATTTTTTCCCCAATTTGATTTTGATGCTTTTTATTGTAATTAGACTAAAATTGTTTATGTATTATGCTTGTATAACCTAGATTGATGCTGTTTAACATGATTAGAAGCCTTAAACTTCAAATTTTGAGTAATCTAGGGTTTGTGTTCTTGAGCAAATTTGGGGCTTTTTGATATAAACAGGTTATGGCCGATTTTTGTCATGAATTGTTGCTAAATTGAGTAGTGTAACATGTCTAGGTAGTTAAATGATCCAAACTTTGAGCCTAAACATGATTTTGAGAATTAAAGTGGACTTTTTCAAGTCTAAAATTCATGAACTTGATTTTTGAAAGATAATGCCATTTGAGACTTGTTTAATTGCTAGTAATGATTATTTTGACATGTTATTTGAGTTGAATGCTTATGAACTTGGCGAAAATTTTCGAATATGCTTATTTGAAAAAGTGTAGATTTGATAAAAATGTGAAAATAAGCTTAAGTTTGATATAAATTGATAATGTCATTGTAATTATTTTGATTGATGATTTTGCTGACACTAATGCATATTTGGATGCACAAAATTTGTGTTTGATGTGTTTTGCAGAATGAAAGGGGTGAATCTTCATCCCAAGCCCGCAATGCTCCTGCTGAGAATTTGGAACAACAGGAGGTGGATAACTACTATAAGCAGGATGTACCTCATCCAGTCATGATCTTTTCCGATATGCACTTGGAAGAGTTGCACCCGAACCTGAGATTTGACAGACTTTGGATAGATTATCCAAAATATCAACGGGGTTTGCATACTCTTCATTCCAAGGTTGTTGAGGTACCGAGGGTCATAGAATGGGGACCCTTAGAAGCTGTAGAATTGGCCGGGCCAATTAGGGAATTACTTGTACAGAGGTATGGTAATTCTTCTTTTAATGACTGGATATGTTTATTCACCATACGCAGACCTGTATATAAAGTATGGTGTGAAGAATTGTTATGTAGTATAGAGTTGAATGATCGGGTAGCTAGTTTAACCGATCATTCTTTTATTAGATTTTTGTTAGGCGGTTCGATGCGCCACATGTCTTTACTGGACATGGCTCAGGCTTTACGTATATATACGCCTGAGGAGTTAGCGTCTGCCGATTGTAGAGGATTGATACTAAACGGTAGAAAGATAGATGAGAATTTTGATACACACGGTGTGTGGAGTCAAATGACAAGCCATCACCGTTTCAAAGGGGTAAATTACTCTTATTTGGATATAGATAGAGCCGAATTAAGAGTGATACATAGGTTTTTAGCTAATTCGATTACACAAAGGGGTAAAAACAAGGAAAAAGTAAATGAACAAGATTTGTTTTACCATATGTGTATTCGAGACCCACAAAGCGCTGTAAGTATACCATATTGTGTGGGTTATTATTTATCAGCTATGGTTCGGGGGATGCGACCACATAGCATAATAGGAGGTGGAATTTTTATTACTTTGATTGGTGAATATCTCGGTGTGGATATAAGTCGGGGGGGATTATTAGTAGCAGAACCAGAACCCCGCGATACTATAGGTTTAAATGTATACCATGGTGCGAAAGTTTTGAAGAGGCGAAATAACGCCGCAGTACGATACCATGGTAGACATCCACAGGTGGAGAGAAACCAGCAGCAAGGTAATGTAGGAGGGGGGAATGAGATGCAAGAAATGCATAGGTTTATAGCTTCTCAGGAATACGAAAATGCTAGACAGAGAGCATTTGAAGATTGGCAAGTTCATCAGAACCAGATCATAGCTCATTGCCAACATATAGGTAGAAACTATATTCCTACACCGAAACCCGTCTTCCCTCCTTGGTCGATAGAGATGCAGCCACCATATCCTACGTATGACCCTGCCGAAGCATTCTATAGCACTTATGGTTATGCCTGGAACCCCTATTGGTACCAATATCATCCTTAGTTTACTTATTATTTTTTATTATTTTGTAATTTGTAATTATTGATACGTTTAATACTTTTGTTAATATTGTAATCATTTTTATAATTATCTAACTTTTATTCTTAGACTTTAATAATTTTTGAATGTGGGGTAATATACCAAACTTCAAAAATATGTATATATGTTTGCAGTTTATCTTATGTACACAACAGGGTAAAACAACGCATTTTTAAAGACTGGCATTAAGTTCAGCAAAAGCAACTAATTTTGACGACAAGATGCAAAATATATGTGAAATAACAACAAGACGGAATGAACAAATGATGTGCACCATTTATCATTCAGCAAACAAACGCCAATATATTTGGAAACTTTGGTAAAATTTAATCATTTTCACACAAATCACCCTCAATAATTTAAATTGTTACTGATTTCTTGCAAATGAGGGCATTGCAAGATCTTAAGTGTGGGAAGGGGTTAAATTCTTTCGGATTTTAAAATTTTTATATTAAACACTTGGTTACCATTAAAAATACTAGTAAAGCAGTAGTTGTATTAGAATCTAGTGCTCTCTGATAAAAAAGAACAGCCCTAGTCTTATATACTGACTACCCAATTCTAGTAAAATTTTTCAAAATTTTCAATTAAATGAATTCAAAATCATGTTTATACATATTTATGAACGATAAAACTAGGTTTTAACACCGAAATTATTGTTACCTCGGAAAGGACATAAATTAAGAAACAAACTAAAATGTTAAAATTCATTTAAAATGGAATAGAGGACGATAAAAAGGAAAATAAAAGCCAAGTGTGGGAAAATTTACCAAGTTATTTTAAACATATGTCACATATATCTGTAACAAATAACTGAAAATACTTTTGCTTTGGACTAAACTAAACTGTTTTACCCGATGAAAGAAAAGAAGAGATGGATCTACATGATGAATCAATTCCATCATTAAAAGGAAGTAAAGTCTTCCGAAAAAGAAACGCGCTTCTTGATTTAGGTCATGAAGTTGTCGTCCAGACCAGCTGTAGGTTGACGAAAAATCTAGAAAAGTCATCACTAAAATCAGCAGGAAATCCACGGACCTCAGCATTAAACAGGGTCGCCAAGTGGTCAGATTTATCCCAACCATGAGAAGGATTTATCTCGTATAATGGGGGGGGCACCATGCAAATTAGCTGGATAAGACTAATGAATCAGATCCCCAGAAAGGATAATCTCCTTAAAGATTAAAAATCAGCTTTTAAGACTGATATTACTCAATCCTAGAGATTGACCTTAAAGATTGAGAATTCAAACTCATGGAATTCAATGATATCTAAACTCGAGCTTAAACGAGAAAATATTTTGATCAAAATTATAAACCGATTTGTTTTCTGAAAACCCTATTTTCAATGCGTTCATTACCATTGAACGTAAAATCCTAGGAATTCACCTGGAATTCATTAGGTCACCTGAACTAAATCGGGTGTCAACCGTAAGAACGGTGGTTGCATAGTGGTCAAAGACAGGACCTTGTGCCAGACCGAAAAAATTATAAGGGTGAGCTTTACTATTGCTCCTACCAAGGATAGTAATTGCGTCCGACACGTTATAGACCATAATCAAAAGCATGTCACGGGACATTGCCTTAACAGTTGCTTGTTCAACGCTTTCCTTTACAACCGGACGGTAGTTTACCGAAAGGTAATATACGGGACAAGTAAACTGGACGTGTTGCTTTCCAAATACAAGGTTAGCAAGTGGGTGACACAAAACCGCAAGTTTTGAGCTAAAATTTTCAAATCTGAAACCCACCAAACCCACAAAAATATTTTGCAAACACCGGTAAAGGGTTATTCCGGAAAACTTATCTAGGGTAAAAACTAGATTTCAAAAGATCAAATGTTTTCATAAAGATCCAATTTCCTTAATGGATCTAAATTTTTATAGTCATGTGGGACTGTAAACCATATCGTTACTACCATTGTTTATACCGCCGTATAGAAATCACTGATGTACAAAGTGTGAAGAATAAAGAAGTGATTCTAGTATTTCAAGACAATATTGCTTGAGGACAAGCAACGCTCAAGTGTGGGAATATTTGATAATGCTAAAAACGAACATATATTTCATAGCATTATTCCTCAAGAAAGACAAGCTTTTAGTTGCAATTGTTCTATTTACAAGAGATATTCGTTTAAATAATAAAAGGTGAAGACAAAAGACAGATTCGACGAATTGAAGACGCAAACGACCAAAAAGCTCAAAAGTACAAAAGACAATCAAAAAGGTTCCAATTATTGATAAGAAACGTCTCGAAATTACAAGAGTACAAGATTCAAAACGCAAAGTACAAAATATAAAATTGTACGCAAGGACGTTCGAAAATCCGGAACCGGGACCAGAGTCAACTCTTAACGCTCGACGCAACGGACTAAAAATTACAAGTTAACTATGTATATAAATATAATATAATATATAATTAATTATATTAATTATATATATATTATATTTATAAATAAAAAACCGTCGGCAGAGAAAAACTCCAAGGACTGAGCTGTAAAAGTAACCTCCGCGACTCGCGGAGTTTGAAGAGGCTTTTGCCGCGAGTCGCGGAGCCCCAAATTTCAACTCTGGCTATAAAGCAAACCGAATTCTGATCATTTTTCATATCTATAATCTCTCTTCTCTCATATATACGAAAAATATATATATATATATATTTATAATTTATATTTTAATTTTAATTATAATTCTAATAATAAGGGTATGTTAGCGAATATTGTAAGGGTGTAAGTCGAAATTCTGTCCGTGTAACGCTACGCTATTTTTAAATCATTGTAAGTTATGTTCAACCTTTTTACATTAATGTCTCGTAGCTAAGTTATTATTATGCTTATTTAAAACGAAGTAATCATGATGTTGGACTAATTACTAAAATTGGGTAATTGGGCTTTGTACCATAATTGGGGTTTGGACAAAAGAACGACACTTGTGGAAATTAGACTATGGGCTATTAATGGGCTTTATATTTGTTTAACTAAATGAAAGTTTGTTAATGTTAATATAAAGATTTACAATTGGGCGTCCCTATAAATTACCATATACACTCGATCGGACACGATGGGCGGGGTATTTATATGTACGAATAATCGTTCATTTAACCGGACACGGGAATGGATTAATAGCCACTAGAATAATTAAAACAGGGGTGAAATTACATTCAAGGGTAATTGGTGTAATTGTTAACAAAGTAGTAAAACCTTGGTTTACACGCAGTCGATAACCTGGTGTATTCATTAAACAAAGTATTAAAACCTTGTTACAATTCGAATCCCCAATTAGTTGGAATATTTAACTTCGGGTATAAGAATAATTTGATGAGGACACTCGCACTTTATATTTATGACTGATGGACTGTTATGGACAAAAACCAGACGGACATATTAAATAATCCAGGACAAAGGACAATTAACCCATGGGCATAAAACTAAAATCAACACGTCAAACATCATGATTACGGAAGTTTAAATAAGCATAATTCTTTTATTTCATATTTAATTTCCTTTATTTTATATTTAATTGCACTTCTAATTATCGCACTTTTATTTATTGTTATTTAATCGCACTTTTAATTATCGTACTTTTTAATTATCGCAAGTTTATTTTATCGCACTTTTATTATTCGCAATTTCATTATCGTTATTTACTTTACGCTTTAATTTAAGTCTTGTATTTATTTTATATTTTACATTAGGTTTTAACTGCGACTAAAGTCTTAAAATCGACAAACCGGTCATTAAACGGTAAAAAACCCCCCTTTATAATAATAATATTACTTATATATATATTTGTATTTTTATAAAAGTAAACTAATATAGCGTTGAGCTTTGTTTAAAGATTTCCCTGTGGAACGAACCGGACTTACTAAAAACTACACTACTGTACGATTAGGTACACTGCCTATAAGTGTTGTAGCAAGGTTTAAGTATATCCATTCTATAAATAAATAAATATCTTGTGTAAAATTGTATCGTATTTAATAGTTTTTCCTAGTAAAATATAAACTATTTTATATACACCTCGCATAACATCAACATCACATCACCATACCTACTCCTATAATAATGATTAGGAAATTCACTGGTACGAACAGATTCTATAGGAGCAGTAGCAGGTGCTTTCTCAGCAGCTTCAATCTTATCAAATGCCTTATCCTGTTCTTTGACAATGGCTTTGGTTAGTTCTAGGGACTTAGCCTCTTGCTTTCTATCAGCAGCCAATTTGTCTTCTATATCCTGGAGCCTTACCCTCTCAGCGAGTTCAGCATCAGCAGCCTCCCTTCTTTGAATTTCAGCTTGTAGACCCAACAAATACTCGTCGGCAGTGATTTTCAGGGATTTTGCTGTTTCAATCATCTTTCTACCCTCTTCAGTTCTAAGGGCAGCACGATACTCCCTTAGATCCATACCCAGCTGGTGAGCCTCTTGAAATTGAGCTTTCTCCTCATCAGTAGAGAGCCTTTGACCACTGTTGTTTAAGTATACACTAATTTCAATGCCATAAGTCAACCCAGTGATTTAGAGTGGCTGATCAAGGGGATGATGCAGCAACCTAACTTGGCGTATCCTTTCATTGATAGCAGCTTGTCTTTGCTCAAGCAATTCATGTACAGTAATCTCCAGCCAGTAAGCATCTCTTTCATCTGGATTCATTTTAAATAAGTCTGGCTCACCACGGGTAACTGAATCATCTTTCCAAGTTCTGTGTTTACCATGACGTTTTGGGGAAGATGGAGGATACATGATTGATTCACCTATGCCAGATGAACTCACTGGAAACTGATTGACACGATTATCCTTTGTTCTGTTAAAATAGGTGAGAGTTTGGGGAGAGATAGGTGATTGAACAAATAAATGATCTCCACTACCCCAGACTATAAAGTCAGCAGGATTAACCGTATCATCATCTTGATTAGCACCCAGCTCAACCACCTTGGCTGGGTCTTCAACACTTGTAACACCCAGCAGCACACTCCTGGCTGGGTCTTCATTCACAGCACTCCTTGCTGTGTCTTCAGTACCAGCTGACTGATTAGTATCAGATGGTACAACCACCTCAGTATGTTCATCAGCTGCCTCAAATAAGGGTCCTTTCCTTAGGGGCTGATTGTCCCTAGGAGCAGATTTCACCCTTTGTTTATCTATGAGCATAGGTTCAGCTGATGGTTCTTGTGTTGATACTGGCTCAAGTGGAGGCAGGTAGGGAACGATAGCAAGATGCTCCCCCTGAATATCATCATCATCAAGATTGATTGTTTCTGCTGGCTTATGTTGTGTAGCTGGCTGTGCAGAAGATGTTGGGCGGGAAGATGAGCTGGTTTCTAACATAGCATCTAACCACTTCATAAAAATGTCAGCTCTAACTCCTCTCCCTGACTCAGTAGATGCAATATAATCTTTCATTTCTTCGGGAGTCATCCGTTTGATCCTATCTGCTCGCTCAGCATACAGTTTTGCCCTCTTTTTGTCGTATTTGACCATGAATTTGGCATTTCTTTTTCTTGCATCCTTTTTGAATTTATCAATGCCAATCAGGTCATCATCAATGTCCCTCTTTTTCGGGGTCAGCCATCTCCTATGCTCAATTCTGTGGCGTTTAAGAGCAACATAGGCATCCCATTTGACATTGAAGGCATCATTTAATTCTTGCTGTCTCTTCTGATGTCTCTCCAGTTTTCTTTTCATTCTTCTTTCAATAGTTTGAGAAACAACAAAAGCTTCAGCAACCGCCAGTGCAGAAACATCACTGAGCTTACTGCCAGAAACAATATCATCTACTGATGTGGCAGACACACTGGGTTGAGATTCACCAGCTGCCTGTACACCAGCTTCAGTATGAGCGTTGCTGGGCTTAGTGCCAGAGTCTTGACCAGTAGAACCATCATCACCATCACCATCACCATCTCTCCTTGGCTATTTTGGAGCCTTTTCATGCTTATGCTCCCCCTCTGATTGTTTTCTCTTTTTGAGTTTCTTTTTAGATTTCTTCTCCCCCTTTTTGTCAGCAGCAGGGGCAGAAAGGTGAACAGGGGAGACCTGTGCATCAAGGTCACTATCTGAATCTGGAACAGAGAATGCAAAATTATTCTAGTCAGCAACTTCAGGAGTAAGATGGGCACCAGGATCCACGCCAAATTGTCGAAGGAGGAGGTTGGAAGACCTAAATTCATTCCTTGCAACACCCATAGCCTCTGCTCAACCATGGCCCTAACATCACCCTATAGGGTAGCCAGTCGATGCATATTTTCAACCATTTGAACATAGGCAGAAGCAGGAATCATGTTAGCCATTTGCTGCTCTTGTGAATCCAATCTCTCATGTAGCACTACGTTTTCTTCATTAAGAAAAAGAATTCTGCGATTAGCAGCATCTAAATCAGCTTGAAGATGGGCAATGTCCTCAGTATATTCATTGTAAGATATGATTCGTTTCTTTAAGTCCTCCTCCTCTTCATGTTGTTTGACAATGGCAGCCACCGCAAGATCTGCAAAGGCACATACTTGTTTGAGCTGGGCTTCAATGTTGGAAGTGGTAACTTGCCCAACGTTACGTATGGCTTTAGTCACACTGTTAGCAATAGCAGTGTGAATGGTGGCCTGTAGATCAGGTGTAACCTCGGCGAGTGTCTTATAGACAGCCAGGGTGGAGATGTCAGCCACCTCATCAGCATTAAATTTAACATAGCTAGTTGAGGGGTGGTCAAAAGCAGCTAACACAGAACTACCTCCGTGGGGTGGTGGAGGTGGAAGGTCAGAATCTGACCATGATCACCATCATTTTTACCTTCACCCGAAGGTTTAGAACCACTGGTATTCTTGTCAGCATCATGAACAGCATCATCAGTGAGATCCACTGGTTTATCTTTGGTACCAGTCACATTATCATGAGTGACTGGTTCATCCTTACCAGTACCTTTATCAGCATCACCATCAGAAGAAGAAGATGATGAGGAAGAAGCTGATGAGTCAGAAGGTACTGGTGAATCAGGAATATTCTGCATAACATATTTACCAGTAGAGGGATCTCTGATGAACTTGAGAGGCCTCCATGTACCTGGCCATGGAGAAGCAGCTAGAGCCATGCCAAAAAAATGATAATATGGCTGCTCGTTGATCTGTTCTAAAGTAGCCAACCTCTCATAAACTTCTTCTCTAGCTGGTCGATCAAGCTGAGACAATAGTTCAGTCAGCTCTTCGCGAGGCAATTTGCTGGCTGAGACTATGGCAGTTTGAGGATCAAAAGTTAACTGATCCACCAGCAGAGCAACTCTGGGAGTAATAGACGCTCCCCGATAGATGAAGTTAGGGACAACTTCATTAGGATCTGGCACCTGGCACACATAAGGTTTCTTCTCCGCAGAAACAGTAGCCTGAGAAGAGTCAGTAGTGGCAGAAACAGAGGTACCAGCATCCATAACGAATTCCGTAGAACCAGTAGCAGCGGTAGGTAACTGTGCAGGAGGTGAAGAAGCAGCATTTTCAGTAGTAGTAGCAGTATCCACCATTGGCTCAGTGGGAACATAGCCAGTATTAATAAAATCAAGACCCTCCAGAACAATATCACCCTGTGAACTAGAATCTGATGGAAAAGTAGCACTTTTACCAGCATCCATGAGAACATCAGATGGAAAAGTAGCACTTGTACCAGCTTCCATGATAACATTTTGTGCATCGGTAGCAGCAGCAGACGCAATGTTACCCTTTGGTTCAGTGACAGGTTCATCAAGTAGAACATCCTTGACAATATTGTCAATTACCTTTTTAAGAACAGGAGGATCCACTATGATTTCATCTTCCACTTCAGGTGTAGTAGTGGAAGCAGCAATACTGGGAGCAGTAACACCAGCAGCTGTAGAAGCAACAGTACTAGCATCAGCACCACCAGTAGGAGAAACAGTAGCACCAATACCAGTAGCCGAGGCAGCAATCTGCACAGTAGGAATAATATCATCTTTAACTTGCTCCCCCTCTGCCTGTTCATCTACCCTGCTAAGAACTGAAACAATAGAACTTTTTATGTTAACAACTGTAGAACCAAATAAATTTGACTCAACAATTGCATCTGATGTTGGTCTCTGGGGACAGACTGGTGATTTGGTCAGCCCTTCGAATGAGACAGAATAAGGTGTCTGTAAGTACAGCTGTGACTCTGCTGACTCATTGGCGACACATGTTGACCCAGATAGTGTAAGAGATCTGGCTGGTAAAGATGTAGGAGTGAGACTCTTATCATGATCTGAGTAACATAATGGCTGTGCAGTAACCTGAGCTGGTTCAACACGATGAGGACCCAGCTCAAGTTTGCTTTGGGGGTCAGGTATGTGCTCTGCTGATTGTACTGGCAGCAGAGGATATAGCATTAAGTTCAATTTTGAAAAAAGTGGAAGTGTCTGGCTAGAAGAGTATGGGTTGCTACTCTTCTTAACACTAGTTTTAAAACCAGTCAGCTTGGGAGCCAGGGTTATACCTTGAACTCCACATTCATTTTTCAAGTCAGCAGATAAAAGATGTTTAATTATGTTAGAATTTTCTGCTGTTTGGTCTAGAAACGCACCAGGTTCCATAGCCACATCCTTTGCAGGAGCGGCAGTTGAGACTGGTGCAATCTCCCCTGTGGTGAGCCTGAAGCCAGCTTTTGCTCGTTTAGATTTACCTGTTACCAAGAAATAGTTAAGCAACGAATTCCAATACTAGAAGTAGATAGTCAGTATATAAGACTAGGGCTGTTCTTTATGATCAGAGAGCACTAGATTCTAATACAACTACTGCTTTACCAGTATGTGAGACGGTGGCTGTACTAGTTGAGGTAGCTGGCTTCTTCCTTTTTACAGCTGGCTTTCGCTGAGGTCCCTCCCCCTCAGCTGGTGCAACACCTGAGGCAGCCGGTTGGTTCACTCCACCTCGAGCAGCAAGATACTCAAGCATGCCTGGTGTTAGGACATTATATGGAGCAGTAGGAGCATCTTTTGGCATTCCCCCTTGTTTTGGAGGCAGGTCAAATGATTCATCAGCAATTTACTGGTAAGCTTCACCCAGCTCATTTTCAAAAACAAGGCTCAAAAACCTTGGAAAGGGGATTAAGTGTGTTCGTTTAGGTGCAAGCACTATTTCCCTTAGCCTTAAATAAATTTCACCGGCATAATCAATATTCCGATTGAATAACATCCCATGACCAATCTTCAGCTCAAAATCTGAGCACTGATCAAAGCTCCCGGACTTCTGACTGATGCAATGAGTCAGCAAGCCAAAGAAATAGTTCCACAGAGGTGGCATCTACCTCCTTAAGGGCGTATGAGCCACTGGTCCATCAAACCCTATAATCTCCAGTACCTCTCTTCTAAACCCATCACTGGTTGGTGAATTAACGAACGGACCAATGGGTAATTGGAGAGCACGTCGGATGGCATCAACAGTGATGGAGCAGGCTAGGGTTTCAGTCACCATGCCACGAATACATGGAATGTTCTGTTGAGTGGTGGCCGTGGTGGCAGTATACCAGAATCTGGCCAAACAAGCTGGATAAAGACGAGAAGGTACGCCGGTAATAGCTCGAGCCAGTGGTGATTGTCGTATGTAATCGATAAGCGCATCATAACCCAAGTTGGCTTTAGTTTTAGGAATTGAAAGGGCATGAGTAGCATTGCCTCTTGATAGGCGAATGGAAGAGTGTTCTGGTGCATTTGCAGCCCTAACAAGGTTTGGGTGCAGGTTGAACAGAGGGCCCTGCACCACTTGTTCTTCGATGACCGGTGGTGGTTTTTTGTTCCGGTTGTTGTGGTGCTACCGGTTGTTGTTGCTGTGGTTGTTGTTCCTCTGGTTGGTTTGCAGCAGGTGGTGATTGATGTTGTTGTTGTTCTGCCATTGATGATTTCGTAGAAGATGGATGTATGAATTGATTTGAAGATTTGGGGATTTTTAGAGAGAAGAGTGTGAATTTGAAAACTGAATAACCGAAGGTTATTATGGAAGATAAAACACTCTTTTAACCATTGTGATTGGTGAAAAAGGCAGGAGAAAGAAAATGACAACTGCCATTAGCAGGCGCGTGGGCAGATGTGACAGACTGGCACACTCGAGGGGACACAGACTGATGATTTGACGTATATACGGCTTGAACACTCATACCTCCCATTCAACATTAAATGCAGCAGGTTTTAATTTTTTTAAGAAAAATTTAAAAACCACAAAATAAGTTTTGTATTAAATACAAAATACTTTGTTACATTTAATATGTCATGAATTTAATTTAAATCATTGGAAGTAAATGAGTTTCAGATTTAAGGAATCATTTAATTTTGTGAGCTATTTATTATTTCAATTAAAAACATTTTGAGTAACCAAAATATAAAAGACCTTGTTGTGCTGAGTGTTTTACATGTAGGCAGTAAGTTAACAAAAATGGCTTACTGGTTTGCCCTACATGTTGTAGAGTCAGCACACCAACAAAAATTGTCTTTTATTTAAAGTTCAAGCATACCCAGCTCAGAGATGAGATAGTTAAAATGTTTCTCATCTAAGGGCTTTGTGAATAGATCTGCTAACTGCTGATCTGTTGAAATAAAATGTAGCTCCACATCTCCTTTTTGAACATGATCCCTTATGAAGTGATATCGAACGTCAATGTGCTTTGTTCTTGAATGCATCACAGGATTGTTGGTGATAGCTATTGCACTTGTGTTGTCACAGTAAATTGGAGTCTTTGTGACATGAACACCATAGTCTTTCAGCTGGCTTTGCATCCACAGTACTTGAGCAGTACAACTACCAGCAGAAACGTATTCTGCCTCAGCAGTAGATGTGGACACAGTATTTTGTTTTTTGCTCGTCCAGCTGACTAGCCTACCACCCAGTAACTGGCAACCACCATTAGTAATTTTTCTGTCTATTTTACACCCTGCAAAATCAGCATCTGAATACCCAATTAGCTCAAAATCCTGGTCTTTGGGATACCAAAGACCACGTTTAGCAGTAGCTTTCAGATACCTAAATATCCTTTTTACTGCTAGCAAGTGTGACTCTTTAGGATCAGCTTGATATCTGGCACAGAGACATGTGGCAAACATAATATCTGGTCTGCTGGCTGTGAGATAAAGTAGGGATCCAATCATACCTCTATATTCAGTGATATTGACTGGTTCACCATTGGGATCAGCATCTATTTTAATAGTTGCTGCCATTGGAGTCCCTATATCTTTTAAACAGGTTAGACCAAATTTCTTTAGCATATCCTTGATATATTTATCCTAACTTATAAAAATTCCATCATCAAGTTGTTTAATTTGCAATCCCAAAAAGTATTGCAAGTCTCTTTGTAAGCTCATTTCATATGTCTTTGACATAAGTTTTGAAAAATCTTGACAATGTTTCTCGTTTTCAGATCCATAAATAATATCATCCACATATATCTGAACCAGCAAGAGATCACCATCTGTCTCTTTTGAGAATAGAGTGGTGTCAATTGTTCCAACTTTAAAACCTATACCAGTGAGATACACATGAAGTGTCTCATACCATGCTCTTGGAGCCTGTTTGAGGCCATAAAGAGCTTTGTCTAGCTTGTAGACATGGTCTGGATATTTACTGCTTACAAAACCAGGAGGCTGTTTGACATAAACTTCTTCTTGCAGCTTCCTATTTAGAAATGCAGATTTAACATCCATCTGGAATACCCTAAAGTTCATCTTAGCAGCATACGCCAAGAACAGTCTGATAGCTTCCATCCTAGCCACTGGAGCATAAGTCTCTCCATAATCGAATCCTTCTTCCTATTTGAAACCTTGAGCTACCAATCTAGCTTTGTTTCTGATCACAATCCCATCTTCATCCATCTTGTTCTTGAAAACCCACTTGGTACCAATGATTTTCTTAGTTTCATCATCAGGTTTAGGTACCAATGTCCAAACCTTATTCCTATCAAACTGGGAGATCTCTTCTTGCATAGCTCCTGCCTAGCATGGATCTTTGATTGCTTCATCAGGACATTTAGGTTCAATGGTAGACACAAAATTTACATGCATACAGAAATTGCTGGTTGCATGCCTTCTTGTTTTAACACCACTAGCCAGATTACCAATGACTTGCTCAATTGGATGCTCTTATGTCTATCTAGTGTTATGAATAGGTGAGCTTGTCGTGGAACACACAGCATCTTGATCATCAGCTGGTTCAAAGGTATGAGCAGCAATTGGAGACAGCTGTTCAGTATTACTGTAACCAGTACCAGCTTGTGATCCTTCAGAACCAGAAGACCTATGCTCAAGTTGTAGGACTTCAGTAGAGCCAGTAGGTCCACTTGGTTTACACACAGATGGAATAGAGTGTTCCATCTCATCATCAGAGAACCCATCAACATGGATTGGTGAGGGATTTGCAGCTGGTTCCTCTTCATCATTGAGACCTTGCTGAGTAGGCTCTTCAAACAATAACTCTTCATCTTCTTGACTGGAAGATGAGGCTGGGGCAGTTTCATCAAATGTAACATTAATTGATTCTTCAAAACAACCCCTTCTTTTATTGAAAACCCTATATGCCTTTGACATGTTGGAATATCCCAAGAATATACCTTCATCAGCCTTAGCATCAAACTTGCCCAACTGATCCCTATTGTTTAGAATGAAACAGGGAGTGCCAAATACATGAAGAAATGAGATTGAGGTTTTTCTTCCTTTGAGAACTTCATAAGCAGTTTTCTGATGTCTTTTCACAATTAGAGATCTATTCTGGGTAAAACATGCAGTGTTCATAGCCTCTGCCCAATATGAATTTTTCAGCCCAGACTCAGCTAACATAGATCTTGCTGCTTTAATGAGAGTTCTGTTTCTTCTTTATGCAACACCATTTTGTTGAGGTGTTCTCACAGCAGAAAAGTTATGTGAAATACCTTTATCAGCACAAAATTCTTCTAATGTAGCATTTATGAATTCTGTACCATGATCACTTCTTAGCTGTTTCACCAGTTGCCCATTTAAAAGCTCCATTTTTTTGATAAAATTGATAATTTCATCAGTAGCTTCACTCTTTTGCTTCAAAAAGAATACCCAGGTGTATCTGGAGTATTCATCAACAATAACCAGTGTATACTTCTTCCCACTACAGCTGGCCACATTAACAGGACCAAAAAGATCCATATGAAGTAAATGAAATGGTTTCTCAACAGATGAGATTTGCTTTGATTTGAATGAGGCATGGTGATGTTTTCCTTTTTCACAACCAGGACACAGTCTGTCCTTCACATAAGACATGGTGGGCAGCCCAGACACCAAACTTCTACTGGATAATTTGTGAATATCTTTGAAGTTGAGATGTGAGAGTCTCTTGTGCCATAACCATTTCAGGTTGTCTACTGCCTTCGAATATAAACAAGTATCAATTGTTGTGACTGCTGTGTTCATGTTAATTTGATACATGTTTTCATGACGTTTTGTAGCCAGCAGTGGCTTCACTGTCTTATAAAAAATAGTTCCAATTTTCTTTCTGAATTGGACTATCTTGTTCTTGCTTGTCAGTTGGCTTATGCTGAGTAAATTATGTTTAAGCCCAACTACATATGCAACATTTGAGAATGTGACATTCCCATTAGTCAAAGTACCAAAACCCTTTGTGTAACAAAACGAATTATCTCCATACGAAACAACTGGACCATCTTTTTCTTGATAGTCCATTAGTAGGGACTTACATCCGATCATATGTCTCAAACATCCACTATCGAGATACCAGATTTTCTTGTTTTGAATGCCCTGCACAGTAGCTAAGAGATTAGTTCTTTTTGGGAACCCATCCAAGGATGGGTTCTGGAAGGGTCATCTTTGATGATCTCTTCCTGTCTGCTGGTTTGCTTGAAGAAGCATCAGCATACGGGGTTGGGGTAAAAGGACACCGGTTGGCTAAGTGAAACTTGCTGCCACATTTGTAGCATTTTCTCACATTTGGTATCGGTGAAGGGTCATACACATTGTAAAGGGGATCGGGGCGATGTTTGGTTACTGCCTCAATAAGCTGGTCAAGCTTGACTATCATAATCTCAGTGATAGACAGCTCTTCATTCGAGTCCACTTTTGCTTTTCCCTTAAGGGCAGCTTTTTTCTTGGAACCAGTACCATAGTCATGACGTATTGCTTTGCCTTTATCATTTGACGAGCCAGCGTGGGAAGTTACTGGCTTGTCTACTGAAGCTGATGAACTAGAAGATGTTTTTTCTGCTGCCTTGGACTTGCCAGTATTACGTTTGACTGGATTGTCTACAGCTACTGGTTGACCAGTAAGTTTGTCATCGGCTGGCTCAGCACAATTGGAACTCGAACACGAAGGGGAATCAGTAGATTTAACTTTTCTAAGATTATTTTCAGTGATTTCCCTTTTGATACGTCTTTCTTTTGGAGTCATGTAGTAGATGCTTGAGGGCTCAGTAGTCTCATCAATTGAGGTACTGGCTTCTCTTGCTCTAACCTCATCCTCCAAAATCTCTTTCATGGCAGGTGGTGGGGACACAGTAGCAGGTCTAACAAATTTATTTGTCAAGACCTTTTTACCTTTAACTATCTTGGCAAAAGTATTTGGCAAGACAGCTTCAGGATCTGTTTCAAGAATTGGGTCCATGAAAGTAACCTCTGCAATAGCAGCAGCAGCAGCATAGTCACCAGCAAAGAAAGCTTCAACTTGGGCAGGCACCTGCTCGTTAACACACTTTGCTGTACGTTGAGCAGATGTACACCATGAAGCGACAACCTTTTTAAGATTATCCAGCTGGTTCTTGACTTCTGCTGCCTCAACGTGAAGAGACCTTAAAGCAAAATTTTGTTTTTCGAGTTTTGAAATATCATCTTTCAAGATTTTAACTTCATCATTTTTGCATTTAAGTTTCTCATTTAAAGATTTGTTATCCGATATCAAAACTTCTTCACGTTTGCTGCCTCTACATAGGTCAACTCTTAGGTAGTCAAATATTTCAGCCTTTTCATCATCAGTATAAGTTCGAAAATTATCAACCTTATACATCAATTCAGTTTTCCATTGAGGAGAATCTCTTTTCTGATCAGCTTCCCTCATATCAGCCAAAAACTTGCTACCACTATCATCCTCATCAGACTCCTTGACCTCCTTGGCCATTAAACACAACTTCTTTTCTGGAGCATAACCAGCACCATCATCATCAGTATCACAATCAGAGGAAGACGACGAGCTGGTTTCATCCCAATCATGATGCTCAGCAACTAGAACCTTTTCTGGCTTTTTACCCTTCTTATCAGTCTTAGCACTTTCCTTCATCTGAGCTTTCATAGCTTTGTACTTGTTTTTGTACTTGTCAGCTTTTGAGAAAGAGTTAGCATGTGAAGTTGAAGGTTTCCTGGACATGCATTCAGCAGCAAAATGTCCAACCTTTCCATAATTATAACACTTAGATTTAGGACCCTTGACTGACTTGC
Source organism: Rutidosis leptorrhynchoides (assembly GCF_046630445.1). Classification (NCBI taxonomy): domain Eukaryota; kingdom Viridiplantae; phylum Streptophyta; class Magnoliopsida; order Asterales; family Asteraceae; genus Rutidosis; species Rutidosis leptorrhynchoides. Next base: position 61,368,148 of record NC_092342.1, read on the forward strand.
TGCTATACCTAGCACTCGGTTTCTTACTCCCTTTGTATGACTTGTTGGTTCTATTACGATTGAACCTTTTGAACTGTCTAGCCAGCAAAGCCATACCTTCAGCAAACCCTTCTGCATCACTTTCGTCATCACTGCTTTCTTCAGACCCAGTACCACTATCTACATCACTCCCAGCTGACTCTTCTTCTGCCAGCAACTTTTGAACCAGTAAAGCCTTTTGAGCTTTCTTTTTAGCAGCAGTAATAAGAGCAGTATCATCTGTCTTAGAAGATTTTGAAGTGGTGGGGGCAGACCTAAAGTTTTCTTTCAAGTTAAGTTCAAATTTAGCCTCTGCCTTCTCATGGTTCCAAAGTGAACTGTAGAGAGAAGACATGTTAAAGTTCTTTAAGGTCTAAGTGGTTCTTAAGGGGTCAGTAACAGGTTTCCATTTAGTGGGCAGTGAATCTATGAATTTGTTAATTTGTTCAAACTCAGTATAGGTGACATTCAGAGTGATCAGGTCAGCAATCAAGGAGTTAAACCTAATGAAGGTTTGCTTAAGGGTTTCGTTTTTGTAGGCAAAGAACATTTCATATTTTCGTTTTAAAGCAATCATTCTGTTCTGCCTAACTTCTCCCATACCCTCATAGGTAACATCTAGATAGTCCAACATAAGCTTGGCATTTTCTTTTCCCTTAATCAGTTTGAACAGTGGGTTAGGAAAAGTTATAGCTAACAAGGTTCTGATCTTAGGGTCAAGTCCAACACGACATTTATCCTCAGCATCCCATCTAGAAGGAGTGAGAATAACCTCTCTGCCAGGAACAGTAGGAGTGTCAGCTGTAGCTGGTGCACTACCAATAGACTCAGTAGGCACAAATGGACTATCTGTGGCGATACCAGGCATGAGTGGGTCAATAGACTCAAGGTGAAGTATGAATCTTGCCTTCCAAGTTTCATACTCATCTTCATCAAATTTGGGTGGTCTATTGGATGAGCCATTTTCAAGGTAAGCTGTATTAGTATATGCAGCCATGAGAGAATTCAGATCCAAGATATTAATTATCAAGACTGAAGCTCTGATACCAGTTGTTGGTCCCTCGATAACAACAGGAGTATTGTAGAGGGGGGTGAATACAATTTCTTTTCAATTAACTAAACAGTTAAACTCGATTAGTATTCAATCATGCAAATAAATAGAGTCACAGCTAATTTTTAACAGTTATTCTTTATTGATTGAATCACAAAGAATCACAACTATCCTTGGCGGAATGATAGTTGGTTGATACAGATTACCTAGATTATAGCTAAGAGGTAAACTAACAGCTATTACACGTTTTGACTCTATAAAATAAACCCACACCACTAGTTGTAACAATAGAGGATACAACAATTTATAGTGGTCCTATTAACCGTGTAATGGTTCTATTGTCCACTGGTACATAGGATGTCTGTACTTGTGGAGACAACTATATCAGAGAGCATGCTCTCTTATTTCCTCTTTGGTAGCTATTTGCAGGAACACCCCAATTCGGTTTGGCACCACTATTTGATTAAACAAATAGAATGTTGTGTTCCCTAGGTGATGACAAAGTATAACCCATGTCTGTACATGCGTTAACCTTCTGCATTCCCACGTGGTCTTGTAAGGTCACTTGTCAGCCACCGACGCGTGTCCTTTTCTGTTCAACTTTGTCTTCGACTTCTGTTAAATAGTACCATTGATGTAGACCACTCGGGAAAACGACTATGCTTATAATGGAGCATAGCTGTCTTGTGTAGTGAGCTGCATTCCAACTGTGCTGGTTCTTCATTGCTGAGCCACTTCATGTTCTTGATTTGCTGAGAACACATCCTGTGCTGATTGAAGAACACTGTCTACCTTGTGCTGGTAGACTGAGCAGCAAACTAAACACTCGACACAGCTACATCTGCTGTCTATACATGAACAAACTTGTGCTAACTGCACATAACACTTTAGTGCAAATAAATTACAGTTTTGTCATAATTAAATCCTTAATTATTTTGGGGACTCAACACTTTCCCTCCATGTAAAGTTTGTCAAAATACAAATCATCAAGAAGTTGATTGTTGGTTCAAAGATAAACCAAACTTTAAGTGCAATTTTTGCAAAACGTTTGAACATATTGAGAGATATTGTAGAGCAAAGAAAAATCAAGGCCAAACAAAGGAACTTCAGTTGGCAAATGTCTCTGAAGAAAATTAGGAAGCAACTGAACACTTGTTCATGGCATCGCATGTCGATTACAAAAGTAGAGATGTGACTGCTGATGAAGGAGCCTATTGGGATTGGATGGTGGAAGAAGTTAAAATACATGAAGCTTCTATTTCAAGTCTCCAAAATGAATCTCATTATGATGATCTAAAATTTGAGGTTGAAGACACAACTAACACCGAAGTTTTGAGAACCAAAAAAATTGCTGATGTTTACGAGTCTTGTAATCACGTTGTTATGGAGCCTGAAAGCTATATTGAAGCGTCCAAACATGATGAATGGAATGAAGCCATGAAAGCAGAACTTGAAATGATTAAGAAAAATGAAACATGGAAGCTTGTTGATTTGCCAAAGGGTAAGAATGCAATAGGTGTCAAATGGGTGTTTAGAACTAAGTTTCAACCTGATGGTTCAGATTATAAACACAAAGCAAGATTAGTAGTGAAAGGATATTCTTAAATTGCAGATGTGGATTTTGGAGAGACTTTCGCTCCAGTTGCTCGTCATGACGTGATCAAGTTATTGTTAGCGGTAGCTGCTCAACGCAATTTGAAAATTCATCATCTTGATGTGAAATCTGCATTTTTGAATGCTGAACTTGAGGTCAAGATTTATGTAAAGCAACCTCAAGGTTTTGAAGTAGTTGGCCAAGAAGATAAAGTATATAGACTATATAAGGCACTCTATGGTCTAAAGCAAGCACCAAGGGCTTGGTATTCTAAGATCGATGCTCATTTTATGAATCATAATTTCAGGAGGAGTTCAAGTGCATTTTGCTGGAACTCAAAGAAGCAAAGCATTGACGCACAATCTAATGCAGAGGCAGAATATATTGCAATCGCGGCTGCTGTGAATCATGCTGTTTGGATAAGAAAGCTGTTGTCCGACTTGGATCTGACTCGAAAAAGTCTAAAAGTCATCTATTATGATAACAAGTCTGCTATTGCTATAGCAGAGAATCCGGTGCAACACGGAAGAACGAAACACATCAATGTCAAATATCATGCTATTCGAGAAGCCGAGAAGAATGGAGAAGTCAAGCTAAAATATTGCACCTCCGAAGATCAATTGGCAGATATGCTTACAAAGTCTTACGAGAATGAAGCTAGATCAGTTGAAGACTCGACTTATGATGTCCAACAACAATCTTAGGGAGGAGTGTTAGCGTATCTAAGATTGTTATTAGACATTAGTCTTATATTATGTAAACTTAATTACTAAGAAACTTAGCTATCAAGTATTCTTAACTATTAAGGATACTTAGCTATTAAGTATTCTTAGCCATTAAGTATTCTTATCCATTAAGGATACTTAGCTATTAAGTATTCTTATCCATTAAGAATACTTAGCTATTAAGTATTCTTATCCATTAAGGATACATAGATATTTTAATATCCTTAGTTGTTAAGAAATTATCGATATTCGTGATACTTACCTCTTAAGTTTTCTTAGAGGTTAAGAAAGTTAGTTTTTTGTAACCTATAAATAAGAGTTGTAATCAAGAGTTGTATAAGATAACAAATCTTCAAATAATACACTCAATCTTCTAATTATTTCTATTTTACACTTCCATTATTTATTCTAATCTACTTAGCAACAAAGTCTTGTTATTTTAATCTTTAGCAACAAAGTCTTGCTACCTTAATCTTTCAAGTGTAGAATTCTATTCTATTCTTGAACATTTACAATAAAGGCATCCTACTAAAGATATATGATGATAATCTGTAATAGCAATAGGATTAGGGACCTTCAGTATAAGTGAAAGAAAAGCGGATTTTTCACTTCAAGGCAATGTATAATTAGTAAAGAAATAATTGACGTCTTTAAAAGTATGATTCTTAAGATTATCCCAATATCGTTTGATAAAACCAAACGTGAAACCGTCTGTGGCCCGAGAGCTTTATTACTACTGCGGTGCCACACGACCATTTTTACTTCTTCAATAGAAACTGCAGACTCTAAAAACGCTGCATCAGTGGGGTCCAAAAATGTTGCACAAAAATTAGATCATACTTTGCCCCTCTGTCCACCTTCTTAAATTTATATGTTGGTGTTTGGATGATTTATTTTATTACATTTAATAGATTATTTGTAGGTTATATAGAGAGTTTGTATAATACGAATAATATATAAAGTTTTTCTTATATCATTTTTCCTTTGTGTCATCGTTTGTTATTTTTCCTTCGTTATTTTGTTTATTCATGTTAAGTTTGGGCCTGTGTTCCAACACTTACGAGGACTCATTAGATTATAACTAAATTAGAATTGATTCCAGTTCGTTGGAATCTTCCAGCGAGAGGTGTTGATGTAGATTCGATTGTGTGTCCGGTTTGTTCTAACGGGGTGGAATCCTTGAATCACGTATTCTTTGAATGTTCATTGGCTTCCGATCTATGGCACAAGATTCGCGTGTGGTTGAATTGTTCTATGCCTATGTTTTCGTCATAGGACTCTTTCATAGTTTGGCTCGAACGTATTCAGCTTTCTTCTAAAAGCAAGAACCGAATCATCGCCTCAGTTTGTACGACATTGTGGGCGATTTGGAGATTTAGAAATGGCATTGTATTTAATGATTCTTTTTTTTCTAGAAGTAGTCTTTTCGATGTAATTAGATTACTTTCTTTTCGTTGGATTAAACATAGAGGTCGGTTAGTTTCTAACTGGAACTCCTGGCTTTCTATGCCTTTGTAATCTTGGACTTCGTTTTTCTCCCTTAGCGCCTTGCTAGGGAGCGTTCTTTTTTTAATCAATTTTTTGGCCGTTAAAAAAAAAGAATTGATGCTTGGTTTTGTAAAAGGTTATGTTTTCCATTGATGTTATAACAATACAAAGTTGAAAATATATAGAAACATTCAAGCAAACCAAAAGGTTAAATACTAAATGGGACACTAAATGAAGGCCATCATATCGAACGGACCATTAAACTCAAACCATTAACATCCCGGTAGTTGGAGAGGGAGAGGAGCGGACGGTTAAACTGGAACGAAATTCTTCAAAAAGAGCTTATGGTAGTCTCCTAGTGCAGATGTCTGCATACTAATACTGCAAATGAACGTGAAGACCACAAACATGTCCTATGTCCTGTAGCAACCATATCATGAACAACGTGGATATCAATGTCGATATGCTTCATCTGTTGGTGTTTAGCCGGGTTCAACTAAAGATATACTATCACAATAGAAGAGAGTGGCTGAAAACAAGGGGCACTGTAACTCACGAAGAAGGTTGCGTAACTAACAAGTTTCGGTAATTGCGTTTGCAACACCACGATACTTGACTTCTGCACTTGATCTGGATGGTGTGCGTCTTCGTTTGTATAAGAAACTAGTTACAACTTTCAGACTTTATTGACTAAGAAATGGGATACAATTGCGGTGTGGATTGTGACAACGAAGTGCATTATTTCATAAGCAAAACGGGTCACAATTTTCAAACTCGACGAACAACCTTTTTCACCAACAACCTTTCAATTGAATATGTTGATTATTTTTTGAATCATCAACATCATCATCACCATAATTTTGGAAAAAGAAAATGGAATTTATGAAACTCGAAAGAAAATTAAATAGTGTAGATTAATCACAAAGACGTGCGTGACGTGATAAGTTCCAGCCGTAATCCAGATTTTTCTAGATGTTTAAAGAAATCGGTTGAAGAGGCAAAGTGGGAAACAATTACGGCTAGCTAACTTTGACAACTCATATGGAAGTATTCAAATTGGAAACAAAAGCCGACTTTGACAACACGTGGAAGTAGCAAAGTTGAACAAAATGACGGCTAGCCACCATTTTGCGTTCACACCGTTAGGCGTTCACACCTTCCACCTCCTCAAAGTTTTCTATAAATAGGGGTGAAAACCTCCTTTGTAATTCATTTACAAAAAAATGTAATCACAACCTAGTTAGTGTGTGTGTGAGATATGTGTAATCCTAACCAAGAGTGAATACATCCTTAGAGAGTGGTGAGAATTCCTAGTGTGTTAGTTTGAGAGTTTTTGTTTTGGAGTTTTGTAATACTATGTAATCTATTCTTGTGAGTAATAGAGTTATTTTCTCTTAAATTTGTGTGTACCAACGTCTAGTCGATCCTCTCATAATCACAACAAGTGGTATCAGAGCTAGGTTAGAGGCGTTGGTCGATTTTTTGAGTTTTCTGAAGTTTTCAACCCCGTTTGTGTTGAAAAATTATTTGTAAGGTGATAATTTCCATGGAAGAGTCAGGATCATCTTCCGGAGCCATGATTATGCTCACTGCCACCAACTACACGCTGTGGAAACCTCGGATGGAAGATCTCCTCAGTTGTAAGGATTTGTTTGACCCTATTGAATTTAAAGGGTACAAATCCTGATTCTGCCAAAGAGAAAGAGTGAAAGATATCAAATCGAAAAACTATTGGTCAGATCCGTCAATGGATTGATCATAGTGTCTTCCACCATGTTGCATAAGAGACAGACGCATATGTCCTCTGGAAAAAGTTGGAGGACATGTACCAGGCCAAGACTGCTCGGAATAAAGCCCTGTTGATGAGGCGTTTAGTCAACATGAAGCTTAAAAGTGGAACTTCAGTTGCCGAGCATACCAGTGAGTTCCAGAGCTTGGTCAACCAGTCATCGTCTGTAGAGATGCCGCTTGGCGATGAAGTTCAGGCGCTACTACTACTTATTTCTCTTCCCGATAGTTGGAAAACGCTGGTAGTAACACTCGGTAACTCAGTCCCGAATGGCAAACTTACTATATCAATGGTCAAGGATGCCCTATTCAGTGAAGAGGCAAGGAGAAAGGACATGGGCACAAATCAGACTCATGTCTTTGTCACCGAGAATCGGGGGAGACAACGAATGAGGAGAAAAAACAAATGGAGAGGCAGAAGCAAGAGCAGGGCAGGTCTGCTGATGGCAGAAAACCAATATATAAATGCCATCATTGTGGATTAGAAGGACATATGAAGAAGAACTGCTACAGATTATATATATATATATATATATATATATATATATATATATATATATATATATATATATATATATATATATATATATATATATATATATATATAGATTGAAAGAGGAACAAGATCAGAGCAGTTCACAGTCGAAGAATAAGGGTGGAGAAACATTAGTTACTGTAACATCCCAAATATTTAAGGTATTATTTTATGTAAATTTTTATTGCTAAGAAATTATATGGTAAAAGTTATTTTATGTTAATGGATGAAAGTTAAGTTTATTGGTTAAGTTAGGAAGGACTAAGGGTGAAAAGTTAAGATTAAGGACTTCCCTAACTAGAGTTGTGGTGGGGAGGGTAGAAAGTGTCAATAGGCCAAAGTTATTTTAATAAAAAGAATCAAAATGCTGGAATTTGTTATTAGTGCAAGAAAAATTACAGAAAACCTTCCTGGAGCCTTGAGAGTGTCGACTTTTGCAAGAGGGAAGAGGAGGATTCCTCAATTGTTGAAATTTAACCCATGCAAGCTTGAATTAGTGAAATCTAACACACCTTAATCACTCTAGCAAGCTTTAATCTTCCAATTTCACTCTCTTTGTGCACAATTAGGGTTCTTAAACTCTAAAAGACAAGGTATGGATTTTGTGTCTAATTATTGCTTGCATTGTATGTTAATGATGAGATTATGCTTAAGAAAGTTGCTATTTGTTGAGTTGTGCACAATTGTTTGAGTTAGAATGGATTTGTTGATGATTTTGGAAGTAATTACATGTATGAACTTGCATTATAGATGTATGGCATGATTATGGTGAGAATGATGATGTTCTAGTTAGATTTCTAGTCATGCACACCAAGTGTTTGTTAAAATGTCTCAAAGAGATGATTATGTGTTCTAGCTAGAAATTGTGATGAAGGATGTTCATGTATGAACTATGGTTATTGTTGTAGGTTATAGAAATTGATAATTTGACAAGTTAATGGTGTTAGTAATGAAATTGAATTACTATGCACATTTGATGTTTAATGAAAGGATTAAAGGAAAAGTTGCATGATAAAGCTAAAAGTGATGAGTTAGTAATGTACATGATTAAAAGGTGATGTTTGATTGGTAACATGCTTGTTTTAGAAAAGATGAGTTCAAGGTTAGAAAGTATGTGTGTATGTATGTATGTTGTGATTAGGGGGTTAAGTGTATGAGTAAGTATAAATGATGTAATGATCCAAGAAAGTTATGATTTTGATTTAGTTATGTGATTAATGAGATTAGCTCATATATAGGTGCTAATCAAGGAAAAGAGGTCACAAGTGATCAAGGAAATCCATTTAAACAAGGTGAGTTTATAGGGGGTAATATGGGCGGGTCAAGAGTGGCTTAGTGTTCTCGGATTGCATCCGTGCAAGAGAGTAACGACTAAGTGCACTAGTTATGTAGCTTAGATAGAACTATTGGGTTAGCTCAATAGTTGTATCTATGGTTGATGTTTAGCTTAGGCAAGGTTATCACATTGCTAGTAATCTTGCCTATGGTTCGTGTTAGCTTAGACACTTTGGGTGTCTACGTATGAGATGATGATAGCTTAGGCATATTTAGTATGTCTATGGTTAGCTTAGACATGATTACTAGGTTCGGCCTAGTAAGTCATGTCTATGGTATGAATGATCGGATCCGAAAGTATGCAAGCAACCTAAGGGTTGAAGGATAAGTGTTTCGATTATGCCCAAATGATTTACGTTTATGTTTTATGTTTATTGCTTTCCTATAACTCACTAAGTGTAAAAGCTTACCCCCATGATGTTTTATGTTTTAGGTGCTAAGGTTCATCGTGAAGGTAAGGAGCCCGTGTGAAGTTCTAGAGGAGCATTGGCATTAGCGTAAGTGGTATTGCAAGTCCCTTTTGTAATCACGCTCTATGGTTACCGCTTATCAAACGCCATGTATTTGAAGTGTCAAGTTTGTCATTATTGAATTTGGGACCAAATGATGGTTTTGTTTCATGAAAACACGTTTGATGTCTAAATGTTGTTATTAGATGGTATACGATGTTAGAAACTGATTTCAGATGTTTGGGTATGAATAATGTTGTTTTATATGTGTTTGAGAATGATGGAATGTGCAAAAGTTGGTTTATATACAATGTTGCAGGTCAGGCACCCGGAACAGGGTTATGTCGCGCCGCGGCAAAGGGGTCCGCGCCGCGGCAATGCACTGAAGTTCAAAACAGAACCAGGGTTAAGGAGTCTAAAATTTTATGTGTTGTGTCGCGCCGCGACAAGGCTTGCCGCGCCGCGGCATAAGCCTTGTCCGGCCAGTGACTTGAATTTAAAAAAAAAAAAAAAAAAAAAAAAATTTTACTCGATTCAAGGCGTTAAAGTTACTATCAGTGATGTAGCTTATTGTTCAACCCATAATGAGACATGCCTTCACGTCTCACGAGAAGACACGAAATGGGTGGTAGATACTGCAACTTCCTACCATGTGACTCCATACAAGGAATACTTCACAACATACAAAGCTGGTGACTTTGGAGCTGTGAAGATGGAAAATTTCAGTTCCGCTGAGATTGTTGGAATTGGTGATGTCAAGATAAAGACAAGTTCCGGGAGCACAATCACTCTGAAGGATGTCCGCCATGTGCCAGATCTTCTGATGAATCTACTTTCTGGAGTAGCTCTAGACAAAGAAGGCTATGATAGTCATTTCTGTAAAGGCACATGGAAATTGTCAAGAGGCGCTATGATAGTCGCTCGATAACATATTTGTGGCACACTATACAAAACTCATGTGAAGATCTGCACAGACAGCCTTAATGTTGCAGAAAAGGAGGCTTCACAAAATTTATGGCACCAGAGACTCGATCACATAAGTGAGAAAGGGTTGTCTACCATAATAAAGAACGAGCTTATCAATGTAGATGATGATGTAGCGTGAGGGTACGAAATAGTATTATTTTTAATACAAAATACTATAAAATATGACACAAGTTTTATTAATTTACGGATGGGATATACCTAAACCTTGCTACAACACTATAGGCAGTGTACCTAATCGTAGAGTAGTGTAGTTTTTAGTAAGTCCGGTTCGTTCCACAGGGAGCTGGTGAAGTTAATGCTATATTATTAAGTTTATTTGTAAAAATATATATATAAATAAGTAGTAGTATTATTATAAAATGGGGGGTTTTACCGTTTAATGACCGGTTTGTCGATTTTAAGCGTAAAAATAAATGACAAAAATTAAAGTGCGTAAAATAAATTGCGATAAATAAAATGACAGAAAATAAAATTGCGAGTAATAAAATGACAGTAAATAAAGATACGATGAGAAATATAATAAAAGAATTATGCTTATTTAAACTTCCGTAATCATGATGTTTGACGTGTTGATTTTAATTTATTACCATGGGTTAATTGTCCTTTGTCCTGGTTTATTTGATACGTCTATCTGGTTTTTGTCCATAATAGTCCATCGGTCATAAATATAAAGTGCGAGTATCCTCGTCAAATTACCCTTATACCCGAAGTCAAATATTCCAACTGATTAAGGATTTAAACTGTGACGCAGTTATCACTTCTGTCAACAATTACACCAGTTATCACTGTATGTAATACACCCCTGTTTTAATTAGTTTATGAATATTAATTCATCCACTTGATCAGAATGAATAATCAATTACCCAACCCAATTGATTAATTAAATGATTATAACAGATTCCATATGAACATCACTAAATAGGACAACCATAATCATTATTAATTATTAGGTTAATTAATTTGAAGATAGGTTCGACAGACTCCAATGAGTTGTCACTCAATTAGACAATACCCCCCATCTATTAATAGTCAATAGTTCAATTTCCACAAGTGTCGGTCTTTTGCCCAAACCTTAATTATGGTCCAAAGTTCAATAACCCCTTCTTAATATTTTAGCCCAACATTACGATTACTTCGGCTCAAATAAGCATAATAATAACTTAGTTACGATACATTAATGTAAAAAGGTTGAACATAACTTACAATGATTAAAAATAGCGTAGCGTTACACGGACAGAGTTCTGACTTAAAACCCGTAAATTATTTGTACCATAACTAATTTATCATTATTATTAAACTTTAAATTAAAATTTATATTATAAATATATATTACATATTTTCGTTTTACAGAGAAATAGAAAGAGAGATTGAATTATGGGTTTTGAAAAAGGTATATCAAATACGAGCAACTGCATCGCCTTTTATAGGCAATTTGATTTGAAAATTTTCATTTATGACCCCTGAACTATGCTCAATTAACAACTTTTTAATATTTAATATTATTCTTAATATGAATTATTTAAATATTATATTTTATTCTTGTGCATAGTTGACTCGTAATTTTTACACCGTTGCGTCGAGCGCTGAAAGTTGGTTCATGCCTCGGTTCCGGATTTTCGAACGTCCTTGCGTACAATTTAATATCTTGTACTTTGCGTTTTGTAACTCGTACTCTTGTCATTTTTAGACGTTCTTCATCAATAATTTGAACCTTTTTGATTGTATCTTGTACTTTTGAGCTTTTTGGACCTTTGCGTCTTCAAATCTTCGTTTTCGCCTTTTGTCTTCGCACTTATTTAAAATAAACGAATATTATTCGAAAATGGAACAATTGCAACTAAAATCTTGTCTTTCTTGGGGGATAATGGTATGAAATATATGTTCCTTTTTAGCCTTATCAATATCCCCACACTTGAGCGTTGCTTGTCCTCAAGCAATACAGTCTTGAAATAATATAATACATCACACGAATCACTTCTTTATTCTTCACACTTTGTACATCAGTGATTTTGATAGAGCGGTATAAACAATGATATTAACAATAGAACCATGGTTAAAGGTGGGTGTGTCATCCACAATTGCCTTGGGTTTAGGACAACGACACTTGCAATCAAATAGCCGATTTACTTTCGGTTTCCAAAGCAAAGTGCACATTTGAAAGGTGGTTTACAGTCCCACATGACTATAAAAATTTAGATCCTTTAGGAAATAGGATCTTTATGAAAACATTTGATCTTTTGAAAATTCAATCTAGCTTTTACCCTAGATAAGTTTTCTGATTTGATCCACCATTGGTGTTGCAAAATATATTTGTGGATCAATATTTTGGCTAAAAACATTTAGGTTCGTGTAATCCACTGCTATCCCGATATCGGAAAGCACACATCCAGTTTACTTGTTCCGTATATTACCTTTCGGTAAACTACCGTCCGGTTGTAAAGGAAAGCGATGAACAAGAAACTGTTAAGGCAATGTCCCGTGACATGCATTTGATTATGGTCTTTTAATGTGTCGGATGCTAGAACTATCCTTGGTAGGAGCGATAGTAAAGATCATCCTATGATTTTTCGGTCTGGCACAAGGTCCTGTCTCCGACCATGCTATGCAACCACCGTTCTTACGGTTGACACCCGATTTGGTTCAGGTGACCTAATGAATTCCAGGTGAATTCCTAGGATTTTACGTTCAATGGTAATGAACGCATTGAAAATGGGTTTTCAGAAAACAAATCGGTTTGTATTTTTGATCAAAATATTTTCTCGTTCAAGCTCGAGTTTAGATATCATTGAATTCCATGAGTTTGAATTCTCAATCTTTAAGGTCAATCTCTAGGATTGAGTAATATCAGTCTTAAAAGCTGATTTTTAATCTTTAAGGAGATTATCCTTTCTGGGGATCTGATTCATTAGTCTTATCAAGCTAATTTGCACGGTGCCCTCCCCATTTTACAAGACAGACCCTCTTATGGTTAGGATAAGTCTGACCACTTGGCGACCCTGTTTGATGCTGAGGTCCGTGGATTTCCTGCTGATTTTAGTGATGACTTTTCTAGGTTTTTCGTCAACCTACAGCTGGTCTGGACGACAACTTCATGACCTAAATCAAGAAGCGCGTGTCTTTTTCGGAAGACTTTACTTCCTTTTAATGATGGAATTGATTCATCGTGTAGATCCATCTTTCTTTCAAATATATTACAGTAAACCGGGTAAAACTGATTAGTATCATCCAAAACAAAAGTACCTGCAATAATCTTGTACAAAGATATGTGATAGATAGTTTTTAATTGAATAACTTGGTACATTCTCCCTACACTTAGTTTCTTTCTTTGCCTTTTTATTCTCCTTTATTCCATTTTAAATGAATTCAAGCATTTTAGGTTGTTTCTCAATTTATGTCCTTTCCGATGTAACGATAATTTCGGTATTATCACCTAGTTTTCACCGTTCATAAATATGTATAAACATGATTTTGACTTCATTTAATTGAAAATTTTTCAAATTTTCACAAAATTTGGCAAATAAACTAAGTGTAAACCCGAGAGAATTTATAACCCTTCCACACACTTAAAATCATGCAATGCCCTCATTTGCATGAAATCAGACTATAATTTAAATTCATGAGGGTGATTAGCGTAGAAAAGTGATTAAAAATACCGAGTTTGTAATTACAAAGCTCGTCGAATGATAGATGGCGCCTCATCGTTCATTCCTTCATTTGTTATATCATATTTGTTGTTTTGCGTCTTGTCAAAATCAGTAGCTTTTGCTGAACTTCATGACAGTCTTTGAAAGTGCGCTGTTTTACCCTGTTTTGTACATAAGATAAAATACAAACATATATATATATATTTTTGAAGTTTGGTTTATAACCCCACTTTTCAAAAAATTATAAAGTATAATATTTTTGGCATACTTTAAATCAATAAAATTAAAAATAATGATAACAAAATTTGTCGCCCCGCCCTCGGGTAAAGTAATTTCGGCTTAATGACCTAGTCTTCAACTCACGACGAATTTTAGAAATCATTTTTTTCAACTTAATGAATTAAAGTAAATTTTGTTTTTAAAATTCACACAAAACTTAAATTAAAAAAAATATATTAATTTTATATAAAACCTACAAAACAAAAATTCAGAATGGAGGGAGAAAACTAGTTCTTTAGTGTCTGCTAGTGGAAAAGACCACTCGGATTCCATTCTCGGAACTACACGAGAACAGAACAACTAACTCTAGATAGCATTTTCTTTTTAGAACACTTGAATCTCCCCACACTTAGGTAGCTGTGGTGTCAAAATTATGATTAACTTCATCGTCAATTTCTCTTGGTCCATAATCAACTTGCATATCTGTGACTTTCTCTTTAAGCCATTGGTCGGATTCCTGTGTAATATCCACAATTTCAACTAGCTTCACCTTTTCTTTAGGCGATAGATTAGATACTAACCGGTTACATAACTTAAAGTTCCCCTTGGTTATAGCATCGCGAATCCGTTTAATAAGTTTCTTCATTGAACTATTAATAACGGGATTATCTAATTTCGTATCAACAACGGGGTCCTTTGTTATTGGGTTATCATTAGGTGTTACTTCATTTTTTCCACACTTAGGCGTTTCATTATTGCTAAGCACTGCCGTTGGAGTTGGTAAAACAACATGGTTATTACCAATCGTTTTTATTGGTTCAACGGTTTTGGTTGGTGGAGGTTTAGATTTTCGAATCATAAAGGTGATCGATTTGTCACCACTTTTAAGTGTCATTCTTCCATTTCCTACATCAAATAACGCCCCGGTGGACGCTAAGAATGGTCGACCTAAAATTAGAGGAATGTTTGAGTCCTCTTCTATGTCAATGACAATGAATTCGACTAGAAAGGTTAAATTACCTACTTGAATGGGTAGGTTGTCAGCAATTCCAACTGGGTGTTTAATGGTTTGATCAAAGAGTCGAACACTCATATCCGTTGGACTTAACTTACCTACACCTAATCTCTTATATAAGGACAGAGGCATAACACTCACACTTGCACCTAAATCTGCTAGTGCATCATACATAACACAATCACTAAGTAGACAAGGAACAATAAATTCACCCGGATCACCTACTCTAGGTGGAGGTTTTGGTGGAACTGTATTCACCGGGTTTACTTCTACGGATTTTGTTTCTTGCACTTTCTTATTCTTTTTCTTCTTCTTCTTTCCAGAGGTATCACAAACTTTATTACTTATCACTTGCTCATACTCAACTCCTTTTCTTGGAAACGGGATGGGTAGTTTGTATGGTGCCACCACTGGCTTTACATACTCGGTTGGTGGTGGTGATGTAACTTCTTCATTGTTACTCACATCTAAAACCTTCCCATCTTCTGGAGCTGGTTTTTCAGAATTTGTTGAAATCATATTAACATTCTCTTTCCGAGGATTTACTTCAGTATTACTCGGTAGCTTTCCTTGTTCCCTCTCACTCATCATGCTAGCAAGAGTACCTACGTGTTTTTCTAGATTCAAAATGGAAGCTTGTTGAGTTCTTAATGACTGATCAAACCTCTCGTTCGTTTGGGTTTGAGTTTCAATAAATTGTGTTTGAGATTCAACTAGCTTGAATACCACGTCTTCCATATTTGACTTTTTCTCTTCGGTTTGTTGTTGTGGTTTATATAAGCTAGGTCTTTGTTGATTGAAAGTGTTGTTTTGAGTTGGTTGGTTATTCGGACCTTGTTGGTTATACCAGTTATTTTCGGGTCCTTTTGGATTGTAAAGAATGTTTTGATTTCGATTGAAGTTTAGCTTTGGCGGTTGATAATTATTTTGATAATTATTTCCAGGCCTTTGGTTCGTATAGGAAACATTCTCTCGTTGTTCCAATGTTGGTTCAATGTGACAATCTTTCAATAAGTGTGGTCCACCGCATAGCTCACAACTGATTCGTATTGCGTGAATATCTTTATTCATCTTTTCCATTCGTCTTTCGAAAGCATCTATTTTTGCTGAAACGGAATCAAAGTCATGGCTAGAATCGGCTCTAGCCACTTTAGATGAACGAAAAATATCTTTTTCTTGGTGCCACTCATGCGAGTGGGAGGCTGTGTTATCAATAATTTTGTAAGCTTCAGTTGCGGTTTTCTTCATAATGGAACCACCAGCTGTTATGTCGATATCTTTTCGTGTAGCAACGTTGACACCTTGGTAGAATATTTGTACTATTTGGTAAGTGTCTAAACCGTGTTGAGGACATCATCTCAACATCCTTCCGAATCTTGTCCACGCCTTATATAATGTTTCATTTGGCTTTTGCGCGAACGTAACAATTTCTCCTTGAAGTCTCACGGCTTTAGATGCCGGAAAGAATTGTTTAAGAAATTTTTCAACTAAAACATCCCATGTGTCAATCGCCCCTTCAGGTAACGATTCTAACCAATCTTTGGCTTCTCCCTTTAAAGTCCAGGGAAACAACATGAGATAGATCTGCTCATCTTCCACTTCTCGGATTTTGAATAGTGTACAAATTCTTTTAAACGTACGAAGGTGTTCGTTAGGATCTTCTTGTGGCGTACCACTATATTGACATTGATTAGTTACCATGTGTAGGATTTGTCCTTTGATTTCATAATCTGGCGCATTAACTTCTGGCTTAATAATGGCGTGACCTTGGCCCGTGCGTGTGGCTCTCATTCGATCTTCCATACTTAGAGGTTCCGTTACTTCCATAATTGAATTTGTTGAATACGAATCACTAGAGGTTTCAAATTTAATGGTTTCTTCCTCAACAATCTCTGTTTGAATGATTGGTGGTTCTGGAGGAATAATTAGTGGATCAGGGTCTCGGAATTGTCCCTGAGTATTCTCCGGATTCTCAATTGTGAGGTTTGTTTCAAAAACTGGGTTATCGGAAATTTGAACTGAAGTACTTGGTCGACTGGATGACGATTCTAAAGAAAAATCAACGGCGACAATATTTGCTAGATGTCTTGATCGAGTTACAGGTGGTGAACGTATGAAAGGTGGTGAACGTTTTACTCGGTGCATTCACAGAATATCCTATTAGTTTTTAAAAGGAAAGAAAAATTATATAAGTTATCCAATTAATAGACTTTTCTGATTTTGCCCACGTTTCGAATAGCCAAAAGATGCAGCAGAGGGGCAGGATTCGTTTGGTCTCAATATAATTGAGTACTGTTTGGCTCCAATAACCCGGTCCACGTACAAATCCAACTATTACTACGAACCAGAAAATTTTGATGTCTATCAATTTAACCACTTAAAATAAATTTTCGTAATTTTAAGAAATTTAGATAAGAAGTAGAATAAAAATCTTATCCTAAAACTAGAATAGCGAGAAATAAGAGAGAAAAAGATTGCGCGTCGAAAAAGGTCGAAAAATAAAAGGTCGAAAAATAGGCGTCGAAAAATAAAAATAAGAACGCGAAAAACGGCGTCGCAAAATTCTAAAGCACCTAAATCTTAGTCTAAGGAATAAGCACTTAAGGGATTTTAAAGCAAAGCCTAAAAATTCTAGAAGTAAAAATAACTATGGCAAAACTAAACTTAATACTAAAAGTTGCGACTATAGTCTAAAAATCTAAAGGTAATAAAACTAAAAAAAACATTTTTTTTTTATAGACAAAATCTTAAAAAATATATATATTTTTTTTTAATAATTTTTTTTTTTTTTTTACGTTTTTTTTTTTTTAAGTTTTTGTTTTTTTTTTTAGGTATTTTTTTTTTAAGTTTTTTTTTTTTTTTTTTTTTTTTTATAAAATGATTTTTTTTTACAAATTAATACTTTTTTTTTATAATTATTATTTTTTTTTCAAAACTTTTTTTTTTAATTCATTTACTATTCATGAATAGTAAATGAAAATAAATTAATTAATTTACTATTCACATGAAAGCGACATGATAGCAATTATTAATTATAAGTTACATAATATACCCCTGAAGTATTTAATAAATACGACTTTTTTAAAATTTACGTATAAATTTTTGATTCTTAAATATTATTATATTATTATATTCTATTTCAATATTATTATATTATTATATTTTATTTCAATATTATTATAATTAAAAATATAGCGTTTTAGCGCTCCCCGGCAGCGGCGTCAAAAACTTGATGATGTAGCGTGAGGGTACGAAATAGTATTATTTTTAATACAAAATACTATAAAATATGACACAAGTTTTATTAATTTACGGATGGGATATACCTAAACCTTGCTACAACACTATAGGCAGTGTACCTAATCGTAGAGTAGTGTAGTTTTTAGTAAGTCCGGTTCGTTCCACAGGGAGCTGGTGAAGTTAACGCTATATTATTAAGTTTATTTGTAAAAATATATATATAAATAAGTAGTAGTATTATTATAAAATGGGGGGTTTTACCGTTTAATGACCGGTTTGTCGATTTTAAGCGTAAAAATAAATGACAAAAATTAAAGTGCGTAAAATAAATTGCGATAAATAAAATGACAGAAAATAAAATTGCGAGTAATAAAATGACAGTAAATAAAGATACGATGAGAAATATAATAAAAGAATTATGCTTATTTAAACTTCCGTAATCATGATGTTTGACGTGTTGATTTTAATTTATTACCATGGGTTAATTGTCCTTTGTCCTGGTTTATTTGATACGTCTATCTGGTTTTTGTCCATAATAGTCCATCGGTCATAAATATAAAGTGCGAGTATCCTCGTCAAATTACCCTTATACCCGAAGTCAAATATTCCAACTGATTAAGGATTTAAACTGTGACGCAGTTATCACTTCTGTCAACAATTACACCAGTTATCACTGTATGTAATCCACCCCTGTTTTAATTAGTTTATGAATATTAATTCATCCACTTGATCAGAATGAATAATCAATTACCCAACCCAATTGATTAATTAAATGATTATAACAGATTCCATATGAACATCACTAAATAGGACAACCATAATCATTATTAATTATTAGGTTAATTAATTTGAAGATAGGTTCGACAGACTCCAATGAGTTGTCACTCAATTAGACAATACCCCCCATCTATTAATAGTCAATAGTTCAATTTCCACAAGTGTCGGTCTTTTGCCCAAACCTTAATTATGGTCCAAAGTTCAATAACCCCTTCTTAATATTTTAGCCCAACATTACGATTACTTCGGCTCAAATAAGCATAATAATAACTTAGTTACGATACATTAATGTAAAAAGGTTGAACATAACTTACAATGATTAAAAATAGCGTAGCGTTACACGGACAGAGTTCTGACTTAAAACCCGTAAATTATTTGTACCATAACTAATTTATCATTATTATTAAACTTTAAATTAAAATTTATATTATAAATATATATTACATATTTTCGTTTTACAGAGAAATAGAAAGAGAGATTGAATTATGGGTTTTGAAAAAGGTATATCAAATACGAGCAACTGCATCGCCTTTTATAGGCAATTTGATTTGAAAATTTTCATTTATGACCCCTGAACTATGCTCAATTAACAACTTTTTAATATTTAATATTATTCTTAATATGAATTATTTAAATATTATATTTTATTCTTGTGCATAGTTGACTCGTAATTTTTACACCGTTGCGTCGAGCGCTGAAAGTTGGTTCATGCCTCGGTTCCGGATTTTCGAACGTCCTTGCGTACAATTTAATATCTTGTACTTTGCGTTTTGTAACTCGTACTCTTGTCATTTTTAGACGTTCTTCATCAATAATTTGAACCTTTTTGATTGTATCTTGTACTTTTGAGCTTTTTGGACCTTTGCGTCTTCAAATCTTCGTTTTCGCCTTTTGTCTTCGCACTTATTTAAAATAAACGAATATTACTCGAAAATGGAACAATTGCAACTAAAATCTTGTCTTTCTTGGGGGATAATGGTATGAAATATATGTTCCTTTTTAGCCTTATCAGTAGACAAGGATGCTGCGCTAGATCCTTGCAATCATTATCTATTTGGTAAGCAGCACAGAGTCTCGTTTAATTCCTCTTCAACGAGAATATCAGAGTTACTCAGTCTGGTACACTCTGATGTTTGTGGTCCCTTGGAGGTTGAATCAATCGCTGGTAAATGATATTTTATAACATTTATTGATGATGCTTCTCGAAAGGTGTTTGTATATTTCGTGCGGACGAAGGACCAGGTGTTTGATTACTTCAAACAGTTCCATGTCATGGTAGAATGTGAGACAGGAAAGAAGTTAAAGTGTCTTCGATCCGACAATGGAGGTGAGTACTCTTCTAGGCAATTCGATGCCTATTGCAGATCATATGGCATCCGACATGAGAAGACAGTCCCACGTTGTAGTGACCCGAACTTTTCCATGTTTACATATATTAAATGAAAACTGTATTTACATGATTAAATGTTTCCAACATGTTAAGCAATCAAACTTGTTAAGACTTGATTAAATGAAATAGGTTTCATATAGACAATTGACCACCCAAGTTGACCGGCAATTCACGATCGATAAAACTTGTAAAAATGACATGTTGATATATGTATATGGATATATATATATATATATATATATATATATATATATATATATATATATATATATATATATATATATATATATATATATATATATATATATATATATATATATATATATATATATATATAACATGATATTATGATAAGTAAATATCTCACTAGGTATATTAACAACGAGTTATATACATAAAAATGAGATTACTAAGTTAAGAAACTCGAAACGATATATATAACGATTATCGTTATAACAACGTCTTACTAAATACATATGTATCATACTAAGATATGGTTGCACTACATTAACATGATAAAATGATAATTTTATATATCTTTAAGTATGATAACAATGAACTACATATGTAAAACAAGACTACTAACTTAAGAATTTCAAAACGAGACATATATGTAACGATTATCGTTGTAATAGTATTTTAACATATAAATGATGTTAAGATATATTTTTACACCATGTTGTTATGTTAACATAACAATTTAACATCTCATTTAGGTATAATAACAATGGATTAGTTACATTTAACAAGATCGTTAACTTAAAGGTTTCAAAACAACACTTACATGTAACGACTAACGATGACATAACGACATATCAAAGTACTTCTACTTAGCAAAAATGCTTACAATTACATCCTCATTCATTTTCATCAACAATTTTACTCGTATACACCCGTATTCGTACTCGTACAATACACAGTTTCTAGATGTATGTACTATTGGTATATACACTCTAATGATCAGCTCTTAGCAGCCCATTTGAGTCACCTAACCATGTGGGAACCATCATTTGGCAAATAGTATGAATGATTACACAAAATTACAAGCTAATAGAGCCTATATGGTGACACCATATTCACGTGAATGAACACACACATACACACTTTCATTTTGCAACTTACATGCATCGAACTACTCTCTCTCAAGTGTTCATCCATTGTTCTAAGTGTTCTTCATCATCTTCATCAAAATCTAGCTCAATCTAGTTCATAAATCCATACATAAACCAAGTTATAAAACAACTACTCAAGAACACACCAACAACACTTCCAAGTTTGCTAGCTTACTTCCAATCTTGCAAATCAACTTTGAGTGATCATCCAACCTCAAGGAATATTTCTTATTTATAGTAAGATATCTTTCTAATACATGGTAATACTCATATTCAAACATTGATTCAATTTCTATAACTTTAACAATCTTATTTCGAGTGGAAATCTTACTTGAACTTGTTTTCGTGTCATGATTCTACTTCAAGAACTTTCAAGCCATCCAAGGATCCTTTGAAGCTAGATCTATTTTTATCATTTCCAGTAGGTTTATCCACAAAACCTGAGGTAGTAATGATGTTCATAACATTATTCGATTCATATATATAAAACTACCTTATTCGAAGGTTTAAACTTGTAATCACTAGAACATAGTTTAGTTAATTATAAACTTGTTCGCAAACAAAAGTTAATCCTTCTAACTTGACTTTTAAAATCAACTAAACACATGTTCTATATCTATATGATATGCTAACTTAAATATTTAAAACCTGAAAACACGAAAAATACCGTAAAACCGGATATACGCCGTCGTAGTAACACCGCGGGCTGTTTTGGGTTAGTTAATTAAAAACTATGTTAAACTTTGATTTAAAAGTTTTTCTTCTGGGAAAATGATTTTTATTATGAACATGAAACTATATCCAAAAATCATGGTTAAACTCAAAGTGAAAGTATGTTTTTCAAAATGGTTATCAAGACGTCGTTCTTTCGACTGAAATGACTACCTCTTATAATATTGACTTGTAACCTATATTTCTGACTATAAACCTATACTTTTTTTGTTTAGATTCATAAACTTAAGTTCAATATGGAACCATAGCAACTTGAATCACTCAAACGGATTTAAAACGAAGAAGTTATGGGTAAAACAAAATTGGATAATTTTGCTTGTTGTAGCTACGTGAAAATTGGTAACAAATCTATATTAATCATATCCTACCTAACTCATATTGTATTATACATGTATTCTAATATATTATGTAATCTTGGGATACCATAGACACGTATACAAATGTTTTGACATATCATATCGACCCATGTATATATATTATTTGGAACAACCATAGACACTCTATATGCAGTAATGTTTGAGTTAGCTATCCATGGTTGAGGTTGATTCCAAAAATATATATACTTTGAGTTGTGATCTAGCATGAGACGTGTATACACTGGGTCGTGGATTGATTCAAGATAATATATATCGATTTATTTCTGTACATCTAACTGTGGACAACTAGTTGTAGGTTACTAACGAGGACAGCTGACTTACTAAACTTAAAACAGTAAAACGTATTAAAAATGTTGTAAATATATTTTGAACATACTTTGATATATATGTACATATTTGTTATAGGTTCGTGAATCGATCAGTGGCCAAGTCTTACTTCCCGACGAAGTAAAAATCTGTGAAAGTGAGTTATAGTTCCACTTTTAAAATCTAATATTTTGGGATGAGAATACATGCAGTTTTATAAATGTTTTACGAAATAGACACAAGTAAATGAAACTACATTTTATGGGTGAATGATCGAAGCCGAACATGCCCCTTTTTGCTTGGTAGCCTAAGAATTAGTAAACTGATCTACTAATTGACGCGAATCCTAAAGATAGATCTATTGGGCCTAACGAACCCCATCCAAAGTACCGGATGCTTTAGTACTTTGAATTCATTTTTATCATGTCCGAAGGATTTCCCGGAATGATAGGGGATATTCTTATATGCATCTTGTTAATGTCGGTTACCAGGTGTTCACCATATGAATGATTTTTATCTCTATGTATGGGATGTATATTGAAATATGAAATCTTGTGGTCTATTATTACGATTTGATAAATATATAGGTTAAACCTATAACTCACCAACACTTTTGTTGACGTTTAAAGCATGTTTATTCTCAGGTGATTATTAAGAGCTTCCGCTGTTGCATGCTAAAATATGGACAAGATTTGGTGTCAGCATGCTTGTATAATATTGTTTAAAACTGCATTCGAGATTTACTTTGTTGTAACATATTAATATTGTAAACTAATATGTATTGGTAGTGTGTAAGTGTGATATTTTTAGATTATCATTTTTGGATAATCTAGGTGGTGTGTTTTTAACCTTGTGGATAAAATAAAGGTTATGGTTTGTTTTAAAAACGAATGCAGTCTTTGAAAAACTTCTCATATAGAGGTCAAAACCTCACAACGAAATCAATTAATATGGAACGTTTATAATCAATATGAACGGGACATTTTAGTTGGTATCAGAGCGTTGGTCTTAGAGAACCAGAAATTTGTATTAGTGTGTCTTATCGAGTTTGTTAGGATACATTAGTGAGTCTGGACTTCGACCGTGTTTTCTTTAAAAACGATTGCTTAACACTTTTGTTGAAAACTATATATTATTAACATGTAAATATTATGTGATATATTAACCTAGTAATGTGTTTGATATTGTGTGATAGATGTCTACCACTAGTACAAATCCCATCGAATATATTTTGGGAAGATTCACAAATTCCCGAAGAAGAACCGGAAGAGGAGGAACCGAAAGAAGAGGAACCAGAAGAGGAGGAACCGAAAGAGGAGGAACCGGAAGAGGAAGAGGTTCCGGAGGAAGAAATATTGATACCTACAGTAAATCAATTAAATAAAAGAAAATCCTCAACCAACGGACCAAAGTCAATAATGGTCAATGGTGTTTCCGCCGAGGAAGAAAAATATTGGGAAGATTACCAATTTTCCGATGAATCGGATCCCGATGAGGATTCTAATGATGTTATAGAAATTACCTCGACCCAATTTAATAAAGCAAAAGAAAATAATAAGGAAAATGGTATAAAAATAGAGAAACCTGATTTCAACCCCGATGAACTTTATATGTATCGGCAACATCCGTATTTCCTAAAATGTAACAATAACCCGGGAACCTCTAAACCACCAGGTTTTTCTAAAGCATTGTGGAAAACGACGGCTCGTATTAGAGGAACACCATATATCCCTAGAAAATTAGGAAAACGAACCAAGTCTGAAGAAGAAGAAACCAGTGATTCAGATTAGAGGTGTGATGACCCGGGAATTTCTGACCAAATTTAAACATAATCTTATATGATTCGACTCGATAAGCAAAGTCTATTAAACCGAGTCTCATTATATTTGAACTATTTCATGATAACATTTGACCTTTAACTATTTCCGACGATTCACGAACCTTTAATTGTAACTAAGAATGTAAATATAAATAATTATATATAAAACTAATTATATTAGTATTAATGAACTATTAAGTAATTTTGTTATTATAAAAGATAACATTTAATAACTAAAGATTTTCATTTTGAATATATATAGTATATTGTATATAAATGATTCAAACATATTTTACCAACGTTATCAAAATATTAAATGTACAATGTTATACTTTGTAGTTAATTGTTTAATATACATAATTAATCATCTACTCAACATTTAAAACATGATTTTATATATATGGTAGTATACATATATACATAAATATAACTATATATATATATGATTTTATACATAATTATTATATTATGTATATGTAGAAATTTATAATATATCTATGATGAAATAATGTACTATTTTAATAAATATATATAATACTTACATATATAAAACATTTATATTTTTCATAATTACATACATAAGTATAATATAATTAGTATGTAAATAAATATTATAATATATTTATATTAAAATGCATAAATATATAATATTCAGTATATGTTACAATACATATTACATAATTATTAAATATTACATAATAATAGATGATATTAATAAATTAAATTTAAATACAAATATAGTTGTTGTAGTAATGTTATTTGTATCGTCAAATATCAATATTTGTATTCATAATATCACTTTATATCATATAAAGATGAAATTGGATGTATATATTAGATTATTATTACTAATATTATTATTATCGATAAAATATTAATATTATCATAATTAGTATGGTATTATTATTATTATTATTATTATTATTATTATCATTTTTACAATTATTATTATCATTAATATTATATTTATCATTATTATTAATTTTATTAATATTATTAGATATTAATAGTATTGTTATTATATATTATTATTATTAATTAAAAAAAACAGTAGGGATCTATATTATACGCGTGACCTCTGTATCCTTTATCTCTATTATTTTTTTTGTTTTGTTTCTTTCCTGCTCCCAACTCGTGAACCTGTGTTGACATTTTCTCCATTTTTATCAACCGATCTCTATTATTACAACATGATTATGTATAATTGCAAATCAAATAAAAAGGAAATCCAATGGGATTAAAAAGCACATCGATATTTTTTTTTTCTTCTTCTCTGCACGCTCTAATTTTTTTTTCTCTTAATTCAATTTCGAATAAAGTTTCAAAATCTAAAAATGCAGAAAGGTTAGAAATCTTTCTTTGAATCTATCTGCAAAATCTCAACTCTCAAATCTTTATATCGATCTTGAATTTTGAAGTCAAATTTAGTTTAAAAAAAGTCAATAATTGTTCTTGAGACAAATTCGCGTTCGTGTATATGTTTCTGATCAAATTGACGATTCCAGTAGTTTTTATACATGTTTAGAAAACTATTTCGTGTTATAAACATTATCTATAATGTTATCTATTACGAAATCAATTTTTTTTTTTGTTCCAAGAACCGACGCTGCAGTAGGCCTTTAGTATATTTTTTTTTATTTTAGAACCCAAATTATTTTTTTTTCTGTAATGTTTTGAAGCTTTAAAGGGAACCCCGATTTTGTTTTTTTTTTGGTTATTGATGTTTTGTTGAATCCATGAGACTTGTGGAGAAGAAGAGGAATAGAAGAAAAACAGTTTATATATAAAATTTAAATTCGATATTAGTACAGAGAATCAGAGTTGGTGGGATGGTCGAGGGTATTTGCGTGTGAGCATGTGGTCACGAGATCGAGTCCAGAGGACGGCAGTTTCTTTTTTTTTTTTGAAACTCTTTTCATGTGAGGTAGTTTTCTTTTCTAATTTTATTATTGTTATTATATATTAATTATTATTAGTATTATTATTATTAGTGTGATTGTTTTGATTGTTATTGTTATTGTTATTATTAGTATCATACTTGTTATCATATTTGAAAGTATTATAAACATTACTATTATTATTATGATAGGTATTAATAATATTATTATTAGTAATAAACTTATCATTTTAGTATTTTATCATCATTAGGATTATGATTATGATTATCATTATTATTATTATGAAGGAAATAAAAATATATTATTATCATCAATATTAGAATTTGTACCGGTTTATAAATAATAGTATCATCAGTACATTTACAATTAATAATATCATATTTATCAGTATCATCATTAATATTTACTAGTATTATTATGATTATCATTTATCATTTTATAAATATTAGAACCCTTATTATTAACATAAGTATGGTATTAGTATTAATATTATTTTAGAGTTATTATTATTAGTATCATTAACAGTTATCATTTTCATTTTTTTTTTGCTATTAGTATTATCATTATTAATAAAATTATTATTATTATTAGTAAATCATTATTATCTAAATTATTATTTTAACAAATAAATCTTTTGTACACTATATATATACTTATGGTATATACTAGGATTGTATTAATAATTCACATAACAAACTAATAAAATTTCATAAATACAATACTAACCACAAATATATGTATATAAATATATTAATGTCACTATTTATATAAACGTAAATCATTATAGATATATATACATAAAATCGATATATATATATAAAATATAACTTAAAATATAATATAAGTATACGTTTTAAAATAAACGTTAGAATAAATTCTACAAAACTCTAATATATAAATAATACATATTAATAAATGAAATTTTGTAACTTACATTATACGTATTAATATATACACAATTGATATAGGTTCGTGAATCCGAGGCTAACCCTGCATTGTTCAATGACATCATATATATTTTTACTACAAAATACAGTATCGTGAGTTTCATTACTCCCCTTTTAAATACTTTTGCAATATATATTTTTGGGACTGAGAATGCATGCGCTTTTATAAATATTTTACGAAATAGACACAAGTAATCGAAACTACATTATATGGTTGAATGATCAAAATCGAATATGCCCCTTTTTATTAAGTCTGGTAATCTAAGAATTAGGGAACAGACACCCTAATTGACGCGAACTCTAAAGATAGATCTATCGGGCCCAACAAGCCCCATCCAAAGTACCGGATGTTTTAGTACTTCGAAATTTATATCATGTCCGAAGGAGGATCCCGGAATGATGGGGATATTCTTATATATGCATATTGTTAATGTCGGTTACCAGGTGTTCAATCCATATGAATGATATTTTTATCTCTATGAATGGGACGTATGTTTATGAGAAATGGAAATCTGAAATCTTGTGGTCTATTAAAATGATGGAAACGATTGTTTAAGTTAAACTAATGAACTCACCAACCTTTTGGTTGACACTTTAAAGCATGTTTATTCTCAGGTACGAAAGAAATCTTCCGCTGTGTATTTGCTCATTTTATAGATATTACTTGGAGTCATTCATGGCATATTTCAAAAGACGTTGCATTCGAGTCGTCGAGTTCATCAAGATTATTATCAAGTCAATTATAGTTGGATATATTATGAAATGGTATGCATGCCTGTCAACTTTCGATGTAATGAAAGTTTGTCTTTTCAAAAACGAATGCAATGTTTGTAAAATGTATCATATAGAGGTCAAGTACCTCGCGATGTAATCAACTGTTGTGAATCGTTTATAATCGATATGGACTTCGTCCGGATGGATTAGGATGGGTCTTCACAGTTGGTATCAGAGCGGTGGTCTTAGCGAACCAGGTCTTGCATTAGTGAGTCTAACTGATAGTCGTTAGAATGCATTAATGAGTCTGGACTTCGACCGTGTCTGCATGTCAAAAGTTTTGCTTATCATTTAGTGTCGAAAAATTATTTGCTTATCATCCTTAAAGTCTAAGACACGTCTTACTGCCTTTATTGCATAGATAGTGTATAGTTAAATTCATATCTTAGCGTATCTGTTATTGTTACCTTTGCCTGACAGCTTCCGTAGATTCCTCCGTAGCTTATGGGATTTTAGTATTATATATGCATATGTAAATTATGTATTGCAGGGTACTAATCTACATCCTATAATATATTTCTTATCTAAAATCCTTCATCTGATCGTACGAGATGAATCCCTCAACCAGTTCGAGTCCATCAGATTTCGATAGCTATTTCGATAGTTATTCCGACAGCTATTTCGATATGGATTTCCACTCGAGCTCCGAAAGCAGAGTAACCGGAATGAATCGATCAATTAGCCATCATCTATTCTGAATGAAATGGAGATGGGTTCGTAGTCGACTTAATCAATGGAAACGCGAAGAAGGCGATCATTTCCACTAACCAAATTCACCTCTTGACAATGAACCTAAAACGTTTACCGGAGAACCTGTTCGAGACACCATTTTCTCTCTCATTTCCAAAGTATCTCATCACGATCATATACAATCTCAGATTCTAAACCTCATTCATCCGCTCGTCCGAACCGACAATCATCCCGGTGTAATAGAAGAAGTTAACGAACTTCGCGCATAAGTTGTAGTCTTGGAAAATATGGTGCAAAACGTACCAGCTTCATCCAAATCACCGGCACCAACAGTACCACCAACAACCCAAATTTCAATATCACATGCCTCAACATCTCAATCTATACCTCGAGTATAATCATCATTCTACATGACGTTCTACATCAGTTATCTTCGTTCGACATGGTGATTATGTAATCTCTAATGTTTTAGAGATTATTTATTCTAGTTCCAACTGAAAACTAAATGAGTTTAATATCATGTTAACTCATTAAATTCATGATTGCATCTGAAGAAAATATATATGTATATATGTTTTCATAAAGATTGTAATTAAAAATTCTTTTGTACAAACTGTTAATAATAAAAATATTTTAACGGGTAGGTAATACCCGAGGAATATTTATATTTCACATTAATAAGTTACACTGTATATTTTTCGAATCTGATTCAACAGTTATTCACTATCCTATTTACAACCACCGGGATACTTATCCGTTCACCAAAGAATAATATTTTCATTCAAATTCAATTTCATATTTGGATTTTGACCTATCAGAATCCAACAAGTGACATAATGAAGAAATAATGGACACAATAAAAATTGATTAGAAACAGACTAATTAACAATATTAAATTTTATCAAGAAACCACGCTAACAAAGTCCTAGCTAACTGTTCCTAGCTAACTGTTAATTCCGTATTACATTTTATTTATCACAATTTATTTATCGCAATTTATATTCTTGCAATTTTATTTATTGTCATTTAATTTCTGTTATTTACTTTACGCACTTTATTTATCGTCATTTAATTTATGTTATTTATTTTACGCACTTTAAATATCGGGACACGTATACAAGGTTTTGACATATCATATCGACACATCTATATATATTATTTGGAATCACCATAGACACTCTATATGCAGTAATGATCGAGTTCTCTATACAGGGTTGAGGTTGATTCTATAATAATATATATAATTTGAGTTGTGATCGAGTCTGAGACATGTACACGGGTCACGATACGTATTAATTAATTCAAATATTATATATTAAACTATATATGAATGATTGCACTGTCAACTGTGGACTATCGACTGTGGACTAATAACATTGGACAATTAAAATGAATTAAAATATTGAATATAACATATGAAACTAAACAATTCTTCAAGTTTGCCACTTGATTTCGTCTTAAACCTCATTTGTATCTTCACGATTACATTCTGCGTTCAAACCTTTTATGATTCTTGAAAACACCTCAATCGATAGGATGAATCAACCGCACTTCATCTACGGAAGGAAAGATTTATGCATATAGTTATGCACCTGAGAAACTCTCGGCAATTGAGTAAAAGTTCAACACGTAGCCGCGTCAGATCCTTTGGCATTTATTAACAAAAACAACTTTGCGATCCCTTTTCAAAATTAGCCAATTTTGTCACAGCTCCAACAAGTCAACTTCAACTTTTCGTACGAAACAACCTTATTATAATGTTTATATATACGCGTGCTCTTTTTTTTGTTACCAGGTAACCTTTCATATTCCATCATATTACCATCAGCGTTTAATCATCTAAAAACACAATTCTCCTGAAACCACCTCGGATTAATAACCGATGATTCAGATATCATAACATTAAATGCAGAGGAAACAGAAAAATGGTAGATGGTCTAAACGGACAAAAGTTTGATGATAAAGAAAGGAGTGTTAGGAACGCTCGATAGAAAATTGGGTATTGAAACACAGATTGAGTTACCCATGAAGGAGACCAAGGACAAATACAAGGACTAAATCCTATATTCAAAGGATTCAGGTAATTCTGGATCCGTTGAAATCTTTAGAGAATATCTTGCTCTGAAGTCATGTTAAAATCTTGCAGAAAATCTTTCTCCATCAACCGTCGAACTTAGAAATTCCAAAATATCATCATCAATATCTTTGATATTTCTGAGGATATTTTCATAAATATTCTCGTCCGAAATTATATACCTCTTCGTGCTTCCTGTGTATCAATATATTGGAAACATTCAATAGAAAATATAGTACCGAAAAGCAGATTATGCGAAACTATGAAGAAAGCCGTGGATAAATCACAAAGAATAAGTTTGACTTCAAAGAATTCAAATAATTCAATGTCTGCTAAAGTCTATAGTGAATAACTTGCTCCTTACTCTAAACCCTTGCAGACAATAGTTTCTATCATCCTCTGATCTTAGATATTCTGAGATATTATCGTACCTTTCATTATAAATATCCTCCATATTTCTGGAGATATTTTTATAACTATTCTTATCTGAAATCATTAATCTTTTCGTGCTATCAGTATTACATCATATAGAAACTGTTAGTTTCTATATTCTATAAATTTTCAAGCTTAAAATATGAATGTTATTGAAGTAATGATGGGAACTGATGCATGAGTTAGTATAATATAATGACACTTGATCAACGTGATTATATTATAGTAAGTCATGCTGAGTTTCTAAATGAAACGTGATGATTCACAGATCATAACGTCATCATGTGCCATGTTACATAACTCTTTCATCCTACTTAACTCCGTAACAAATCAAGAAAATGTATTCTTGATGGTTCTATCTTTCGTGATGTTGATAAATTTGAAAATCAAATCGTGCTATCACGTTCCTTCATGCTTAGAACATTATAATTATTCGAAACTCTATATCTATAAATTCTGGACCATTATTCGCTTGACTTGAAGTCGGGAAGAGAAAACAAAAGCATAGAGCTTTGAAATATAAGGGAGAATATAAAGTCCGATAACAACACATAAATTACAAACCGTGTATATCAATGTTTATTGCAACATAAAGACACGGGAGAATTAAAAACATTATAATCCCGAGGGCGAAGTAGAAGAAAGCAGATTCCTCTGGTGGAAGTTGGAAAAGGAGAATGATTGTTGCGATAGTAAGGATGAGGACAAGGATCAGAACTGGATTAATCATTTTCAGAATCTTTTGGATGTATGAACTAAGAAAAAAAGTATAAGAATGGTGAGAATAATGAAAAGGAAGAGCTTAATTTATACTGGAAATATCAGACGTAGTAATCGGGACAGATCACCGTATTTAATTAAAGAGATCTTAATTTCCATAAATCCCGAAGAATCAGATTTTATAGATCTTCAAGATTTTCTTTAAATCCCTTAAATTCCGGAATTCAACCAAGGCAATGTCAAAAGTTAAGACGCGCCTTATTTTCTAAATTCAAACCTGACTACGTCAAAAGTTAAAAACAAATCTTTGTTTCTCATTTCATCCTTTTGTGAATAGCTTCATTCGCACTCTTTGAATAATCGAATTATTTTTATCCATATTACTCAATGATGATAAAACTCAAGTTATCAACTCATATTCTTCAGGAAAACATATTTATTGTTAGCTATGACGACCTCACTCAAATTTCGGGACGAAATTTCTTTAACGGGTAGGTACTGTGATGACCCGGGAATTTCTGACCAAATTTAAACATAATCTTATATGATTCGACTCGATAAGCAAAGTCTATTAAACCGAGTCTCATTATGTTTGAACTATTTCATGATAACATTTGACCTTTAACTATTTCCGACGATTCACGAACCTTTAATTGTAACTAAGAATGTAAATATAAATAATTATATATAAAACTAATTATATTAGTATTAATGAACTATTAAGTAATTTTGTTATTATAAAAGATAACATTTAATAACTAAAGATTTTCATTTTGAATATATATAGTATATTGTATATAAATGATTCAAACATATTTTACCAACGTTATCAAAATATTAAATGTACAATGTTATACTTTGTAGTTAATTGTTTAATATACATAATTAATCATCTACTCAACATTTAAAATATGATTTTATATATATGGTAGTATACATATATACATAAATATAACTATATATATATGATTTTATACATAATTATTATATTATGTATATGTAGAAATTTATAATATATCTATGATGAAATAATGTACTATTTTAATAAATATATATAATACTTACATATATAAAACATTTATATTTTTCATAATTACATACATAAGTATAATATAATTAGTATGTAAATAAATATTATAATATATTTATATTAAAATGCATAAATATATAATATTCAGTATATGTTACAATACATATTACATAATTATTAAATATTACATAATAATAGATGATATTAATAAATTAAATTTAAATACAAATATAGTTGTTGTAGTAATGTTATTTGTATCGTCAAATATCAATATTTGTATTCATAATATCACTTTATATCATATAAAGATGAAATTGGATGTATATATTAGATTATTATTACTAATATTATTATTATCGATAAAATATTAATATTATCATAATTAGTATGGTATTATTATTATTATTATTAATATTATCATTTTTACAATTATTATTATCATTAATATTATATTTATCATTATTATTAATTTTATTAATATTATTAGATATTAATAGTATTGTTATTATATATTATTATTATTAATTAAAAAAAACAGTAGGGATCTATATTATACGCGTGACCTCTGTATCCTTTATCTCTATTATTTTTTTTTGTTTCTTTCCTGCTCCCAACTCGTGAACCTGTGTTGACATTTTCTCCATTTTTATCAACCGATCTCTATTATTACAACATGATTATGTATAATTGCAAATCAAATAAAAAGGAAATCCAATGGGATTAAAAAGCACATCGATATTTTTTTCTTCTTCTTCTCTGCACGCTCCAATTTTTTTCTCTTAATTCAATTTCGAATAAAGTTTCAAAATCTAAAAATGCAGAAAGGTTAGAAATATTTCTTTGAATCTATCTGCAAAATCTCAACTCTCAAATCTTTATATCGATCTTGAATTTTGAAGTCAAATTTAGTTTAAAAAAAGTCAACAATTGTTCTTGAGACAAATTCGCGTTCGTGTATATGTTTCTGATCAAATTGACGATTCCAGTAGTTTTTATACATGTTTAGAAAACTATTTCGTGTTATAAACATTATCTATAATGTTATCTATTACGAAATCAATTTTTTTTTGTTCCAAGAACCGACGCTGCAGTAGGCCTTTAGTATATTTTTTTTTTATTTTAGAACCCAAATTATTTTTTTTTCTGTAATGTTTTGAAGCTTTAAAGGGAACCTCGATTTTGTTTTTTTTTTGGTTATTGATGTTTTGTTGAATCCATGAGACTTGTGGAGAAGAAGAAGAATAGAAGAAAAACAGTTTATATATAAAATTTAAATTCGATATTAGTACAGAGAATCAGAGTTGGTGGGATGGTCGAGAGTGTTTGCGTGTGAGCATGTGGTCACGAGATCGAGTCCAGAGGACGGCAGTTTCTTTTTTTTTTTTTTGAAACTCTTTTCATGTGAGGTAGTTTTCTTTTCTAATTTTATTATTGTTATTATATATTAATTATTATTAGTATTATTATTATTAGTGTGATTGTTTTGATTGTTATTGTTATTGTTATTATTAGTATCATACTTGTTATCATATTTGAAAGTATTATAGACATTACTATTATTATTATGATAGGTATTAATAATATTATTATTAGTAATAAACTTATCATTTTAGTATTTTATCATCATTAGGATTATGATTATGATTATCATTATTATTATTATGAAGGAAATAAAAATATATTATTATCATCAATATTAGAATTTGTACCGATTTATAAATAATAGTATCATCAGTACATTTACAATTAATAATATCATATTTATCAGTATCATCATTAATATTTACTAGTATTATTATGATTATCATTTATCATTTTATAAATATTAGAACCCTTATTATTAACATAAGTATTGTATTAGTATTAATATTATTTTAGAGTTATTATTATTAGTATCATTAACAGTTATCATTTTCATTTTTTTTGCTATTAGTATTATCATTATTAATAAAATTATTATTATTATTAGTAAATTATTATTATCTAAATTATTATTTTAACAAATAAATCTTTTGTACACTATATATATACTTATGGTATATACTAGGATTGTATTAATAATTCACATAACAAACTAATAAAATTTCATAAATACAATACTAACCACAAATATATGTATATAAATATATTAATGTCACTATTTATATAAACGTAAATCATTATAGATATATATACATAAAATCGATATATATATATATATATATATATAAAATATAACTTAAAATATAATATAAGTATACGTTTTAAAATAAACGTTAGAATAAATTCTACAAAACTATAATATATAAATAATACATATTAATAAATGAAATTTTGTAACTTACATTATACGTATTAATATATACACAATTGATATAGGTTCGTGAATCCGAGGCTAACCCTGCATTGTTCAATGACATCGTATATATTTTTACTACAAAATACAGTATGGTGAGTTTCATTACTCCCCTTTTAAATACTTTTGCAATATATATTTTTGGGACTGAGAATGCATGCGCTTTTATAAATATTTTACGAAATAGACACAAGTAATCGAAACTACATTATATGGTTGAATGATCAAAATCGAATATGCCCCTTTTTATTAAGTCTGGTAATCTAAGAATTAGGGAACAGACACCCTAATTGACGCGAACTCTAAAGATAGATCTATCGGGCCCAACAAGCCCCATCCAAAGTACCGGATGTTTTAGTACTTCGAAATTTATATCATGTCCGAAGGAGGATCCCGGAATGATGGGGATATTCTTATATATGCATATTGTTAATGTCGGTTACCAGGTGTTCAATCCATATGAATGATATTTTTATCTCTATGCATGGGATGTATGTTTATGAGAAATGGAAATCTGAAATCTTGTGGTCTATTAAAATGATGGAAACGATTGTTTAAGTTAAACTAATGAACTCACCAACCTTTTGGTTGACACTTTAAAGCATGTTTATTCTCAGGTACAAAAGAAATCTTCCGCTGTGTATTTGCTCATTTTATAGATATTACTTGGAGTCATTCATGGCATATTTCAAAAGACGTTGCATTCGAGTCGTCGAGTTCATCAAGATTATTATCAAGTCAATTATAGTTGGATATATTATGAAATGGTATGCATGCCTGTCAACTTTCGATGTAATGAAAGTTTGTCTTTTCAAAAACGAATGCAATGTTTGTAAAATGTATCATATAGAGGTCAAGTACCTCGCGATGTAATCAACTGTTGTGAATCGTTTATAATCGATATGGACTTCGTCCGGATGGATTAGGACGGGTCTTCACAAGAGGGTCGTAATCATGTTGTGTATTATATGTATTGTAGTGTGCTGGTACTTTTATGTTCTATGTAAAAATTGCTTGTATTGTTTGTTAATTATCTTTTACGAATCTAATCCTTGTCTATTTTACAGTATAAAAACACAAAATGGACGTTAAGGGTAGACAACCAAATATTTTAGAAGACCTACCAGAGGATATGATTGATGAAATCTTGTCTAGAGTCGGTCAGAATTCATCAGCACAATTAGTTATGGCAAAATTAACTTGTCAAACATTTGAAAGACTTTCCAGAAATGCCTAAGTTTATAAAAGGCTTTCCTTTGATAGGTGGGGTATATCACATTGGGGAGACCGTAAGTTACGCCGTGTTTTCTTTAAAGCGTTAAATGCGGGGAACCCAAATGCAATTTTACGCTACGGGTTAAGAACCTATTTTGACTCAACATATCCCAACATAGGATTTCGTGAGTTAGAAAGAGCTTCTAACATGCAACATAAAGAAGCATGTTATGCTTACGGGTTAGTGATGTTCGCTTCTTACTAAAATGAGAAAAGAACATCGGATTACAACTTTTAAATAAAACCTTCCCACAAGTGACGGATTCAGTAGTTGGATTGAGAAACAAGGTTTTCAGATTATTACTGGGCTGTTGGACATTACGAAACCCTCGTCCTTTTGACGACATTACAATGTAGTGACCCGAACTTTTCCATGTTTATATATATTAATTGAGATTGATATTTACATGATTAAATGTTTCCAACATGTTAAGCAATCAAACTTGTTAAGACTTGATTAATTGAAATATGTTTCATATAGACAATTGACCACCCAAGTTGACCGGTGATTCACGAACGTTAAAACTTGTAAAAACTATATGATGACATATATATGGATATATATATAGTTAACATGATACTATGATAAGTAAACATATCATTAAGTATATTAACAATGAACTACATATGTAAAAACAAGACTACTAACTTAATGATTTTTAAACGAGACATATATGTAACGATTATCGTTGTAAAGACATTTAATGTATATATATCATATTAAGAGATATTCATACATGATAATTGTAGTGACCCGAACTTTTCCATGTTTATATATATTAATTGAGATTGATATTTACATGATTAAATGTTTCCAACATGTTAAGCAATCAAACTTGTTAAGACTTGATTAATTGAAATATGTTTCATATAGACAATTGACCACCCAAGTTGACCGGTGATTCACGAACGTTAAAACTTGTAAAAACTATATGATGACATATATATGGATATATATATATATAGTTAACATGATACTATGATAAGTAGACATATCATTAAGTATATTAACAATGAACTACATATGTAAAAACAGGACTACTAACTTAATGATTTTTAAACGAGACATATATGTAACGATTATCGTTGTAAAGACATTTAATGTATATATATCATATTAAGAGATATTCATATATGATAATATAATGATAATATAATAATTTAAAATCTCATTTGATATTATAAACATTGGGTTAACAACATTTAACAGGATCGTTAACCTAAAGGTTTCAAAACAACACTTATATGTAACGACTAACGATGACTTAACGACTCAGTTAAAATGTATATACATGTAGTGTTTTAATATGTATTTATACACTTTTGAAAGACTTCAATACACTTATCAAAATACTTCTACTTAACAAAAATGCTTACAATTACATCCTCGTTCAGTTTCATCAACAATTCTACTCGTATGCACCCGTATTCGTACTCGTACAATACACAGCTTTTAGATGTATGTACTATTGGTATATACACTCCAATGATCAGCTCTTAGCAGCCCGTGTGAGTCACCTAACACATGTGGGAACCATCATTTGGCAACTAGCATGAAATATCTCATAAAATTACAAAAATATGAGTAATCATTCATGACTTATTTACATGAAAACAAAATTACATATCCTTTATATCTAATCCATACACCAACGACCAAAAACACCTACAAACACTTTCATTCTTCAATTTTCTTCATCTAATTGATCTCTCTCAAGTTCTATCTTCAAGTTCTAAGTGTTCTTCATAAATTCTACAAGTTCTAGTTACATAAAATCAAGAATACTTTCAAGTTTGCTAACTCACTTCCAATCTTGTAAGGTGATCATCCAACCTCAAGAAATCTTTGTTTCTTACAGTAGGTTATCATTCTAATACAAGGTAATAATCATATTCAAACTTTGGTTCAATTTCTATAACTATAACAATCTTATTTCAAGTGATGATCTTACTTGAACTTGTTTTCGTGTCATGATTCTGCTTCAAGAACTTCGAGCCATCCAAGGATCCATTGAAGCTAGATCCATTTTTCCCTTTTCCAGTAGGTTTATCCAAGGAACTTAAGGTAGTAATGATGTTCATAACATCATTCGATTCATACATAGAAAGCTATCTTATTCGAAGGTTTAAACTTGTAATCACTAGAACATAGTTTAGTTAATTCTAAACTTGTTCGCAAACAAAAGTTAATCCTTCTAACTTGACTTTTAAAATCAACTAAACACATGTTCTATATCTATATGATATGCTAACTTAATGATTTAAAACCTGGAAACACGAAAAACACCGTAAAACCGGATTTACGCCGTCGTAGTAACACCGCGGGCTGTTTTGGGTTAGTTAATTAAAAACTATGATAAACTTTGATTTAAAAGTTGTTATTCTGAGAAAATGATTTTTATTATGAACATGAAACTATATCCAAAAATTATGGTTAAACTCAAAGTGGAAGTATGTTTTCTAAAATGGTCATCTAGACGTCGTTCTTTCGACTGAAATGACTACTTTTACAAAAAAGACTTGTAACTTATTTTTCCGACTATAAACTTATACTTTTTCTGTTTAGATTCATAAAATAGAGTTCAATATGAAACCATAGCAATTTGATTCACTCAAAACGGATTTAAAATGAAGAAGTTATGGGTAAAACAAGATTGGATAATTTTTCTCATTTTAGCTACGTGAAAATTGGTAACAAATCTATTCCAACCATAACTTAATCAACTTGTATTGTATATTATGTAATCTTGAGATACCATAGACACGTATACAATATTTCGACCTATCATGTCGACACATCTATATATATTTCGGAACAACCATAGACACTCTATATGTGAATGTTGGAGTTAGCTATACAGGGTTGAGATTGATTCCAAAATATATATAGTTTGAGTTGTGATCAATACTGAGATACGTATACACTGGGTCGTGGATTGATTCAAGATAATATTTATCGATTTATTTCTGTACATCTAACTGTGGACAACTAGTTGTAGGTTACTAACGAGGACAGCTGACTTAATAAACTTAAAACATCAAAATATATTAAAAGTGTTGTAAATATATTTTGAACATACTTTGATATATATGTATATATTGTTATAGGTTCGTGAATCAACCAGTGGCCAAGTCTTACTTCCCGACGAAGTAAAAATCTGTGAAAGTGAGTTATAGTCCCACTTTTAAAATCTAATATTTTTGGGATGAGAATACATGCATGTTTTATAAATGATTTACAAAATAGACACAAGTACGTGAAACTACATTCTATGGTTGAATTATCGAAATCGAATATGCCCCTTTTTATTAAGTCTGGTAATCTAAGAATTAGGGAACAGACACCCTAATTGACGCGAATCCTAAAGATAGATCTATTGGGCCTAACAAACCCCATCCAAAGTACCAGATGCTTTAGTACTTCGAAATTTATATCATATCCGAAGGGTGTCCCGGAATGATGGGGATATTCTTATATATGCATCTTGTTAATGTCGGTTACCAGGTGTTCACCATATGAATGACTTTTATCTCTATGTATGGGATGTGTATTGAAATATGAAATCTTGTGGTCTATTATTATGATTTGATATATATAGGTTAAACCTATAACTCACCAACATTTTTGTTGACGTTTTAAGCATGTTTATTCTCAGGTGATTATTAAGAGCTTCCGCTGTCG
This sequence comes from Rutidosis leptorrhynchoides, assembly GCF_046630445.1. Taxonomy (NCBI): domain Eukaryota; kingdom Viridiplantae; phylum Streptophyta; class Magnoliopsida; order Asterales; family Asteraceae; genus Rutidosis; species Rutidosis leptorrhynchoides. Next base: position 61,408,606 of record NC_092342.1, read on the forward strand.
CATACTTAAATAAGGACGAGATTTGGAGTCCATGCTTGTATGATATTGTGTAAAAACTGCATTCAAGAAACTTATTTTGTTGTAACATATTTGTATTGTAAAACATTATGTAATGGTCGTGTGTAAACAGGATATTTTAGATTATCATTATTTGATAATCTACGTAAAGCTTTTTAAAACCTTTATCTATGAAATAAAGGTTATGGTTTGTTTTAAAAATGAATGCAGTCTTTGAAAAACGTCTCATATAGAGGTCAAAACCTCGCAACGAAATCAATTAATATGGAATGTTTTTAATCAATAAGAACGGGACATTTCGGTTGGTATCAGAGCGTTGGTCTTAGAGAACCAGAATTTTGCATTAGTGTGTCTTATCGAGTTTGTTAGGATGCATTAGTGAGTCTGGACTTCGACCGTGTTTACTTGAAAAATGATTGCTTAACAAATTTTGTTGGAAACTATATATTTTTAACATGTGAATATTATGTGATATATTAATCTCTTAACGCGTTTGATATTATGTGATAGATGTCTACCTCTAGAACAAGTCCCATTGACTCACCTAATAATAATGAAGAGTCAAATGTAAATTGGAATAATTCGTGGACTGATTCACAAGTTCCCGAAGAGGAACCGGAAGAAGAGTCGGAACCGGAAGAAGAATCGGAACCGGAAGAAGAATCAGAACCGGATGAAGAAATAAAACCGGTGGGGGAAATAATAAAACGGTTAAGTAAAAGAAAATCCTCAACCAACCGACCAAGGTTAATTATGGCCAATGGTGTTTCCGCCAAGGAAGCAAAATATTGGGAGGATTACCAATTCTCCGATGAATCGGATTCCGACGAGAATTCCGATGATGTTATAGAAATTACCCCAACTGAATTTAAAAAGGCAAAAGAAAATAATAAGGGAAAGGGCATAAAAATAGAGAAATCTAATTCCAACCCCGATGAACTTTATATGTATCGTCAACCCCCGAAGTCCTTAAGTTGTAACAATGACCCGGGAACCTCTAAACCACCAGGTTTTTCTAAACCAATGTGGAAAACGACGGCTCGTATTAGGGGAACATCATATATCCCTAGAAACTTGGCAAAACGAACACAAAATGTGGTGTAATATATGTAATATAGTGTGCTCATGCTTTATGATATATGTAAAAATTGCTTGTATTAATAAGTATTTTTTTATGAATCTAACTCTTGTCTATTTTACAGTATAAAAACACAAAATGGATAGACAATCCAATATTTTAAGAGACCTACCCGGAGACATGATTGATGAAATCTTGTCTAGAGTCGGTCAGAATTCTTCGGCACAACTATTTAAGGCGAGATCAGTTTGTAAGACATTCGAAGAACGTTCCAAGAATGCCTTGGTTTATAAAAGGCTTTCGTTCGAAAGATGGGGGATATCACATTGGGAAATCCATAAGTTACGATGTGTTTACTTTGACGCATATATTGCGGGGAACCCAAATGCTATTTTACGCAATGTGTTAAGAAATTATTTTGACTCAATATATCCGAATATTGGACTTTGTGATTTAGAAAAAGCCGCTAACATGCAACATAAAGAAGCATGTTATGCTTACGGATTAGTAATGTTCGCTTCTCAGCAAAGTGAGAACAAGAACATCGGGCTACAACTATTAAACAAAACATTTCCACAAGTGACGGGGTCGGTAATTGGGGTAAGAAATGAGGTTTTTAGATTGTTACGGGACTGTTGGACATTACGTAACCCTCGTCCCTTTGATGACATTACAACACGATGTCTTATCAACGGCCATAATGGTTATGTTTCACAAGACCAAGGATGGGAAGTAATCCTAGTAAAACCAGAATGCATGACTTGTTTCTGGACGTATGAATTACGTGTCTTTATTGCCTTTGCTGAACGACTTGTGTACTAGCTATAATTATCTTCACAACCATCTTGTATCAAATTTATTGTGTGCTATATTTCATGCTATATGTAAAATAAGCGGTATTGTAAGTTTGTAAAATATTGTGTAAAAGTTTGAACGCGAAATATTATTATAATCAGTTTTTCATATAGAATTGTAGTAGTTGAATTGTATATTAGCTACTAAGTATGAACTTAACGGGTAGGTACTACCCGAATTTAAACTTATAAAACGCTAATATGAAGAAAAAGCTTTTATAAATGAGTTCATATTATGCTACGAAATACTATTAACTACTCTTAATATTCTGTATGATTAACTTGTTCCATTTGACTATTTTGAAGGAAATGGCACCGACTACTCGACACACCGTGAATATGAATGAAGAGGAATTCCGTACTTTTCTTGCTTCAAACATAGCCGCAGTACAGGCTGCGCTACATACCAACAATAACCTTGGATCTAGCAGTACAGGAAATCGTGTAGGATGCACCTACAAAGAATTCACTGCCTGCAAACCTTTGGAATTTGATGGAACCGAAGGACCGATCGGATTGAAACGGTGGACCGAGAAGGTCGAATCGGTGTTTGCCATAAGTAAGTGTACTGAAGAGGACAAAGTGAAGTACGCTACGCATACCTTCACAGGTTCTGCATTAACATGGTGGAATACCTATCTAGAGCAAGTGGGACAAGACGATGCGTACGCACTACCGTGGTCAGAATTCAAGCACTTGATGAACGAGAAGTACCGTCCCATAACCGAGGTTAATAAGCTCAAGACAGAACTTAGAGGGTTACAAACCCAAGGATTTGATATTACCACGTACGAAAGACGATTCACAGAATTGTGCCTATTGTGTCCGGGAGCATTCGAAGATGAGGAAGAGAAGATCGGCGCGTTTGTGAAAGGATTACCGGAAAGAATCCAAGAAGATATAAGTTCACACGAGCCCACCTCCATACAACAGGCATGTAGAATGACTCACAAACTAGTGAACCAGATTGAAGAAAGAATTAAAGAACAGACTGCTGAAGAGGCCAATGTGAAGCAAGTCAAAAGAAAGTGGGAGGAAAACGGTGATAAGAATCACCAATACAACAACAACAGCAATTACAACAATAATCGCAACAATTATCCCAACAATCGCAACATCAATCGCAACTACAACAAACGGACCAACAACAACAACAATAACAACAACAACAACAACAACAGCAACTACAACAATCATCCCAACAACAATAATAACAGCAACAACAACAACAATCAGAAGCAGCTATGCCAAAGGTGTGAAAAGTATCACTCGGGGTTCTGCACCAAATTTTGCAACAAGTGTAAAAGAAATGGTCATAGCGCGGCAAAGTGTGAGGTCTACGGACCAGGGGTTAATAGAACGAAGGAACAAATGGTGTCGGAATGAGTGATGGCGGAGCAAGTAGTGTCGGAGCAAGTTATGCCAATGTAGTTTGTTATAAATGTGAAAAACTGGGCCACATTATTAGAAATTGCCCGAACCAGGAGAACACGAATGGACAAGGCCGCGGAAGAGTTTTCAATATTAATGCGGCAGAGGCACAGGAAGACCCGGAGCTTGTTACGGGTACATTTCTTATTGACAATAAATCTGCTTACGTTTTATTTAATTCGGGTGCGGATAGAAGCTATATGAGTAGAGATTTTTGTGCTAAATTAAGTTGTCCATTGACGCCTTTGGATAGTAAATTTTTACTCGAATTAGCAAATGGTAAATTAATTTCAGCAGATAATATATGTCGGAATCGAGAAATTAAACTGGTTAGCGAAACATTTAAGATTGATTTGATACCAGTAGAGTTAGGGAGTTTTGATGTGATAATCGGTTGGACTGGTTAAAAGAAGTGAAAGCAGAGATCGTTTGTTACAAAAATGCAATTCGCATTATACGAGGAAAAGGAAAACCCTTAATGGTGTACGGAGAAATGGGCAACACGAAGCTACATATTATTAGTAATTTGAAGGCACAAAAACTAATAAGAAAAGGTTGCTATGTTGTTCTAGCACACGTCGAGAAAGTACAAACTGAAGAAAAGAGCATCAATGATGTTCCCATTGCAAAAGAATTTCCCGATGTATTTCTGAAAGAATTACCGGGATTACCCCCACATCGATCCGTTGAATTTCAAATAGATCTTGTACCAGGAGCTACACCAATAGCTCGTGCTCCTTACAGACTCGCACCCAGCGAGATGAAAGAACTGCAAAGCCAATTACAAGAACTTTTAGAGCGTGGTTTCATTCGACCAAGCACATCACCGTGGGGAGCTCCTGTTTTCTTTGTCAAGAAGAAAGATGGTACATTCAGGTTGTGTATCGACTACCGAGAGTTGAACAAACTTACCATCAAGAACCGCTAGCCACTACCGAGAATCGACGACTTATTTGATCAACTACAAGGCTCGTCTGTTTATTCAAAGATTGACTTACATTCCGGGTATCATCAAATGCGGGTGAAAGAAGATGATATTCCAAAGACTGCTTTCAGAACACGTTACGGTCATTACGAGTTTATGGTCATGCCGTTTGGTTTAACTAATGCACCAGCTGTGTTCATGGACCTTATGAACCGAGTGTGTGGACCATACCTTGACAAGTTTGTCATTGTTTTCATTGATGACATACTTATTTACTCAAAGAATGACCAAGAACACGGTGAACATTTGAGAAAGGTGTTAGAAGTATTGAGGAAGGAAGAATTGTACGCTAAGTTTTCAAAGTGTGCATTTTGGTTGAAAGAAGTTCAATTCCTCGGTCACATAGTGAACAAAGAAGGTATTAAGGTGGATCCGGCAAAGATAGAAACTGTTGAAAAGTGGGAAACCCCGAAAACTCCGAAACACATACGCCAGTTTTTAGGACTAGCTGGTTACTACAGAAGTTTCATCCAAGACTTTTCCAGAATAGCAAAACCCTTGACTGCATTAACGCATAAAGGGGAGAAATTTGAATGGAATGATGAACAAGAGAAAGCGTTTCAATTATTGAAGAAAAAGCTAACTACGGCACCTATATTGTCATTGCCTGAAGAGAATGATGATTTTGTGATTTATTGTGACGCATCAAAGTAAGGTCTCGGTTGTGTATTAATGCAACGAACGAAGGTGATTGCTTATGCGTCTAGACAATTGAAGATTCACGAACAAAATTATACGACGCATGATTTGGAATTAGGCGCGGTTGTTTTTGCATTAAAGACTTGGAGGCACTACTTATATGGGGACAAAAGTATTATATATACCGACCACAAAAGTCTTCAACACATATTTAATCAGAAACAACTGAATATGAGGCAGCGTAGGTGGATTGAATTATTGAATGATTACGACTTTGAGATTCATTACCGCCCGGGGAAGGCAAATGTGGTAGCCGATGCCTTGAGCAGGAAGGACAGAGAACCCATTCGAGTAAAATCTATGAATATAATGATTCATAATAACCTTACTACTCAAATAAAGGAGGTGCAACAAGGAGTTTTAAAAGAGGGAAATTTAAAGGATGAAATACCCAAAGGATCGGAGAAGCATCTTAATATTCGGGAAGATGGAACCCGGTATAGGGCTGAAAGAATTTGGGTACCAAAATTTGGAGATATGAGAGAAATGGTACTTAGAGAAGCTCATAAAACCAGATACTCAATACATCCTGGAACGGGGAAGATGTACAAGGATCTCAAGAAACATTTTTGGTGGCCGGGTATGAAAGCCGATGTTGCTAAATACGTAGGAGAATGTTTGACGTGTTCTAAGGTCAAAGCTGAGCATCAGAAACCATCAGGTCTACTTCAATAATCCGAAATCCCGGAATGGAAATGGGAAAACATTACCATGGATTTCATCACTAAATTGCCAAGGACTGCAAGTGGTTTTGATACTATTTGGGTAATAGTTGATCGTCTCACCAAATCAGCACACTTCCTGCCAATAAGAGAAGATGACAAGATGGAGAAGTTAGCACGACTATATTTGAAGGAAGTCGTCTCCAGACATGGAACACCAATCTCTATTATCTCTGATAGGGATGGCAGATTTATTTCAAGATTCTGGCAGACATTACAGCAAGCATTGGGAACTCGTCTAGACATGAGTACTGCCTATCATCCTCAAACTGATGGGCAGAGCGAAAGGACGATACAAACGCTTGAAGACATGCTACGAGCTTGTGTTATTGATTTCGGAAACAGTTGGGATCGACATCTACCGTTAGCAGAATTTTCCTACAACAACAGCTACCATTCAAGCATTGAGATGGCGCCGTTTGAAGCACTTTATGGTAGAAAGTGCAGGTCTCCGATTTATTGGAGTGAAGTGGGGGATAGACAGATTACAGGTCCGGAGATTATACAAGAAACTACCGAGAAGATCATCCAAATTCAACAACGGTTGAAAACCGCCCAAAGTCGACAAAAGAGCTACGCTGACATTAAAAGAAAAGATATAGAATTTGAAATTGGAGAGATGGTCATGCTTAAAGTTGCACCTTGGAAAGGCGTTGTTCGATTTGGTAAACGAGGGAAATTAAATCCAAGGTATATTGGACCATTCAAGATTATTGATCGTGTCGGACCAGTAGCTTACCGACTTGAGTTACCTCAACAACTCGCGGCTGTACATAACACTGTCCACGTCTCGAATTTGAAGAAATGTTTTGCTAAAGAAGATCTCACTATTCCGTTAGATGAAATCCAAATCAACGAAAAACTTCAATTCATCGAAGAACCCGTCGAAATAATGGATCGTGAGGTTAAAAGACTTAAGCAAAACAAGATACCAATTGTTAAGGTTCGATGGAATGCTCGTAGAGGACCCGAGTTCACCTGGGAGTGTGAAGATCAGATGAAGAAGAAATACCCGCATCTATTTCCAGAAGATTCGTCAACACCTTCAACAGCTTAAAATTTCGGGACGAAATTTATTTAACGGGTAGGTACTGTAGTGACCCGTAATTTTCCATGTTTTTATATATATTAATTGAGATTGATATTTACATGATTAAATGTTTCCAACATGTTAAGCAAACAAACTTGTTAAGACTTGATTAATTGAAATATGTTTCATATAGACAATTGACCACCCAAGTTGACCGGTGATTCACGAACGTTAAAACTTGTAAAAACTATATGATGACATATATATGGATATATATATATAGTTAACATGATACTATGATAAGTAAACATATCATTAAGTATATTAACAATGAACTACATATGTAAAAACAGGACTACTAACTTAATGATTTTTAAACGAGACATATATGTAACGATTATCGTTGTAAAGACATTTAATGTATATATATCATATTAATAGATATTCATACATGATAATATCATGATAATATAATAATTTAAAATCTCATTTGATATTATAAACATTGGGTTAACAACATTTAACAGGATCGTTAACCTAAAGGTTTCAAAACAACACTTACATGTAACGACTAACGATGACTTAACGACTCAGTTAAAATGTATATACATGTAGTGTTTTAATATGTATTTATACACTTTTGAAAGACTTCAATACACTTATCAAAATACTTCTACTTAACAAAAATGCTTACAATTACATCCTCGTTCAGTTTCATCAACAATTCTACTCGTATGCACCCGTATTCGTACTCGTACAATACACAGCTTTTAGATGTATGTACTATTGGTATATACACTCCAATGATCAGCTCTTAGCAGCCCATGTGAGTCACCTAACACATGTGGGAACCATCATTTGGCAACTAGCATGAAATATCTCATAAAATTACAAAAATATGAGTAATCATTCATGACTTATTTACATGAAAACAAAATTACATATCCTTTATATCTAATCCATACACCAACGACCAAAAACACCTACAAACACTTTAATTCTTCAATTTTATTCATCTAATTGATCTCTCTCAAGTTCTATCTTCAAGTTCTAAGTGTTCTTCATAAATTCTACAAGTTCTAGTTACATAAAATCAAGAATACTTTCAAGTTTGCTAGCTCACTTCCAATCTTGTAAGGTGATCATCCAACCTCAAGAAATATTTGTTTTTTACAGTAGGTTATCATTCTAATACAAGGTAATAATCATATTCAAACTTTGGTTCAATTTCTATAACTATAACAATCTTATTTCAAGTGATGATCTTACTTGAACTTGTTTTCGTGTCATGATTCTGCTTCAAGAACTTCGAGCCATCCAAGGATCCGTTGAAGCTAGATCCATTTTTCTCTTTTCCAGCAGGTTTATCCACGGAACTTAAGGTAGTAATGATGTTCATAACATCATTCGATTCATACATAGAAAGCTATCTTATTCGAAGGTTTAAACTTGTAATCACTAGAACATAGTTTATTTAATTCTAAACTTGTTCGCAAACAAAAGTTAATCCTTCTAACTTGACTTTTAAAATCAACTAAACACATGTTCTATATCTATATGATATGCTAACTTAATGATTTAAATCCTGGAAACACGAAAAACACCGTAAAACCGGATTTACGCCGTCGTAGTAACACCGCGGGCTGTTTTGGGTTAGTTAATTAAAAACTATGATAAACTTTGATTTAAAAGTTATTATTCTGAGAAAATGATTTTTATTATGAACATGAAACTATATCCAAAAATTATGGTTAAACTCAAAGTGGAAGTATGTTTTCTAAAATGGTCATCTAGACGTCGTTCTTTCGACTGAAATGACTACTTTTACAAAAATGACTTGTAACTTATTTTTCCGACTATAAACTTATACTTTTTCTGTTTAGATTCATAAAATAAAGTTCAATATGAAACCATAGCAATTTGATTCACTCAAAACGGATTTAAAATGAAGAAGTTATGGGTAAAACAAGATTGGATAATTTTTCTCATTTTAGCTACGTGAAAATTGGTAACAAATCTATTCCAACCATAACTTAATCAACTTGTATTGTATATTATGTAATCTTGAGATACCATAGACACGTATACAATGTTTCGACCTATCATGTCGACACATCTATATATATATTTCGGAACAACCATAGACACTCTATATGTGAATGTTGGAGTTAGCTATACAGGGTTGAGGTTGATTCCAAAATATATATAGTTTGTGTTGTGATCAATACTGAGATACGTATACACTGGGTCGTGGATTGATTCAAGATAATATTTATCGATTTATTTCTGTACATCTCACTGTGGACAACTAGTTGTAGGTTACTAACGAGGACAGCTGACTTAATAAACTTAAAACATCAAAATATATTAAAAGTGTTGTAAATATATTTTGAACATACTTTGATATATATGTATATATTGTTATAGGTTCGTGAATCAACCAGTGGCCAAGTCTTACTTCCCGACGAAGTAAAAATCTGTGAAAGTGAGTTATAGTCCCACTTTTAAAATCTAATATTTTTGGGATGAGAATACATGCAGGTTTTATAAATGATTTACAAAATAGACACAAGTACGTGAAACTACATTCTATGGTTGAATTATCGAAATCGAATATGCCCCTTTTTATTAAGTCTGGTAATCTAAGAATTAGGGAACAGACACCCTAATTGACGCGAATCCTAAAGATAGATCTATTAGGCCTAACAAACCCCATCCAAAGTACCGGATGCTTTAGTACTTCGAAATTTATATCATATCCGAAGGGTGTCCCGGAATGATGGGGATATTCTTATATATGCATCTTGTTAATGTCGGTTACCAGGTGTTCACCATATGAATGACTTTTATCTCTATGTATGGGATGTGTATTGAAATATGAAATCTTGTGGTCTATTATTATGATTTGATAAATATAGGTTAAACCTATAACTCACCAACATTTTTGTTGACGTTTTAAGCATGTTTATTCTCAGGTGATTATTAAGAGCTTCCACTGTCGCATACTTAAATAAGGACGAGATTTGGAGTCCATGCTTGTATGATATTGTGTAAAAACTGCATTCAAGAAACTTATTTTGTTGTAACATATTTGTATTGTATACCATTATGTAATGGTCGTGTGTAAACAGGATATTTTAGATTATCATTATTTGATAATCTACGTAAAGCTTTTTAAAACCTTTATCTATGAAATAAAGGTTATGGTTTGTTTTAAAAATGAATGCAGTCTTTGAAAAACGTCTCATATAGAGGTCAAAACCTCGCAACGAAATCAATTAATATGGAACGTTTTTAATCAATAAGAACGGGACATTTCAGTACTAATGTAACACCCTAGGCAAATCCCACATCGCCCACAAACATGAGTGATCATGGGATTATAAGGTAATACTCACGCTTAAATGACACAACGCGTATTGGGATCACAGGCAGAGCAGATGTGTGAGTACGCTGCAGTTAAGCGTGCTCGGGCAAGAGCACTACTAGGATGGGTGACCTCCTGGGAAAGTGCTTCTTGTGTGTGGTTGCCAAGAAAAAGCCGTGCGCTTGCGGTCAAAGCGGAAAATATTGTGGTCATGTTAAGCTAGGGTGTTACAGAATGGTATCAGAGCCACTCATGTGCCGTTGGGGGTGGTGGGGAAAACCTCATCGAGGATGATGAGTCCCTAAGGGGGGTGAATGTAACACCCTAGGCAAATCCCACATCGCCCACGAACATGAGTGATCATGGGATTATAAGGTAATACTCACGCTTAAATGACACAACGCGTTTTGGGATCACAGGCAGAGCAGATGTGTGAGTACGCTGCAGTTAAGCGTGCTCGAGCAAGAGCACTACTAGGATGGGTGACCTCCTGGGAAAGTGCTTCTTGTGTGTGGTCGCCAAGAAAAAGTCGTGCGCCTGCGGGCAAAGCGGACAATATTGTGGTCATGTTAAGCTGGGGTGTTACAATAATATCATGATAATATAATAATTTAAAATCTCATTTGATATTATAAACATTGGGTTAACAACATTTAACAAGATCGTTAACCTAAAGGTTTCAAAACAACACTTACATGTAACGACTAACGATGACTTAACGACTCAGTTAAAATGTATATACATGTAGTGTTTTAATATGTATTTATACACTTTTGAAAGACTTCAATACACTTATCAAAATACTTCTACTTAACAAAAATGCTTACAATTACATCCTCGTTCAGTTTCATTAACAATTCTACTCGTATGCACCCGTATTCGTACTCATACAATACATAGCTTTTAGATGTATGTACTATTGGTATATACACTCAAATGATCAGCTCTTAGCAGCCCATGTGAGTCACCTAACACATGTGGGAACCATCATTTCGCAACTAGCATGAAATATCTCATAAAATTACAAAAATATGAGTAATCATTCATGACTTATTTACATGAAAACAAAATTACATATCCTTTATATCTAATCCATACACCAACGACCAAAAACACCTACAAACACTTTTATTCTTCAATTTTCTTCATCTAATTGATCTCTCTCAAGTTCTATCTTCAAGTTCTAAGTGTTCTTCATAAATTCTACAAGTTCTAGTTACATAAAATCAAGAATACTTTCAAGTTTGCTAGCTCACTTCCAATCTTGTAAGGTGATCATACAACCTCAAGAAATCTTTGTTTCTTACAGTAGGTTATCATTCTAATATAAGGTAATAATCATATTCAAACTTTGGTTCAATTTCTATAACTATAACAATCTTATTTCAAGTGATGATCTTACTTGAACTTGTTTTCGTGTCATGATTCTGCTTCAAGAACTTCGAGCCATCCAAGGATCCGTTGAATCTAGATCCATTTTTCTCTTTTCCAGTAGGTTTATCCAAGGAGCTTAAGGTAGTAATGATGTTCATAACATCATTCGATTCATACATATAAAGCTATCTTATTCGAAGGTTTAAACTTGTAATCACTAGAACATAGTTTAGTTAATTCTAAACTTGTTCGCAAACAAAAGTTAATCCTTCTAACTTGACTTTTAAAATCAACTAAACACATGTTCTATATCTATATGACATGCTAACTTAATGATTTAAAACCTGGAAACACGAAAAACACCGTAAAACCGGATTTACGCCGTCGTAGTAACACCGCGGGCTGTTTTGGGTTAGTTAATTAAAAACTATGATAAACTTTGATTTAAAAGTTGTTATTCTGAGAAAATGATTTTTATTATGAACATGAAACTATATCCAAAAATTATGGTTAAACTCATAGTGGAAGTATGTTTTCTAAAATGGTCATCTAGACGTCGTTCTTTCGACTGAAATGACTACCTTTACAAAAACGACTTGTAACTTATTTTTCCGACTATAAACCTATACTTTTTCTGTTTAGATTCATAAAATAGAGTTCAATATGAAACCATAGCAATTTGATTCACTCAAAACGAATTTAAAATGAAGAAGTTATGGGTAAAACAAGATTGGATAATTTTTCTCATTTTAGCTACGTGAAAATTGGTAACAAATCTATTCCAACCATAACTTAATCAACTTTTATTGTATATTATGTAATATTGAGATACCATAGACACGTATACAATGTTTCGACCTATCATGTCGACACATCTATATATATTTCGGAACAACCATAGACACTCTATATGTGAATGTTGGAGTTAGCTATACAGGGTTGAGGTTGATTCCAAAATATATATATAGTTTGAGTTGTGATCAATACTGAGATACGTATACACTGGGTCGTGGATTGATTCAAGATAATATTTATCGATTTATTTCTGTACATCTAACTGTGGACAACTAGTTGTAGGTTACTAACGAGGACAGCTGACTTAATAAACTTAAAACATCAAAATATATTAAAAATGTTGTAAATATATTAAGAACATACTTTGATATATATGTATATATTGTTATAGGTTCGAGAATCAACCAGTGGCCAAGTCTTACTTCCCGACGAAGTAAAAATCTGTGAAAGTGAGTTATAGTCCCACTTTTAAAATCTAATATTTTTGGGATGAGAATACATGCAGTTTTATAAATGATTTACAAAATAGACACAAGTACGTGAAATTACATTCTATGGTTGAATTATCGAAATCGAATATGCCCCTTTTTATTAAGTCTGGTAATCTAAGAATTAGGGAACAGACACCCTAATTGACGCGAATCCTAAAGATAGATCTATTGGGCCTAACAAACCCCATCCAAAGTACCGGATGCTTTAGTACTTCGAAATTTATATCATATCCGAAGGGTGTCCCGGAATGATGGGGATATTCTTATATATGCATCTTGTTAATGTCGGTTACCAGGTGTTCACCATATGAATGATTTTTATCTCTATTTATGGGATGTGTATTGAAATATGAAATCTTGTGGTCTATTGTTATGATTTGATATATATATAGGTTAAACCTATAACTCACCAACATTTTTGTTGACGTTTAAAGCATGTTTATTCTCAGGTGAATACTAAGAGCTTCCGCTGTTGCATACTAAAATAAGGACAAGATTTGGAGTCCATGTTTGTATGATATTGTGTAAAAACTGCATTCAAGAAACTGATTTCGATGTAACATATTTGTATTGTAAACCATTATGTAATGGTCGTGTGTAAACAGGATATTTTAGATTATCATTATTTGATAATCTACGTAAAGCTTTTTAAACCTTTATTTATGAAATAAAGGTTATGGTTTGTTTTAAAAATGAATGCAGTCTTTGAAAAACGTCTCATATAGAGGTCAAAACCTCGCAACGAAATCAATTAATATGGAACATTTTTAATCAATAAGAACGGGACATTTCATACAACTTGCTGCCTAGCCAATGGTCATAACGGTTACTTTCCACAAGACCAAGGATGGGAAGTCGTCTTAGTAAAACCAGAATGCATGACTTGTTTCTGGACTTATGAATTACGTGTCTTTATTTCTTTTGCTGAACGACTTACGTATTAACTAGAATTGCCTTTATAGCTGCCGAGTAGCAAAGTTATTATGTGCTATATTTCATCCTATATGTATAATAGCGGTATTGTAAGTTTGTAAAATATTGTATAAAATTTGAATGTGAAATATTATTATAATCAGTTTTTTCATGTAGAATTGTAGTAGTTGAATTGTATATTAGCTACTAAGTATGAACTTAACGGGTAGGTACTACCCGAATTAAAACTATAAAACGCTAATATGAAGAAAAAGCTTTTATAAATAAGTTCATACTATGCTACGAAATACTATTGACTACTCTTAAAATTCTATATGATTAACTTAATTCTTTTGGGCTATTTTTGAAGGAAATGGCACCGACGACTCGTCAGAATTTGAACATGAGTGAGGAAGACTTCCGTGTTTTCCTTGCAGCAAACATAGCCGCAGTACAGGCTGCGATGCAAAATAACAATAACTCTGGATCTAGCAGTGGAACTAATTTCACAAGAAATCGTGTAGGATGCTCCTACAAAGAATTCACTGCCTGCAAACCTTTAGAATTTGATGGAACCGAAGGACCAATTGGATTGAAACGGTGGACCGAGAAGGTCGAATCGGTGTTTGCCATAAGTAAGTGTACTGAAGAGGACAAAGTTAAGTACGCTACGCATACCTTCACAGGTACTGCGTTAACATGGTGGAACACCTATCTTGAACAGGTAGGACAAAATGCTGCTTACGCACTACTGTGGTTGGCATTCAAGCAATTGATGAACGAGCTGTACCGTCCTAGAAATGAAGTCAATAAGCTCAAGGTAGAGCTTAGAGAGTTACGAACACAAGGGTTCGACATTACCACATATGAATGACGATTCACAGAGTTGTGCCTATTGTGTCCGGGAACGTTCGAAGATGAAGAAGAGAAGATCGACGCGTTTATAAAAGGGTTACCAGTAAGCATTCAAGAAGATGTGAGTTCACACGAGCCCGCTTCCATACAAAAGGCAAGTCGAATGGCTCATAAATCATATTGAGGGAAGAATTAAAGAGCAGGCGGCCGAAGAAGCCAACACGAAACAACTCAAGAGGAAGTGGGAGGAAAACGGTGACAAGAATCACCAGTACAACAACAATAACAATTACAACCACAATCGCAACAACTATCCCAACAATCGCAACAACAATCGCAACAATAATCGCAATCCTAACAATAACTACAACAAACGTCCCAACAACTACAACAACTGTTTCAACAACAATAACAATCCCAACAACAACCTCAATAACAACAATGGCAACAAAAACCAAAATTAGCCATGTCATAGGTGTGAAGAAAATCACCCGGGTTTTGCACGACATTTTGCAACAGGTGTAAAAGAAATGGTCATAGCGCGACAAAGTGTGAGGTTTACGGACCAAGGTTTTACAGAACTAAAGGAACAAATAGTGTCGGAACAAGTAATGCCGGAACGAATAGTGTCGGAGCAAGTAATACCAACGCTGTTTGTTATAAATGTGGAAAACCAGGCCACATTATTAGAAATTGCCCGAATCAAGGGAATACTAATGGGCAGGGCCGCGGAAGAGTTTTCAATATTAATGCGGCAGAAGCACAGGAAGACCCGGAGCTTGTTACGGGTACGTTTCTTATTGACGATAAATCTGCTTATGTTTTATTTGATTCGGGTGCGGATAGAAGCTATATGAGTAGAGATTTTTGTGCTAAATTAAGTTGCCCATTGACGCCTTTGGATAGTAAATTTTTACTCGAATTAGCAAACGGTAAATTAATTTCAGCAGATAATATATGTCGGGATAGAGAAATTAAACTGGGGGATAAAACGTTTAAAATTGATTTAATACCAGTCGAGTTAGGGAGTTTTGATGTAATAATTGGCATGGACTGGTTGAAAAAGGTGAGAGCAGAGGTCGTTTGTTATAAAAATGCTATTCGCATTATGCGTGAAAAAGGAAAACCTTTAATGGTGTACGGAGAAAAGAACAACGTGAAACTAAATCTTATTAGTAGTTTGAAGGCACAAAAACTAATAAGAAAAGGTTGTTACGTCATTCTAGCACACATCGAGGAAGTTAAACCTGAAGAAAAGAACATCAGTGATGTTCCCGTCGCAAAAGAATTTCCCAATGTATTTTTGAAAGAATTACCGGGATTACCCCCACATCGATCCGTTGAATTTCAAATAGACCTTGTACCAGGAGCTGCACCAATAACTCGTGCTCCATACAGACTCGCACCCAGCGAAATGAAAGATTTACAAAGTCAGTTACAGGAACTTTTAGAGCGTGGTTTCATTCGACCAAGCACATCACCGTGGGGAGCTCCTGTTTTGTTTGTCAAGAAGAAGGATGGTACATTTAGGTTGTGTATCGACTACCGAGAGTTGAACAAACTTACCATCAAGAACCGCTACCCACTACCGAGAATCGATGACTTATTTGATCAACTACAAGGCTCATCAATTTATTCGAAGATTGATTTACGTTCTGGGTATCATCAAATGCGGGTGAAGGAGGACGATATTCCAAAGACTGCTTTTAGGACGCGTTACGTTGATAACGAGTTTATGGTTATGCCGTTTGGGTTGACTAACGCACCAGCTGTGTTCATGGACCTTATGAACCGAGTGTGTGGACCATACCTTGATAAGTTTGTCATTGTTTTCATCGATGACATACTTATTTACTCAAAGAATGACCAAGAGCACGAAGAACATTTGAGAAAAGTGCTAGAGTTGTTAAGGAAAGAAAAACTGTATGCTAAGTTTTCAAAGTGTGCATTTTGGTTGGAAGAAGTTCAATTCCTCGGTCATATAGTGAACAAAGAAGGTATTCAGGTGGATCCAGCAAAGATTGAAACCGTTGAAAAGTGGGAAACCCCGAAAACTCCGAAACATATACGCCAATTTTTAGGACTAGCTGGTTACTACAGAAGATTCATCCAAGATTTTTCCAAAATAGCAAAACCCTTGACTGCATTAACGCATAAAGGGAAGAAATTTGAATGGAAAGATGAACAAGAGAAAGCGTTTCAATTGTTGAAGAAAAAGTTAACTACGACACCTATATTGTCATTACCTAAAGGGAATGATGATTTTGTGATATATTGTGACACCTCAAAGCAAGGTCTCGGTTGTGTATTAATGCAACGAACGAAAGTAATTGCTTATGCGTCTAGACAATTGAAGATTCACTAGCAGAATTATACAACGCATGATTTGGAATTAGGCGCGGTTGTTTTTGCATTAAAGACTTGGAGGCACTACTTATATGGGGTCAAAAGTATTATATATATCGACCACAAAAGTCTTCAACACATATTTAATCAGAAACAACTGAACATGAGGCAGTGCAGGTGGATTGAATTGTTGAATGATTACGACTTTGAGATTCGTTACCACCCGGGGAAGGCAAATGTGGTAGCCGACGCCTTGAGCAGAAAGGACAGAGAACCCATTCGAGTAAAAGCTATGAATATAATGATTCGCACTAACCTTACTACTCAAATAAAGGAGGCGCAACAAGGAGTTTTAAAAGAGGGAAATTTAAAGGATGAAATATCCAAAGGATCGAAGAAGCATCTTAATATTCGGGAAGACAGAACCCGGTATAGGGCTGAAAGAATTTGGGTACAAAAATTTGGAGATATGGGAGAAATGGTACTTAGAGAAGCTCATAAAACCAGATACTCAATACATCTTGGAACGGGGAAGATATACAAGGATCTCAAGAAACATTTTTGGTGGCCGGGTATGAAAGCCGATGTTGCTAAATACGTAGGAGAATGTTTGACGTGTTCTAAGGTCAAAGCGGAACATCAGAAACCATCAGGTCTACTTCAACAACCCGAAATCTCGGAATGGAAATGGGAAAACATTACCATGGATTTCATCACTAAATTGCCAAGGACTGCAAGTGGTTTTGATACTATTTGGGTAATAGTTGATTGTTTCACTAAATCAGCACACTTCCTGCCAATAAAAGAAGATGACAAGATGGAGAAGTTAGCACGACTGTATTTGAAGGAAGTCATCTCCAGACATGAAATACCAATCTCTATTATCTCTGATAGGGATGGCAGATTTATTTCAAGATTCTGGCAGACATTACAGCAAGCATTATGAACTCGTCTAGACATGAGTACTGCCTATCATTCACAAACTAATGGGCAGAGCGAAAGGACGATACAAACGATTGAAAACATGCTACGAGCATGTGTTATTGATTTCGGAAACAGTTGGGATCGACACCTTCCGTTAATAGAATTTTCCTACAACAACAGCTACCATTCAAGCATTGAGATAGCGCCGTTTGAAACACTTTATGGTAGAAAGTGCAGGTCTCCGATTTGTTGGAGTGAAGTGGGGGATAGACAGATTACGGGTCCGGAGATAATACAAGAAACTACCGAGAAGATCATCCAAATTCCACAACGGTTGAAAACCGCCCAAAGTCGACAAAAGAGCTACGCTGACATTAAAAGAAAAGATATAGAATTTGAAATTGGAGAGATGGTCATGCTTAAAGTTGCACCTTGGAAAGGTGTTTTTTGATTTGGTAAACGAGGGAAATTAAATCCAAGGTATACTGGACCATTCAAGATTATTAATCGTGTCTGACCAGTAGCTTACCGACTTAAGTTACCTCAACAACTCGCGGCTGTACTTAACACTTTCCACGTCTCGAATTTGAAGAAATGTTTTTCAAAAGAAGATCTCACTATTCCGTTAGACGAAATCCAAATCAACAAAAAACTTCAATTCATCGAAGAACACGTCAAAATAATGGATCGTGAGGTTAAAAGACTTAAACAAAACAAGATACCAATTGTTAAGGTTCGATGGAATGCTCGTAGAGGACCCGAGTTCACCTGGGAACGAGAAGATCAGATGAAGAAGAAATACCCGCACTTATTTCTAGAAGATACGTCAACACCTCCAACTTCTTAAAATTTCGGGACAAAATTTATTTAACGGGTAGGTACTGTAGTGACCCGAACTTTTCCATGTTTACATATATTAAATGAAAACTGTATTTACATGATTAAATGTTTCCAACATGTTAAGCAATCAAACTTGTTAAGACTTGATTAAATGAAATAGGTTTCATATAGACAATTGACCACCCAAGTTGACCGGCAATTTACGATCGATAAAACTTGTAAAAACTACATGTTGATATATATATATATGGATATATATATATATATATATATATATATATATATATATATATATATATATATATATATATATATATATATATATATATATATATATATATATATATATATATAGTTAACATGATATTATGATAAGTAAATATCTCACTAGGTATATTAATAACGAGTTATATATATAAAAATGAGATTACTAAGTTAAGAAACTCGAAACGAAATATATAACAATTATCGTTATAACAACGTCTTACTAAATACATATGTATCATATTAAGATATGGTTGCACTACATTAACATGATAAAATGATAATTTTATATATCATTAAGTATGATAACAATGAACTACATATGTAAAACAAGACTACTAACTTAAGAATTTCGAAACGAGACATATATGTAACGATTATCGTTGTAATAGTATTTTAACATATAAATGATGTTAAGATATATTTTTACACCATGTTGTTATGTTAACATAACAATTTAACATCTCATTTAGGTATAATAACAATGGATTAGTGATGTCAAAGCTAAGGGGTATAAAATACTATTAAATTTTAGCAGAAAATACTATTAAATACGATACATTTTTACACAAGATATTTATTTATTTAGAGAATGGATATACTTAAACCTTGCTACAACACTTATAGGCAGTGTACCTAATCGTACAGTAGTGTAGTTTTTAGTAAGTCCGGTTCGTTCCACAGGGAATCTTTTTAAACAAAGTTTAACGCTATATTAGTTTACTTTTATAAAAATACAAATATATATAAGTAATATTATTATTATAAAGGGGGGTTTTTACCGTTTAATGACCGGTTTGTCGATTTTAAAACTTTAGTCGCAGTTAAAACCAAATGTAAAATATTAAAAATAAATACAAGACTTAAATTAAAGCGGCAAGTAAATAACGATAATGAAATTGCGAATAATAAAAATGCGATAAAATAAACTTACGATAATTAAAAAGTACGATAATTAAAAGTGCAATTAAATACAATAACAATAAAAATGCGATAATTAGAAGTGCAATTAAATATAAAATAAAGGAAATTAAATATGAAATAAAAGAATTATGCTTATTTAAACTTCCGTAATCATGATGTTTGACGTGTTGATTTTAGTTTTATGCCCATGGGTTAATTGTCCTTTGTCCTGGATTATTTAATATGTCCATACGGATTTGTCCATAATAGTCCATCAGTCATAAATATAAAGAGCGAAAGCCTTCGTCAAATTATTCTTATTCCCGAAGTCAAATATTCCAACTAATTGGGGATTCGAATTGTAACAAGGTTTTAATACTTTGTTTAATGAATACACCAGGTTATCGACTGCATGTAAACCAAGGTTTTACTACTTTGTTAACAATTACACCAATTACCCTTGAATGTAATTCACCCCTGTTTCAACAAGTTTATTAACTATTAATCCAGTTCCGTATCCGGTAAAATGAATAATTATTGGTATTTATAGATATCCCGCCCACCGTACCCAGTCAAGCGTATGTGGTTATATATAAATACGTCAAATTATAAGTTTGTATATTAAATTAACAAGGTATTGTTTAGTTAATATAAAACCCATTAATAGCCCATAGTCTAATTTACACAAGTGTCGTTCTTTTGTCCAAACCCCAATTATGGTACAAAGCCCAATTACCCAATTTTAGTAATTAGCCCAACATCATGATTACTTCGGATTAAATAAGCATAATAATAACTTAGCTACGAGACATTAATGTAAAAAGGTTGAACATAACTTACAATGATTAAAAATAGCGTAGCGTTACAAGGACAGAATTTCGACTTACACCCTTACAACATTTGCTAACATACCCTTATTATTAGGATTAAAATTAAAATTAAAATTAATATATAAATATAAATATATACGATATAGATAGAGAGATGGATATATTTGGTGAATTTTTACGATCAGAATGCGCGAGCTTTATAGGGAGTTTCAGAAATTGGGGCTCCGCGACTCGCGGCCAATTTTGCCTTCAAACTCCACGAGTCGCGGAGTTTACTTTTACAGCTCACCCATGTTTGGAGTCTTTCTTGCCGATGATTTATTTTATATATATAATATATATATAATTAATATAATTAATTATATATTATATTATATTTATATACATAGTTAACTTGTAATTTTTAGTCCGTTGCGTCGAGCGTTAAGAGTTGACTCTGGTCCCGGTTCTGGATTTTCGAACGTCCTTGCGTACAATTTAATATCTTGTACTTTGCGTTTTGAATCTTGTACTCTTGTAATTTCGAGACGTTTCTTATCAATAATTTGAATCTCTTTGATTGTCTTTTGTACTTTTGAGCTTTTTGGTCATTTGCGTCTTCAATTCGTCGAATCTGTCTTTTGTCTTCACCTTTTATTATTTAAACGAATATCACTTGTAAATAGAACAATTGCAACTAAAAGCTTATTTTTCTTGAGGAATAATGCTATGAAATATATGTTCGTTTTTAGCATTATCAAATATTCCCACACTTGAGCGTTGCTTGTCCTCAAGCAATATCGTCTTGAAATACTAGAATCACTTCTTTATTCTTCACACTTTGTACATCAGTGATTTTCTATACGGCGGTATAAACAATGGTAGTAACGATATGGTTTACAGTCCCACATGACTATAAAAATTTAGATCCATTAAGGAAATTGGATCTTTATGAAAACATTTGATCTTTTAAAAAATTAAATCTAGTTTTTACCCTAGATAAGTTTTCCGGAATAACCCTTTATCGGTGTTTGCAAAATATTTTTGTGGGTTTGGTGGGTTTCAGATTTGAAAATTTTTAGCTCAAAACTTATGGTTTTGTGTCACCCACTTGCTAACCTTGTATTTGGAAAGCAACACATCCAGTTTATTTGTCCCGTATATTACCTTTCGGTAAACTACCGTCCGGTTGTAAAGGAAAGCGTTGAACAAGCAACTGTTAAGGCAATGTCCCCTGACATGCTTTTAATTATGGTCTATAACGTGTCGGACGCAATTACTATCCTTGGTAGGAGCAATAGTAAAGCTCACCCTTATAATTTTTCGGTATGGCACAAGGTCCTGTCTTTGACCACTATGCAACCACCGTTCTTACGGTTGACACCCGATTTGGTTCAGGTGACCTAATGAATTCCAGGTGAATTCCAAGGATTTTAAGTTCAATGGTAATGAACGCATTGAAAATAGGTTTTCAGAAAACAAATCGGTTTGTAATTTTGATCAAAATATTTTCTCGTTCAAGCTCGAGTTTAGATATCATTGAATTCCATGAGTTTGTAATTCTCAATCTTTAAGGTCAATCTCTAGGATTGAGTAATATCAGTCTTAAAAGTCGATTTTTAATCTTTAAGGAGATTATCCTTTCTGGGGATCTGATTCATTAGTCTTATCCAGCTAATTTGCATGGTGCCCCCCCATTTTACAAGATAAATCCTTCTCATGGTTAGGATAAATCTGACCACTTGGCGACCCTGTTTTATGCTGAGGTCCGTGGATTTCCTGCTGATTTTAGTGATGACTTTTCTGGATTTTTCGTCAACCTACAGCTGGTCTGGACGACAACTTCATGACCTAAATCAAGAAGCGCGTGTCTTTTTCGGAAGACTTTACTTCCTTTTAATGATGGAATTGATTCATCGTGTAGATCCATCTTTCTTTTCTTTCATCGGGTAAAACAGTTTAGTTTAGTCCAAAGCAAAAGTATTTTCAGTTATTTGTTATAGATATATGTGACATATGTTTAAGATAACTTGGTAAATTTTCCCACACTTGGCTTTTATTTTCCTTTTTATCGTCCTCTATTCCATTTTAAATGAATTTTAACATTTTGGTTTGTTTCTCAATTTATGTCCTTTCCGAGGTAACAATAATTTCGGTGTTAACACCTAGTTTTATCGTTCATAAATATGTATAAACATGAATTTGAGTTCATTTAATTGAAAATTTTGAAAAATTTTACTAGAATTGGGTAGTCAGTATATAAGACTAGGGCTGTTCTTTATTATCAGAGAGCACTAGATTCTAATACAACTACTGCTTTACTAGTATTTTTAATGGTAACCAAGTGTATAAAGTAAAAAATTTTAAAATCCGAAAGAATTTAACCCCTTCCCACACTTAAGATCTTGCAATGCCCTCATTTGCAAGAAATCAGTAATAATTTAAATTATTGAGGGTGATTTGTGTAAAAATGAATAAATTTTTACCAAAGTTTCCAAATATATTGGCGTTTGTTTGCTGAATGATAAATGGTGCACATCATTTGTTCATTCTGTCTTGTTGTTATTTCACATATATTTTGCATCTTGTCGTCAAAATTAGTTGCTTTTGCTGAACTTAATGCCAGTCTTTGAAAATGCGTTGTTTTACCCTGTTGTGTACATAAGATAAACTGCAAACATATATACATATTTTTGAAGTTTGGTAGATTACCCCACATTCAATAATTATTAAAATCTAAGAATAAAAGTTAGACAATTATAAAAACTATTACAATATTAACAAAAGTATTAAACGTATCAATCATTACAAATTACAAAATAAATAAAACTAAGTAGACTAGGGATGATACTGGTACCAATAGGGGTTCCAGGCATAACCATAGGTGCTATAGAATGCTTCGGCAGGGTTATACGTAGGATACGGTGGTTGCATCTCTATAGACCAGGGAAGGAAGATGTTTCGGTGTAGGAATATAGTTTCTACCTATATGTTGGCAATGAGCTATGATTTGGTTCTGATGAACTTGCCAATCTTCAAATGCTCTCTGTCTAGCATTTTCGTACTCCTGTGAAGCTATAAACCTTTGCATTTCTTGCATCTCATTTCCCCCTCCTACATTACCTTGCTGTTGGTTTCTCTCAACCTGTGGATGTCTACCATGGTATGG
Organism: Rutidosis leptorrhynchoides; assembly: GCF_046630445.1. NCBI lineage: Eukaryota > Viridiplantae > Streptophyta > Magnoliopsida > Asterales > Asteraceae > Rutidosis > Rutidosis leptorrhynchoides. The sequence goes on from NC_092342.1 coordinate 61,432,472, forward strand.
TACTGCGGCGTTATTTCGCCTCTTCAAAACTATCGCACCATGGTATACATTTAAACCTATAGTATCGCGGGGTTCTGGTTCTTCTACTAATAATCCCCCCCGACTTATATCCACACCGAGATATTCACCAATCAAAGTAATAAAAATACCACCTCCTATTATGCTATGCGGTCTCATCCCCCTAACCATAGCTGATAAATAATAACCCACACAATATGGTATACTTACAGCGCTTTGTGGGTCTCGAATACACATATGGTAAAACAAATCCTGTTCATTTACCTTTTCCTTGTTCTTACCTCTTTGTGTAATCGAATTAGCTAAAAACCTATGAATCACTCTTAATTCGGCTCTATCTATATCCAAATAAGAGTAATTTCCCCCTTTGAAACGGTGATGGCTTGTCATTTGACTCCACACACCATGTGTATCAAAATTTTCATCTATCTTTCTACCATTTAGTATCAATCCTCTACAATCGGCAGATGCTATCTCCTCAGGCGTATATATACGTAAAGCCTGAGCCATGTCTAGTAAAGACATGTGGCGCATCGAACCGCCTAACAAAAATCTAATAAAAGAACGATCGGTTAAACTAGCTACCCGATCATTCAACTCTATACTACATAACAATTCTTCACACCATACTTTATATACAGGTCTACGCATGGTGAATAAACGTACCCAGTCATTAAAAGTAGAATTACCATACCTCTGTACAAGTAATTCCCTAATTGGCCCGGCCAATTCTACAGCTTCTAAGGGTCCCCATTCTATGACCCTAGGTACCTCAACAACCTTAGAATGAAGTGTATACAACCCCCTTTGATACTTTGGGTAATCTATCCAAAGTCTGTCAAATCTCAGGTTCGGATGCAACTCTTCCAAGTGCATATCAGAAAAGGTCATGACTGGATGAGGTATATCCTGCTTGTAGTAGTTATCCACCTCCTGTTGTTCCGCATTCTCAGCAGGAGCATTGCGAGCTTGGGATGAAGATTCACCCCTTTCAGTCTGCAAAACACATCAAACACAATTTTTTTGTGCATCCAAATATGCATTAGTGTCAGCAAAATCATCAATTAAAATAATTACAATGACTTGATCAACTTATATCAAACTTAAGCTCATTTTCACATTTTTATCAAATCTACACTTTTTCAAATAAGCATATACGAAAATGTTCGCCAAGTTCATAAGCATTCAACTCAAATAACATGTCAAAATAATCATTACTAGCAATTAAACAAGTTTCAAATGGCATTATCTCTCAAAAATCAAGTTCATGAATTTTAGACTTGAAAAAGTCCACTTTAATCCTCAAAATCATGTTTAGGCTCAAAGTTTGGATCATTTAACTACCTAAACATGTTACACTACTTAATTTAGCAACAATTCATGACAAAAATCGGCCATAACCTGTTTATATCAAAAAGCCCCAAATTTGCTCAAGAACACAAACCCTAGATTACTCAAAATTTGAAGTTTAAGGCTTCTAATCATGTTAAACAGCATCAATATAGGTTATACAAGCATAATACATAAACAATTTAAGCATAATTACACTAAAAAGCATCAAAATCAAATTGGGGAAAAAATTGCTCAAGAACACTAATTTCGGATTAAATGGTGTTTAGGTGTAGAAATTTACTGTTTTTCTTGAGTAATTCCTAGATAGCATCCTTCTCAACATGATTTTAGTAAAAGATTTGGTGATTAACGGTTAAAAATTGTGATTTTGGGGGTTTTTTCTCGGGTTTTTTCGTGCAGTTTTTCGCAGTATGTTTTTGTTTTGGGTTGGGACTGATCTGTTATGCGTTTATATTTTTTTTCTGTATTTTGGTCCCTGCGCGACTCGCGGAGATATCCCCTTCAAACTCCGCGAGTCGCGGAGTTTGGTATTTTTTTTTTTTATAATCTTTAACTTATTAAAACAATTAATTAATTTTAAAATTTTGTTTCCTTTGTTATTTAGGACGAGGTCGTTTCGGATCGATGTCCTAGTCCGTCCTTCGACAAAATTTTAAAATTTGTCTTTTTGTAGCGATTGTTTTAAAAGCTAAGATTTTTGGGTTTTTTAATGTTTTTGGCATACTTTAATTCAATAAAATTAAAAATAATGATAATAAAAGTTCTCGTCCCTCCCTCGAGTAAAGCAATTTCGGTTCAAAGACCTAGTCTTCAACTTACGACGAATTTTAAAAATCATATTTTTAACTTAATGAGATAAAGTAAATTTTTGTTTTTAAATTCACACAATTTAAATATAAAATTCAAAATTAATATTAAAAATTCACACCAAACTTAAAATTTGAAATGCATAAAATTAAAATTTCATATATTAAAAATTAAAAATTCACACCAAACTTAATTTAAAAATTTATAAATTCATACCAAACTTATATTAATTTTTCAAATATTTACAATTTTAAATATATTGTTTTTACAAAGTTTACAATATTAATTTAAGATTTAAATATTAATTTTAAAAACATGGTAAAAATAAAATTAAAAATCTTTTTGGCTTTTTATCCCACTTTAATCAATCAAATATTATCAAAAATATGCGCCCCTCTTTTCGGTAAAGTAATTTCGGTTCCAATACCTAATTTAACTCATGACGAATTTTTGAAATATTTTGGGTTGATTGATTAAAGATATTTATACCTTAAGAATAAACGTTAAATTTCGCAGTGATATAATAAATTTTTGAATGATATCAATAATTTCGGTTGCCAAACCTAATTTTATTCAATACCAATTTAATACTTTTTAGCGAACAAATTAGCGTTTATTATCAAAAGGTTAAAAATAAACATAAAAATAAAAACTGTACAGACATACCTGTGAAATAGATTTCTTAGCTATATGATCTATCCCATTCATAAGATAGTCGGTTTAATTGGTTTTCCATAGCTACATAGGCGTAACCTCGAGCATTCAGTGTCTTTTCTTCTAAACATATGAACGGTCCGTCTCTGCATAAAGTAACAAATTCGGTATTTGAATAGGTTTGATTATTTGAACATTTACCTCCATGTGACCATTTTCCGCATTTGTGACATCTTTCTAGGTGTCGTGCTCTTCTTTTCGCTGCGGATTTTGATTTTCCTTTACCAAATTGTAACTTATTATCTTCGCATCTGGATTCTTTTCTAACTCCGTCCATTCTTTCTCTGATTACTGATACTAATTCACTCGGTAGTATGTCATTATTACGTTTAGTGATCAAAGCGTGTAGCATTAGACCATGGTTTAGTTCACAGGCAGTCTTCATTTCGTAAAAACCTAAAAAAAATAAAAATTCAGAATGGGGGGAGAAGACTAGTTCTTTAGGGTCTGCTAGGGAAAGACCATTCGGGTTCCATTTTCGAGAACTACACGAAAACAGACAATCTAACTCTAACAGAAATACATATTATCCTTTAAAGACTTGATTCTCCCCACACTTAGTTAGCTGTGGTGTCGAAATTGTGATTAACTTCGTTGTCGACTTCCATCGGACCATGTATGTAATGTTTAACTCTGTGACCATTAACTTTAAATTCAATCCCATTTGAATTTATTAATTCTATCGTTCCGTATGGGAAAACTCTTTTGACTATGAATGGTCCAGACCATCTTGATTTCAATTTTCCAGGAAATAGCTTGAATCGTGAATTGAAAAGAAGAACTCTGTCTCCTTCCTTAAATTCTTTTGAACTTCTGATTCTTTTATCATGCCATTTCTTCGTTCTTTCTTTATAGATTAACGAATTATCGTATGCTTCATGTCTTAATTCTTCTAATTCGTTTAGTTGACTTAATCGTAGACGTCCAGCTTCATGTAAATCAAGATTACATGTCTTCAAAGCCCAAAATGCTTTGTGTTCAATTTATACTGGGAGATGACATGCTTTTCCATAAACAAGTCTAAAAGGTGTGGTTCCAATTGGAGTTTTGTAGGCTGTTCTAAAAGCCCAGAGTGCATCCTCCAATTTAATGGACCATTCCTTCGGATTTGATCCTACGGTTTTTTCTAGAATACGTTTTAAAGCTCGGTTGGTATTTTCAACTTGCCCACTTGTTTGTGGATGATATGCGGTGGAGATTTTATGAGTTACTCCATATCTTTTAAGAACTTTCTCAAGTTGATTATTTCAGAAATGAGTACCCCGATCACTTATTAAAGCTTTCGGTGTTCCAAACCTTACAAAGAGACGTTTTAAAAAGTTGACTACAACTCGTGCATCGTTAGTTGGGAGAGCTTGTGCTTCCTCCCATTTAGATACATAATCAATGGCTACGAGTATATATATATTATTATGAGATTTTGGAAATGGACCAATAAAGTCTATACCCCAAATGTCAAATACTTCACATACTTGGATGACATTTTATGGCATTTCATCACGTTGACTTATTTTTCCGGCCCTTTGACAAGCATCACAGGATTTGCAAAGAAGGTGTGCGTCTTTGTAAATTGTAGGCCAATAGAATCCAGCATCATAAACTTTTCTTGCTGTTAGTTGAGGCCCATAATGCCCTCCTGTTGGTCCTGTGTGACAATGGTTTAAAATTTTACTAGCTTCATCTCCAAATACACATCGGCGTATTATTCCATCGGGACAACTTTTAAATAGATGTGGATCTTCCCAAAAATAGTGTTTTATATCACTGAAGAATTTCTTTCGTCTTTGGTACGATAATCCTTTTTCAAGGAATCCACAAACTAAGTAGTTTGCATAGTCTGCGAACCATGGAATTTCATTATAATCTATCTTCAATAGATATTCGTCATGAAAGTTGTCTTGTATGGCAGATTCATTTAGAACTTCTAATTCAGGATTTTCAAGACGAGAAAGATGATCAGCGGCGAGATTTTCTGCTCCTCTTTTATCTCGGATTTCAATATCAAACTCTTGTAAGAGTAAGATCCAACGGATTAATCTTGGTTTAGCATCTTGTTTTGAAAATAGGTATCTAAGAGCAGAATGGTCGGTATAGACCACCGTTTTTGCTAGAACGAGATATGATCGAAATTTGTCAAAAGCAAAGACAATAGCAAGGAGTTCTTTTTCAGTAGTTGTATAGTTCGTTTTTGCTCCTTGTAACGTCTTACTAGTATAATATATAGGTTGAAATTGTTTTTCAATCCTTTGTCCTAAAACGGCTCCCATTGCAAAATCACTTGCATCGCACATTAGTTCAAATGGTAGATTCCAATTTGGTGTTATCATGATCGGCGCATTAGTGAGTTTCTCTTTAAGAATATTAAAAGATTTGATACACTCATCTGAAAAGATGAATGGAGTATCCTTTTCTAGGAGTTTATTCATAGGAGTGGCAATTTTAGAAAAATATTTTATGAAACGTCGGTAAAAACCGGCATGCCCTAGAAAACTCCTAACTCCTCTAACATTGGTGGGATGTGGAAGTTTAGCAATTACATCTACTTTAGCTCTATCCACTTCAATTCCTTCTTTTGAAATTTTATGTCCAAGAACGATGCCTTCTTTAACCATGAAATGGCATTTCTCCCAATTAAGTACTAGATTTGATTGTTCGCATCTAAGAAGCATTCGTTCCAAATTAACTAGACATGATTCAAATGTATCACCGAAGACTGAAAAGTCATCCATGAATACTTCCATGCATTCTTCTATCATGTCGTGAAAAATCGCCATCATACACCTTTGAAAGGTTGCAGGGGCGTTGCAAAGTCCAAATGGCATGCGTTTGTAAGCAAAAGTACCATAAGGGCACGTGAATGTGGTTTTCTCTTGATCTTCGGGTGCTATTGGAATTTGAAAATATCCGGAAAATCCATCTAGAAAACAATAGTAACTATTTCCGGCTAATCTTTCCAACATTTGATCTATGAAAGGTAAGGGAAAGTGATCTTTTCTGGTGGCGTCATTTAATTTTCTATAATCAATACATACACGCCATCCTGTTACAGTCCTAGTAGGAATAAGCTCATTTTTCTCATTTGTAATGACAGTCATGCCACCCTTCTTAGGCACGCATTGAACTGGGCTTACCCATGGACTATCAGAGATTGGATAAATTAAACCTGCATCTAGCAGTTTAATAATCTCTTTCTTAACTACATCTTGCATATTAGGATTTAGTCTTCGTTGGCGTTGCACATACATTTTATGACCTTCTTCCATAAGGATTTTATGTGTGCAATACGAAGGACTTATTCCTTTAATATCATGAATCTTCCATGCAATGACTGGTTTATGAGCTTTCAACACAGAAATGAGTTGTGATTTCTCATTTTCAGTAAGAGAAGACGATATTATTACAGGTAATTCAGATTCACCATGTAAATAAGCGTATTCCAAATGGTTTGGAAGTGGCTTTAACTCTAATTTCGGAGGTTCTTCTATCGATGATTTGTATCGATATCTGTCTTCTTCTTTTAGCATTTGAATTTCTTCTGTTGTTGGTTCATATCCATTAGCTATAAGTGTAGCTAACATTTCAGCTTCATCAATTGGTTCATTACCTTCTCCTAAAGAACATTCTCCTGTTCCTTGTAATTCTGGAAATTCTTCTAATAATTCTGCATGTGCATCTATAGTTTGAATATAATAACATGTATCATCTGCAGATTGCGGTTGTTGCATTGCTCTATCAACTGAAAAGGTAACACTCTCATCCTCTATACTTATGGTCAGTTTCTTACCGAACACGTCTATCATTGCTTTAGTCGTGTTTAAGAATGGTCATCCTAATATGAGAGGAACTTGAGAATCTTCTTCCATGTCCAAAACAACAAAATCTACTGGAAATACTAAAGTACCAACTTTAACTAGCATGTTCTCCATTATCCCTCTAGGATATTTTATTGATCTATCGGCTAGTTGTATGCTTATTCTGGTTGGTTTCAATTCTCCAAGGTCTAGTTTAGCGTATAGTGAATACGGCATTAGATTTATACTAGCACCTAAGTCTGCCAATGCTTCTATTGAACTAAGACTACCCAGAAAACATGAAATTGTGAAACTTCCTGGATCAGATAGTTTTTCTGGTATCTTATTCAACAGCACTGCTGAACAATTAGCATTCATGGTAACAGCCGAGAGTTCTTCCATTTTCTTTCTATTTGAGATTAAATCTTTCAAGAATTTAGCATATCTAGGCATTTCTGAAATCACATCAATGAAAGGAAGATTTAAATTTATCTGTTTAAACATATCCAAGAATTTGGATTGCTCGGCTTCAAGTTTCTCTTTCTTCATTTTACTCGGGTAAGGAAGTGGTGGTTGGTATGGTTTAACATAAGGTTTAGCCTTAACTGTGTTATCTTCATTAACCTTTTCAACTACCGGCTCTTTTTCCTTATCTTGATCAGGTTGTGGTTCTTGTGGAGTAGGAATAGCTTCATCTGAAGTTACAGGTATTTCAGGTGGTTTAAGTGTTGTACCACTTCTTGTGGTAATAGCTTTAGCTGTTTCATTCCGGGGGTTAGCTTTTGTATCACTAGGTAGTGATAGTGCTCCAAATGAACATATATTTAGTAGCAATATCGTTCCAATATGTAAAGTTTTTAAATGTAATTTCCTTATTTTTAGTTGTAATAGTTAAATAAATAAGTGCGAAGACGAAAGACGCAAATCGCTCGAAAATGAAGATTTAAAGACAAAAACAAAGATTTGAAAGACCAAAACGTCCAAAAAGCTCAAATGTACAAGATACAATTCAAAAGGTTCAATTTATTGATGAGAAACGTCTAAAAATGACAAGAGTACAAGTTACAAAATGCAAAGTACAAGATATTAAATTATACGAAAGGACGTTCGAAAATCCGGAACCGGTACCCGAGCCAACTATCAACGCTCGACGCAACGGAGCTGAAAGTACAAGTCAACTATGCACAAGAATATAATATAATATTTAAATAATTCATAATAAGAATAATAATAAATAATAAAAAGTTGTTAATTGAGCATAGTTAAGGGGTCATAAGTGAAAATTTCAAATCAACATTTGCCTATAAAATGGAATTCACGTAGTAATGAAAAAGAACACCTTCACTTCATTTTTCTTTCTTTCCCTCTGTAAGAATATATATATTTATATTTATAATATTAAGTTTAATTTAAGTTTAATAATAATTGGGTTATTGTAAGAAATATTTTACGGGTTTTAAAGTCGAAACTCTGCCCGTGTAACGCTACGCGATTAATCACCACTGTAAGCTATGTTCTTCCTTTTTAAATTAATGTATCGTAACTAAGTTATTATTATGCTTATTTGAGCCGAAGTAATCGTGATGTTGGGCTAAAATATTAAGAAGGGGTTATTGAACTTTGGACCATAATTAAGGTTTGGGCAAAAGACCGACACTTGTGGAAATTGAACTATTGACTATTAATAGATGGGGGTATTGTCTAATTGAGTGACAACTCATTGGAGTCTGTCGAACCTATCTTCAAATTAATTAACCTAATAATTAATAATGATTATGGTTGTCCTATTTAGTGATGTTCATATGGAATCTGTTATAATCATTTAATTAATCAATTGGGTTGGGTAATTGATTATTCATTCTGATCAAGTGGATGAATTAATATTCATAAACTAATTAAAACAGGGGTGGATTACATACAGTGATAACTGGTGTAATTGTTGACAGAAGTGATAACTGCGTCACAGTTTAAATCCTTAATCAGTTGGAATATTTGACTTCGGGTATAAGGGTAATTTGACGAGGATACTCGCACTTTATATTTATGACCGATGGACTATTATGGACAAAAACCAGATAGACGTATCAAATAAACCAGGACAAAGGACAATTAACCCATGGTAATAAATTAAAATCAACACGTCAAACATCATGATTACGGAAGTTTAAATAAGCATAATTCTTTTATTATATTTCTCATCGTATCTTTATTTACTGTCATTTTATTACTCGCAATTTTATTTACTGTCATTTTATTTATTGTCATTATTTTACGCACTTTAATTATCGTCATTTATCTTTATGCTTAAAATATAGAATCGACAAACCGGTCATTAAACGGTAAAACCCCCCTTTTATAATAATATTACTACTTATATAATTATATATATTTTGTATAAATATAGTTAAAAATATAGTAAGTATCACCAGCTCCCTGTGGAACGAACCGGACTTACTAAAAACTACACTACTCTACGATTAGGTACACTGCCTATAGTGTTGTAGCAAGGTTTAGGTATATCCCATCCGTAAATTAATAAAACTTGTGTCATATTTTGTAGTATTTTGTATTAAAAATAATACTATTTCGTACCCTCACGCTACATCATCAAGTTTTTGGCACCGCTGCCGGGGAGCGCTAAAACGCTATATTTTAAATTATAATAATATTGAAATAAAATATAATAATATAATAATATTAAAATAGAATATAATAATATAATAATATTGAAATAGAATATAATAATATAATAATATTTTAGAATCAAATTTGATACGTAAAGTTTTAAAAAGTCGTATTTATTAAATACTTCAGGGGTATATTATGTAACTTATAATTAATAATTTCTATCATGTCGCTTTCATGTGAATAGTAAATTAATTAATTTCTTTTCATTTACTATTCATGAATAGTAAATGAGTTAAAAAAAAAGTTTTGAAAAAATAATAATAATAATAAAAAAATTATTAATTTGTAAAAAAAAAAATCGTTTTTTTAAAAAAAAAAAAAAAAATTGTTTTTTTAAGAAAAAAAAGTTCGTTTTTTTTAAAAAAAAAAAAAAATTTGTGTAAAAAAAAATCGTTTTTTTTAAAGAAAAAAAAATTCGTTTAAAAAAAAATTGTAAAAAAAAATCGTTTTTTTAAAAAAAAAATTTTTAAAAAAAAAAAAGTTTTAAAAAAATTTATATAAAAAAAAAATTTTAAAATCCTTAAAAAACGAAATAAAAAAAAATTAAAAAAAAAGTTTTTTTTTATTACCTTTAGATTTTTAGACTCTAGTTACAATTTTTAGTATTAAGTTTAGTTTTGCCATAGTTATTTTTATTTCTAGAATTTTTAGGTTTGCCGTAAAATCTCTTAAGTGCTTATTCCTTAGACTAAGATTTATGTGCTTTAGAATTTTGCGACGCCGTTTTTCGCGCTACTTTCTTATTTCTATTTTTCGACGCCTATTTTTCGACCTTTTATTTTTCGACCTTTTTCGACGCGCAATCTTTTTCTTTCTTATTTCTCGCTATTCTAGTTTTAGGATAAGATTTTTATTCTACTTCTTATCTAAATTTCTTAAAATTACGAAAATTTATTTTAAGTGGTTAAATTGATAGACATCAAAATTTTCTGGTTCGTAGTAATAGTTGGATTTGTACGTGGACCGGGTTATTGGAGCCAAACAGTACTCAATTATATTGAGACCAAACAAATCCTGCCCCTCTGCTGCATCTTTTGGCTATTCGAAACGTGGGCAAAATCAGAAAAGTCTATTAATTGGACAACTTATATAAGTTTTTCTATTTTTATAACTAATAGGATATTCTGTGAATGCACCGAGCAAAACGTTCACCACCTTTCATACATTCACCACCTATAACTCGATCAAGACATCTAGCCAATATTATCGCCGTTGATTTTTCTTTAGAATCATCATCTAGACGACCAAGTACTCCAACTGAAATTTCCGATAATCCAATTTTTAAACCCTAAATATAAAGGCTCTCACAACCAAGAACCCGGAGGATATTTAAGGACAATTCCAAGATCCTGAACCACTAATCATTCCTCCTGAACCACAAACCGTTAAATCAGAATCTTCTAGTGATTCGTATTCAACAAATTCAATTATGGAAAATCTGGAACCTCTAAGTATGGAAGACCGAATGAGAGCCACACGCACGGGCCAAGGTCACGCCATTATTAAGCCAGACATTAATGCGCCAGATTATGAAATCAAAGGACAAATCCTACACATGGTAACTAATCAGTGCCAATATAGTGGTGCGTCGAAGGAAGATCCAAACGAACATCTTCGTACGTTTAATAGGATCTGTACACTATTCAAAATCCGAGAAGTTGAGGATGAACAGATCTATCTCATGTTGTTTCCCTGGACTTTAAAGGGAGAAGCCAAAGATTGGTTAGAATCGTTACCTGAAGGGGCGATTGACACATGGGATGTTTTAGTTGAGAAATTTCTTAAAAGATTCTTTCCGGCATCTAAAGCCGTGAGACTTCAAGGAGAAATTGTTACGTTCACACAAAAGTCAAATGAAACTCTATATGAGGCGTGGACAAGATTTGGAAAGTTGTTGAGAGGATGTCCTCAACACGGTTTAGACACTTATCAAATAGTACAAATATTCTACCAAGGTGTCAACATTGCTACACGAAAAGACATCGACATAACAGCTGGTGGTTCCATTATGAAGAAAACCGCAACTGAAGCTTACAAAATTATTGATAACACAGCCTCCCACTCTCATGAGTGGCACCAAGAGAAAGATATATATCGTTCATCTAAAGCGGCTAGAGCCGATTCTAGCCATAACTTTGATTCCGTTTCCGCAAAAATAGATGCTTTCGAGAGACGAATGGAAAAGATGAATAAAGATATTCACGCAATACGAATTAGTTGTGAGCAATGCGGTGGACCACACTTAATGAAAGACTGTCACATTGAACAAACGATGGAACAACGTGAGAATGTTGTCTTCATGAACCAAAGGCTGGAAAATAGTTATCAGAATAATTATCAACCGCCAAGGCCAAACTTCAATCGAAATCAAAACATTCTTTACAATCCAAAAGGACCCGAAAATAACTGGTATAACCAACAAGGTCCGAATAACCAACCAACTCAAAACAACACTTTCAATCAACAAAGACCTGGCTTGTATAAACCACCACAACAAACCGACGAGAAGAAGTCAAATCTGGAAGAAGTGGTATTTAAGCTAGTTGAATCTCAAACACAATTTATTGAAACTCAAACCCAAACGAATGAGAGGTTTGATCAGTCATTTAGAACTCAACAAGCTTCCATTTTGAATCTAGAAAAACAAGTAGGTACTCTTGTTAGATTGATGAGTGAAAGGGAACAAGGAAAGCTACCGAGTAATAATGAAGTAAATCCTCGGAATGAAAATGTTAACATGATATCAACAAATTCTGAAAAACCAATACCAGAAGATGGGAAAGTTTTAGATGTAAGTAACAATGAAGAAGTTACACCACCACCACCACCCGAGTATGTAAAGCCAGTGGTGGCACCATACAGACCACCCATCCCGTTTCCAAGAAAAGGAGTTGAGCATGAGCAAGTAATAGGTAATAAAGTTTGTGATACCTCTGGAAAGAAGAAGAAGAAGAATAAAAAAGTGCAAGAAACAAAAACAGTAGAAGTAAACCCGGTGAAGACAGTTCCACCAAATCCTCCACCTAGGGTAGGTGATCCGGGTGAATTTATTGTTCCTTGTCTACTTAGTGACTGTGTCATGTATGATGCACTAGCAGATTTAGGTTCAAGTGTGAGTGTTATGCCTCTTTCATTATATAAGAGATTAGGTGTAGGTGAGTTAACTCCAACGGATATGAGTGTTCGACTCCTTGATCAAACCATTAAGCACCCAGTTGGAATTGCTGACAACCTACCCGTTCAAGTAGGTAATTTAACCTTTCTAGTCGAATTCATTGTCATTGACATAGAAGAGGACTCAAACGTTCCTCTAATTTTAGGTCGACCATTCTTAGCGTCCACCGGGGCATTATTTGATGTAAGAAAGGGTAGAATGACATTTAGTAATGATGAGAAATCGATCACCTTTATGATTCGACAGTCTAAATATCCACAAACCAAAATCGTTGAACCGACAAAAACGATTGGTAAGAACCATGTTGTTTTACCAACTCCAACGGTAATGCTTAACAATAATAGAACGCCTAAGTGTGGGGAAAATGAAGTAACACCTAATGATGACTTGATAATAAAGAACCCCATAGTTGATACGAAATTAAATAACCCCGTTATTAACAGTTCAATGAAGAAACTTTTTAAACGGGTTATTGATGCTAAAAGTAAGGGAAACTTTAAGTTATATAACCGGTTAGTATCCAATCTGTCGCCTAAAGAAAAGGCGAAGCTAGTTGAATTTGTGGATATTACACAGGAATCCGACCAATGGCTTAAAGAAAAAGTCACGGATATGCAAGTTGATTATGGACCAAGAGAAATTAACGATGAAGTTAATCACAATTTTGACACCACGGCTACCTAAGTGTGGGGAGATTCAAATGTTCTAAAAAGAAAATGCTGTTTGGAGTTAGTTGTTCTGTTCTCGTGTAGTTCCGAGAATGGAATTCGATTGGTCTTTTCCGCTAGCAGACACTAAAGAACTAGTTTTCTCCCCCCATTCTGATTTTTTTTTTTTTATTTTGTAGGTTTTATATGAAATTAATATGCTTTTTAAATTTAAGTTTTGTGTGAATTTAAAAACAAAATTTACTTTATTTCATTAAGTAAAAAAATGATTTCTAAAATTCGTCGTGAGTTGAAGATTAGGTAGTTGAACCGAAATTATTTTAACCGAGGGCGGGGCGACAAATTTTGTTATCATTTAATTTTATTGATCTAAAGTATGCAAAAAAAAAAATTATATTAATTTTTGAACGTAGGGGTTATATACCAAACTTCAAAAATATGTATATATGTTTGTATTTTATGTTATGTACACAACAGGGTAAAACAGCGCACTTTCAAAGACTGTCATTAAGTTCAACAAAAAGGTACTAATTTTGACGACAAGAAACAAAATATCAAATGTGAAATAACAACAATATGTTTGCAAACTCGGTATTTTTAATCATTTTTCTACACTAATCACCCTCATGAATTTAAATTTTTACTGATTTATTGCAAATGAGGGCATTGCAAGATCTCAAGTGTGGGGAAGGGTTATAAATTCTTTCGGGTTTACACTTGTTTTAATTGCCAAATTTTGTGAAAATTTGAAAAAAAATTTCAACTAAATGAATTCAAAATCATGTTTATACATATTTATGAACGATAAAACTAGGTGTTAATGCCGAAATTATTGTTACCTCGAGGACATAAATTGAGAAACAACCCAAAACGCTTGAATTCATTTAAAATGGGATAGAAGAGAATAAAAAGGCAAAGAAAAGAATAAATAAAAGCTAAGTGTGGGGAGAATGTACCAAGTTATTCAATTAAAAACTATCTATCACATTTTTGTATAAGAATTATTGCAGGTACTTTTGCTTTGGACGATACTAATCAGTTTTACCCGGTTTACTGTAATATATTTTAAAGAAAGATGGATCTACACGATGAATCAATTCCATCATTAAAAGGAAGTAAAGTCTTCCGAAAAAGACACGCGCTTCTTGATTTAGGTCAAGAAGTTGTCGTCCAGACCAGCTGTAGGTTGACGAAAAATCTAGAAAAGTCATCTCTAAAATCAGCAGGAAATCCACGGACCTCAGCATCAAACAGGGTCGCCATGTGGTCAGATTTATCCTAACCATGAGAAGGATTTATCTCGCATAATGGGGGGGCACCGTGCAAATTAGCTTGATAAGACTAATGAATCAAATCCCCAGAAAGGATAATCTCCTTAAAGATCAAAAATCAGCTTTTAAGACTGATATTACTCAATCCTAGAGATTGACCTTAAAGATTGAGAATTACAAACTCATGGAATTCAATGATATCTAAACTCGAGCTTGAACGAGAAAATATTTTGATCAAAAATAAAACCGATTTGTTTTCTGAAAACCTATTTTCAATGCGTTCATTACCATTGAACGTAAAATCCTGAGAATTCATTGGAATTCATTAGGTCACCTGAACCAAATCGGGTGTCAACCGTAAGAACGGTGGTTGCATAGCATGGTCGGAGACAGGACCTTGTGTCAAACCGACAAATTATAAGGGTGAGCTTTACTATTGCTCCTACAAAGGATAGTAAAAGCATCCGACACGTTTTTGGACCATAATTAAAAGCATGTCACGGGACATTGCCTTAACAGTTTCTTGTTCATCGCTTTCCTTTACAACCGGACGGTAGTTTGCCGAAAGGTAATATACGGGACAAGTAAACTGGACGTGTTGCTTTCCTAATACAAGGTTAGCAAGTGGGTAACATAAAACCACAAGTGTTGAGCTAAAATTTTCAAATCTGAAACCCACACAACCCACAAAAATATTTTGCAAACACCGGTGAAGGGTTATTCCGGAAAACTTATCTAGGGTAAAAGCTAGATTAAATTTTCAAAAAGATCAAATGTTTTCATAAAGATCCAATTTCCTTAAGGATCTACATTTTCATAGTCATGTGGGACTGTAAACCACCTTTCAAATGTGCACTTTGCTTTGGAAACCGAAAGTAAATCGGCTATTTGATTGCAAGTGTCGTTGACCTAAACCCGAGGCAACTGTGGATGACACACCCACCTTTAACCATCATTACTGTCATTGTTTATACCGCTATATCAAAATCACTGATGTACAAAATGTGATGAATAAAAAAGTGATTCATGTATGTTTTTATTTCAAGTTCTGTATTGCTTGAGGACAAGCAACGCTCAAGTGTGGGGATATTTGATAGTGCTCCAAATGAACATATATTTAGTAGCAATATCGTTCCAATATGTAAAGTTTTTAAATGTAATTTCCTTATTTTTAGTTGTAATAGTTAAATAAATAAGTGCGAAGACGAAAGACGCAAATCGCTCGAAAATGAAGATTTAAAGACAAAAACAAAGATTTGAAAGACCAAAACGTCCAAAAAGCTCAAATGTACAAGATACAATTCAAAAGGTTCAATTTATTGATGAGAAACGTCTAAAAATGACAAGAGTACAAGTTACAAAATGCAAAGTACAAGATATTAAATTATACGAAAGGACGTTCGAAAATCCGGAACCGGTACCCGAGCCAACTATCAACGCTCGATGCAACGGAGCTGAAAGTACAAGTCAACTATGCACAAGAATATAATATAATATTTAAATAATTCATAATAAGAATAATAATAAATAATAAAAAGTTGTTAATTGAGCATAGTTAAGGGGTCATAAGTGAAAATTTCAAATCAACATTTGCCTATAAAATGGAATTCACGTAGTAATGAAAAAGAACACCTTCACTTCATTTTTCTTTCTTTCCCTCTGTAAGAATATATCTATTTATATTTATAATATTAAGTTTAATTTAAGTTTAATAATAATTGGGTTATTGTAAGAAATATTTTACGGGTTTTAAAGTCGAAACTCTGCCCGTGTAACGCTACGCGATTAATCACCACTGTAAGCTATGTTCTTCCTTTTTAAATTAATGTATCGTAACTAAGTTATTATTATGCTTATTTGAGCCGAAGTAATCGTAATGTTGGGCTAAAATATTAAGAAGGGGTTATTGAACTTTGGACCATAATTAAGGTTTGGGCAAAAGACCGACACTTGTGGAAATTGAACTATTGACTATTAATAGATGGGGGGTATTGTCTAATTGAGTGACAACTCATTGGAGTCTGTCGAACCTATCTTCAAATTAATTAACCTAATAATTAATAATGATTATGGTTGTCCTATTTAGTGATGTTCATATGGAATCTGTTATAATCATTTAATTAATCAATTGGGTTGGGTAATTGATTATTCATTCTGATCAAGTGGATGAATTAATATTCATAAACTAATTAAAACAGGGGTGGATTACATACAGTGATAACTGGTGTAATTGTTGACAGAAGTGATAACTGCGTCACAGTTTAAATCCTTAATCAGTTGGAATATTTGACTTCGGGTATAAGGGTAATTTGACGAGGATACTCGCACTTTATATTTATGACCGATGGACTATTATGGACAAAAACCAGATAGACGTATCAAATAAACCAGGACAAAGGACAATTAACCCATGGTAATAAATTAAAATCAACACGTCAAACATCATGATTACGGAAGTTTAAATAAGCATAATTCTTTTATTATATTTCTCATCGTATCTTTATTTACTGTCATTTTATTACTCGCAATTTTATTTACTGTCATTTTATTTATTGTCATTATTTTACGCACTTTAATTATCGTCATTTATCTTTACGCTTAAAATATAGAATCGACAAACCGGTCATTAAACGGTAAAACCCCCCTTTTATAATAATATTACTACTTATATAATTATATATATTTTGTATAAATATAGTTAAAAATATAGTAAGTATCACCAGCTCCCTGTGGAACGAACCGGACTTACTAAAAACTACACTACTCTACGATTAGGTACACTGCCTATAGTGTTGTAGCAAGGTTTAGGTATATCCCATCCGTAAATTAATAAAACTTGTGTCATATTTTGTAGTATTTTGTATTAAAAATAATACTATTTCGTACCCTCACGCTACATCATCAGGTAGACTTCCCGGTTTTCTTTCACCTATTAACCTTGCTAGGTTACTTACTTCTTGTTCCAAGTTTTGAATAGAAGCTTGTTGATTTCTAAATGCTTGAGCATTTTGTTCATTAGTTTGTTTCTGAGATGTGAAAAACTGCGTTTGAGTTTCAACTAGCTTCATCATCATATCTTCTAAATTCGGCTTTTTATCATCGGTTTGTTGTGGTGGTTTGTTTTGAAAATTAGGTCTTTGCTGATTGTAAGTATTATTGGATACTTGTTGATTGCTAGGACCTTGTTAGTTGTTGTATGGAATATTTCGGTTATAATTCTATTTTTGATTGTAAATTGGTCTTGGCGGTTGATAATTATTCTGATAATTATTTCCAGGCCTTTGGTTTATGTATAAAATATTCTCTCTTTGTTCCATTGTTAATTCAATACTGAGACAATCTTTTGTCAAATGTGGTCCTCCACACTGCTCACAACTAATTCGTATTGAGTGAATATCTTTAGTCATCTTTTCCATTCGTCTCTCCACAGCATCTATCTTTGCAGAAATGGAATCTAAGTCATGGCTAGAATCGGCTCTAGCTGCTTTAGATGACCTAACGATATCTTTTTCTTGGTGCCACTCATGTGAGTGGGAAGCAGTGTTATCAATAATTTTGTAAGCATCAGTTTCGGTTTTCTTCATAATAGAACCACCAGCTGCTATATCTATGTCTTTTCTTGTAGTGATGTCGCATCCTTGGTAGAATATTTGTACTATTTGACAGGTGTCTAAACCATGTTGCGGACATCCTCTTAATAACTTTCCATATCTAGTCCACGCCTCATATAGAGTTTCATTCGGCTTCTGTGTGAACGTAACAATTTCTGCTTGAAGTCTTACGGCTTTAGATGCCGGAAAGAATTGTTTAAGAAATTTTTCAACTAAAACGTCCCATGTATCGATCGCCCCTTCAGGTAACGATTCCAACCAATCTTTGGCTTCTCCCTTTAAAGTCCAGGGAAATAACATGAGATATATCTGTTCATCCTCCACTTCTCGGATTTTAAATAGTGTGCAGATCCTATTAAAGGTACGTAGATGTTCATTTGGATCTTCCTTCAGCGCACCACTAAATTGGCATTGATTAGTCACCATGTGTAGAATTTGTCCTTTGATTTCATAATCTGGCGCATTAATGTCTGGATGAGTAATTGCGTGACCTTGGCCAGTGCGTTTAGCTCTCATTCGGTCTTCCATACTTAAAGGTTCCAGATTCTCCATAATTGAATTTGTTGAATCGGAATCACTAGAGGATTCTGATTTAATGGTTCGTTCCTCAACAATCTCTGTTTGAATGATTGGTGGTTCCGGGGGAAAGTTTAGTGGTTCAGGATCTACGAATCGTTCCTGAATATTCTCCGGATTCTCAATTGTGAGGTCGGGTTCAAAAAATGGATTATTAGAAATTTGAACTGAAGTACTTGGTTGACTGGATGACGATTCTAAAGAAAAATCAACGGCGGTTATATTTGCTAAATGTCTTGATCTAGTTACAGGTGGTGAACGTACAAAAGGTGGTGAACGTCTTGCTCGGTGCATTCACTGAATATCCTATTAGTTTTTTTTTTTTTTTTAAAGGAAAGAAAAATTATAATAAGTTATCCAATCAATAGACTTTTCTGATTTTGCCCACGTTTCGAATAGCCAAAAGATGCAGCAGAGGGGCAGGATTCGTTTGGTCTCAATATAATTGAGGACTGTTTGGCTCCAATAACCCGGTCCACGTACAAATCCAACTATTACTACGAACCAGAAAATTTTTATGTCTATCAATTTAACCACTTAAAATAAATTTTCGTAATTTTAAGAAATTTAGATAAAAAGTAGAATAAAAATCTATGTCCTAAAAACTAGAATAGCGAGAAATAAGAAAGAAAAAGAGTTCGTCGGAAAAAGGTTGAAAAAGAAAAATGGTTGAAAAATAAAAGGTGATGGAAAAATAAAAGAAACTTATAAAACTTAAAAATACTTGACTAACCTAACCTTATTACTACAACTAACTTAAAATTATAATCGCAAATTGAGATTACTAATTGGAATGATAATTGATACATAGGTAAAAGTCGTCTAAAAATATTAAAGCTTACAAGTAAAACTATATCCCAAATGGAAATAACTTAAAAAGGCGTCGCAAAATTCTAAAGTACATAAATCTTAGTCTAAAAAAAAAGCATTTAAGGAATTCTACGGCAAAGACTAAAAATCTAGGAGTAAAAATAACTATGGCAAAATCTAAGTTTAAAACTAAATATGAGCTAAAAATACAAATATTACGCTAAAACAATTAAAAAGGGACAAAATATAAAAATATACAAAAAGTTATAAAAATTACAATTTTTATAAAAATATTATTTTTATATTATTTATTTTATAAAACTATTAATTTTACAATTTAATTAAACTAATTTACTAAATAAAACAAATTAAATAAAAAGTAAAACTTAAAATAAAACTAATTATAATAATAATAATTAGGGTTAAATAATAATAATAATAATTAATTACCCGTAATTAATGCAGAATTAGGGTTCTGTCGCATGTCAGGTACCCTCCGCGAGTTGCGGTATTCAAGGCATCAAACCCCGCGAGTCGCGGGGTTCCAGTTTTCAACTGACAGGTTATTTAAATTCGACGCGTTTTTCTTTATTTAATTTTTTTTTTTCTGTTTTTAATTTTTCTGTTTAAAAAAAAATATGTGTATAATAAAAACTTATATTTAAAACTTAAATAAATAGAATTACTTTATAATTTTATAAATAAAAATCTTAAAACTAGATTTATATATATATTTTTTTGTTTATATGTTTTTAAATAAAAACAAAATACTTAAATAAAACTTATATAAAAATAAAGAAACTTTATAAAACTTAAATATTTAACAAAATCTTAAAAATACTTATATTTTTGTTTTTCTTTTTATATTTTCGAATAATTAAAAAAAACGTAAATTTTTTTTTTTTTTTATATTAGCGTTGCGCTTCCGGCGTTTAAGAGTCCCCGGCAGCGGCGCCAAAAATACTTGATGTCAAAGCTAAGGGGTATAAAATACTATTAAATTTTAGCAGAAAATACTATTAAATACGATACATTTTTACACAAGATATTTATTTATTTAGAGAATGGATATACTTAAACCTTGCTACAACACTTATAGGCAGTGTACCTAATCGTACAGTAGTGTAGTTTTTAGTAAGTCCGGTTCGTTCCACAGGGAATCTTTTTAAACAAAGCTTAACGCTATATTAGTTTACTTTTATAAAAATACAAATATATATATAAGTAATATTATTATTATAAAGGGGGGTTTTTACCGTTTAATGACCGGTTTGTCGATTTTAAAACTTTAGTCGCAGTTAAAACCAAATGTAAAATATTAAAAATAAATACAAGACTTAAATTAAAGCGGCAAGTAAATAACGATAATGAAATTGCGAATAATAAAAATGCGATAAAATAAACTTGCGATAATTAAAAAGTACGATAATTAAAAGTGCAATTAAATACAATAACAATAAAAATGCGATAATTAGAAGTGCAATTAAATATAAAATAAAGGAAATTAAATATGAAATAAAAGAATTATGCTTATTTAAACTTCCGTAATCATGATGTTTGACGTGTTGATTTTAGTTTTATGCCCATGGGTTAATTGTCCTTTGTCCTGGATTATTTAATATGTCCATACGGATTTGTCCATAATAGTCCATCAGTCATAAATATAAAGAGCGAAAGCCTTCGTCAAATTATTCTTATTCCCGAAGTCAAATATTCCAACTAATTGGGGATTCGAATTGTAACAAGGTTTTAATACTTTGTTTAATGAATACACCAGGTTATCGACTGCGTGTAAACCAAGGTTTTACTACTTTGTTAACAATTACACCAATTACCCTTGAATGTAATTCACCCCTGTTTCAACAAGTTTATTAACTATTAATCCAGTTCCGTATCCGGTAAAATGAATAACTATTGGTATTTATAGATATCCCGCCCACCGTACCCAGTCAAGCGTATGTGGTTATATATAAATACGTCAAATTATAAGTTTGTATATTAAATTAACAAGGTATTGTTTAGTTAATATAAAACCCATTAATAGCCCATAGTCTAATTTCCACAAGTGTCGTTCTTTTGTCCAAACCCCAATTATGGTACAAAGCCCAATTACCCAATTTTAGTAATTAGCCCAACATCATGATTACTTCGGATTAAATAAGCATAATAATAACTTAGCTACGAGACATTAATGTAAAAAGGTTGAACATAACTTACAATGATTAAAAATAGCGTAGCGTTACACGGACAGAATTTCGACTTACACCCTTACAACATTTGCTAACATACTCTTATTATTAGGATTAAAATTAAAATTAAAATTAAAATATAAATATATACGATATAGATAGAGAGATGGATATATTTGGTGAATTTTTACGATCAGAATGCGCGAGCTTTATAGGGAGTTTCAGAAATTGGGGCTCCGCGACTCGCAGCCAATTTTGCCTTCAAACTCCGCGAGTCGCGGAGTTTACTTTTACAGCTCACCCATGTTTGGAGTCTTTCTTGCCGACGATTTATTTTATATATATAATATATATATATATATAATTAATATAATTAATTATATATTATATTATATTTATATACATAGTTAACTTGTAATTTTTAGTCCGTTACGTCGAGCGTTAAGAGTTGACTCTGGTCCCGGTTCCGGATTTTCGAACGTCCTTGCGTACAATTTAATATCTTGTACTTTGCGTTTTGAATCTTGTACTCTTGTAATTTCGAGACGTTTCTTATCAATAATTTGAATCTCTTTGATTGTCTTTTGTACTTTTGAGCTTTTTGGTCGTTTGCGTCTTCAATTCGTCGAATCTGTCTTTTGTCTTCACCTTTTATTATTTAAACGAATATCACTTGTAAATAGAACAATTGCAACTAAAAGCTTGTTTTTCTTGAGGAATAATGCTATGAAATATATGTTCGTTTTTAGCATTATTAATTAGTTACATCTAACAAGATCGTTAACTTAAAGGTTTCAAAACAACACTTACATGTAACGACTAACGAGGACTTAACGACTCCGTTAAAATGTATATACATGTAGTATATTTAAATGTATTTAAACACTTTTGAAAGACTTCAAGACACATATAAAAGTACTTCTACTTAGCAAAAATGCTTACAATTACATCCTCATTCGTTTTCATCAATAATTTTACTCGTATACACCCGTGTTCGTACTCGTACAATACACAGCTTCTAGATGTATGTACTATTAGTATATACACTCTAATGATCAGATCTTAGCAGCCCATGTGAGTCACATAACCATGTGGGAACCATCATTTGGCAACTAGTATGAATGATTACACAAAATTACAAACTGATGGAGCCTATATGGTGACACTATATTCACGTGAATGAACACACACATACACACTTTCATTTTGCAACTTACATGCATCAAACTACTCTCTCTCAAGTGTTCTTCCATTGTTCTAAGTGTTCTTCATCATCTTCATCAAAATCTAGCTTAATCTAGTTCATAAATACATACATAAACCAAGTTATAAAACAACTACTCAAGAACACACCAACAACACTTCCAAGTTTGCTAGCTTACTTCCAATCTTGCAAATCCACTTTGAGTGATCATCCAACCTCAAGAAATCTTTCTTATTTACAGTAAGATATCTTTCTAATACAAGGTAATACTCATATTCAAACTTTGATTCAATTGAAGCTAGATCTATTTTTCTAATTTCCAGTAGGTTTATCCACAAAACCTGAGGTAGTAATGATGTTCATAACATCATTTGATTCATATATATAAAACTACATTATTCGAAGGTTTAAACTTGTAATCACTAGAACATAATTTAGTTAATTCTAAACTTGTTGGCAAACAAAAGTTAATCCTTCTAAATTAACTTTTAAAATCAACTAAACACATGTTCTATATCTATATGATATGCTAACTTAATGATTTAAAACCTGAAAACACGAAAAACACCGTAAATCCGGATATACGCCGTCGTAGTAACACCGCGGGCTGTTTTGGGTTAGTTAATTAAAAACTATGTTAAACTTTGATTTAAAAGTTGTTCTTCTGGGAAAATGATTTTTCTTATGAACATGAAACTATATCCAAAAATCATGGTTAAACTCTAAGTGAAAGTATGTTTTTCAAAATGGTCATCAAGACGTCGTTCTTTCGACTGAAATGACTACCTCTTATAATATTGACTTGTAACCTGTATTTCTGACTATAAACCTATACTTTTTATGTTTATATTCCTAAAATTAAATTCAATATGAAACCATAGCAACTTGAATCACTCAAAACGGATTTAAAACGAAGAAGTTATGGGTAAAACAAGATTGGATAATTTTGCTTGTTGTAGCTACGTGAAAATTGGTAACAAATCTATATTAATCATATCCTAGCTAACTCATATTGTATTATACATGTATTCTAATATATTATGTAATCTTAGGATACCATAGACACGTATACAAATGTTTTGACATATCATATCGACCCATGTATATATATTATTTGGAACAACCATAGACACTCTATATGCAATAATGTTTGAGTTAGCTATACAGGGTTGAGGTTGATTCCAAAAATATATATACTTTGAGTTGTGATCTAGCCTGAGACGTGTATACACTGGGTCGTGGATTGATTCAAGATAATATATATCAATTTATTTCTGTACATCTAACTGTGGACAACTAGTTGTAGGTTACTAAGGAGGACAGCTGACTTAATAAACTTAAAACAGTAAAACGTATTAAAAATGTTGTAAATATATTTTGAACATACTTTGATATATATGTACATATTTGTTATAGGTTCGTGAATCGATCAGTGGTCAAGTCTTACTTCCCGACGAAGTAAAAATCTGTGAAAGTGAGTTATAGTCCCACTTTTAAAATCTAATATTTTGGGATGAGAATACATGCAGTTTTATAAATGTTTTACGAAATAGACACAAGTAAATGAAACTACATTATATGGGTGAATGATCGAAGCCGAATATGCCCCTTTTTGCTTGGTAGCCTAAGAATTAGTAAACCGATCTACTAATTGACGCGAATCCTAAAGATAGATCTATTGGGCCTAACGAACCCCATCCAAAGTAACGGATGCTTTAGTACTTCGAATTCGTTTTTATCATGTCCGAAGGATTTCCCGGAATGATAGGGGATATTCTTATATGCATCTTGTTAATGTCGGTTACCAGGTGTTCACCATATGAATGATTTTTATCTATGTATGGGATGTATATTGAAATATGAAATCTTGTGATCTATTATTACGATTTGATAAATATATAGGTTAAACCTATAACTCACCAACACTTTTGTTGACTTTTAAAGCATGTTTATTCTCATGTGATTATTAAGAGCTTCTGCTGTTGCATGCTAAAATATGGACAAGATTTGGTGTCAGCATGCTTGTATAATATTGTTTAAAACTGCATTCGAGATTTACTTTGTTGTAACATATTAATATTGTAAACCAATATGTATTGGTAGTGTGTAAGTGTGATATTTTTAGATTATTATTTCTGGATAATCTAGGTGGTGTCTTTTTAACCTTGTCGATAAAATAAAGGTTATGGTTTATTTTAAAAACGAATGCAGTCTTTGAAAAACGTCTCATATAGAGGTCAAAACCTCACAACGAAATCAATTAATATGGAACGTTTATAATCAATATGAACGGGACATTTCACACGTACCCCTCAACACAATGGAATAGCAGAAAGAATGAACCGAATAATCATGGAACGTGTTCTGAGTATGCTCAATATGGCTAAATTGCCAAAGCCATTCTGGGGAGAAGCAGTCAGAGCCGCCTTTTACTTGATCAATCGATCTCCATCAGTACCATTAGATTTTGAAGTTCTGGAGAAACTTTGGTCTGGAAAGGACCCATCATACTCTCACTTATGAGTATTTGGATGTTTGGTGTACGTACATGTATCCAAAGAGCTCAGACAGAAGCTCGATGCAAGGACCACTCCATTCATATTCATAGGCTATGGAGATGAAGAATTTGGATACAGATTATGGGATCCAAAGGAGAAGAAGGTGATCAGAAGTAGGGACGTGGTGTTCCATGAAATCCAGACAATAGAAGATATTGAAAAGCCCACAATATCTCAGAAGTCAAATGTTGATGCTCAGGTGCCAGAGGCAAAAACGGAATCATTTATGAGAAATGAACATACAGTGCAAGATAAAATACCGGAAGTAGAAGATAATGAGGAAAATGACGGTGCTGAACAGGGGAGCCACAATCCCATCTGCCAGACATTCCAGGACCATCACAAGGTGAAGATGATGGTGGATCTCCTCAGTATATTCCAGAAGTTCGTAGATCTGAACGAGGTCGAATTCCATCGAGTAGATGTCCGAAATCCGAGTACCTTCTAGTTACTGAAGATGGAGAACAAGAGGGTTTTCATGAAGCAGTATCTCATAAGGACAAAGAAAAGTGGTTGCTCACAATGTAAGATGAGATGGATTCTCCGCAGAAAAATCAGACTTATGAGATCGTAGAACTTCCACAAGAGAAGAAGGCACTGAAAAATAAATGAGTGTTCAAGCTGAAAAAGGATAGCAGTGGAAAAGTTGTAAAAGTGGTGAAATACAAAGCACGACTTGTAATCAAAGGATTCCAACAGAAGAAGGGGATTAATTTTGACGAGATATTTTCACCAGTAGTCAAGATGACTTCAATTAGAGTCATACTTGGATTGGTCACAAGTATAAACTTGGAGCTTGAACAGATGGATGTAAAGACGGCTTTTCTTCATGGAGATTTACATGAAGAAATTTACATGGAGCAGCCAGAAGGTTTTGAGGTTTTAGGAGATAACCTCGTATGCAAGCTGAAAAAAAGTTTATATGGTTTAAAGCAGGAACCTAGACAGTGGTACAAGATGTTTGACTCGTGCATGGTGAGTCAAGGGTACAAGAAAACTGCAGCAGATGAGTGTGTCTACATTCAGAAGTTTTTTGAAGGAGATTTTGTTGCTTTTCTACTATATGTAGATGATATTCTGATCGTAGGCAAAGACACGACGAAGATCAACCATCTAAAGAATGAACTCTCTAAGTCGTTTGACATGAAGGACTTAGGACAGGCACAACAAATTTTGGGAATGCAGATAACCCGAGACAGGAAGAATAGAAGGTTATGGCTATCTCAAGAGAAGTATATTGAACGAGTGCTTTCACGGTTCAATATGAACAATGCCAAACCTGTTAGCATACCATTAGCCAACCATTTCAAGTTAAGCAAGAGTTCATGTCCCTCATCCAAGGAAGAGATCGGGGAGATGTCGTCAGTACCATAATCTTCAGTAGTTGGAAGTTTAATATATGTGATGGTGTGTACAAGGCCCGATATTGCTCATGCAGTGGGAACAGTGAGTCGTTTTCTCTCGAACCCCGGGAAAGAGCATTGGAATGCGGTAAAATGGATTCTCGAATATCTTAAAGGTACAATGAATCTATATCTTTGTTACGAGGGAGCTGGTCCAATCTTGGAAGGCTATACATATGCGGATATGGCCGGAGATCCCGATAGTAGAAAATCTACTTCAGGTTTCATTTACACTTTTGCAGGGGGAGCTGTTTCATGGCAGTCAAGACTGCAGAGATGTGTAGCATTATCCACAACCAAAGCAGATATATTGTTGCCGCAGAAGCAGGAAAAGAAATGTTGTGGTTAAAGCTAATTCAATTGATAGACAAGAATAATTATGTTTGTATTAAGAACACTGAAATGTTTACAATCTTGAATTATTATTCTTTGTTTACAAGAACAATTGTTTTATACACAATAGAGGTCAACAGCTAATTCCCTAAATGGGATGGATCCAATATTGCTTTTGGAACCCCCATAAACATTTGAGGAAATGCTGCAGATCTGGAGCAGGCTAGACCCGTTACTTTGGCAGTTTATGATTCTTGTGATACCTCCAAAATGGGAAGTGATGACTCTTCAATCTGATCCCTATAAAGTCAACTTACTCAAAATATTGTTATTTAATTTAGTTGTAATATTCTGACACACTCCCTCAAGTTAAATAGTGGGGTTTCCAATATTTAACTTGCTCAGAACTTCACTGAATAATCTCCCATTCACTGACTTGGTAAGAATATTAGCTAGTTGATCTTCTGATCAGATAGATGGAAGGGAAATGATTTCATCATCAAGTTTTTCTCGGATAAAGTGTCGATCAATTTCTACATGTTTGGTTCGGTCATGCTGAACAGGATTCTCTGATTTGGCAATTGCAGCTTCGTTGTCACAGAAGATTTGAATGGCTTCATTTGGAGGAAACCCAATCTCTGTTAGCAACTTTTTTATCCATAGTGCTTCAACTACCCCCTTTGCTATTCCTCTAAATTCTGACTCAGCACTTGAAAGTGAGACAACCTTTTGTTTCTTACTTCTCCATGCCACAAGATTGCCCCTGACTAGTGAGAAGAATCCAGATGTAGATCTTCTATCTCCTTTCTCACCAGCCCAACTTGCATCCGTGTATATTTGAGTTCTTAGATGTCCATTTCTTTTGAAAACAACTCCATGATCCGATGTTTTCTTCAAATATCTGATGATTCTTATTACAGCATCCATATGGTGAACCTGTGGTTGATGCATGAATTGGCTCACAACTCCAACTGCATATGCTATATCAGGCTAAGGTATGAGCAAGGTAGATGAGTTTCCTAACCATCCTTTGGTACTGCCCTCTATCAGCAAGATCAGCTTCATCTTCCATATATAGCTTCTGGTATAGAATCATTGGAGTATCAGCTGGTTTGCAATCAATCATACCTGTTTCTGCAAGAAAATCATGAACGTACTTCTTCTGACAGATTAATATTCCCTGTTGGGATCGTAAAACTTCAATCCCCAAAAAATACTTAAGTCTGCCCAATTCTTTAATTTCAAATTCTTTAAATAAGTTTAATTTTAAGTTAGAAATTTCATTTTTATCATTTTATGTTATTATCATATCATCAACATAAATGATTAAGCATGTAATTAAATTTCCTTTTCGTTTAAAAAAGAGAGTATGATCGGAGTTACTTTGTTTAAAACCATATTTTTTTCATAAATAACGTAAATCTCCCAAATCAAGCCCGTGGAGATTGTTTTAACCCATATAAAGCCTTTTTAAGTCGACAAACTTCCCTATTTTTGAAGTCGTTAGTGAAACCCAGTGGTGCTTCCATATAGACTTCTTCCTTTAATTCACCATGGAGAAAGGCATTCTTCACATCGAATTGGTGAAGTGGCCAATCTTCATTTGCAGCAATAGAAAAGAGAACTCTAATGGTATCAATCTTTGCAACAGGAGAGAATGTTTCAGAATAATTGATTCCATATGTCTGAGTGTACCCTTTCGTAACCAGTCGAGCTTTATATCTTTCAATAGTACCATCTGGTTTATGTTTTATCGTAAATACCCACCGACTTCCCACTGGTATGTTTCCTTGGGGCATAACACATTCTTCCCACGTGTTATTATCATTCAAGGCTTTCATTTCAACTTCCATTGCTTCTTTCCAGTTTTTTGATTTTAGAGCTTGTTCAACGGAGGTTGGAATTTTTCCAGAGTAAATTGCAGAATTGAACTGATGAGCTTCTTTTGACAGATTTCCTTGTGCCACATTAGCCATAGGATATCTAGATCTTTGTGCTTCTTTTTCTGTAAAATATCTCTTTGGTGGTACACCTCTGTTGATTCGTTACGGTAGCACATATCTTTCTGTGTTTTCAGCAGAGGTTGAGCTGTTTTGCCCTCCTTCTTCATTACTTGAGAGGGTTTCATTTTGATCATTGTTTGGTGATTCGGGACTAGGATTTGGTGGTTCAAGATTGGGATTTGGTAATTCAGGACTGGGATTTAGTGGTTCGGGATTAGGATTTGGTGGTGATGATGTAGTAGAAGTTGATGTAGTAGAAGTTTGAACATTGTCAGATTTGGGTATCCAGTTTATCCAACTGAGAGTGTCATTATCCTCTTTCTCCCCCTCACTCGTGAGTTGGGTATTATAAAAGTATTCAGTTTCTATGAAGTTGCAATTCATAGTAGTGAAGACATGACATTTTCTAGGACTATAACATCTATACCCTTTTTGATTTATGCCATACCCCACCATAACACATTTTTCAGCACAAGGGTCTGGTTTAGTGCATTCGTGTTTTAGAATGTGAACGAACACCAAGCACCCAAATATCCATGGTTCAATATTTAGAGAGGTTGGTAGAGTGTGAAATTGGGACAAAGTATCTCTAGGAGTCTTTGTGCCCAAAACCTTGGTAGGTAGACGGTTAATAAGATAAGTAGCAGACGCAAGAGCTTCGGGCCAAAAACTCTTTGGAACTTTAGATTCGATTAGTAAGGCTCGTGTCATTTCCAAGAGTAATCTGTTTTTACGTTCGGCTACTCCGTTTTGTTTGGGAGTATGAGCACAAGATGTTTGGTGAATAATCCCATTTTGTTCGCAAAAGGTTTTCATGGTAGTATTAACAAATTCACCCCCGTTATCAGATTGTAAAACTTGTATATTTTTGTTAAATTGAGTTTTATCATTTTATAAAAGTGAGAAAACTTTTCAAAAACTTCTGATTTGTGTGTTAAGAAATAAATCCATGTCATCCATGTATGGTCATCAATAAAAAGGACAAAGTATCACAAATTCTTTCCCCCAATGACCGGAGCTAGTCCCCACACATCAGAATGAATTAAAGCAAAAGGTACATCCTCCCTAGTATTACTAGGTTTAAAAGTATTACGGTGGCTTTTAGCCAAAATACAAGTTTCACAATTTAAAACAACATTTGATGGAAACAAACTAGGAAATAAAGCATGTAAATATCCGGCTGACGGATGACCTAATCTTCTATGCCATAATCAGGCTTCTCTTGTAGGTGTTCCGTGAGCAAGTGACACGGTACCTTGTTGAGAAACCTCGTCCACATAGTATAACCCCCTCCCCTTTCAGTGCCACGTCCAATCAACAATCCTGTCCGAATGTCCTGCAAGATGCAGAAAGTCGGATATATCAGGACTTTACAGTTTAATTCTTTAGTAACATGACTTACCGATAACAGCTTATGAGATAAAGCTGGAATATATAGACAATTAGGTAATTTAATAGTTGGTGAAATTTCAATAGTCCCACCACTTTTAACTTGAACAATTTCACCGTTAGCCGTTTGTACTTTATTTTTCCTAGGTCTAGTTTTAGTAATGATATCGGCTTCATCAAATGTCATAGTGTCCGTGGCCCCACAATCAAATATCCAGGAGGTGGTTTTTAAATTATTTGACGCAACATTTGCTTTAGAAGGTTTTTCACAATCGTTTTTTATTTTTGCTAAAACAGAAAATGTATTTTGACACGGAAGATCCAATTTGGATTTTATAGAAATATGTTTTGAAACCTTAGTATTTTTATCAATTTTATTTCTTTTAAAACACTTGGGTTTAAAAAATTTGGGCTTTATTCCCTGTTCTGGCCCACCAGCATTTTTAACAGGTTTAGGATTGGGCTTAGTATAATTAATAGTCTGTTCAAGCCCAATTGTGGTTTTAGAAGGCTTAGTGGGCTGTGGGATATTTGGGTTATAACTAGCTTGGCCCAACTTAAATAAATCTGCCAAATTCTTACTAGGGTTACTTAACCCATCACTTTCCTCATTCTTATTCGGTACACTAAGAGAGGTAGAAAGAGAAAGTCTTTTTCTCTCTTTCTCTGTCACATTACCACCAAATACCTTATTCGTAGAGAGAGATTGGATCTCTTTTTCTCTCTCTGTAATTGTACCATCGTGATTGATGGCGACGGTGGTGGTGTTGCTGGTGACTTTTCCATCTCTTTTCCTTTGTTTATTTTGTAAATAAAAAGATTTTGGTGAAAAACTTGTACCTTTTTCTGTGGTGAGACCTCCAAAACCCAGATCGGTTGCATTGGTAGTGGTGGTACGTTCGCCGGCCTCCTTCACCGTTGCTGCCTTTCCTGGTTTGTTCCATCACTCCGGGTACCCTTTTATTTCAAAACATTTATCCCTTGTATGCCTTAATTTACCACATTTGGTGCATGTGAGTTTCGATTTATCCACTTTTGGTGGATACTTGCTTCGATTCACTTGGGTTAGATGAGCAGAGGGTTTCTTGCCGTCACTTGTAGCCAAACCGGTTGCAATATCTTGACTGGTTGAGGATCCACTCGGTGATAGCCCTAATATTTAACGGTGTGCAGCCTCTTTTCTAACGGCGGCGTATGCTTCCTCCGCCGTTGGTAACGGATTTGAACGAAGCAATTCTCTTTTAATGGTGTCGTATTTTTTGTCTAAGGCATTTAGAAACTGAAATAGCTTGTGCTCAGCTCGAATCTTGTTGTATTTAATGATGTCAGAGGCGTTCTCCATGGGATTTGGATCTCTTGATTTAATTTCTCCCCAAATGCCCTGCATCTTGATCCACAACTCTTCGAGATGCATGTTTCCTTGTTTTATTTCAGTCGTCTTGACATATAAATCATATGTTTGGATTTTATTGGCACCGCTGCTGTAAGTTGTAATCAAGGCGGCCCACAGCAATTTTGCTGTAGAAAAGGATGTCAGATTGCTTGCAATGCTTGGTTCGATGTTCAGTATCAGCCCAGAGAACACGATCAGGTCCTCTTGTTCCCATTGATCGTAGGTCTCATTGTTTGTATCAACTTGGTTTGCGGTTAAATGAGTTAGGAGAGCTTTGGATTTTCCTCCAATAGCTACCCTCATCATTCGAGACCAAAGGGGATAATTTGAACTATTCAAGTTCAATCCGATTTTCAACGTATCTGAAATCTTGGGTTGTTGATAGTTCATGTTATTTTTCAAGAGATTAGTTAACTGACTTGTTAAGTCATTAATTTGGCTAGTGTGGGTTGACTGAATTGAGGGTGGAGATTGGCTGCCGTCTTGAGACATGGTAGCCGATTCAAAGATGGTAAATGATTGAGCTTATAAAGATTCAAACCTTCAGCTCTGATACCATAATTCAATTGATAGACAAGAATAATGATTGTTTGTATTAAGAACACTGAAATGTTTACAAGCTTGAATTGTTATTCTTTGTTTACAAGAACAAGTGTTTTATACACAATAGAGGTCAACAGCTAATTCCCTAAATGGGATGGATCCAATATTGCTTTTGGAACCCCCATAAACATTTGAGGAAATGCTGCAGATCTGGAGCAGACTAGACCCGTTACTTTGACAGTTTATGATTCTTGTGATACCTCCAAAATGGGAAGTGATGACTCTTCAATCTGATCCCTATAAAGTCAACTTACTCAAAATATTGTTACTTGATTTAGTTGTAATATTCTGACAAAAGCGTTATCTCCAAGAATTTGGAATCAAGCAAAAGGAGTACAAGGTACTTCTGATAGTCAGAGTGCTCTAGATTTGAGCAAGAACTCCATGTACCATTCTCGTACAAAACATATTGATATTCGCTATCATTGGATATGCGAGGTAATTGATCAACAACTGTTGAGACTAGTGAAGATCCATAGAAAGGAGAATCCTACAGATATGTTAACAAAGGTGGTGACTCGAGAGAAGCTAGAGTTATGCAGAGACATAACCGGGATGTGTTTTCTTGTATACGGCTGGAGGGGGAGAATTGATAAGTTCCAGCCGTAGTCTAGATTTTTTTAGATGTTCAAAGAACCCGGTTGAAGAAACAAAGTTGGAAACAATTACGGCTAGCTAACTTTGACAACTCATATGGAAGTATTCAAATTGGAAACAATAGCCAACTTTGACAACACATGGAAGTAGCAAAGTTGAACACAATGACGGCTAATCACCATTTTGCGTTCACACCGTTACGCGTTCACACCATTCCACCTCCTCAAAGTTTTCTATAAATAGGGGTGAAAACCTCCTTTGTAATTCATTCACAAAAAAGTGTAATCACAACCTAGTTAGTGTGTGTGAGATATGTGTAATCCTAACCAAGAGTGAATACATCCCTAGAGAGTGGTGAGAATTCCTAATGTGTTAGTTTGAGAGTTTTTGTTTTTGAGTTTTGTAATACTCTGTAATCTATTTTTGTGAGGAATAGATTTATTTTCTCTTAAATTTGTGTTTACCAACGTCTAGTCTATCTTCTCATAATCACAACATGACGATCACCTCTCAAGAAATAATAATCACAGATCATTAGTCATTACACTTATCTACTAATTATTTATTGTTTTTGTCGATCAATTTAAACGTTAGAATATGCAGGGAAAATGTTTATTTTTCTATATATGAGAAAAATTCTCCAAATATCAAGTGCCAAATTTTAGAAAGTAGACTTATTTCATAACGGCTATCCCCAAATTCAAACATCTTCCAAATCCACTAAAACCCTAAAGATTGAATCAGTTTATTTCGAGATCTCTCACACGCAAACAGATTGACACGCCTTCAAGAATGGATGTTCCTCAAGAAATTGATGATTACTTGCGAGAATCGATCGAGTATTCTCTCGGGCTACCGGTATCACTACACGAACCCTAGAATTAAAGATTCAATCCTCTGAAGAAGCACTAAGACATCTTCAAGATCAATGCTTTTATTTGAAATCAACTTTGATGGAGAAAGTTAAAACCATTGAACGTGTTTGGGTTAGTAATCTATAAGCACCCTTTATTTTACACTATTTTTGTTTATTATCATGTTTAAAATGTTAAGGTTTAGTGGGGTTTTTGATATGGGTTTGATGATTTTTGAAATTTTATTACATTTTTGAGATATAATTATTTGTTGTAGGGTTATCTTTATTATGTTCATGTAAAATGTAAAATAAGTAAGTGATTACATTTCACAGCATGAAAAGTAATAAAATAAAGAAGTTAAGCTTCTTATATGATTAAAAATCGAATTTGCGACATGAGAATCTAATGAGATGAAGGATAAACATTTAAGGGTTTAGTTGATTATGGTAATTTTTTCATGATATAATAGGCTGAATCGAGTATGAATGCACAAGCAGTGAAGAAGTTTGTAGAACAGAATAAGAAATTGGCTACAGAGTGTACTAATTTGTTGGATCAGTGTGCAAAGATGGAAAACGAGTGTTCGTTGTATGATCGTGATGTAAACGTTTTAATGGATTTTGGTAATGAGGCTGATGAACGAGCGAAGGTTGCAGAGTCTCGTGTTCTTTATTTGGAGGAGGAGTTAAGCAAGTCATCAGAAGAATTGCAGGTTTTCACTCAACGGTCAGAGGGGCAAAAGGTAATTCAATTGGTTATGATTGTATTTATATTAATGACCCGTTTTGACCCGTTTTGAAAATGTGTCACTATATTAAAGGTTGGTAGTCTGTTTGGCAACGAGTCAATACAACACTGTGTTAATGCATTGCTCGCAGCTCTGTTAAAAAAAGATGATGCCGATTCACTGGCACGTTCGTTTTTAGAGACGAATAATGGAATCTATGTTTGCCAAGAGATGCTCGATATGTGGGACCGGTTAGTAATTTTTAAAATTTGTTTTTCATTATGTCGTTAATTATTCTCAAATTTGTACCAATACTCAAGGAACGTAGCTTGAAGCCATCAACACTGGATGTTTTGGCGTTGGCGTACGAGGTTAAGAAGCTGCAGAAAGAAAAAGAATATTTGAGGATTAATCTCGTGAAAGCTGAAGACGAGGTTTGTAATTCATAGTCATTCATTTGTTGTTTTTAGATAACCGTGGGCCCATTCTAACTCTTGAACACTGAACCTGTACTTTGAAACACTTCTTCACTTTTTACCCTCAAAGTTTTCGAAGAACACTGAACTGAACACTGAGGTTAATGCCTCACCACTCCCAGTGTTCTCAGAGGCAACAAAAAGTTTACAAGTTCTTATGAGAAACATGTTTCTTTGTTTAGGTATGTATTCCTTTTTCTGCATTGCAATATTAACTGAACTTAAACACTTGCATGTTATTATTAGGTTACAGTGTTGTTCGATGAAAACAATGTCTTAAACGAGGAAAACACGAAGTTGAGAACGCTACTCCAAAACAAAAGACAACTTTCTGACCCAGGTGGTAATCAAAGCAATGCATCCATCAAGGTAATAACTAATAAACCTGAAATTATCAATTGAATCATTACAATTTTGGATTAAATAATTAAAATTTTCTTATGATATGTTTCTTTATCGCGCAGAATCATAAACGAAAATCTAGTTCTTGCCCTAAAGAAAATATCGCAATTGAGAAGACTGATTATGCTGATGATTCAACTAGGCTACATAACAAGTAACTTCTACAAGCATACTTAAATTTTGCAGTTGTTCTTCGGGTATAAATGTATAATGATTCTTGCAGCACAAATTATGTCTTCACACTTTTTATTAAAATCCAAGATCATATCATATTATCTTTCAAAATAACATTAGATTGTAGATACAGTGTCAGGGGCGGAACATTTAAGGGACCAAAGGGGGTATCCCAACCCCCCCACCCCCCCCCCCCCCCCCCCCCCCACACCCCCACCCCCCAGATTTCGGGGAAAAAAAAAAATTACACTAAAAAAAAAAATACCGAAAAAATAAGGTTTTTTTTAGTGTTTACCCCCCTTCGATTAGTTTCGCCCCCTCCCGAGTCGGGGTCAAGTTCCGCCACTGTACAGTGTCCTCAAAGATCTTTAAATTTTTTGACCAAAGTATGCAGGTTGAAGAGTCATGACAAAAATCATTGTATATGTTTGACAAATGCAAGATGTTATTAATAAAAAATTTGGATCTTGAGATCCATGGGTACTTATTTGTTATCTTTATTCATGCACATGTGCAGTTTTATCGATCACTTCACATGTTGATGAACATTAAAGTTAATGAAGATGTTCAATTTTTGCATCTTCTTTTAAATGAAGTTGATGAACATGCAAGTGATCGACATACAAAATACAAAATATATATTAAAAAGGTGAAAAAATAAACCTTGTGTTGTTGCTCATGTGATAGTGGTCTGGCTCTCTTTGCGAGAGGTCAGGAGTTCGACTCCCGTGAGGTGCAACATTGCACAAAAAGTTGCCCCTTTACCCTTGAATTCCACCCAAGGGTGCTTTACGCACAACACGTTGCGGGGGCAGTGGGAGAGGGGGATTTTACAGCTCATGCCCTCGGATTGGGCCAAATTTCTTCTTAGGAAGCAATTGGGGGCGTGTTATGCAACTGCGGGAGATGAACGCGTGGGTGGTTGTCCTCTTGGGTGATCCCGTGCTGCTGTTAAAAAAAAGTGAAAAAATAGTACTCCGTATTGTATGTATTTGTTTCTAACTCCATTTGCGAATTTGCACCTTTGTTAATGGAAGTATCAAGATTATGAAAGTTGAAAATTATATATCAATTCATGGTTAAGGTCTAATTAGATTGTTTATGTTGATGAATATTTATTTGATAAATTAGTTAACTTTCATCAGGTGAATGCAAAATCATGCTCCGTAAATCAAAACATTAGTTAAGAGGAAAGCGTTAACATCCATTAATAATTTAACATTTTCATAATCTATTTATAATGTTTTTAAATATACAAATACTCGTAGTACTAATCCTAGTTTTTAGTCTTCTTGTTTAACCTACAACAGAAGTAATTAATCTCTTGGGTGGGGATGCTTTGTTTTGTAGTGTTTGTTTTAGGCTTAGTCTGGGTTTGGTCTTCAATGGTAAAAAAATCCCATTATCTATGTGACAGAGATATAAACCTATAATATATGGATAGGTAGATGTATCTTATGGCATGTCTGTTATAGATGTGGCAATTTAAAGTGTTTCTTCAAGCTCTAGGTCTCATTTCATGAAATAACACTTAAGACGACTGACGACCCCGCAACGCGGCACTAGGGAAGCGATGTTTGCCCTGTTCGACAAAAGTGACGTTATGTAACGCCATTAACAAGGCTTTAAATATGATGTCTCAATGGCGCCATTCAAATTACTAACCATTATTTTTACCTTCAAAATTTGACATTTTCGCATTATAGTCAAAAAATCATTTTTCTTTTTCAAAAAGTGTAAATCTAACTCCACATCACATGTCACGGTTGCATGGGTCTAACAGGTGGCAATTCTAGACTCACTCATGAGGTTGGTAACTGGAGTATGTTTTTGTGAAAGAGCAATTCCCTCAAATATGTGTTGTTTGGTCGTCACGACTCTATTACTAGCGCCTCCCTCTGTCGCAATAGAAATCGAGAATAGAGGGGACCTTATTGGGATATCTAAAGTGAAAAAAAAGAAGAAGAAAAATTCATTGGCATCTCTTTCAACACAATTCATAGTTGTATACTTGTATGGTTTGGAGTTGCGGTTATCTTGGTAATGTTTGGGCTTCTCATCATGTGATGGAAGCTTCTCTTCTCTATTTTAATGTTTTTATTTTTTCATGGAATGTCAAGTTGGTAAATTTCCTTTCGTATACCTCGGGCTACCAATCGGTACAAAAATGAATAAAATAAAAGATTGGAAACCGGTGATACACAAATTCAAGTCGAGACTTTCGGGTTGGAAATTGCGTTCGATGTCCTTTGGTGGAAGATTAGTGTTGATTAAATCGGTTCTATCAAGTTTCCCATTGTACTACTTCTCGATCTATCGTGCCCCGTCATGTGTGCTAAAACTACTTGAGAGTGTAAGACGTTCTTTCTTTTGGGGCGGGTCAGGGTCGGGTTCAAAAATGTCGTGGGTCAAATGGGAACAAGTCTTAAATTTTTACGGGAAAGGGGGGTTAAACATTGGGTCTTTGAAAAGTAAAAATCTCTCTTTATTAGGAAAGTGGTGGTGGAGGTTTAAAACCGAAACCGGGTCACTTTGGTCTAAGCTATGTAACCTCTTTCCAAGGTTATATAGGTTAGATCTACTGCCTGATGCAACTGTCAAAGAAAGAGTGGGTAACTTCGGGTCTGATTCAACATACAACTGGTGTTGGAAGCGAGAGATTTCTAGAAGGGTAACAAATGAATTCGCTGCGTTATTGAACCTGCTCTCCTCTATCACGATTGACAACAATGCATCAGACAGTCTCAAATGGTCGTGTGTTTCTAACGGAGTGTTCAAAGTTAGCATCCTCTCCCATTTAATTGACGACAAATTCTTGAACGAGCATTCCTCCCAACAAGGTACTGTACGCAATTATTTAGTACCGAAAAAAATAGATATATTTGTTTGGCGTGCTTTAAAGAAAAGATTACCGGTAAGAGTCGAGCTTGATAAACGCGGAATAGATCTACATTCTATACGTTGCCCGGTTTGTGATGATGACGTGGAGACGGTTGATCATGCGATTACCTCATGCAAAAACGCGAAAGAAATATGGGTCCGTATCTTCAAATGGTGGAATGTTGGTGGGTATAACAATCAAAATTTCGATGATATTCTCGGAGGATATAGCCATTCTACTTCTATGTCGGATCTTGGCAAAATAATTTGGGAAGCAATTAAGTGGATTGGGGCGTACTTCATTTGGAAAAATCGAAACAACAAAGTATTCCGAAACAAATCTTGGAATACCCCGGTTGCCCTTAATGAAATACAAATCATATCATTTGATTGGATCTCGAATAGGATGAAGAACAAGAAATTAGATTGGCATATGTGGATTTCCAATCCTGTTGTATATCTCAATCTTGTATAAGTTTGGATAATCTTTTGTTTTTGTGTTTTTTCGTAGTTTTCGTGTTCGTGTCTTGTATCGGGTCTCTTCAATGTTTAGTTAAGAGTGTACATACTTGATCCATCACTTTTGGATCTGCTCCTTGTATTCATTGTTTTGGCTAATAAAATGTTGCTTGCCTTTTAAAAAAAAAAAAAAAGCGCAGAGCTGGAATCCTAGTACAATTATGTCAGTGGACCCAACATATAACAGAAACAACACCAAATAAAGAATGAACACACATCACTACATCACATGCCGCTATGCCAGCTTCAAAACACTAAAGATGCTCCCCCATTTGCACATGGCATCCTGTTTCAGTGTTTCACCACCCACCTCACCAAAACGATACCTCATTTCCAACTAAACGACATTCTCCACCTCCTTCGTTATTATCATCTCTCTAATATAAACTCAAGATCCACAAACCAAGAAGTAAACTTGCATGCATCAACCACTTGTAACCTACAACTTTTACGTGCATCGATCAACAACATTACTTCTTCTGAACAAACTAAGGGTAACGGAAAAGATTTTCATCTGTTATTATTACTTAATGAAGTTTAAACATGAAATCATTAAAATTAAGTGCAACAATTAACCTCAGCAAATGAATTATT
This sequence comes from Rutidosis leptorrhynchoides, assembly GCF_046630445.1. Lineage (NCBI taxonomy): Eukaryota > Viridiplantae > Streptophyta > Magnoliopsida > Asterales > Asteraceae > Rutidosis > Rutidosis leptorrhynchoides. The sequence continues at coordinate 61,472,255 of NC_092342.1, forward strand.
TGAATTACTTATTAATTAATTAACCTACTGATAACACAAATTATACATCCACAAATTATCGTAAAGTTCGCAACAAACGATCCAAGTGCATTGGGAGTAAAACATTACAAATATCTGGAGCCTTACTTAAATTAAACTTTAAAAATTAATTAAATAAAGAAAACAAAATAAATGATTAAATCAATAAAAACAGAGTATATATCAATATATCATCGTCAAACGTACAATAAATATAATCATCATCATCATATTCATAGAAACAATAAACCTAAAATCAACAACTAAAATAAATAAAACGAATTGTAAATTTGAAGAATCACAAACGAACAAAACAAATCACCACAAAAACAATTTCAGATCCCTCTACATAACCAAAGACGCAGCTAACACAACAAAGAATCCAGATCCAACGACGGCGTTTAAGCTAGCGGAACTAGGTGAACCAGTAGGTGAACCGGTAGGAGTAGAAGCAATTGACGGTGCCGGAGCTCCGGTCGGTGTCACGGAAGAAGGAGGTGCTGGTGGAGATGCAATCGGAGATTCAGTCGGTGAAGATTTAGGAGCGGCCGTTGGAGAAACGGTTGGTGCGGCCTTCGGAGAAACGGTTGGTGCAGCCATTGGCGACTGAGCAATTGCAGATCCGGCAATCAAAGCGAATAGCATCAACATAACGAAAGTTGAAGCCGCCATTATTATGTTTATCTGAATCTCTTTCGGAAGGTTGATTTGGAAGTGAGAGAGAGGGGTGTAAAGTGTATGAGAGGAATTGGGTGTGGAGGTTTATATATACGAATGTATAGACAAAGATGGATACATATATACAGCTTTGCGAACAAAATACGCTGTATTTTTTTCTTTAATTATGAAATTGTAAGACCACTCCAAGAAGCACTTCTTCCCCAGGACACACCGCCATATCAGCGCTACATCAGCTTTCTCTCTCCATTTATTTTTCACTTCCTCCCCATCACACACCACTACCAACCATGACATACTTTCTCCCCATCACATACCCCACAAAATTAATTAATAAATTAAGGTACAAGTTGTTTATGCTATGGGTACAAAAAAATAATGCCCAAAAGTAGGAAAAAGAAAAAATGTGCCGTCCTCAAAATATTATACACATGACAGAAAGCAGGACGGAAGGAAGAAAGAGAAATGAGGGCGGCCGAGGGCGGGTTGAATGCCATCGGCGCCCTCGAGGGCGGAGCTCAAGAAAGAGTGAGGACGGGGCCCGTTGGGAGTGGTCTAATAATAATAATAATAATAATAATAATAATAATAATAATAATAATAATAATAATAATAATAATAATAATAATAATAATAATGTCCCCAACTCCACATGTCCGGCCTTTCTTGCCCTAACCCAGCCACCGTTTCCGTTTCCACTCCTACCATCAATGCTCCCCCAAATTCACCTTTTCAAATTCCCCCACCTCAACCACCATTGACTCATTCGTATGTAGACGTGGTGGGGGGTAATTCTCCTCCAAAACAGCTTCCCGTTAATGAACAACCCAGGGTTTCTAATGATGAACATCGTCGGAATGTCAAAAAAATGTCAACAATTTTCGTGGGTAATTTGGCTAAAGTTACGAATCCCATGTCAATTAGTTTTGCATTTAGGAAGTTCGGGTGGATTCAAAATATTGTTTGGAGGTTTGGGCGTAATTATGCGTTCATTAAGTTTGCTTCTTTTGAACAAGCTAAGCTTTGGACAACATGAATGGCAGAATGCTTCAAGGTAATAGATTGAGGATTGGGTATGCTAAATTCGAAAAACAACCTTCCAATAGGAGGAATGAATTCAGACAGGTGCCAAAGCAGTTTGGTAGAACAGAGAGTAACTTTCGTAGGAGATATTCTAACAAAGAAGATGATCATAAATATGTTCAACTTCAGGTGAACGAAGACATTAATAAGGACATGGAACGTACGGCTTTAATTCTAGATAAGATTGAATTTTGCATGAACAAACTTGCCAATTGGCTCATCAAACGTAAAGGTACAATTGATATGTGTACTTTATGGGGAAAGTTTGGTGGAATTGTTCGATGCTCTGATGAAGACAGCTTTCACAATATATGTCATGGTTCGATGGCGTATGGTGGTAGTGGTGATTTCTTAAATGTCATTCCAATGAAAGAAAGACGTGGAAAATTTTCGAGGGCCACTTGGGTGGAAATTAGTGGTATTCCCATTGATTATTGTGATATGGAGAATGCTATTGTAGTTATCAAAGAATTTGGGGACGTTCTTTACACATCTAAAATGTCATACGAATTGATATAAGCAGAGTCTTTATTTGTGTTTATGGAAGTTTTTCAGGCCAAGCATATTGATGAAGTAATCGCCACATAGTTAAAAAAAACAACCAATATGCTAATGTTTAGGTTAGAGAAAAATAATGGTACTTCGGATAACGAAAGTGATCAGAATCAAGGAATTAACAATAATGAAGGGTTTAACAATAATGAAGAGACGGTCTTTAATGATGAAGTGGATGTTGTTCTAGAGTCACCGAAAAAGGTACCTTCAATGCCGGTGTTGCCCACCGGCGGTCAAGTCAATGGTGGAAGTTCAAATTTTGAATCCAACAATTTTTAAACGGACATTGGTTTGGATCCAGTGGATATTAGCGGTACTCCTAAGTCCAATTTACATCTTGATGTATATGAGAAGTATAAAGGGACTGTTTTGAAGAAAAAGGTGAACTCTAAACTGATAAAGAACAATACTGCTTTGCCGTTTGAGAAACGTGTACCTAATTTTATCTAGTTTGATCAAAGGTAGTCTAAAGTAATCTAAGGTAATCTAATTCTAAGGTAATCTAATTTTATCTAGTTTGATCTAAGGTAGTCTAAAGTAATCTAAGGTAATCTAATTTAATTAACTAACTATCCTATGGTTGAATATGTTTTTGGTTCTGGCTACCGATTCCCTGGTATTTCGGTAACAGAGCTCCGCACGAACTATTCAACAAACCAAGTGGCCAGGCCGACTACGGAGAGGCAGGAACCTTTTGGTCCCAATATAATTGGCTACTGTTCGGAAAATCCAACAACCAAGTCCGTGTATAATTGTCTTTCTTAGACACCACTAAATGCTTGTGAATAAGTTTGATAGAGAGCAGTATTGCCTGATACCAGTTCCCCGGCAGCGGCGCCAAAAACTACGTATTCTCCCGTGATATGTCAGAAACAGACGGTTTTTATTTGCGCGGTGTCGTCGGGCCGCGGCTCGCTAGGATCAGCCACTCGTGGGAGAGGGTACTGTTTTAAATTTATATTTAGCGGGGCCTAAATCTTACTACTCCTTATAAGTAAGGGAAGTATGACCTAGAGTTGTATTTTTGAGATATCAGTAGAATCGAACCTATATTTAAGCCTAAGATAGTTAGGGAGTAGTGGTTATTTAATTTGGGATTTTCTAATTTATAAGATAGATAAAGTAAATGCGATAAAATTCGTAATTCAGATAAGGTTAAAGTGAGTGCATACTATAACTTCATCAGTTATTCTGCCGAGATTATGGAATGCTGGCTCATGAATAGGCAGAGGCCTTGTATTCATTACACTGGTCCTAAACGCCCCTGTCATAAGACATGTCACTAGGTACTGCGTTAGGTTTGAAGATTCTGAATAGACAGCAACATCCCTTACCCCCAACGCCCGTGCAGTCTGACTACAGGCATACACGTTCAGACGGCTCATCCAATTGAGCGACTCGGTTGGGTGACGTATTAACATTCCAAAATGGTCTAAAATTTCTTAAGCATAATAGAATACATGGTTTACCATATCCGAGATACGTGATGTGTTTCAATGATTTCGTTAATGATTGGTTTTGAAAGATAGTTAGGCCCTTAAAAAGAGTTCAACCATGAAGAACACCATGGCCAAGTCAAGATGACTTCCATGAACACGTTCGGTTATCCTAACGGACCAATCCTTTATGTGTCTAAACAAACAGTTCCTTAATTAACTAAGAATCCTTCAAGTGGGGTGCAATGCTTGAGACCGCGTTATGGTGCAGTGTACTGGTCAACACTAACCGGGTTCCATGACCTTACTTAGCAGAGGTACAGCTTACAACAACCACTGTGCTTCAGTGTGCACGTACGAAGTTTATGTGACAACCCGAAAATTTCCAACCAAATTTAAACTTTAATATTTATATGTTTCCGACACGATAAGCAATATTTGTTAAGTCAAATTTCAAGAATTTTAAACTATGCTCATACATTCATTCAACCTCGACCAAGTTCCAACGATTCACGAACCATTAAATGAATATGATTATATATGTATATGTGTATATATATTATAACTTGAAACGTAAACAAAATATTAGATTAAATACTTTATATGATTGTATCTGTTTCAAAATGTTTATCAATGGAATTAGAAAATAAGATCAAATGATTGAATTATCAGATATATTGAATTATGATTACAAGTCTCTGTTGAAAGGCCCACGTTGATTTGAGAAATCTTTTCATTTTAACAATATTCGGAAAATGGTAAAGTGATTTATAAATATGAACAAATTGTCAATCATTGAGAACTAGACAAAGGATAGTGGAAGATTGAATCTCATAAAGACTCGATTGATCTATTTAGTTTCAAACGTACAAAAACGTTTTCAGTTTAAAAAGAACTTTATTATTAAAACGTATATAACTTTTATAAATATCTAGAACCACTTTTGACAACTCATTACTTAACTAGTATGATAAAGATAACGATATTTATATTTTATTTTATTAAATATATATAACGATTTAAATTAATATTATATATATTTATACGCGTATTATAAGTACATAGTTTTATACTTTTACTATACTTAAACTTTACCTTTACTTTATTTTTACTTTACTTTAACTTTAATAATTCATACTTTAATAATTCACTTTAATAATTCATACTTTAATAATTCACTTTAATAATTCATACTTTAATAATTCACTTTAATAATTCATACTTTAATAATTCACTTTAATAATTCATACTTTAATAATTCACTTTAATAATTCAAAAATCTATTATAAATAGAATTCAATAGGTTCCATTATTTCATAGAAACTTGAAAATAGTTTTCTCTAAACTCTCTCAATCGATTTACATATATATATTTACTCCGTATTATCTCAAGATATTATTAGTATACATAAAATATTACGGCGGAGTGCTGTCCGAGTGATTTCGAAGTTGTTTTTTCGAGTGGGATAAGATTAAGGAAATTATGGGTTATAGCTATGGAGGTGATTGAGTATGGTTCATGGGTATGCTCGTGAGGTCAATATAGTGTTTATCATCTCCGTTGCGTTTACGTACCTTTCCTGCAATATTGAATCTCAATATTGATATGTGAGTACTCATAATTTAATTTTTACATACTAATAGTGTATCCCTGACTAGTGCTCGAGTATATAGGATTATGCATGCTTGTACTTTTGATATTGCCATTAGATAGGTTATGTTGATTCCTGAATTAGTTACATATACGATTGAGATAAGGTATAAGATATGCATGTCGTTGGAAAGCTAGCGAAAAATAGTTGAATTTTGGTTTAAGAATCACTTGAATCCAAGTAATGGTTAGAAAGTTATGAAATAAACAAATTGCATAATTAATTTCGTAATTAAAATTGCTGATGATAATTAGTGAACTAATTTTCTGGGTTATAAAAAGTGATTATTTGGATTCTACTCGTCGAGTAGATGAATTTTCATATAAAGCAAGTCTCGTTTCGTTGAACGGTTGTCAAGTTATGGACAAAAGAAGTTTTGCAAATTTTGATGAAATGTCGAAACGGGAACTGAAATTCTCGCTGATCTGCGTTGTTTCATATATAAAAAAAAATACCACTGAATTCTTTGCTGTAAGGTCTAATAAACAACTCTAGCCGTTTGTCAATTCGAGTCTCGACGATTTTTCTAAAAATCATCAAAGTTGACAGTTTGGTCACATTTTAAAATTCTAAAAAGAGCTGAAACTTTTTTATTTAAAAATGTCAGTTTTGTATCAGTTGTCATGGTCGGCCTGATATGTGTTTACTCTTGCCAAAAATCATGTTATATCTTTGTGGTAACAAGAATTTGCAGGCTTTGACCGTTTGTCAATACGAGTTTTGAGAAATTTTCTAAAAATCTCCAAAGTAGGCTACTCGGTCACTTTTGTAAATTTATTAAAGCTGAAAATTTAACTTTGAAACGCCGAAAACGCGTTGGCAACTACGAGTTGTCTAGGTTTAGTTTACTTCTGTAATATTTATGCTTAATTTTTTTGGTAATGTGTAACTTTTATCTTTGGCCGTTTATCAATCGGAGTTCCGATAATTTTTCTAAAAATAGCTGAAGTGGCCCGTTTAGTCATGTTTGACCGAAAATCATTTTTGTATAAGTTATTATATATTTGCATGCGACCTCATTTTTACTTTGACCTTTGACTTTTGACTTTAACCTTTGACTTTTGACTTTGAACTTTGACTTTTCCTGTTAACTTTTCAGTTAACTTTTTGTGTGGATTTTCTCTAAAAAAAAAAAAAAAAAAAAAAAAACCTAAAATACTATTTTATGATTATGAAACCATTTGTGTTACGTTGTTTCACACGTCACCTTTTACTAGAATCTTAATTGAGCATGAGTAATATAACATGTTACTATACTGTAGAGTTAGACTCTAGCTATAGGATAGGATTACACTATGACCTGACCTAAATTGCTATACAAATATTGACCAACATATAAATATATATAATTAATATAGGTTCGTGAATCCGAGGCCAACCTTGCACTTGTTCAATGACGTTATACGTATTTTTACTACGAAATACAGTATGGTGAGTTTCATATGATCCCTTTTACTCTTTACATTTTTGGGCTGAGAATACATGCAAATGCTTTATTAACTGTTTTACAATATTTATATGCGTGAGTTTCATTTGCCTTTTTACCCTTTATATTTTTGGGACTGAGAATACATGCGCTTTTATAAATGTTTGACGAAATAGACACAAGTAATTGAAACTACATTCTATGGTTGAATTATCGAAATCGAATATGCCCCTTTTTATTAAAGTCTGGTAATCTAAGAATTAGGGAACAGACACCCTAATTGACGCGAATCCTAAAGATAGATCTATCGGGCCTAACAAACCCCATCCAAAGTACCAGATGCTTTAGTACTTCGAAATTTATATCATGTCTGAAGGAGGATCCCGGAATGATAGGGGATATTCTTATATGCATATTGTTAATGTCGGTTACCAGGTGTTCACCATATGAATGATTATTTTTGTCTCTATGCATGGGACGTATATTTATGAGAACTGGAAATGAAATTCTTGTGGTCTATTAAAATGATGGAAATAAATGATTATGATAAACTAATGAACTCACCAACCTTTTGGTTGACACTTTAAAGCATGTTTATTCTCAGGTGTTAAAGAAATCTTCCGCTGTGCATTTGCTCATTTTAAAGATATTACTTGGAGTCTTTCATAGCATATTTCGAAGAACGTTGCATTCGAGTCATTGAGTTCATCAAAGATTATTATTAAATCAATTTATAGTTGGATAGTGGATATTATGAAATGGTATGCATGCCTGTCAATTTTCGATGTAAAGAAAGATTGTCTTTTAAAAACGAATGCAATGTTTGTAAAATGTATCATATAGAGGTCAAATACCTCGCAATGTAATCAACTATTGTGAATCGTTTATAATGTATATGAACGGGTCCTTTCAGTTGGTATCAGAGCGGTGGTCTTAGCGAACCAGGTCTGCATTAGTGTGTCTAACAGATAAGTCGATAGGATGCATTAGTGAGTCTGGACTTCGACCGTGTCTGCATGTCAATAGTTTTGCTTATCATTTTGTGTCAAAAATTAACTACTTATCATCCTCAGGAAATTATCTGCTTATCATTTTTAGTCTAAGACACGTCTTGCTGCATTGATTGCATGAATAGTGTATAGACAAAAATTCATATCTTAGCGTATCTGCTAAATCATATCTTATCGTATCTATTACTGTAAACGTTGCCTGATATATCCCGTAAATTCCTCCGTAATTTACGAAATCTTTTGTTCTATATATATGGATATTCTATGTAATTAGAATATCATCCGATAACCGAAAATCATTTCATATCGAAAAAAAGAATCCTTATTCAATCGTACGAAATGGAATTCATCATTAATTCAAGTTCCACGGATTTCGAAATGGAATCCCACTCCAGCTCCGAAAGCAATGTGACCGGAATAGATCAACCAATCAGTCATCACCTATTCTGGATGAATTGGGGATGGGTTCGTAGCCTCCTCAATCATTGGAGACAAGAAGAAGGTGATCCCTTCCATCCACCACATTGCCCTCTTGACGAAGAACCTGAAGCACTTACCGGCGAACCTGTCCGAAACACCATATTCTCCCTCATTTCCAGAGTATCTCGTCACGATTATATATTACATCAAATTTTAGATTTTATTTATCCGCTCGTCCGAACCGACAATCACCCCGGTGTAATAGAAGAAGTCAACGAGCTTCGCGCTCGGGTAGTGGCTTTGGAGAATATGGTGCAGAGATTACAAACACCAGCAGCAGCATCAGCAGCATAACCAGTAACACCATCATCAACGCCAATAGTACCATTACCACCCCAACCACAACCACGTCGTAAACCTCAACTTTACACTCTGTCCCACGAGCACCATTGTCATACGCCCTGTAGATACCAAGGAATACCAACAACAATAACCGACGAAGTATTAATTCATAACTTCATTGGAGAAACATTCCGCGCAGATTATGTAATCTCTAAAGTCTTAGAGATTATCTAATCTAGCCCTAACCATAAATCAGTTAAGCGAACCAAAATGATAGAAGGAAGAGTAGAAACCCTGACAAAAATGGTGTGTGATTAACAAGCTAAACTTGTTTTACCAACAGCATCAACAGTACCGTCAGCGTCACCAGCATCATCAGTACAGTCAACATCAGAATCAACAACACCTATAACATCACAAACTCCGTCAGCTCAAGAATCACTATGGACATCATTACGAATCAATAACCCGTATATTGTATCAACGAGTTATGAAGAATTAACTCATTCCCTTTGAAGAAATTATATGTATATTTTATATATTTTGAAATAAAAATAAATCTTTCCGTGCTAAGCTATTGTGTGTGAATCTTAACTACTCGGTTAATTCATATTACAAATATGCAATAATGTACGTCCTTCGGCCGCAACTTAACCAGCGTTAACTACAATCTCTGTCGCAATTCAACAAATTCCAATTCATAATAAATCAAGTATATATTTGATTTTACACTTTCATCATCGATGTACACGAAACTTTTCAGATAACATCATTCGTACTTTGTGAAATTCACAAGAATTCCACGAACCGAACATCATATATCAACAAATAACGAAGTATTGATTCATAATTTCTATGTCATTAAAGAAATACTGCGTAAAAGTTATGTACTTTTTAAAGCCTTTAGGGATTATTCAATTCTAGTTTCAACCGTAAATCAAATGAGTTTAATTTAACATTAACTCATTAAATCTATGTTACATCTGAAGAAAATATACATATATATATTTTCATAAAGACTGTAATAAAATTCTTTTGTACAAAATATTAATTGTGAAATTTTTTTTAACGGGTAGGTAATACCCGAGAGATATATAAATTCACAATTAATTTATTACATTCTTCGAATCTGATTCAGCAAATCATCCATTATACTCCCTACTTTCACAACAATATACATTCTTTTATATAAATCAAAACAACCATACTCATTCAAAATTTAATTACATATTCTGATTTTGAAATCTCAAAATTCAACTTGAGATATGACCAAAATCATCACTCTTAGATCATTACATCTTTCACAAGCTATATTTTGACTTCAAAACTGTGTTAGAACATCAAATGTATGTTAACGATTACAATTTGTGTTCAAACCCTTCGAAAATTTCTGAAGACACTTCGAATGATGAGCAATCGAGATGATGATCCAACCACATGTTACCCACAGTTATGTACCTGAAAAACTCTTGAAACCAAAGTAAAAGTTTAAACAACGTATCCGCTTCAGATTCTTTAGCATTTATTAGCAAAAATAACTTTGCGACTCCTATTCAAAGTAGCCAGTTTTGTCACAGCTCCAGCAAGTCAACTTCGACTTTTCAGTCAGACTAACCTTATTATAACCTTGAGATATACACCATCGTTACCAGGGAACCTTTTACATTCCACCACATTATTAACAGATGTATCAACAACTTCATTACCCTTTGACTTTAGCCTCTCCAAAAAGTCATTATAATTATTCATTGAAACCCCATCATTTACTCATTCGCATCTTGTAATGAGAATTTCCATACGAATCATTGGGAATTAGCAATCAGTATTTTGAAATCTCGCAGCATGTCTACGCCAACAGTTATATGTGTATATATAACGTCTATCTTCTGGACTTAATTTGAATGTGAAGATTCTGAAAAACACTTCGAACTACGAATTGGTTCTCCGAAAATGGAAAAATACTGATGAAGCAGCAAAAAAACTATAAACGACCTTAACAGTAAAAGTTTGATAATAATGAATAGGTGTGCTGGTAAAGCGCAGAAAAAGAGAAGTCTTGGAACTGGAAAACGGATTGAGCAAAGTAGGAAGGAGGCTGTGGACAAATTACAAAGACTGAACCTGACTTCAAAGGATCCAAATAATTCAATTTCTGCTGAAGTCATTAACGAATACCTTGCTCCTGACTCTAAACCCCTGCAGACAATATTCTTCATCATCCTCTGATATTAGAAATTCTAAAATATCATCATATCTTTCATTATAAATATCCTCCATATTTCTGAAGATATTAATTTTTCTTATTTGAAATCATTTACCTCTTCGCGCTATCTGTATTACATCATAAAAGAAACTATTTTAGTTTCTAAATTCTGAAACATTCAAGTTTAAAATAGGAATATTTTGAAGTAGTGTTGGGAACTGAAGCATGAATTAGTATAATATAATGACACTTGATCAATGTGATTATATTACAGTAAGTCATGCTGAGTTTCTAAATCCAACGTGATGATTCACAGATCATAACATCATCATGTGCCATGTTATACGACTCTTGTATTCTATTTAACCTCTAAAATATCAAGAAAATATTTCTTGATGATTCGGCCTTTTCCAAGGTATTTTAGTAATTTGACAAGTCAAGATCGTGCCATCACAATTTCCTTCCTAGAACATTAACAATGTTCATTTTGAAATTCGTATCTGTGAATTCTGGACCATTACAAGCGGTGCTTAATCGCAAGAAGAAGAAACGAAAGGACAAAACTTCGAAATAGAAATTGGGGTATAAATTGCAGCAAATAAAAGAGAACATTAACTGTGAATGATAATGATTATAGAAGACAGAAGCAGAGACTTTGAAATATAAGGGAACATATAAAGCCCAACGACAAACCAGAAATTATAAACCATATATATCGATGCATATAGCAATATAAAGACACGGGAGAACTAGGAACACTATAAACCCAAGAGTATAGTAGAAGTAAATAGATTCTTCCGGCGGTAGATGAAAAAAAAGAAGAATGACCGATATGAAAGTTAGAAGTATATCGAGAATCAGAACTGGATGGAGCATATTGATGAATACTTTAAAATATGAGTTGAGGGGGAAAGAATAGAAGGTGATGAAACATGACTAGGAACTTAGAAATCAACAGATTTAACTCACACAATGGCAGAATAAGTGAATCAAACCCTCTAGTGAATAGGTTAAGTTTTTTTTTGATTAATTTAGTCAAACCACAACTAAATCAAGTGTGATTAGATTAACACCTAGAGCTATTATTCACCACCTGGGTGATTTGGACTGAGAGAGAATCGAAGGAGCTCACTAGATCTGAGTGTGTGTAACAAATGAGAGGCTTAACCTAAAATGAAGAACATAAGACTTTATATACCCCTGCTGTTGACACACCCATACGATTCATTCATCACACGTACGAGTTGGCTTCATCAACCGTACGGGTGATCACTCACTCGTGTCTTATCATTTAGGTTGTATTTGTGACTTAGCTCAGCATCAACCATGCGTATGAGCCTGTCAGCCGTACTAGTGAGGCTTCACTCGTACGTCTGACTAAGTCTAACATAGTCAAACATCTAAATCTCGTTCCTGTAGTTCCTGTAACCACATACAACCACGGATAGGATAATAACGAGCAATCATGGTGGCCTGTAAACTGTTGTACCTGCAATGGACGTGGGTAGATGTCTAGGGACTTGCATAAAATGCATCAACAGATGGTGTGAGTTGTAAGGAAATGAAGGAGGTGAATTTATAAGAAAATCTCCGACATAACAATTAAAATGGACGATCGCATTTAAAGCGGATCCTAATTCCCTTGATTACCGTAGAGTCAAATCTTATTAAGAAGATTTTCTTCAAATCCCTTAAAATCTGGGAATCAATCATATCTACGTCAAATGATAAGATGAATCTACACTTACTCATTTCACTCTTCTATGTTAGCTTCATTCGTACTCTTCATATAAATAGATTGTTTATCCAAATTATTCGCTGATGATAAAACTCTAATTTTCAGCCCGTATGCATCATGATAACATACTTATTATCATTCACGACCTTTCCACTCAAATTTCGGGACGAAATTTCTTTAACGGGTAGGTACTGTGACAACCCGAAAATTTCCAACCAAATTTAAACTTTAATCTTTATATGTTTCCGACACGATAAGCAATATTTGTTAAGTTAAATTTCAAGAATTTTAAACTATGTTCATACATTCATTCAACCTCGACCAAGTTCCAACGATTCACGAACCATTAAACGAATATGATTATATATGTATATGTGTATATATATTATAACTTGAAATGTAAACAAAATATTAGATTAAATACTTTATATGATTGTATCTGTTTCAAAATGTTTATCAATTGAATTAGAAAATAAGATCAAATGATTGAATTATCAGATATATTGAATTATGATTACAAGTCTCTGTTGAAAGGCCCACGTTGATTTGAGAAATCTTTTCATTTTAACAATATTCGGAAAATGGTAAAGTGATTTATAAATATGAACAAATTGTCAATCATTGAGAACTGGACAAAGGATAGTGGAAGATTGAATCTCATAAAGACTCGATTGATCTATTTAATTTCAAACGTACAAAAACGTTTTCAATTTAAAAAGAACTTTATTATTAAAACGTATATAACTTTTATAAATATCTAGAATCACTTTTGACAACTCATTACTTAACTAGTATGATAAAGATAACGATATTTATATTTTATTTTATTAAATATATATAACGATTTGAATTAATATTATATATATTTATACGCGTATTATACGTACATAGTTTTATACTTTTACTATACTTAAACTTTACCTTTACTTTATTTTTACTTTACTTTAACTTTAATAATTCATACTTTAATAATTCACTTTAATAATTCATACTTTAATAATTTACTTTAATAATTCATACTTTAATAATTCATACTTTAATAATTCACTTTAATAATTCCTACTTTAATAATTCACTTTAATAATTCAAAAATCTATTATAAATAGAATTCAATAGGTTTCATTATTTCATAGAAACTTGAAAATAGTTTTCTCTAAACTCTCTCAATTGATTTACATATATATATTTACTCCGTATTATCTCAAGATATTATTAGTATACATAAAATATTACGACGGAGTGCTGTCCGAGTGATTTCAAAGTTATTTTTTCGAGTGGGATAAGATTAATGAAATTATGGGTTATAGCTATGGAGGTGATTGAGTATGGTTCATGGGTATGCTCGTGAGGTCAATATAGTGTTTATCATCTCCGTTGCGTTTACGTACCTTTCCTGCAATATTGAATCTCAATATTGATATGTGAGTACTCATAATTTAATTTTTACATACTAATAGTGTATCCCTGACTAGTGCTCGAGTATATAGGATTATGCATGCTTGTACTTTTGATATTGCCATTAGATAGGTTATGTTGATTCCTGAATTAGTTACATATACGATTGAGATAAGGTATAAGATATGCATGTCGTTGGAAAGCTAGCAAAAAATAGTTGAATTTTGGTTTAAGAATCACTTGAATCCAAGTAATGGTTAGAAAGTTATGAAATAAACAAATTGCATAATTAATTTCGTAATTAAAATTGCTGATGATAATTAGTGAACTAATTTTCTAGGTTATAAAAAGTGATTATTTGGATTCTACTCGTCGAGTAGATGAATTTTCATATAAAGCAAGTCTCGTTTCGTTGAACGGTTGTCAAGTTATGGACAAAAGAAGTTTTGCAAATTTTGATGAAATGTCGAAACGGGAACTGAAATTCTCGCTGATCTGCGTTGTTTCATATATAAAAAAAATACCACTGAATTCTTTGCTGTAAGGTCTAATAAATAACTCTAGCCGTTTGTCAATTCGAGTCTCGACGATTTTTCTAAAAATCATCAAAGTTGACAGTTTGGTCACATTTTAAAATTCTAAAAAGAGCTGAAACTTTTTTATTTAAAAATGTCAGTTTTGTATCAGTTGTCATGATCGGCCTGATATGTGTTTACTCTTGCCAAAAATCATGTTATATCTTTGTGGTAACGAGAATTTGCAGGCTTTGACCGTTTGTCAATACGAGTTTTGAGGAATTTTCTAAAAATCTCCAAAGTAGGCTACTCGGTCACTTTTGTAAATTTATTAAAGCTGAAAAATTAACTTTGAAACGCCAAAAACGCGTTGGCAACTACGAGTTGTCTAGGTTTAGTTTACTTCTGTAATATTTATGCTTACTTTTTTTGGTAATGTGTAACTTTTATCTTTGGCCGTTTATCAATCGGAGTTCCGATAATTTTTCTAAAAATAGCTGAAGTGGCTCGTTTAGTCATGTTTGACCGAAAATCATTTTTGTATAAGTTATTATATATTTGCATGCGACCTCATTTTTACTTTGACCTTTGACTTTTGACTTTAACCTTTGACTTTTGACTTTGAACTTTGACTTTTCCTGTTAACTTTTCAGTTAACTTTTTGTGTTGATTTTCTCTAAAAAAAAAAAAAAAAAAACCTAAAATACTATTTTATGATTATGAAACCATTTGTGTTACGTTGTTTCACACGTCACCTTTTACTAGAATCTTAATTGAGCATGAGTAATATAACATGTTACTATACTGTAGAGTTAGACTCGAGTTATAGGATAGGATTACACTATGACCTGACCTAAATTGCTATACAAATATTGACCAACATATAAATATATATAATTAATATAGGTTCGTGAATCCGAGGCCAACCTTGCACTTGTTCAATGACGTTATATGTATTTTTACTACGAAATACAGTATGGTGAGTTTCATATGATCCCTTTTACTCTTTACATTTTTGGGCTGAGAATACATGCAAATGCTTTATTAACTGTTTTACAATATTTATATGCGTGAGTTTCATTTGCCTTTTTACCCTTTATATTTTTGGGACTGAGAATACATGCGCTTTTATAAATGTTTGACGAAATAGACACAAGTAATTGAAACTACATTCTATGGTTGAATTATCGAAATCGAATATGCCCCTTTTTATTAAATTCTGGTAATCTAAGAATTAGGGAACAGACACCCTAATTGATGCGAATCCTAAAGATAGATCTATCGGGCCTAACAAACCCCATCCAAAGTACCGGATGCTTTAGTACTTCGAAATTTATATCATGTCCGAAGGAGGATCCCGGAATGATAGGGGATATTCTTATATGCATATTGTTAATGTCGGTTACCAGGTGTTCACCATATGAATGATTATTTTTGTCTCTATGCATGGGACGTATATTTATTAGAACTGGAAATGAAATTCTTGTGGTCTATTAAAATGATGGAAATAAATGATTATGATAAACTAATGAACTCACCAACCTTTTGGTTGACACTTTAAAGCATGTTTATTCTCAGGTGTTAAAGAAATCTTCCGCTGTGCATTTGCTCATTTTAAAGATATTACTTGGAGTCTTTCATAGCATATTTCGAAGAACGTTGCATTCGAGTCATTGAGTTCATCAAAGATTATTATTAAATCAATTTATAGTTGGATAGTGGATATTATGAAATGGTATGCATGCCTGTCAATTTTCGATGTAAAGAAAGATTGTCTTTTAAAAACGAATGCAATGTTTGTAAAATGTATCATATAGAGGTCAAATACCTCGCAATGTAATCAACTATTGTGAATCGTTTATAATGTATATGAACGGGTCCTTTCAGTTTATATGCTTGGTGACTACACTAGCATGGTCTAGGACCGACAATGTACTAAGGGTCTAGTTAGATGTTTCACTACGAAAGAGTCCTCTGTCGGAATTCAAAGCTTGATAGACTTACTACAACTGGTGTGCCTCAGTCGATCTTACGTTGTATCCGATAGACTTCTCTTACCAAGGGGTGACACAGATAGTGTACTCTGAATCGGGGTTCGCGACTTCCCAATAACAGAGCCTATAACTACGTTCTATTAGTTGGAAAAGCGATTGAGTTTAAAGCATAATCGGAAAGCATTTCGACAGCATACACAAACCATAATATTATTTCGGCATTATAACTGCTTACATCATAGCATACACTAAAGATAACTACTCGCTAATCATGGCAACAATATCATAAAACATTATATAAGATAAAGGATAGAAGTACCAGTAGATTAAACGAGTTCTGAATACAAAAGTGACAACTTCAAGACTCCAGATCACTCCTAATACAATCTTCAGCATTCTTCTCCGGGTACTAGGTTTCTCACACGGAGTCGAAGGCCTTGAGAGTATGACTAATATTGTACAAGAGAGAGAAAGAAGTGAATTGAAGTGTGTGTTGTAATGAATGACAAAGACCCTTTAAATAAGCAAAGTTTTTGCCTGCAAACGGCTGGCAAGCCGTATGGCAACCCGTTTGGTGAGCCGTATTTGGCAAGCCGTTTGCTTGGCAGCCCATTTCTTGGGGCCATTTGCTGGACCGTTTGGCAGGTCGTACCCCATACTGTCAAGCCGTATGGCAGGCCGTTTTGGTGCTGGTCAGCCTTCATTCACTGGATCGTAATTTGATTTCTTGTCTTTCACCATTTTTCCTCTAGAATCTTCGTTTTAGCTCCGATTCTCTTGATTCTTTTTGCACCGCCTTCGTAATTACTTGTTCTTCAATTCTAACCGACAAAGTGGGTATTTTGCCGACAAAGTTTGAATCTTTCTTGTTTTTGACCTTAATATCGGGGTGAAAACGTGACTTTTTAGCCGATATCAAATATCCCACACTTATACTTTGCTTGTCCTCAAGCAAACTCTCATTTCCTTAAGAATCTTTTCGATGTTTCTTTTCTAATAGCCTAAATGTTTGCTTTTATTATAAGAGCAAAAGATAAGGTGAGTCATCTATGTTAGGATTGAAATTATCTCTACAAGCATGCGAGGAGGTTACATGACATAGGCTAGCTTTCACGGGTCACTCAAATCACTCAAGTGTTTAGGGTTCCCTATAGATCTAAGAAATGAAAATGCTCATAGCCAGTCATGCTGTACCCATCATCATAGGCTTAATAAAGACTCAAATCCTTGCTGCTAATGCGAGAACGGTAGTAATCTCAGCTTTATGGGTCATTTGTCAATGATGAAAAAGGAATTTTGGAGTGGTAGTGAAGTTGTTTTTGAGGGGTGAGATAAAGGGTAATGTAGTCTTTATACAGACTTTTATTCGGATAGATAGGAGTGCTGAAGTATTTTGAGAAGCACTTTTGAACTTTTCTTCATTTGATAATCATTTTTGGTCGAGTTCTCTTCGGCATTTCTCTTATTTAGTTCTGCTCCTTTTTCAGAACCATATATATATATATATATATATATATATATATATATATATATATATATATATATATATATATATATATATATATATATATATACATATATTTTGAGACTTCATCTCGAGAAACTTTTAGCAGGTAAATTTTTTCAAGACCTTTGCCATGATACTTGAGAGTTTTATAACATCGGGTTTTCGGAAGGAGTTCTCGTTTTCTAGATTTTTCGAGTAATATTAAAGGTGATGTGGAGTAGAAGTGGTGGAGGTGTGGAAGGCTTATGTTTGACAAATGGCTAGCTCTTTTAATTACTACCGAATCACGTTTCGCTACTTGGAGATGTAGATCTAAAGTAAGTTCTGATTCTGAGCACAGACATCGGCACTCTTAACGGAAAATAGTGAAGCATTAAAGATGAATGCTGGTCTTATTTGGGGTGCCTCACCATAATCAATTTAGGTCGATAATACCTTAGTCATGCAATGCTCTATTAGAGATTCCAATCTAACAAGATTTCCACCTTACTTAAGCCTTATTTTTATTGACAAACGTTTTAGGTTTTCAAAAATACTTTTTCGAAAAGGGTTTCTTTCAAAAATTTTGAAATTTGGCTTAAGGACTTGGAATCTTCGTAATGGGTTATTATAATACAACATAAAAAGATACCAACATCCCACACTTAGATGAACATTGTCCTCAATGTTCCTAGGGTATCCCACACTTAGGAGTTTTAGTTGAAGATTTGGGAGTATTTGTCTAGTGCTTTTATTGGGGGTTATCCCACACTTAGTGATAAGCTAGGATGTGGCATAGTTTGAATCTTGAGCTAGTAGCGAAAAAGAAAGAAATACCCCTAGCAGATGCGGCTGGCTTCCAATCCTTGCGTCTTTATCGGCTCATTTGTCATCCTTTATTCTTCTACTCTACTTTATTGCACGGGTTGCCTCCCGAGAAGTGCTTTTGTTTAAGGTCGTTGGCTCGACCGTAGTGATGCTTTAAAAATCAAACATTCCTCGCTGTTGGTTGTGATCTTGATCTTCTCGAGGGAATGTGAGTCTTGGTGGATAAATCCTGAGAAAGTGTTAGACCAATAGTGGTAACAGATCCGGTACTACTCTTGAAGATCTTCTGAAAGATAAGTAGTGCGCAGTTTCGGCTCTTGATAAGTCTTGAAGTCCGATAAGAATATGATCCACGGCTCTGCTGGTTGACCCATGAATGTCAATCATAGAAGCAGTGCTGGTGGTGATTATTTCTCTAACGGGATGCTTATTTCGGAGGTCTTCAAATAATGTCAGAAACTGTATCTTTAGAATCTCGAAGTCTTCGGAACGGTGATCTCCACTGTAGGAGTCTGTTGCTTTGCACAGATTACTTAAAAGATGAAGCTGGAAAGAAGTGAACATCAATCCTAATTCGAGTATTAATTTCACCGTCTTTGAGTATATCTCCCGACATCCAGCTTTAAATGTGAAACTTGGATCTGCGAATTCGTGGAAGATATGTGATAGCTGCTTCGTAACATAGGTGGCAATGTTGACTCGGTCTGGTTCAAGATAAGAGAACGGATTGTTTCGCCTTGCTTCCTCCATAACAGCGTCTCGTAACTCTTTGATAATCAGATTAGCGTGGTGATCAATTGTTACGAAAATCACTAGTCTGTCTGGTGTGCTTTCGAAATTATCTCTTTCCAAAAGAGCGAAAAAGCTGTGAATATCCTCGATCATTTACAAATCAGAGTGATAAGTTGGGAGTCCGGTGGAAAGATCCATATGCTTCCGGATGAGAGTCAGTATTGCTCGTTGGTTTCGTGAGAACGGAAGTGCAGGTCCGGCTAAGGCGTTGTAGACCCTAGAGTAAATGATCTTCTGATCTCGACAGAATATTGTCTCAAGAATAGTGCGAACCACTGAATTGTGCTCTCGTTGCCTTTCTTCGTGATAGATATGATCGTGAAGAGAATTGATAAAGTCTTGAATGCGTTCTTCTAGGATTTCAACATCATTGTCTTTTCGGAGATAGAGGTGGTGTTCTTCTCTGATTGCCATAATTCGTTCTGTTAAGCGTAGCGAAAAATCAATGGTTGATTTTTGGATGGCTTTGAGGATGTCTTCAAATTCATCGGTATCATTGATGAAGGTAATCATGTCTGCGTGTGTGGATATAATCAGAATTCGATCTGAAGAAGAGTCCGGCTCCCCTTGATCTGGTTCAGTTGGAGAGTGTGAGTTATTCAGAATGTCTTCATGTTGCTCTTCCTCGTTATCATCGGTGTAATGTTCTTCTGAGGATGCGTCTGATGAAAGGGTTTCTTCAGTATTCCGATTCTCCACTTTGATACTTGCAGGATCAATTTCTATATCCTTAACCTCAGCCTTGTCGGTCTTCTTCTTGAAGCAAATGATTAAACTGTGATCTTCCGTTTCAAGCCTCATTATTTCTTCATGACGCTCAGTACTTGGAGCGGGTATTTTTGCAGTTTCTTTTACGTCTTCCATTTCCTCTTCCTCCTCAGATTCCTCCTCTTTCCCTATTTCTTCGCTGGGATCCTCTTCTTCCATTTCTGGGTCGTCTACAGATTGTGATTCGACACCCATCTCGATATCATCGGCTGGTGGTGAAGACTCGTCATTGGAAGTGATCCGTCTGGTGGAAATAGCAAACATCTCTGCATGTCTAGAAAGATCGGTTGGTCGGTCAATTTTGAAGGTAACGCTCTCCCCATGCGATCGTACGATCAAGGTTTGATTGTACACATCAATGATAGTCCTAGCCGTATTCATGAAAGATCTTCCTAACACTACTAGTGTGTGTAGGTCTTCCTTAATATCCATTACTACGAAATCCGTAGGATACAAGAATTTGTCGACTTTCACCAAGATGTTCTCAACTATGCCCTTAGGATATCGAATTGTGTGATCGGCAAGTTAGATTGTCATTTTGGTTGGTGACAAGTCTCCTAACTCTAATCTCTTGTAGAGAGAGTAGGGGATTAGGTTGATACTTGCTCCTAAATCTGCTAGCGCATGAATGGTTCTAGATTGGTAGATTGAAAACGAGAAAACGAATCGGCCCGTATCTCCTAGCTTTGGTGGTAGAGAGTTTCTGAGTAATGCAGAGCATTCTTCACTCAGTGGAATTTTGTTAGAGTCTGGTATCCTCTCCTTTGTAGAAAGAAGCCTTCGGATGTATCTCTTCTGGTTGGGAACTTTGGACATAGTGTCCAGGAATCTTCCATCAAGTTTGAAGGAATCAAGCTTGGATGGTTCTTCTTGTATCCTTCCAGGATAAGGTACGCAAACTGGAGTTTCAGGGGTCAGCTTCTGAGTATATGTCGATTTGTTCTTGAGCCTAGCTGACCTTCTCCGCGGTTCTTCCTCTGGGATCACGGAATCCATTTGCTTTGCTTCTTCTATGTGGGGATTTTGGATAGTATTACTTGGCAATCTTCCCTGCGGTCGGGTTTCAAGGCGTTGTGATAACTGTTCGAGCTGCGTTTCCAAACTTTTGAGCAGAGCCAATTGATTTCTCATTAGTATCTCCGTCTAATCTTGTCTGGCTGCAGTTCTCTGATTAGTTGCTTTTGAAATCTGGGTGGTAGGGAAATTTTCCTCAACTGGGGACCAGTGAGTGGAAGTAGTTGATCGTAGGTCAATTGAGATTGTTGGGCTGGATAAGGTGGATAGAGATAGCGGAAAGGTTGATTGTTTCGCTGAAATTGATTAACCCTAGGTGGTTGATTGAATCCGGGATTTGGTGGACGAGCTGGGTATTGAATGTAACAGACTGAACCGTCAGGGTTTTCGTACTCAACTTGATATTCTTCAGTGGGTTGCGGGTTGGTACAATTAACACAAGTCTGAGCTTGGTTAACCTGCAGCGGCTGCGTCTTCAATTCTCCGAGTTGTTTAGCAAGAGATTCCATCTTATCCGTGAGGGATTTGATGGCCTCCGTTTGATTGTTAAGTGCAGAGAGTGGGGCAGATGATGAAGCTGTTTCACCACTGTTCCAGTCATGATGATGCATTGTCATGTTCTCGAGCAATTCTCATGCTTCGTCTGCGGTTTGGTTCATCAGATTCCCTTGAGCTGCTGCATCGTTCGTCGTCCTATGATTTACCGTAAGACCATTGTAGAAGGTACAGATTTGGGCTGACCGTTCTAGCTGGTGATTAGGGCATTTCTTCAGCAGGGTTTTGTTTTGAATCGCTCCCATGCAGTGTAAAGAGATTCATCATGACTTTGTTTGAAGTTAATGATGTCATTCTTCAGTTTGGTTTGTTTAGAAGGAGGGAAATATTTGGTTAGGAATTTAGTAGCCATCTCCGTCCATAACGTGATGGAATCTTTTTCCAGTCCTTCAAATCAAGTTTGAGCATGATGAGTGAGAGAATAGGGGAACAAGTATAGCCGGACTATATCTTGTCCTATCCCTGGCTGTTTGTAAGAGTTCGAAAGAGATATGAATTTATCAAGGTGAGAATTAGGATCGTCGTTCAGTAATCCATGAAACTGATAGCTATTTTGGATAAGCTGGATGATGTGATGTTTTAACTCGAACGAGTGTCCTTGAATCTCTGGAAATCTGATTGGTCCTCCTCGACCTTCAATCGAGGTTTTGGTGTTTTCTACTAAAGTAACGCGTAACGCCATTTGATTCCCGATTCATGCTTCCTTGCGTGCTTTAGAGATTATTGCGTCTGGATCTGGTACGAATAGCAATGACCCTGGTCTAGATCGGGTTTGGGTCATACACTAGGTATGCCTTTTTGTTTTTAATTTTTCGCAGATAAACTAAGATAATCTAAAGTAAGCTAAACTAGTCTAAGGTAATCTAAATCTAAGGTTATCTAATTTTATCTAGTTTGATCTAAAGTAGTCTAAAGTAATCTAGGGTAATCTAATTTAATTAACTAACTATCCTATGGTTGAATATGTTTTTGATTCTGGCTACCGATTCCCTGGTATTTTGGTAACAGAGCTCCGCATGAACTATTCAACAAACCAAGTGGCCAGGCCGACTACGGAGAGGCAGGATCCTTTTGGTCCCAATATAATTGGTGACTGTTTGGAAAATCCAACAACCAAGTCCGTGTATAATTGTCTTTCTTGGACACCACTAAATGCTTGTGAATAAGTTTGATAGAGAGTAGTATTGCCTGATACCAGTTCCCCGGCAGTGGGGCCAAAAACTACGTATTCTCCCGTGATATGGCCGAAACAGACGGTTTTTATTTGAGCGGTGTCGTCGGGCTACGGCTCGCCAGGATCAGCCACTCGTGGGAGAGGGTACTGTTTTAAATTTATATTTAGCGGGGCCTAAATCTTACTAATCCTTATAAGTAAGGGAAGTATGGCCTAGAGTCGTATTTTTGAGATATCAGTAGAATCGAACCTATATTTAAGCCTAAGATAGTTAGGGAGTAGTGGTTATTTATTTTGGGATTTTCTAATTTATAAGATAGATAAAGTAAATGCGATAAAATTCGTAATTCATATAAGGTTAAAGTGAGTGCATACTATGACTTCATCAGTTATTCTACCGAGATTATGGAATGCTGGCTCATGAATAGGCAGAGGCCTTGTATTCATTACACTGGTCCTAAACGCCCCTGTCATAAGACATGTCACTGGGTACTGCGTTAGGCTTGAAGATTCTGAATAGACAGCAACGTCCCTTACCCCCGACGCCCGTGCAGTCTGACTACAGGCATACATGTTCAAACGGCTCATCCAATTGAGCGACTCGGTTGGATGACGTATTAACATTCCAAAATGGTCTAAAATTTCTTAAGCATAATAGAATACATGGTTTACCATATCCGAGATACGTGATGTGTTTCAATGCTTTCGTTAATGATTGGTTTTGAAAGATAGTTAGGCCCTTAAAAAGAGTTCAACCATAAAGAACACCATGGCCAAGTCAAGCTGACTTCCATGAACACGTTCGGTTATCCTAACGGTCCAATCCTTTATGTGTCTAAACAAACAGTTCCTTAATTAACTAAGAATCCCTCAAGCGGGGTGCAATGCTTGAGACCGCGTTATGGTGCAGTGTACTGGTCAACACTAACCAGGTTCCATGGCCTTACTTAGCAGAGGTACAGCTTACAACAACTGTTGTGCTTCAGTGTGCACGTACGAAGTCTATATGCTTGGTGACTACACTAGCATGGTCTAGGACCGACAATGTACTAAGGGTCTAGTTAGATGTTTCACTACGAAAGAAATCTCGGTTAGCGCGGATTCATGATGACTCGGGTAGTTCGGTCATCTTGGTGATGAGGTGGTGAATTTCGGGTTGTGCGAATTCACTAAGGCTCGGGTAGTTCGGCCAACCTCGGTCATTGAAGTGGTGAAGGAGGTGAATCTCGGGTAGTGCGAATTCACTAAGGTCCGGGTAGTTCGGCCAACCTTCATGTGGTTTGGGTTAAGGGGTTATCCTTATTTATTTGTTGTTGATTATATTTATTGTATACGCGTATATACTTATCATTGTTTGTAGCATCTTGTGGCATTAGCTTGGTGATTACGTAGCATGTAGCTACTTTGTGTATGTGCTCTTTTGTAGTTTGTTTACCATGCGGAGCCGGTATGTGTTTATCTTGATGCTTGGTGATGCGTAGCCATTTTTTGCATATGTATGTGTACAGTATCTTTACATTCACTAAATATTAGCTTACCCACTCGTTGTTGCTATTTTTATAGGTTCGCATGATTGGTGGCTCGGGTAAGCATGGGGATTAGAGATCTTGGCTAGGTTGCTCTAGAAGATCTTGTTCTTGGACTCGATTAGGATTGGGTAGCATAGTCCCAATCACCATGCTCGGTTTTGTTGGAAATTAAAATAGCCGGGTCGTGTTCGCCCTTTCGAATATTTAAACTATGTATTAAATGTTTTAAAAGTTTATTGAACTTATTATTTGTGTTAAAGATGTTTTGGAAACATAATTGGGACCTAAATATTAATGTATTAACAAAAAAATTACGGGCCGGTTTAAATACGGGTTGGGTTGTTTCAGTATGAGGGTAGTTTCTTGGAGGGGCTTTGGCAACAAAGATAAAGGTAGAATGGTTGCTAAGTTGATTAATAAGTTCCAAATTCAATTTTTGGCTATACAAGAAACTATGGTTGAGAATGTGTGTAGTGACCCGAACTTTTCCATGTTTATATATATTAATTGAGATTGATATTTACATGATTAAATGTTTCCAACATGTTAAGCAATTAAACTTGTTAAGACTTGATTAATTGAAATATGTTTCATATAGACAATTGACCACCCAAGTTGACCGGCGATTCACGAACGTTAAAACTTGTAAAAATGACATGACGATATATATATGGATATACATATGGTTAACATGAGATTATGATAAGTAAGTATCTCCATAAGTATATTAATAATGAGTTACATACATATAAACAAGACTACTAACTTAAGGATTTCGAAACGAGACATATATGTAACGATTATCGTTGTAACGACATTTAAATGAATATATATCATATTAAGATATATTAATATATCATAATATCATGATAATATAATAATTTAAAATCTCATTTGATATTATAAACATTGGGTTAACAACATTTAACAAGATCGTTAACCTAAAGGTTTCAAAACAACACTTACATGTAACGACTAACGATGACTTAACGACTCAGTTAAAATGTATATACATGTAGTGTTTTAATATGTATTTATACACTTTTGAAAGACTTCAATACACTTATCAAAATACTTCTACTTAACAAAAATGCTTACAATTACATCCTCGTTCAGTTTCATCAACAATTCTACTCGTATGCACCCGTATTCGTACTCGTACAATACACAGCTTTTAGATGTATGTACTATTGGTATATACACTCCAATGATCAGCTCTTAGCAGCCCATGTGAGTCACCTAACACATGTGGGAACCATCATTTGGCAACTAGCATGAAATATCTCATAAAATTACAAAAATATGAGTAATCATTCATGACTTATTTACATGAAAACAAAATTACATATCCTTTATATCTAATCCATACACCAACGACCAAAAACACCTACAAACACTTTCATTCTTCAATTTTCTTCATCTAATTGATCTCTCTCAAGTTCTATCTTAAAGTTCTAAGTGTTCTTCATAAATTCTACAAGTTCTAGTTACATAAAATCAAGAATACTTTCAAGTTTGCTAGCTCACTTCCAATCTTGTAAGGTGATCATCCAACCTCAAGAAATCTTTGTTTCTTATAGTAGGTTATCATTCTAATACAAGGTAATAATCATATTCAAACTTTGGTTCAATTTCAAAAACTATAACAATCTTATTTCAAGTGATGATCTTACTTGAACTTGTTTTCTTGTCATGATTCTGCTTCAAGAACTTCGAGCCATCCAAGGATCCGTTGAAGCTAGATCCATTTTTCTCTTTTCCAGTAGGTTTATCCAAGGAACTTAAGGTAGTAATGATGTTCATAACATCATTCGATTCATACATATAAAGCTATCTTATTCGAAGGTTTAAACTTGTAATCACTAGAACATAGTTTAGTTAATTCTAAACTTGTTCGCAAAAAAAGTTAATCCTTCTAACTTAACTTTTAAAATCAACTAAACACATGTTCTATATCTATATGATATGCTAACTTAATAATTTAAAACCTGAAAACACGAAAAACACCGTAAAATCGGATTTACGCCGCCGTAGTAACACCGCGGGCTGTTTTGGGTTAGTTAATTAAAAACTATGATAAACTTTGATTTAAGAGTTGTTATTCTGAGAAAATGATTTTTATTATGAGCATGAAACTATATCCAAAAATTATGGTTAAACTCAAAGTGGAAGTATGTTTTCTAAAATGGTCATCTAGACGTCGTTCTTTCGACTGAAATGACTACCTTTACAAAAACGACTTGTAACTTATTTTTCCGACTATAAACCTATACTTTTTCTGTTTAGATTCATAAAATAGAGTTCAATATGAAACCATAGCAATTTGATTCACTCAAAACGGATTTAAAATGAAGAAGTTATGGGTAAAACAAGATTGGATAATTTTTCTCATTTTAGCTACGTGAAAATTGGTAACAAATCTATTCCAACCATAACTTAATCAACTTGTATTGTATATTATTTAATCTTGAGATACTATAGACATGTATACAATGTTTCGACCTATCATGTCGACACATCTATATATATTTCGGAACAACCATAGACACTCTATATGTGAATGTTGGAGTTAGCTATACAGGGTTGAGGTTGATTCCAAAATATATATAGTTTGAGTTGTGATCAATACTGAGATACGTATACACTGGGTCATGGATTGATTCAAGATAATATTTATCGATTTATTTCAGTACATCTAACTGTGGACAACTAGTTGTAGGTTATTAACGAGGACAGCTGACTTAATAAACTTAAAACATCAAAATATATTAAAAGTGTTGTAAATATATTTTGAACATACTTTGATATATATGTATATATTGTTATAGGTTCGTGAATCAACCAGTGGCCAAGTCTTACTTCCCGACGAAGTAAAAATCTGTGAAAGTGAGTTATAGTCCCACTTTTAAAATCTAATATTTTTGGGATGAGAATACATGCAGGTTTTATAAATGATTTACAAAATAGACACAAGTACGTGAAACTACATTCTATGGTTGAATTATCGAAATCGAATATGCCCCTTTTTATTAAGTCTGGTAATCTAAGAATTAGGGAACAGACACCCTAATTGACGCGAATCCTAAAGATAGATCTATTGGGCCTAACAAACCCCATCCAAAGTACCGGATGCTTTAGTACTTCGAAATTTATATCATATCCGAAGGGTGTCCCGGAATGATGGGGATATTCTTATATATGCATCTTGTTAATGTCGGTTACCAGGTGTTCACCATATGAATGATTTTTATCTCTATGTATGGGATATGTATTGAAATATGAAATCTTGTGGTCTATTATTATGATTTGATATATATAGGTTAAACCTATAACTCACCAACATTTTTGTTGACGTTTTAAGCATGTTTATTCTCAGGTGATTATTAAGAGCTTCCGCTATCGCATACTTAAATAAGGACGAGATTTGGAGTCCATGCTTGTATGATATTGTGTAAAAACTGCATTCAAGAAACTTATTTTATTGTAACATATTTGTATTGTAAACCATTATGTAATGGTCGTGTGTAAACAGGATATTTTAGATTATCATTATTTGATAATCTACGTAAAGGTTTTTAAACCTTTATTTATGAAATAAAGGTAATGGTTTGTTTTAAAATGAATGCAGTCTTTGAAAAATGTCTCATATAGAGGTCAAAACCTCGCAACGAAATCAATTAATATGGAACGTTTTTAATCAATAAGAACGGGACATTTCAGTTGGTATCCGAGCGTTGGTCTTAGAGAACCAGAATTTTGCATTAGTGTGTCTTATCGAGTTTGTTAGGATGCATTAGTGAGTCTGGACTTCGACCGTGTTTACTTGAAAAATGATTGCTTAACAAATTTTGTTGGAAACTATATATTTTTAACATGTGAATATTATGTGATATATTAATCTCTTAACGCGTTTGATATTATGTGATAGATGTCTACCTCTAGAACAAGTCCCGGAGAGGACTGATTCACAAGTTCCCGGAGAGGAACCGGAAGAAGAGTCGGAACCGGAAGAAGAATCGGAACCGGAAGAAGAATCGGAACCGAAAGAAGAAATAGAACCGGTGGGGGAAATAATAAAACGGTTAAGTAAAAGAGAATCCTCAACCAACCGACCAAGGTTAATTATGGTCAATGGTGTTTCCGCCAAGGAAGCAAAATATTGGGAGGATTACCAATTCTCCGATGAATCGGATTCCGACGAGAATTCCGATGATGTTATAGAAATTACCCCAACTGAATTTAAAAAGGCAAAAGAAAATAATAAGGGAAAGGGCATAAAAATAGAGAAATCTAATTCCAACCCCGATGAACTTTATATGTATCGCCAACCCCCGAAGTCCTTAAGTTGTAACAATGACCCGAGAACCTCTAAACCACCAGGTTTTTCTAAACCGTTGTGGAAAACGACAGTTAGTATTAGGGGAACATCATATATCCCTAGAAACTTGGCAAAACGAACCAAAACCGAAGAAGAAGAAACGAGCGAGTCGGAATAAGATAGTTGTATTCGTGTGTTGTAATATATGTAATATAGTGTTCTTATGCTTTATGATATATGTAAAAATTGCTTGTATTAATAAGTATTTTTTTATGAATCTAACTCTTGTCTATTTTACAGTTTAAAAACACAAAATGGATAGACAACCCAATATTTTAAGAGACCTATCCGGAGACATGATTGATGAAATCTTGTCTAGAGTCGGCCAGAATTCCTCGGCACAACTATTTAAGGCGAGATCAGTTTGTAAGACATTCGAAGAACGTTCCAAGAATGTCTTGGTTTATAAGAGACTTTCGTTTGAAAGATGGGGGATATCACATTGGGAAACCCATAAGTTACGATGTGTTTACTTTGACGCATATATTGCGGGGAACCCAAATGCTATTTTACGCAACGGGTTAAGAAATTATTTTGACTCAATATATCCGAATATTGGACTTCGTGATTTAGAAAAAGCGGCTAACATGCAACATAAAGAAGCATGTTATGCTTACGGATTAGTAATGTTCGCTTCTCACCAAAGTGAGAACAAGAACATCGGGCTACAACTATTAAACAAAATGTTTCCACAAATGACGGAGTCGGTAATTGGGGTAAGAAATGAGGTTTTTAGATTATTACGGGACTGTTGGACATTACGTAACCCTCGTCCCTTTGACGACGTTAAAACACGCTGTCTTATCAACGGCCATAACTGTTATGTTCCACAAGACCAAGGATGGGAAGTAATCCTAGTAAAACCAGAATGCATGACTTGTTTCTGGACGTATGAATTACGTGTCTTTATTGCCTTTGCTGAACGACTTGTGTACTAGCTAGAATTATCTTCACAACCATCTTGTATCAAATTTATTGTGTGCTATATGTAAAATAATCGGTATTGTAAGTTTGTAAAATATTGTGTAAAAGTTTGAACACGAAATATTATTATAATCAGTTTTTCATATAGAATTGTAGTAGTTGAATTGTATGTTAGCTACTAAGTATGAACTTAACGGGTAGGTACTACCCGAATTTAAACTTATAAAATGCTAATATGAAGAAAAAGCTTTTATAAATGAGTTCATATTATGCTACGAAATACTATTAACTACTCTTAATATTCTGTATGATTAACTTGTTCCATTTGACTATTTTGAAGGAAATGGCACCGACTACTCGACACACCGTGAATATGAATGAAGAGGAATTCCGTACTTTTCTAGCTTCAAACATAGCCGCAGTACAGGCTACGCTACATACCAACAATAACCTTGGATCTAGCAGTACAGGAAATCGTGTAGGATGCACCTACAAAGAATTCACTGCCTGCAAACCTTTGGAATTTGATGGAACCGAAGGACCGATCGGATTGAAACGGTGGACCGAGAAGGTCGAATCGGTGTTTGCCATAAGTAAGTGTACTGAAGAGGACAAAGTGAAGTACGCTACGCATACCTTCACAGGTTCTGCGTTAACATGGTGGAATACCTATCTAGAGCAAGTGGGACAAGACGATGCGTACGCACTACCGTGGTCAGCATTCAAACACTTGATGAACGAGAAGTACCGTCCCAGAACCGAGGTCAATAAGCTCAAGACAGAACTTAGAGGGTTACGAATCCAAGGATTTGATATTACCACGTACGAAAGACGATTCACAGAATTGTGCCTATTGTGTCCGGGAGCATTCGAAGATGAGGAAGAGAAGATCGACGCGTTTGTGAAAGGATTACCGGAAAGAATCCAAGAAGATATAAGTTCACACGAGCCCGCCTCCATACAACAGGCATGTAGAATGGCTCACAAACTAGTGAACCAGATTGAAGAAAGAATTAAAGAACAGACTGCTGAAGAGGCCAATGTGAAGCAAGTCAAAAGAAAGTGGGAGGAAAACGGTGATAAGAATCACCAATACAACAACAACAGCAATTACAACAATAATCGCAACAATTATCCCAACAATCGCAACATCAATCGCAACTACAACAAACGGCCCAACAAAAACAACAACAACAACAACAACAACAACAACAACAGCAACTACAACAATCATCCCAACAACAATAATAACCGCAACAACAACAACAACAATCAGAAGCAGCTATGCCAAAGGTGTGAAAAGTATCACTCGGGGTTCTGCACCAAATTTTGCAACAAGTGTAAAAGAAATGGTCATAGCACGGCGAAGTGTGAGGTCTACGGACCAGGGGTTAATAGAACGAAAGGAACAAATGGTGTCGGAACGAGTAATGGCGGAGCAAGTAGCGTCGGAGCAAGTTATGCCAATGTAGTTTGTTATAAATGTGGAAAACCGGGCCACATTATTAGAAATTGCCCGAACCAGGAGAACACGAATGGACAAGGCCGCGGAAGAGTTTTCAATATTAATGCGGCAGAGGCACAGGAAGACCCGGAGCTTGTACGGGTACGTTTCTTATTGACAATAAATCTGCTTACGTTTTATTTGATTTGGGTGCGGATAGAAGCTATATGAGTAGAGATTTTTGTGCTAAATTAAGTTGTCCATTGACGCCTTTGGATAGTAAATTTTTTACTCGAATTAGCAAATGGTAAATTAATTTCAGCAGATAATATATGTCGGAATCGAGAAATTAAACTGGTTAGCGAAACATTTAAGATTGATTTGATACCAGTAGAGTTAGGGAGTTTTGATGTGATAATCGGTATGGACTGGTTGAAAGAAGTGAAAGCAGAGATCGTTTGTTACAAAAATGCAATTCGCATTATACGAGAAAAAGGAAAACCCTTAATGGTGTACGGAGAAAAGGGCAACACGAAGCTACATCTTATTAGTAATTTGAAGGCACAAAAACTAATAAGAAAAGGTTGCTATGCTGTTCTAGCACACGTCGAGAAAGTACAAACTGAAGAAAAGAGCATCAATGATGTTCCCATTGCAAAAGAATTTCCCGATGTATTTCCGAAAGAATTACCGGGATTACCCCCACATCGATCCGTTGAATTTCAAATAGATCTTGTACTAGGAGCTGCACCAATAGCTCGTGCTCCTTACAGACTCGCACCCAGCGAGATGAAAGAACTGCAAAGCCAATTACAAGAACTTTTAGAGCGTGGTTTCATTCGACCAAGCACATCACCGTGGGGAGCTCCTGTTTTGTTTGTCAAGAAGAAAGATGGTACATTCAGGTTGTGTATCGACTACCGAGAGTTGAACAAACTTACCATCAAGAACCGCTACCCACTACCCAGAATCGACGACTTATTTGATCAACTACAAGGCTCGTCTGTTTATTCAAAGATTGACTTACGTTCCGGGTATCATCAAATGCAGGTGAATGAAGATGATATTCCAAAGACTGCTTTCAGAACACGTTACGGTTATTACGAGTTTATGGTCATGCTGTTTGGTTTAACTAATGCACCAGCAGTGTTCATGGACCTTATGAACCGAGTGTGTGGACCATACCTTGACAAGTTTGTCATTGTTTTCATTGATGACATACTTATTTACTCAAAGAATGACCAAGAACACGGTGAACATTTGAGAAAGGTGTTAGAAGTATTGAGGAAGGAAGAATTGTACGCTAAGTTTTCAAAGTGTGCATTTTGGTTGGAAGAAGTTCAATTCCTCGGTCACATAGTGAACAAAGAAGGTATTAAGGTGGATCCGGCAAAGATAGAAACTGTTGAAAAGTGGGAAACCCCGAAAACTCCGAAACATATACGCCAGTTTTTAGGACTAGCTGGTTACTACAGAAGGTTCATCCAAGATTTTTCCAGAATAGCAAAACCCTTGACTGCATTAACGCATAAAGGGAAGAAATTTGAATGGAATGATGAACAAGAGAAAGCGTTTCAGTTATTGAAGAAAAAGCTAACTACGGCACCTATATTGTCATTGCCTGAAGGGAATGATGATTTTGTGATTTATTGTGACGCATCAAAGCAAGGTCTCGGTTGTGTATTAATGCAACGAACGAAGGTGATTGCTTATGCGTCTAGACAATTGAAGATTCATGAACAAAATTATACGACGCATGATTTGGAATTAGGAGCGGTAGTTTTTGCATTAAAGACTTGGAGGCACTACTTATATGGGGTCAAAAGTATTATATATACCGACCACAAAAGTCTTCAACACATATTTAATCAGAAACAACTGAATATGAGGCAGCGTAGGTGGATTGAATTGTTGAATGATTACGACTTTGAGATTCGTTACCACCCGGGGAAGGCAAATGTGGTAGCCGATGCCTTGAGCAGGAAGGACAGAGAACCCATTCGAGTAAAATCTATGAATATAATGATTCACAATAACCTTACTACTCAAATAAAGGAGGCGCAACAAGGAGTTTTAAAAGAGGGAAATTTAAAGGATGAAATACCCAAAGGATCGGAGAAACATCTTAATATTCGGGAAGACGGAACCCGGTATAGGGCTGAAAGGATTTGGGTACCAAAATTTGGAGATATGAGAGAAATGGTACTTAGAGAAGCTCATAAAACCAGATACTCAATACATCCTGGAACGGGGAAGATGTACAAGGATCTCAAGAAACATTTTTGGTGGCCGGGTATGAAAGCCGATGTTGCTAAATACGTAGGAGAATGTTTGACGTGTTCTAAGGTCAAAGCTGAGCATCAGAAACCATCAGGTCTACTTCAACAACCCGAAATCCCAGAATGGAAATGGGAAAACATTACCATGGATTTCATCACTAAATTGCCAAGGACTGCAAGTGGTTTTGATACTATTTGGGTAATAGTTGATCGTCTCACCAAATCAGCACACTTCCTGCCAATAAGAGAAGATGACAAGATGGAGAAGTTAGCACGACTGTATTTGAAGGAAGTCATCTCCAGACATGGAATACCAATCTCTATTATCTCTGATAGGGATGGCAGATTTATTTCAAGATTCTGGCAGACATTACAGCAACCATTAGGAACTCGTCTAGACATGAGTACTGCCTATCATCCACAAACTGATGGGCAGAGCGAAAGGACGATACAAACGCTTGAAGACATGCTACAGCATGTGTTATTGATTTCGGAAACTGTTGGGATCGACATCTACCGTTAGCAGAATTTTCCTACAACAACAGCTACCATTCAAGCATTGAGATGGCGCCGTTTGAAGCACTTTATGGTAGAAAGTGCAGGTCTCCGATTTGTTGGAGTGAAGTGGGGGATAGACAGATTACGGGTCCGGAGATTATACAAGAAACTACCGAGAAGATCATCCAAATTCAACAACGGTTGAAAACCGCCCAAAGTCGACAAAAGAGCTACGCTGACATTAAAAGAAAAGATATAGAATTTGAAATTGGAGAGATGGTCATGC
The DNA here is from genome assembly GCF_046630445.1 of Rutidosis leptorrhynchoides. Taxonomy (NCBI): domain Eukaryota; kingdom Viridiplantae; phylum Streptophyta; class Magnoliopsida; order Asterales; family Asteraceae; genus Rutidosis; species Rutidosis leptorrhynchoides. Next base: position 61,506,675 of record NC_092342.1, read on the forward strand.
TTAAAGTTGCACCTTGGAAAGGCGTTGTTCGATTTGGTAAACGAGGGAAATTAAATCCAAGGTATATTGGACCATTCAAGATTATTGATCGTGTCGGACCAGTAGCTTACCGACTTGAGTTACCTCAACAACTCGCGGCTGTACATAACACTTTCCACGTCTCTAATTTGAAGAAATGTTTTGCTAAAGAAGATCTCACTATTCCGTTAGATGAAATCCAAATCAACGAAAAACTCCAATTCATCGAAGAACCCGTCGAAATAATGGATCGTGAGGTTAAAAGGCTTAAGCAAAACAAGATACCAATTGTTAAGGTTCGATGGAATGCTCGTAGAGGACCCGAGTTCACCTGGGAGCGTGAAGATCAGATGAAGAAGAAATACCCGCATCTATTTCCAGAAGATTCGTCAACACCTTCAACAGCTTAAAATTTCGGGACGAAATTTATTTAACGGGTAGGTACTGTAGTGACCCAAACTTTTCCATGTTTATATATATTAATTGAGATTGATATTTACATGATTAAATGTTTCCAACATGTTAAGCAATTAAACTTGTTAAGACTTGATTAATTGAAATATGTTTCATATAGACAATTGACCACCCAAGTTGACCGGCGATTCACGAACGTTAAAACTTGTAAAAATGACATGACGATATATATATGGATATACATATGGTTAACATGAGATTATGATAAGTAAGTATCTCCATAAGTATATTAATAATGAGTTACATACATATAAACAAGACTACTAACTTAAGGATTTCGAAACGAGACATATATGTAACGATTATCGTTGTAACGACATTTAAATGAATATATATCATATTAAGATATATTAATATATCATAATATCATGATAATATAATAATTTAAAATCTAATTTGATATTATAAACATTGGGTTAACAACATTTAACAAGATCGTTAACCTAAAGGTTTCAAAACAACACTTACATGTAACGACTAACGATGACTTAACGACTCAGTTAAAATGTATATACATGTAGTGTTTTAATATGTATTTATACACTTTTTAAAGACTTCAATACACTTATCAAAATACTTCTACTTAACAAAAATGCTTACAATTACATCCTCGTTCAGTTTCATCAACAATTCTACTCGTATGCACCCGTATTCGTACTCGTACAATACACAGCTTTTAGATGTATGTACTATTGGTATATACACTCCAATGATCAGCTCTTAGCAGCCCATGTGAGTCACCTAACACATGTGGGAACCATAATTTGGCAACTAGCATGAAATATCTCATAAAATTACAAAAATATGAGTAATCATTCATGACTTATTTACATGAAAACAAAATTACATATCCTTTATATCTAATCCATACACCAACGACCAAAAACACCTACAAACACTTTCATTCTTCAATTTTCTTCATCTAATTGATCTCTCTCAAGTTCTATCTTCAAGTTCTAAGTGTTCTTCATATATTTTACAAGTTCTAGTTACATAAAATCAAGAATACTTTCAAGTTTGCTAGCTCACTTCCAATCTTGTAAGGTGATCATCCAACCTCAAGAAATCTTTGTTTCTTACAGTAGGTTATCATTCTAATACAAGGTAATAATCATATTCAAACTTTGGTTCAATTTCTATAACTATAACAATCTTATTTCAAGTGATGATCTTACTTGAACTTGTTTTCGTGTCATTATTCTGCTTCAAGAACTTCGAGCCATCCAAGGATCCGTTGAAGCTAGATCCATTTTTCTCTTTTCCAGTAGGTTTATCCAAGGAACTTAAGGTAGTAATGATGATCATAACATCATTCGATTCATACATATAAAGCTATCTTATTTGAAGGTTTAAACTTGTAATCACTAGAACATAGTTTAGTTAATTCTAAACTTGTTCGCAAAAAAAGTTAATCCTTCTAACTTGACTTTTAAAATCAACTAAACGCATGTTCTATATCTATATGATATGCTAACTTAATGATTTAAAACCTGAAAACACGAAAAACACCGTAAAACCGGATTTACGCCGTCGTAGTAACACCGCGGGCTGTTTTGGGTTAGTTAATTAAAAACTATGATAAACTTTGATTTAAAAGTTGTTATTCTGAGAAAATGATTTTTATTATGAGCATGAAACTATATCCAAAAATTATGGTTAAACTCAAAGTGGAAGTATGTTTTCTAAAATGGTCACCTAGACGTCGTTCTTTCGACTGAAATGACTACCTTTAAAAAAACGACTTGTAACTTATTTTTCCGACTATAAACCTATACTTTTTCTGTTTAGATTCATAAAATAGAGTTCAATATGAAACCATAGCAATTTGATTCACTCAAAACGGATTTAAAATGAAGAAGTTATGGGTAAAACAAGATTGGATAATTTTTCTCATTTTAGCTACGTGAAAATTGGTAACAAATCTATTCCAACCATAACTTAATCAACTTGTATTGTATATTATTTAATCTTGAGATACCATAGACACGTATACAATGTTTCGACCTATCATGTCGACACATCTATAGATATTTCGGAACAACCATAGACACTCTATATGTGAATGTTGGAGTTAGCTATACAGGGTTGAGGTTGATTCCAAAATATATATAGTTTGAGTTGTGATCAATACTGAGATACGTATACACTGGGTCGTGGATTGATTCAAGATAATATTTATCAATTTATTTCTGTACATCTAACTGTGGACAACTAGTTGTAGGTTATTAACGAGGACAGCTGACTTAATAAACTTAAAACATCAAAATATATTAAAAGTGTTGTAAATATATTTTGAACATACTTTGATATATATGTATATATTGTTATAGGTTCGTGAATCAACCAGTGGCCAAGTCTTACTTCCCGACGAAGTAAAAATCTGTGAAAGTGAGTTATAGTCCCACTTTTAAAATCTAATATTTTTGGGATGAGAATACATGCAGGTTTTATAAATGATTTACAAAATAGACACAAGTACGTGAAACTACATTCTATGGTTGAATTATCGAAATCGAATATGCCCCTTTTTATTAAGTCTGGTAATCTAAGAATTAGGGAACAGACACCCTAATTGACGCGAATCCTAAAGATAGATCTATTGGGCCTAACAAACCCCATCCAAAGTACCGGATGCTTTAGTACTTCGAAATTTATATCATATCCGAAGGGTGTCCCGGAATGATGGGGATATTCTTATATATGCATCTTGTTAATGTCGGTTACCAGGTGTTCACCATATGAATGATTTTTATCTCTATGTATGGGATGTGTATTGAAATATGAAATCTTGTGGTCTATTATTATGATTTGATATATATAGGTTAAACCTATAACTCACCAACATTTTTGTTGACGTTTTAAGCATGTTTATTCTCAGGTGATTATTAAGAGCTTCCGCTATCGCATACTTAAATAAGGACGAGATTTGGAGTCCATGCTTGTATGATATTGTGTAAAAACTACATTCAAGAAACTTATTTTGTTGTAACATATTTGTATTGTAAACCATTATGTAATGGTCGTGTGTAAACAGGATATTTTAGATTATCATTATTTGATAATCTACGTAAAGGTTTTTAAACCTTTATTTATGAAATAAAGGTTATGGTTTGTTTTAAAATGAATGCAGTCTTTGAAAAATGTCTCATATAGAGGTCAAAACCTCGCAACGAAATCAATTAATATGGAACGTTTTTAATCAATAAGAACGGGACATTTTAATGTGTCTCTTACGGTTCGTAGAGAAGCATGGAAAGTGGTTATTTATGACGGTGTACAAGTAGAACCGAATGGGAGATCGGGGGGGGGGGGGGGGGGTTGTGTTGCTTTCATGTTGGAGGGCCGATTGTTACACCCTTAAAGATCATTTTGATTGTCGCAATTGGGTAGCCACATTACTCACTTATTTACCTTTTACTGTTGATGTTCTTATCATTAATGTTTATGCCCCTCAAAGTGAAATCGAAAAGCAAATTTTTTGGTTTTATATTACTAAGATGATCAATGGTTGAAACGGCCCAACTTGTGTTATGGGCGATTTCAATTCTACTTGTTTTCCTCATGAAAGATTAAGGGAAGAAATCAATGTGATTAATATGGCTAATTTTAATGACTTCATCTCAAGTGGTAGTTTAATTGATCAAAACTTACAAAATATGTTGTACACTTGGGATGGTCCCGATGGGAAAAAGTCTAGTATTGATGGAGTGTTAGTAAACATTGAATGGATTAATTTGTGGTCAGTGAGGTTCTCATTGTGGGTGATAAAAGCTCATCGGATCACAATCCTTTAATTTGGGGCAAAAAATCTCTTTTTTGGGGTCCAAAACCCTTTCGCTTCTTCAATGGGTGGTTCGAAGTGCCAAACTTTATTGAGGTATGTAAAACTTTATGGTGCTCGTATAATGATCATGGCTATGCTGCTTATGTTATTTTAGCTAAAAGTCAAAAGCTAAAAGAAGACTTGAAGCTTTGGAACAATGAACACGTTAATAAATCAAGGTTACATCTAGCGATTTTGGAAAGTCAGATTCATGACTTTTCACAGATTCAAGAGATCAGAGAACTCTCTAATGTGGAAGCTTTAAGGTTGGTTGATTTGAAACTAAAACGAAAAGCTCTACAAAGGCAAGAAAAAAGGAAGATGATGTTTAAAAGTCGTTATAATTGGTTAAGATTTGGGGATAAGAACACCAAATATTTTCATATCATGGCGAAAATTAAAAACAATTCATCAATAATCGCTGGTTTACAAATTAACGATGTGTGGATAGAAAATCCAGTGATTATCAAAGAGCATGTGTTGGGCATGTTTTGCTCATTATTCACGGCCCAGGTTACCAGTTTTGATGGGCTGGATTGGCCTGCCATTGGGCTAACAAAGCTACTGCCCCAGCAGGTTGGTTTTTTGGATTCATAGTTTGCAGAAGATGAAGTGTGGGAGGTTATAAAGAATTTTGATGGTAACAAAATGTCGGGTCTAGATGGCTTTTCCGTGTTGTTTTTTAAAAAGGGATGGAATTTTCTTAAGGAGGAGATTATGTTGCTTATGCTTCAATTTTATGCTAATGCAAACTTTCCATGTGGATTTAATTCTTCTTTTATAGTTCTTATTCCAAAATCCAATTGTCCAAATAAGATTGAACATATGAGGCCTATTAGCCTTATTGATGCCCCATATAAAATCATTGTAAAAACACTTGCTAATAGGCTAAGGTTCGTGGTTTCTCAAGTGGTAAGCATTAATCAAAATGGTTTTGTTCCCGATAAGCTTTTACTTGATGGTGTCATGTTAGTTAATGAACTTTGGTTCTTTGCAAAAAAGAGGAAAAAAGGAGTGGTTTTCTTAAAGATCGATTTTGCTAAGGCATATGATTGTGTTTCACACTCCTTTCTTTTAGAAGTACTTCATAATATGGGGTTTGGATCGTCTTTTATTGCATGGATAAAAGCATGTATTTCTAATGTTAAATTCTCGGTGTTAATCAACAGCTCTCCAACCAAGGAAGGGGAGATGAAATGCGGGCTAAGACAAGGTGTAACAACCCGTCAAAATCGCTATTGACGTACGTTATTCATTGATTCCATAGTGAGGTTTTGACCTCTACATGATACGTTTTAATAAAAATATTGCATTCATCAAAATAAACGACTTTCTAAACATAGAAAATTATAAACATGTGGCCGATTACTTAAGTATAAGTAAATCCCCGAAAATACATAAGTCTTTATCTTACAGGTTGACATCACCATTAAATTATTTTATTACACAACGTATTTTTGCTTCGAATGCAATAAACTTTATACAAAGCATGAGAGACTCCATGCAAGCAACAAGCACATCATAGTGGAAGCAGTCTAAGGACCTGAGAATAAAACATGTTAAAATGGTCAACACGAATGTTTGTGAGTTATAGGTTTAATTGCTCGAGTCATAAGTATATAAAGATCGACCAAAAGATTTCATCAAAAGTTTATCAATAGATTTTACGTAACAGAGCACCCTGGTAACTAAAATTAATGCTATAATAATAATTACCCTATACGTTTTAATACACGTAAACTAACGTGTTGTAAACTCAGTCCGTTAAAAGGCTAGCGCTACTAGCTCGGACGGGGATGTCAAGCCCTATGGATCCATATATAATTATTCGCGCCCACCAGTCCACATCCTATGTACTGGCAGCTACTAGTTACCGAAGCTAAGGGATTTTCAGTTTAACTCAGTGTAGAATTAAGTATGTACTTGTGTCCATTGGTATAAAATAAAGTGCATGTATTCTCAGCCCAAAAATATTTAAAGCATTTAAAAAGGGATCTATAAACTCACGGTTCAATATTGAGATTCAATATTGTAGGAAAATTGCGTAGACGTAATGATAGTGGATGATTGTATGGTTGGTCTTGGATTCACGAGCAATACCCCGAACAATATTTTCTTAGTTTTAAAATGGTTTGAAACCCGAATTAAAAACACCCGCGTATATACCTTATTATTATTAAACTTAAATTATAAATTATAAATTATAAATTATAAATTATAAATTATAAATTATAAATTATAAATTATAAATATAAATATAATTGTACGCAGAAAGATAGAGAGATATGAAATTGTGTAAAAACTCGAGCAACAACCTTGGCTTTTGTATTCCATTTGTGAGATAGACGGCTCCGCTATCGCGAAGAGTTTATGCCTTACAGCTCCGCGATCGCGAAGGTGCGCATTTCCAGCACAGAGATTTTTGTTCACTAGCTTGTCGACATAATATAATAATTATATATATAATATATAATTTATATTAATTAATTATATATTATATTATATTCTTGTGCATAGTTGACTTGTAACCTTAGCTCCGTTGTCTTGTACGTTGATGCCCGGTTTATGTCCCGGTTCTGGTTTTTCGAACATCCTTTCGTACGCTTAGAAAACGTGTACTTTACGTTTCGCGATAAGTACCTTTATCAATAATTAGACTTATTTGCCAGTAAATTATCTTATTTGAAATGTAACTTATACATTTTAGTATTTTGGTCATTTGCTTTTTTAAATCGTATAGAGATTTGGTGTAAATTAGTCGAAATTTTCCTGGTCATCACACAAGGTGATCCTTTATCGTCGTTTTTTATTTATATTAATAACGGAAGTGTTGAGTAAGTTATTATCTAATGCAATGCAATGTGGGAGGCATAAGGGGGTGGTTTTTGATGGTAATAATGCCGACGAAACCATTATTTTTGCCTACCCTTCTATTGAAGAAATGTGGTGTATTCGTCAAATCCTTGATCGTTTCTATCAAGTGTCCGGTCTTCAAATGAATGCCTCTAAAACGGTTTTGTATGGGTTGAATGTTCCTAATGAGGAGTTGAACTTGTTTGCAGAAGTCTTTGATTGTAAGGTTGGTTCATTTCCCTTTGAATATCTTAGAGTCCCAATTAGTGCTAAGAGTCATAGAGTATCTACTTGGAAGCCCATTATTAGAAAATTCAAAAAGAAGTTATTGGGTTAGAAGTGTAAATGTCTATCAACGGGTGGGAAAATTGTGTTAGTCAACGCCGTGTTAACAAGTTTGCCATCTCACTACATGTCTCTTTTCAAAGCTCCTAAAGGTGTTATAAAAAAGCTGGAAGCTATTAGACGTAATTTTGTGTGGGGTGGTGATTCGTCCAAAAGAAAAATGGTTCTAGTAAGGTAGAGTAGAGTTTGTCTTCCTAAAGATTGTGGGGGTTTAGGAGTTATCCCTTTGAGGAAAAAAAATTTAACTCTAATGGCAAAGTTGTGGCAACAAATTAGTGCAAGTAATGATCCTATTTGGAAAGCTGTTGTTCTATCCTAATGCAAAATAAAAATAGGTAATATGCTTTCTGATCTTACATGTATGAATTTTACTCATTTCTCTCATGTTTGGCGTGACTTAATGAAATTACAAAATATAGATGAGTTATTTAATATTCTTAGTCCTCAAAGTTGGAAATTGAAAGTAGGTGATGGATCGAGTGTTTTGTTTTGGGAAGATATTTGGATTGGGGTCTCAAAGTTGAGAGACCAATTTCCGGCTTTGTTTCGAATTTCTAGTGAAAAAATAGCTTGTATTTCGGAAATCGGCTTTGTAGATGTATGTAGTAATATGCAGTGGGATCTAGGATTTGTTTTACCACTTGATCATTATGAAGAGCAGCAGGTTCAAGTTTTAAAGATTGTTTTGAAGGATACGGTTATTAGTCCTGATTGAAAGGATGTTATCTTATGGGTTCATGGTCATGATAAAGTTTACACGGTAGCGGACGGGGCACGTGTTATGGTTGTGATGTGTGCAGCGGGGTGTACGAAATAGTATTAATTTAAATACGAAATACGACGAAATATTACATAAGTTTTAATTATTTATTTACAAAATGGATATACCTAAACCTTGCTACAACACTATAGGCAGTGTACCTAATCGTAGAGTAGTATAGTTTTTAGTAAGTCCGGTTCGTTCCACAGGGAGACGACTTATTTTACACTATATTTTAAACAACTATATTTGTACAAAATATATATTTTATATATAATAATAATAAAAAAGGGGGTTTACCGTTTAATGACAGGTTTGTCGATTTTAAAACTTTAGTCGCAGTTAAAACCTAATGTAAAATATTAAAAATAAATACAACTTAATTTAAAGCGTAAAGTAAATAACGATAATGAAATTGCGATAAATAAAATTGTGATAATTAAAAAGTACGATAATTAAAAGTGCAATTAAATATGAAAATAAAGGAATTATGCTTATTTAAACTTCCGTAATCATGATGTTTGACGTGCTGATTTTTAGTTTATTCCCATGGGTTAATTGTTCTTTGTCCTGGATTATTTAATATGCCCGTCTGGTTTTTGTCCATAACAGTCCATCGGTCATAAATATAAAGTGCGAGTGTCCTCGTCAAATTATCCTTATATCCGAAGTCAAATATTCCAACTAATTGGGGACTTAAACTGTAACAAGGTTTTAATACTTTGTTTAATAATTACACCAGGATATCGACTGCGTGTAATCCAAGGTTTAATACTTTGTTAACAATTACGCCAAGTGTCCTTGTACATAATTTCACCCCTGTTTTAATAATTCCATAGACTATTAATCCATTCCCGTGTCCGGTTAAATGCACGATTATTCGTACATATAAATATCCCGCCCATCGTGTCCGATCGAGTGTATGTGGTTATTTATAGGTACGTCCAATTGTAAATCTTCATATAAAATTAACAAACTATCATTTAGTTAAACAAATATAAAGCCCATTAATAGCCCATAGTCTAATTTCCACAAGTGTCGTTCTTTTGTCCAAACCCCAATTATGGTACAAAGCCCAATTACCCAATTTTAATATTTTTAGCCCAACATCATGATTACTTCGTCTTAAATAAGCATAATAATAACTTAAGTACGAGACATTAATTTAAAAAGGAGAACATAGCTTACATTGATTATTTATCGCGTAGTGTTACACGGACAGAGCTCCGACTTTAAAACCCGTAAAATAACCTTTGCATAACCCAAAACTAATCTAATATAAAACTAACCTATATTATATATATATATATATATATATATATATATATATATATATATATATATATATATATATATATATATATATATTATACTAAACAGAGGGAGTAATATATATTTTTGTCTGTATAAATTCGTTGCCCAAACTTGCAATTTATAGGAATGTGGCCAGAAAAAGTAGGCCATGCGATCGCATGAGATTTGTGCTTCCAGGCCATGCGATCGCATGGCCAGCTGGATCCAGCCACATTTGCTTGTTTTCTTCTTTGTCGACATAATATATAAATATATATAATTTATATATAATTTATATAATTATATATATTATATTATATTCTTGTGCATAGTAGACTTGTAATTTTTGGTCCGTTTCATCGGGCGTTGATAGTTGACTCTGGTCCCGGTTCCGGATTTTCGAACGTCCTTTCGTATAATTTAATATCTTGTACTTTGCGTTCCGCAACTTGTACTCTTGTCATTTTTAGACGTTTCTCATCAATAATTTGAACCACTTGGATTGTATCTTGTACATTTGAGCTTTTTGGACATTTGCGTCTTCAAATCTTTGTTTTCGCCTTTTGTCTTCGCACTTATTTATTTAAACGATTACAACTTTAAAATAGAATAATTACAACTAAAAACTTTACATATTGGAAGGATATTGATACTAAATATATGTTCATTTGGTGCACTATCAAATATCCCCACACTTGAACGTTGATTGTCCTCAAGCAATACAGAACTTGAAATAATACATCACACAAATCACTTCTTTATTCTTCACACTTTGTACATCAGTGATTTTGATACGGCGGTATAAACAATGATAGTAACGATGTGGTTTACAGTCCCACATGACTAGGAAAATTTAGATCCTTTAAGGAAATTGGATCTTTATGAAAACATTTGATCTTTTGACAATTCAATCTAGCTTTTACCCTAGATAAGTTTTCCGGAATAACCCTTCACCGGTGTTGCAAAATATTTTTGTGGGTTTTGTGGGTTTCAGATTTGAAAATTTTAGCTCAAAACTTATGGTTTTGTGTCACCCACTTGCTAACCTTGTATTAGAAAAGCAACACGTCCAGTTTACTTGTCCCGTATATTACCTTTCGGTAAACTACCTTCCGGTTGTAAAGGAAAGCGATGAACAAGCAACTGTTAAGGCAATGTCCCGTGACTTGCTTTTGATTATGGTCTATAACGTGTCGGACGCAATTACTATCCTTTGTAGGAGCAATAGTAAAGCTCACCCTTATAATTTTTCGGTCTGGCACAAGGACCTGTCTTCGACCATGCTATGCAACCACCGTTCTTACAGTTGACACCCAAATTGATTCAGGTGACCTAATGAATTCCAGGTAAATTCCTAGGATTTTACGTTCAATGGTAATGAACGCATTGAAAATGGGTTTTCAGAAAACAAATCGGTTTTAATTTGATCAAAATATTTTCTCGTTCAAGCTCGAGTTTAGATATCATCGAATTCCATGAGTTTGTAATTCTCAATCTTTAAAGTCAATCTCAAGGATTGAGTAATATCAGTCTTAAAAGCTAATTTTTAATCTTTAAGGAGATTATCCTTTCTGGGGGTCTGATTCATTAGTCTTATCAATCTAATTTGCACGGCGCCCTCCCTATTTTATGAGACAGATCCTCTCATGGTTAGGATAAGTCTGACCACTTGGCGACCCTGTTTGATGCTGAGGTCCGTGGATTTCCTGCTGATTTTAGAGATGACTTTTCTAGATTTTTCGTCAACCTACAGCTGGTCTGGACGACAACTTCTTGACCTAAATCAAGTAGCGCGTGTCTTTTTCAGAAGACTTTACTTCCTTTTAATGATAGAATTGATTCATCATGTAGATCCATCTTTTCTTTTATCTTTATTATAATATTGCGGTTAAAACAGTCAATTTAGTCCAAAACAAAAGCACCTGCAATAACTTTACAGAAACATGTGATAGATAGTTTTTTTTAATTGAATAACTTGGTACATTCTCCCCACACTTAGTTTTTTTCTTTGCCTTTTTATTCTCCTTTATTCCATTTTAAATGAATTCAAGTGTTTTAGGGTGTTTCTCAATTTATGTCCTTTCCGAGGTAACGATAATTTCGGTATTAACACCTAGTTTTCATCGTTCATAAATATGTATAAACATGATTTTGAATTCATTTATTTGAAAATTTTTAAAATTTTCACAAAATTTGCAAATAAACTAAGTGCAAACCCGAGAGAATTTATAACCCTTCCCCACACTTGAGATCATGCAATGCCCTCATTTGCATGAAATCCGACTATACTTATAAATTCACGAGGGTGATAAGTATAGAAAAGTGATTAAAAATACCCAGTTTGTAATTACAAAGCTCGTCGAATGACAGATGGCGCGCCTCATCGTTAATTCCTTCTTGTTTTATCACACATGTTTTTCTTCAAAAACGGTTGCTTTTCTGAACTGTTTGCTAATCTTTGAAAATGTGTCTTTTACCCTAACTTATTATGCATGTTTATTAACGAGTTATGCACTAACCCGAACCCCAAATTTAACGTTAAGTGGGGTTAGACTTTCCCATACTTAGCTGACGACATGTGAAGTCGGTAGAATAAGTTCCACGAATTAAAATAGTGAGCCAGTTATTTACATCTCGGGTGGTATAAAATATATCAATGGGTTTAAAGTTTAGACCCACCCGATCTCACTACTTAATTCTTTTTTAAGTGTAGCTTTTAGTAAATGGATATGTCTCTCTTCTGGTTCTTGGTCAAATGGATCGATATACACCGACATACATATTTCTATAGGGTGGACAATTCATAACATTTCCTTTCGTTCATTCTCGGGATCAAGGTTTTCACCTCTATTACCCAATTGGGTAAAATTTGAGGTGTCAATATCTATTACAGCTTGTAGTTCATCTTTGGTAGATGACTCGTCTATTGAAAATATTAGGTTAGAAGGTTGTGGAATGGTGAATTTCGGGATCGAAGCAAATTTTTTTCATTAATGGTACTTATCGGTCCCACCATTTTGATCTCGGGGGTAAAATTTTCAACGTTATCATTTTCCCAAGAGTACCAATTTGTCACCCTTACTTCTTCTTCATCCATTGATGGATCGATGATTTCATTGGTAGAGGCTAATGTGTCGATATGTTGTGAAATTGGTAAGACTGAATAAAAAGTATCATCGGGATAGTTGGTGATTTCGGAGCTCTCGAATTCATCAAAATTCGATGATATGAGATTTTCTTGCACACGACTCCTCAGATCAACAGGTGTGTCATCTGATAGAGTTTCAGCTTGCCGATTTACAAACTCTCTCATTTGTTCATTTTGAGCATCAAGTTCTTCGAGTTTGATTTTCATATAATCTAAAGAATTTTCAGGCACATAATTTTCCTCGTCTTCTGGTTGTTGAATTTGGATATATTCTTGGGAATAATCCCAATTAGAATTGTATTCCTCATAATCATTCCATTCAGGTTCCATGGGTGCATAATTTTCCATAGGAACGTAATAATAACATTCCCATGTTGAGTGATAATCCCCACAGATTTCACAACCAGTTATTGTTTCGTCATTCGTGATCCAAGATTGACCGAACGAATTGTCATCAACACCCGTTTGAGAGTATTGATTAAATTGATTTCGGATGTCATAAAGAGTTTCCAAAATATTCTCGAGATTTTCCATAATGCGCTTATTACCAAATTTTAGCTACAATGTGGTGCATTTACTAATTATCCTATTAGTTATAAAACTAAAAATTATATAAGTTATCAAATTAATAGACTTTTCTGCTTTTGCCCACGTTTCGAATAGCCAATAGATGCAGCGGGGAGCCAGAACCCTTTAAATCGGAAGCTCACAACTCAGCCACTAACAAATCCAACTATTACTACGAAGCAGAAAATTTGGATGTCTATCAATTTAACCGCTTAAAATAATTTTTCGTTTGGAATTTTAAAGAAAATAAAAATCTATGTCCTAAAAATAGCGTGTCGAGAAATAAGAAAGAAAAAGATTACGCGTCGAAAAACGTCGAAAAATAAAAATAAGAAAGAAAAACGTCGAAACTTAAAAGTCTAAAAACTTAATCTAAAAAGTTGCGCCTAAAGGTCTAAAGGTAAATGTAATTTTATTCGAAAAACGACAATTACTTAAATTGGCACTAAAATCTATAAACGGCGTCGCAAAATTCTAAAGCGCCTAAATCTTAATCTAAAGAAAAAGCACTTAAGGGATTTTACGGCAAAGCCTAAAAATATAGAAATATAAAAATAACTACGGCAAAACTAAATTTAAAACTATATAGCGAACGATAAATATTACGAAATAAACGATAAAAATACAAATTAGAAATAAAATGATAAAAATACAAATTTTATAAAAATATAATTTTTATATTATTTATTATATAAATATATTAAACTATATAATTAATAATAATTAAAACTTAATATTACTAATTAAAAATTAAAACTAAAATAAACTAATTAATATATTATAACTAAACCCTAAATAATAATAATAAATATATTAAAACCCTACGCGAATTAAATGCAGTCCAAGGTTTGGGTCTGTCACGTCAGCCATACGACCGCATGGTTTTACAACATCTGGCTCATGCGATCGCATGGGCTTGGTTTCCATTTTTTTTTTAATTTTATATTGTTTTTCTAAAAATTATATATAAATATATTTATACAAAAATAAACTAAAAATATAGCGTTTCGCAGAGTCCCCGGCAGCGGCGCCAAAAACTTGATGTGTGCAGCGGGGTGTACGAAATAGTATTAATTTAAATACGAAATACGACGAAATATTACACAAGTTTTAATTATTTATTTACAAAATGGATATACCTAAACCTTGCTACAACACTATAGGCAGTGTACCTAATCGTAGAGTAGTATAGTTTTTAGTAAGTCCGGTTCGTTCCACAGGGAGACGACTTATTTTACACTATATTTTAAACAACTATATTTGTACAAAATATATATTTTTATATATAATAATAATAAAAAGGGGGTTTACCGTTTAATGACCGGTTTGTCGATTTTAAAACTTTAGTCGCAGTTAAAACCTAATGTAAAATATTAAAAATAAATATAACTTAATTTAAAGCGTAAAGTAAATAACGATAATGAAATTGCGATAAATAAAATTGATATAATTAAAAAGTACGATAATTAAAAGTGCAATTAAATATGAAAATAAAGGAATTATGCTTATTTAAACTTCCGTAATCATGATGTTTGACGTGTTGATTTTTAGTTTATTCCCATGGGTTAATTGTTCTTTGTCCTGGATTATTTAATATGCCCGTCTGGTTTTTATCCATAACAGTCCATCGGTCATAAATATAAAGTGCGAGTGTCCTCGTCAAATTATCCTTATATCCGAAGTCAAATATTCCAACTAATTGGGGACTTAAACTGTAACAAGGTTTTAATACTTTGTTTAATAATTACACCAGGATATCAACTGCGTGTAATCTAAGGTTTAATACTTTGTTAACAATTACGCCAAGTGTCCTTGTACATAATTTCACCCCTGTTTTAATAATTCCATAGACTATTAATCCATTCCTGTGTCCGGTTAAATGCACGATTATTCGTACATATAAATATCCCGCCCATCGTGTCCGATCGAGTGTATGTGGTAATTTATAGGTACGTCCAATTGTATATCTTCATATTAAATTAACAAACTATCATTTAGTTAAACAAATATAAAGCCCATTAATAGCCCATAGTCTAATTTCCACAAGTGTCGTTCTTTTGTCCAAACCCCAATTATGGTACAAAGCCCAATTACCCAATTTTAATATTTTTAGCCCAACATCATGATTACTTCGTCTTAAATAAGCATAATAATAACTTAAGTACGAGACATTAATTTAAAAAGGAGAACATAGCTTACATTGATTATTTATCGCGTAGTGTTACACGGACAGAGCTCCGACTTTAAAACCCGTAAAATAACCTTTGCATAACCCAAAACTAATCTAATATAAAACTAACCTATATTATATATACATATATATTATATATATATATTATACTAAACAGAGGGAGTAATATATATTTTTGTCTGTATAAATTCGTTGCCCAAACTTGCAATTTATAGGAATGTGGCCAGAAAAAGTAGGCCATGCGATCGCATGAGATTTGTGCTTCCAGGCCATGCGATCGCATGGCCAGCTGGATCCAGCCACATTTGCTTGTTTTCTTCTTTGTCGACATAATATATAAATATATATAATATATATATAATTTATATAATTATATATATATTATATTATATTCTTGTGCATAGTAGACTTGTAATTTTTGGTCCGTTGCATCGGGCGTTGATAGTTGACTCTGGTCCCGGTTCCGGATTTTTGAACGTCCTTTAGTATAATTTAATATCTTGTACTTTGCGTTCCGCAACTTGTACTCTTGTCATTTTTAGACGTTTCTCATCAATAATATGAACCACTTGGATTGTATCTTGTACATTTGAGCTTTTTGGATGTTTGCGTCTTCAAATCTTCATTTTCGCCTTTTGTCTTCGCACTTATTTATTTAAACGATTACAACTTAAAAATAGAATAATTACAACTAAAAACTTTACATATTGGAAGGATATTGATACTAAATATATGTTCATTTGGTGCACTATCAGGTTGCTTCTAATACGGATATAGAGGTTGATTAGGTAAAAGTGGTATGGAATAGACTAGTGCCTTCAAAGATTGCCATTTTTCATTGGTTGGTGATTCAAGGAGGCGTTCCGGTAAGAGAGGTTTTAAGCTATAGGCAATGTTTAAGAGTCCAGACGGATGTTAGTTGTGGATGGTGCGCGGAATTTGTGGAATCCATTGATCATCTTCATCTACATTACTCGTGGTCGTTTCACATTTGGGCGGAATTGTTTAGATGGTGGAATATTTGTTGGACGATGCCGGCTTCTATTTTGGAATTTTTGCACGATTGGTGTCACGGTATGGGTATTAAGGCCTCGAAGTTTTGGAGTTTAATTGGCCCAGCTACCATATGGGAGATTTGGAATGATAGAAATGAGGCTTTATTTAATGGAGTGTACATGTGTTGGGTCGGAGTGGTTTCGCTTATAAAGTTCAAGGTGTTTCAGTGGTTAGCTAATGCAAAGATATGTGAAAATTTCCAATTCTATGTTTGGCTCGAGCAACCGCGGCTATTGATGTAACTAGAGATGGAGGCGTTTAGTTTCAGGGATGTTAATTTTCCCATGTTAAGGCTTCGGTTTCAAGCTTTTTGTTCTTCTAAAGGTGTATGTTTTATTTTGATATGTACTGATGTTATATTTAATGGGCTAAAGTGAGTGTGGACAAGTAAGATTGTAAGTCCAGCTTGCTCTTTTGTTGTATCCCCCGATTTTTCACTTTATGTGAAAAATTATATATATTCAATTGACTTTTTTGCTCAGTTGATCCCTCTATTATACCCCAAATCGCTAACAGCATCCCTCGTTTTTTAATTTGGCAATTCGCGTCCCTTAATAATTTTAATTTTGCAGTCCGAGTCCCTCCGTCAACTTGCCATCCAAATCGAACGATAAGTCCCATCATGTGAGTTGCATGTGAGGGTAAAATAGTCTTTTTACTCTGTTGTTCACTAAAAACAAAGGACCACCGGCGCAAAAAATTAAAAAATCTTATAATTTATATATTTTTTATTTGTATGTTTATATGATATAATTTTGTTATTTTAAATACCAAATATATGAATCATCTGCATCCTAATTTTACAGATAGCAAATAGTATTAAGATGAAGATATTTCATATATTTGGTATTTAAAATAACAAAATTATATCATATAAACTTATAAATAAAAAATATATAAATTATAAAATTTTTTATTTTTTGCGCCGGTGGTCCTTCGTTTTTAGTGTACAACAGAGTAAAAATACTATTTTACCCTCACATGCAACTCACATGATGGGACTTAACGTTCGATTTGGATGGCAAGTTGACGGAGGGACTCAGATTGCAAAATTAAAATAACTAAGGGACGCGAATTGCCAAATTAAAAACCGAGGAACGCTGTTAGCGATTTAGGGTATAATAGAGGGACCAACTGAGCAAAAAAGTCTATTCAATTCTTTGTTTTTTTGCCAAAAAAATAATAATATAATAATAATGATAATAACCTTATTATTATTAAATTATAAAAATTATAATATAATACTATTAATGTTAACCGGATGTTTTAACAAATTCACAAAGTTTAATATATTAAAACTATTAATAAATTAATTATATATTTCTAATTTAATAATTATTAAAATAATTATTAATAATTACTTCGAGTGTTTCGTTATCCCGAAAAATATTTTTTGCAGTTATCAAGACCGTATAGTTTTCTTCGTATTTCAATATTCGAAATAAGTAATTCGATTAATATCTAATCATATTACTTATAGTAACCCTGAGAATTAAGTATGCATTTATAAGCTAAACACATAAAATTCAAGTAATCACCGTTAAAGTTAACTAACAGACAGTTAATAGAAGCAACAGAAAAAGTAGGGTTGTTACACGCCATATCACCACCTTTCTCTCGTCCTCCAAGGAAAATGTTCCCAAGGATGAACCGATTTCCAATCCACCAATCCAAGCATCCACGCCGAACAAACCAGCCGGTGCCCCAACGTCATCGTCTTCATCTTGATCTCGTAGCACAACGAATTACTCACGACTAGCCAAGAAGGTTTTATCTGAATCCAATTGATGACTATTAACATCTGAACATGGAGTATTAATCTTTCCTGATGCATCCAACCTATCTAACACGAGGTCACGAGTCTAGTCCTATCAGCCTAAAACCAAAACGACCAAATCTGAAACCACATGAACATTTTGGGCCTTAGAAACCCCAACACCAAATGAACGAACCAAGACCGTTTGACTCATATTAGAAACCACGAGAACATCTTGTTCGAAGAAGGATCATCACCAAGAAGCACTTTTCGGTTAGATTTATTGACCCTTTCCGAAAATGTGCCCACCTCTAGAACCCAGTCAACTGAAAGAAGATCAATAAACTAGGGATGAGCAAAAATCCTGAAATACCGAAACCGTACCGGTACCGGTACTGAAATACCGTACCGATGGTATTCGGTATCGGTTCTTGATTTGAGACGATTTCGGTATCGGTACCCTTCAGTACAATACCATTCGGTATCAGTACCATTCGGTATCTATACCCATGCGAATCACTTCATACAACTTTCACACTACCATCTTATTTTCAAGATGTCATGAAACCCTTGTCAAAAGATATATTCGTGAATATAATTCAAAGAGCGTACCAATATTAGTTGTGTGAATTGAAAAATAAAAGTTGTAAAAATCGAAAAAATGTAAATTCGGGACAAACGGGTATAATACCGAAAATACCGGTACCGATACCGGTACTGAACTGGTACCGATTTTGGTATTCGGTTCTTGATTTTCCTTATTTTCGGCATCGGGATTTTCGGTATCGGTACGGTCCGGTACGGTACCTGTACCGATCTCATCCCTACAATAAACTACTCCATCCAAACCGGGACCAATGCATCCTCCTAAGCGGTCACAGTGTTAAGAAAAATAAAAACATTAACGTATTTATTAAAGTAATGCTAGTTTTCAAGTTCATACCCATATCATTTGGGTCCTTTCTCTCCAAAGTGTAACGAGTTTTTTAGGTACGTTTGGATTGAATTACGATGTTTTCTAATCAAGTATGTTTCCAACGAGAATATTAAGAGAATTGCTAGCAGTGTGGGTACTGTGGTGAAGGTGGTTCAACCCTCGTCTGATTTATCAAGCATTGGATCTTCGTTTGCTTTTATTGAAACTACATGTGTTAAACATCTTCATGAGTTTGTCCCGGTGACTTTAATCTCTGATTCACTTGCTAATGGACAGATTTTGGTTAACGAGCTCTCCGACGCATCGGCTGTGGAGAGAATACAGGTTCTTTCTTTTTCTTGTGACTTTGTGCAGGAGTTAAACATTTCTGTTTTGAAGAATGTTTATTCAGGTGACCTTCCAAGGGCTATGGGAGTTTGTTTTGGTTCCTCTTTTTTGAGTGATGTTGATCGACTTGTTGATAGGGCTGCAATAGTTGATACAGATGTGTCGTCGGGTCTTGTGGATCAGTCCGAGCACTTTGCTCGAAGTGATGGCAATTTTATGTTTGGAAATTTTGAAGTTGGGATTTCTTCTTGGGTGAATAAGGGTCCTCATACGGGTGGCAAAAGTAATGGGTGTAAATCTACTGAATGTGCAGGTTTCGGTTTGGATCGGTGTCCCTCGATCATGTTTTCTGTAGACAAGGTTCAAGCAGCTTTAGATTCTCATGGTTTTCGAAGTCGCAAAAGGGCTCGTTTAATTTTAGGGGATGATGATGTGGTTTCGGAGAATTACAAAATGGATAATGGGGTTTGTGGTTCGAATCGTGTTCCTGATTTTCTGGAGGTGAATGGTGTTTCTGCTGTTCATCCGATTTGCAACCTGGTGGTGGAGGATGATGGTTGTCCTCGGGTCGATTTGGGTCAAAATAGACAGGACTGTGATATCGGCCAAAAATTTTTACCCCCGATATTAAGCCCTAAATCCATAAAGTTCCAAACTTTATCGCCAAAATTATCGCTTTTGTCTGTTGATTTTGTAAATTAAGTGATTATGAAGGCGATGCAAAAAGAATCAAGTTTAACGGAGCTAAAACGAAGAATCTAGAGCGAAAAAGGTGAAAATCAAGTTACGATCCAGGAAACAAGTTGACCAGGGCAGCGAACGGCTTGCCAAACGGCCTGCCACTATGAGAAACGGCTTGCCACACGGGCCAAGCAAACAGGAAATAAAAACGGGCCACCTCAGCAAACGGCCTACAAAACGGCCTGCCATCCGTTTGCAGGCAAAATCCAAGTCTATTTAAAGGGCCTCTTCCACTCATTTCAAAACACACTCAATTTGTATTTCACTTTATATTTTCAAGTTTTTTAGTTAGTTTTTAATAGTAGCCAGCTTAGCTTTTATTTTTCGGAGGATATCCCGGCGAGTCCCTACAATCTCGGGCAGATTTCTTCAGCCTTATCAGGTTTTTATCCGAAACGCTTGTCTTTTGTATTAAACATGTATTATTACCATTTATGTTTAATAATGCGTTCTGATATTACCATGTTAGCTTAATTAATCTGTATGTTGTTAACAACTATTTCCTTCTGAGGTAAAGCTTAGTGTATACGATAGGATACACCATTAGTTGTCATGATAGAAGTCTGGGTTAGCGTAGTTATGTTAAATTAGTAAGGTAATTATTGTTATACTGAACTTGTGAGTCTGATAGATTTGTATGCTAGCATCTTAAGGATTGACCAACCTAGGTTGTGATCAAGACTTGTCCACCTATATGAACTTGGCTACTTCATAGGATTAAGACCCCTGGTTATACTGTATCTGAAGATTCTATGAACTCGGTATGGCCAGAGTTCTCGAGAGGCATCTAATGTGCTTTTAGGACACGGAACTTAGGAATTGAGACATGAATGACCTAGTATGCCTATTGACTGTAGGGGTGTTCATCAGTTTGGTTTTCAGTTTGTTCGGTTTATTCAGTTCGGTGTATTCAGTTTTGAAATTTTTTTGGGCAAAATCGAAAACCGAACCGAAAACCGAATTCAAAATTAAAACTGAACCGAACCGAAAACCGAATTCGAATTCGGATTCGGTTCAGTTTTCGGTCAAAAAAACTTAGAACGATGGTAGTTTAAGTGTGACGTTACTGATATCTTAGTTATTTATATCCTAAAACAACGACGTACTATTAAATTATCAAAAATTTGATGATTTATTAATACTTACAGTTTAATTATGACGTTTACTGCTTTCGTTCTTTAGAAGAAGAACATAATAATTTGAGTCACATAATTATAATGTGAGCTACCAAATCGTCATATGGGTAAGAACATATTTTTATTGATTGGATCCCTAATTATAGTGACATTAAAACATAAATATACAAATTGAATATATAAAAATTTTGAATTTGGTTTTGAATTCGGTTTTCGATTAAACCGAATTTAAAATTTTCAAAACCGAATTTGAATTCGGTTTCGGTTTAACTCGATCCGAAAACCGTTTTTCAAATTCGGTTTGGTTTTTTTCCTGTTTGGTTTCGGTTTGGTTTTCGGGTTCCACAGTTTCAAACCAAATACTGACCACCCCTAATTGACTGTTCCAAAGAGACCTCTTAGGAGCTGTTACGGTCTAGCTAATGCCTTGACTGTATGATCTAAACCTATTGCATGTTCGTGTCTGATTGTTGCCTTAGGATTAAGTCATATCAACTGTTTAGGTATCTGCTAGGTTTCTATCTGCTTTACTCTCAGTATATCAACTTTAATGTTGTATAATGTTTGATTTGGTATGATCTCATTAGTATGATGAAATGGTTGTTAGTTTTCATTTAAGGTTTTGTCAACTTAACTCGACGGACTCCTTCCGTTTGTGATCAGTGTTCAATCTACACGGCACGTTGTTATTCAGTTATCCAAACTGATAACGAGGGTTAGGATTAGAGCTCAACTCACTAATAAAACTAGTGCTTTACTGAGGATAACCTCCGAGGTATAGATACCTTTCAATTATACAACCAAGTGACATGTTTTTCACTACTCAACGAGAACTCCGAGAGTCTGGAGATAAGTAGGTCTGTGTATTTGGCTCATCCAACCAAATCTACACCATTCTAATCATAGCTTTAACATCAACATAATTACCTTTTCCTAACCCAGACTAATATCTTGGTCTACATTTCCCTGATCTGCATACTCTGGATATCCTTCCACTTTCTTTACTTTTCCGCAATTAGAACCATTAGCTTAAAACCATTACTAAACCTTGTCTAGGTAATTTAACTAAAGACAATTATCCACTTGATCTTCAAGTCGTTAAATCATTCAAAAGCACGACCCTAGGTTAACTTACACCTTCTACCATTAGAAAGTAAAAAGTAAATTTAGGCCTCACAGCATATAAATAATAAACCACCTTTCGCTACTCTGATCAGCTAATTTTGATGTCTTGCGACCTAACGACACCGCACGAATAAAACTGTCATTTCAGTCATATCATTGTAGTATAGCAAGTTTTTTTGTCGTCGCTGCCGGGGAATCAAATATTTTAGTTGAGAAAGATTTTAAACAGACAAAAGTATTGTTGGTGGTGTCTAAGAAAGATACTTATACACGGACTTGGTTGTTGGATTTTCCGAAAAGTCTCCAATTATATAGGAACCAAAAGGATCCTGCCTCTCCATAATTGGCCTGACCACCTAAATACGAAGTAATCTGTAAGAAGTACTATCAGTTGGAATATCCGATAAGGTTAGCGACCCAATTTCAAGAATAATTGTTTTTATTAAATTATCTATCCTTTTAGTCAATTAATATTTTCTAAAAGTTATTTTTAAGTCTTTTTTAAATAGAAAATCTAAAAATGGAATATCAGAATACCCTTGCTTCTATGCAAAGGTCATGCTTAGAAGAAAGAGGAGGACCAATCACCTTAGGAGCCGAAGGAACTCCTGAAATCAGTTCACATATGATCAAGCTGGTCAGTATGATCTGTAAATTTCAAGAATTACCAACTGACGATCCAAACTTTCACTTAAACAAATTTATCAATCTGGTTTACTCTTTTAAGAAGGAAGAGAACGAGAAAAATATTTTGAAACTTCATCTTTTTCAATATTCTCTGTCTACACGTGCTTTAACATGGTTTGATGAGCTTAACCCGAATTCAATACATTCATGGGAGGAATTAGCCACTAAATTTTTTAACAAATTTTATCCACCCTCCCTGCAAACCTGTTTTAGAAATGACATCACAAACTTTTCTCAAAAAGAAAACGAGTCATTGTGTCTAGCATGGAATTAAGTAAAAGTGATGCTTAAAAGATGTCCAAATCATTCGTTAAGTCGGGCAGACATAATCTGCATGCTTTACAATGGTTTGACCAAGGATGATAAGTATCTCCTAGACATGGCCTCGCAAGGCAATTTCATGTCACGAACAAC
Source organism: Rutidosis leptorrhynchoides (assembly GCF_046630445.1). Taxonomy (NCBI): domain Eukaryota; kingdom Viridiplantae; phylum Streptophyta; class Magnoliopsida; order Asterales; family Asteraceae; genus Rutidosis; species Rutidosis leptorrhynchoides. The sequence continues at coordinate 61,530,326 of NC_092342.1, forward strand.
AGACGAAGCATGGAATCTTTTGGACACAATAGCTGCACAACAGGAAGATTTGAGCAATGAAGCTACTGAGAAGGATGACGTCTTCATTGAAAAGGTAAAAATGTTGGAAACCAGGTTACAAGATCTCACACTCACTCTTCAAAGTTTACCAATTCCTAAAAATTCCGATGCTACTAGAACTAATCTACGGTATCCTTACCCTGGATGGGCATATAAACAGCAAAATAGCTCGGATTTTAATATAATTTACCCATTACACCAAACTATGCTCCACTCTAAAGAAACTTTAGTTGAATTTATGAAAGAGCAATACACGATAAACCTTCAAGTCATAGAACGCCAAAACAAGTTTGATACTTTGATAAAGACTTTTGAAGAATTAATAATCAACTTGCAACTTACGCTTAAATGATTAACCACTAAATTTGATTTGGAGTGTAGTGAGTTTGACGCCCTAGTAGTCACTAGAGGTGGGAAGGAAACAACTGTTAATATACCCATACAAGATTTTTCTGATACGGAACCTGTGCCAATTGACCCAGTTGTCAATCCACCGGAACCTATCTATCGTAAGGCCCCGGAATTTATTCCGCGCGCCCGCATATTTTTCCCAGGAAGGCTTAGGAAGGAAAAACAAGAAGCGCAATTCGCTAATTATTGGGATATTATTAAGAATCTGCATTTGAATGTACGACTAGTAGATGCTTTAGTAGAAATGCCAAACTGCGCTAAATTTTTCAAAGAACTGCTTTCAAACAAAGAGAGATAGTTAGCTTACCCTTAAGTGAAGAATGTTCATTAGTGTTACAACATGATATTCCCCCTAAGTTAGGAGATACAGGAAGATTTACGGTACCTTGCTACCTACAAGATGTCCAAATTAGTAATGCTTTAGTAGACTTAGGAGCCAGTGTAAACCTAATGCCCTATTCATTACTCAAAAAGCTAGGATTATAAGACTTAAGGCCTACCAGAATGACTATCCAACTCGCGGACAAATCAGTTAAGATTCCTCGAGGAATAGCTGAAGATGTCCTAGTCAGAGTGGATAAGTTTGCATTCCCCGTTGATTTCGTCATTATGGATATTGAGGAAGACACTATGGTCCCACTCATACTTGGCAGACCATTCTTGAATACTGCCAAGGCCGTAATTGATGTACATGAGAAATCATTAAAATTAAGAGTCGGAAGTGAAGAAGTCACATTTAATGTCTACCGACTCATGAGCCATCTTCGCAAAGAAAATCTCAATCTCGCCGATTCTTTTTAAGAACTCGTTAACGAATATCTGGAGGATACCATGGCTATATGTAGTCAAGATCAAATTTCTAAGGATCTGTTCTTTACTCCTCCCGAAGAAAATTTCGACATCTATTCAGCCATAAATCCTGGTCAAAATCAATCTCCCCTCTCCGAAAGTAACTTTCTCGGCAAGACTATCCAAATAGCACCGCTAGGTTAAGGCATTCCCCTACCTTTGTTAAGGAGAAGACCGAATGAAGAAACAGATTTCATTTCAGTACTTCAGGAACCGCAGTTAAAAGAAGACTGTGTTGAAATTCCTGAACCAATCTTCGAAACTAAAGAAGACGTTTCTGAAGAGGAAGCATTAAGAAGGACAATTTCTAGAACCAAAGAACATATAGCATCAGTAACCGCTATTAAGGAATATGAATCAGAATTCCAGGAGAGGTATGACTCGTTAGATAGAGCAGAAATAGCTAGAATGAAGCCATCTATCGAGCAACCTCCGGAATTGGAGTTAAAGAAGTTACCCGAAGATCTGGAGTATGCATTCTTAGAAGGAGAATCGCAACTTTCTGTAATCATTTCTAAAGACCTCACGCCACACAAGAAGGCAAAATTGATTCAGGTTCTGAAATCACATAAGAAAGCAATTGCTTGGAAGATTTCCGATATAAAAGGATTTAGTCCCAACTATTGCACCCACAAGATCTTCATGGAAGATGATTTCAAACCGTCAGTTCAGAGGCAAAGAAGGGTCAATCCTATGATTCAAGAAGTCGTCAAGAAAGAAGTAATCAAACTTCTGGACGCCGGTCTTGTCTATCCTATTTCCAATTCACCATGGGTTGGTCCTGTTCAAGTCGTACCTAAAAAGGGAGGAATGACCGTAATCCAAAATGAGAATAATGAAATTATACCAACACGGGAGTTCACTGGTTGGAGGGTTTACATATATTATCGTAAACTTAACGATGCAACCCAGAAAGATCATTTTTCATTACCATTTATTGGTCAAATATTGGAACTTCTATCAGGAAATGAGTTCTATTGTTTCCTTGACGGTTTTTCCGGCTACTTTCAAATTCCCCTCGATCCAAAGGACCAAGAAAAGACAACATTCACCTGTCCTTATGGAACATTTGCCTATCGACTCATGCCCTTTGGGTTATGCAATGCACCTGCTACATTTCAGCGATGCATGGTAGCAATATTTCACGACATGATTGAACGTTGTATGGAAGTCTTCATGGATGACTTCTCAGTCTTTGGTAGTACCTTTGATTCATGCCTTTCTAACCTTGACAAGATGCTCACCTGGTGTGAAGATTCGAATTTAGTTCTAAATTGGGAAAAATGTCACTTCATGGTGAAACAAGGTATAGTTTTAGGACATAAGATTTCAAAGTCAGGAATAGAAGTCGATAAGGCTAAGATTGAAACAATAGCTAAACTTTCAGAACCTACCACGGTAAAAGCGGTAAGGATTTTCCTTGAACACGCCGGTTTCTACCGACGTTTCATCAAAGATTTTTCGAAGGTCACGCGACCTATTACTCATCTCTTCGGAAAGGAAGTTCCGTTCGTCTTTAATGAAGAATGTATTAAAGCATTCAACTATCTGAAGGAACAGCTCACACATGTGTGACAACTTGAAAATTTCTGACCAAATTTAAACTTTATTTTTATATGTTTTCGATATGATAAGCAAAGTCTATAATGTTGAAATCTCAAAAACTTTGAACTGTGTTCATGTAATCAATTACCCTTTGACTGTGCTCGACGATTCACGAACATTTATGTGTATAGACATGTATATATATATATATATATATATATATATATATATATATATATATATATATATATATATATATATAAGATATAGTTATATTAATTGAAAACGTTAACAAAGTATTAGATGTATAATACTTTACATGAACGTATTTGTTTCAATATATATTTGATATAATTATTGATGGAATTGAAAGATAATATCAAATGATTGAATTATCGGTTACATTGTGTTATGATTACGGGTCTCTATTATGAGGTCCACGTTGATTCGAGAAATCTTTCTCTTTTAACGGTATTCGAAATAATTGGTAAAGTAATCTACAAGTGAGAACAATGTGTCATGTAACGGTAACTAGACAAAAGTTAATGGAGATTCATGTACATGCTTTATAATAATTTAATCGTGACTTTTAATAAGGTAACTATTTAACTTTCATATTATTTAATGTAAAGGTGAAATTATGAAATGTAGAAAACTTAGAAGATGAATATCGACAAGTTAAGTAAATCGACGTTTTGTATAATTTCATGCACTTAATAACCCATTGGACCTTACATTTACGAACAATTGTTTGTAAATAAATATGTATGTATGTATGTATATGTATATATATATATATATAATGATTTGAAATAATAAATACAATTTAATCATTAGAATTAAAAATATAAAATAATTAAATTACTGTTACAATGAATATATATATATATATATATATATATATATATATATATATATATATATATATATATATATATATATATATATGAATTCTATATATAATTGATGATTATATATATTTTTTAATATATAAAAATGTATAAATATATAATATTAAATATATGATATGATATTATATATATATATATATATATATATATATATATATATATATATATATATATATATATATATATATATATATATATATATATTTATATTTATATATATATATTATAATTATCAAATATTACATAATTAATAAATTGTAATATTAATACATTAAATATAATTGCACGTTAAAATATAGTTATTGAAATATCCCGTTCATATTAATTATAAACGTTCCATATTAATTGATTTCGTTGCGAGGTTTTGACCTCTATATGAGACATTTTTCAAAGACTACATTCAATTTTAAAACAAACCATAACCTTTAAAATATTACGATGATTATCAAAAATGAAAATCTAAAATATAGCATTTTCACACGACCATTACATAATGGTTTACAATAATATTACACAATAATATATGTCTTCGAATGCAGTTTTAAAACAATATTATACAAGCATACTGACTCCAACTCTTGTCCATAAATTAGCATGCAACAGCGGAAGCTCTTAATAATCACCTGAGAATAAACATGCTTTAAACATCAACAAAAATGTTTTTGAGTTATAAGTTTAGCCTATATATTTATCAAATCGTAATAATAGACCACAAGATTTTCATTTTCATTTCTCAATAACATGCAATCTGCATAAAAATCATTCATATGATGAACACCTGGTAACCGACATTAACAAGATGCATATAGAATATCCCCATCATTCCGGGACTCACATCGGATATGATAAATTGAAGTACTAAAGCATCCGTAACTCGGATGAGGCTTGTTGGGCCAAATAGATCTATCTTTAGGATTCGCGTCAATTGGTGGCAATTATCATAAACACCAATTTTTAGGCTACCAAGCTAAAAAGGGCATATTCGGTTCGATAATTCAACATAGAATGTAATTTCGATCACTTGTGTCTATTTTGTAAAACATTTAAAAACTGCATGTATTCTCATCCAAAAAATAATAGATTTTAAAAGGGTGACTATAACTCACTTTCACAGATTTTTACTTTGCCGAAAATAAGACTTGGCCACTGGTCGATACACGAACCTATAAAAAATATGTACATATATATCAAAGTATGATCGAAATATATTCACAACATTTTTTATTACGTTTTAATGATTTAAGTTTGTTAAGTTAACAGTCCAACGTTAGTAATCTACAACTAGTTGTCCACAGTTAGATGTACAGAAATAAATCAATATATATATTATCTCGAATCAATCCACGACCCAGTTTATACAAGTCTCAGGCTAGATCACAACTCAAAGTATATATATTATTTTGGAATCAACATCAACCATGTATAGCTAACTCAAGCATTATTGCATATAGAGTGTCTATGGTTGTTTCGAAATATATATATAGATGGGTCGATATGATATGTCAAAACATTGTATACGTGTCTATGGTCTATCAAGGTTACATAATATATGTTAGAATATATGTACAATACAATATAAGTTAGTTAGGATATGGTTAGTATAGATTATTGTAAAATCATCCCGTAGTCAAATTAACCATTTTTAACCAATTTTGTTTTACCCATAACTTTTTCGTTTTAAATCCGTTTTGAGTGAATTGAATTGATATGGTTTCATATTGAACTGTACTTTATGAATCTAAATAGAAAAGGTATAGATTTATAGTCAGAAATATAGGTTACAAGTCAATTTTGTAAGAGGAAGTCATTTCAGTCGAAAGAACGACGTTTTGATGACCATCTTGAAAAACATACTTTCACTTTCAGTTTAACCATGATTTTTGGATATCATTTTATGTTCATAAGAAAAATCATTTTCCCAGAAGAACAACTTTTAAATCAAAGTTTATCATAGCTTTTAATTATCTAACCCAAAACAGCCCCCGGTTTCTCTATGACGGCATATGTCCGGTTTTACGGTGTTCTTCGTGTTTCCAGGATTTAAATCATTAAGTTAGCATATCATATAGATATATAACATATGTTTAGTTGATTTTAAAAGTCAAGTTAGAAGGATTAACTTTGTTTGCGAACAAGTTTAGAATTAACTAAACTATGTTCTAGTGATTACAAGTTTAAATCTTCGAATAAGATAGTTATATATATATGAATTGAATGATGTTATGAACATCATTACTACCTCAAGTTTAGTAGGTAAACCTACTGGAAGTGACAAAAATTGATCTAGCTTCAAAGGATCTTGGATGGCTTGAAAGTTCTTGAAGTAGAATCATGACACGAAAACAAGTTCAAGTAAGATTATCACTCGAATTAAGATTGTTATAGTTATAGAAATTGTATCAAAGTTTGAATATGAGTATTACCTTGATTTATAAAGATAACCTAATGTAATTAACAAAGGTTCCTTGATCTTAGATGATTACTTGGAATGAATTAGAAAGCTTGAAAGTAGACTTGCAAACTTGAAAGTGTTCTTGGTGTTTTCTTGAGTTGTTGTTTTGTATGTTGATCTAGGTTAGGATTTATGAGCTAGATTGAGCTAGATTTGGATGAAGATGATGAAGAACACTTATAACAATGGAAGAACACTTGAGAGAGATTTGTTTGATGCATGAAAATTGAAATCAAAATGTGTTTAGGGTTGGTGAAGTTCATGTGAACTAGAGGTACACATATAGTCTCGATTACTTTGTATTTTTGTTAGATATTTCATGCTAGATGTTAAATGATGGTTCCCACATGTTTAGGTGACTCACAAGGGCTGCTAAGAGCTGATCATTGGAGTGTATATACCAATAGTAAGTACATATAGAAGCTGTGTATTGTAAGGGTACGAATACGGGTGCATACGAGTAGAATTGTTGATGAAAATGAATGAGGATGTAATTGTAAGCATTTTTGATAATTAGAAGTACTTTGATATGTGTCTTGAAGTCTTTCAAAAGTGTATGAATACATCTTAAAACATTACATGTATATACATTTAAACTGAGTCGTTAAGTCATCGTTAGTCATTACATGTAAGTGTTGTTTTGAAACTTTTAAGTTAACGATCTTGTTAAATGTAATTAATCCATTGTTATTATACTTAAATGAGATGTTCAATTGTTATGTTAACATGTTAAAATGGTGTATTAATATTTCTTAATATCATATATATATGTGTAAAATACTATTACAATGATAATCGTTACATATATATATTGTTTCGAGATCCTTAAGTTAGTAGTCTCATCTTACTTGTGTAGTTCATTGTTAATACACTTAATGATATAATTAATTATCATTTTATCATATTAAACATAGTGTGTTCATATCTTAATACAATACATATGTATTTATTTTAAATAAAACATTATTATAACGATAATCGTTATATATATCGTTTCGAGTTTCCTTATTCAATAGTCTCATTTTTATGTATATAACTCATTGTCAATATACTTAGTGAGATATTTACTTATCATACTCTCATGTGATATATATATATATATATATATATATATATATATATATATATATATATATATATATATATATATATATATATATATATATATATATATATATATATATATATATATATATAACATGAGAGTATGATAAATAAATATCTCACTAATCCATATATATCATCATGTCATTTTTACAAGTTATAACGTTCGTGAATCGTCGGTCAATTTGGGTGGTCAATTGTGTAAATAAACGCATTTCAATTAATCAAGTCTTAACAAGTTTGATTGCTTAACATGTTGAAAACATTTAATCATGTAAATATATCAATTTCATTTAATACATATAAACATGGAAAAGTTCGGGTCACTACAGTACCTACCGTTAAATAAATTTAGTCCCGAAATTTTAAGTTGTTGAAGGTGTTGACAAATTTTTTGGAAATAGGTACGGGTATTTCTGCTTCATCTGATCTTCATGCTCCCAGGTGAACTCGGGTCCCCTACGAGCATTCCATCGAACCTTGACGATCAGTATCTTATTTTGCTTGAGTCTTTTAACCTCACGATCCATTATCTCGACGGGTTCTTCAACGAATTGTAGTTTTTCGTTGATTTTAATTTCGTCTAAAGAAATAGTGAGATCTTCTTTAGCTAAGCACTTCTTCAGATTCGAGATGTGAAAGGTATTATGTACATTGGCGAGTTGTTGAGGTAATTCAAGTCGGTAGGCTACTGGTCCGACACGATCTAAAATCTTGAATGGTCCAATGTATCTTGGATTTAGTGTCCCCCGTTTACCAAATCGAAAAACGCCTTTCCAAGGCAAAACCTTAAGCATGACCATCTCTCCAATTTCAAATTTTATATCTTTCCTTTTAAGGTCCGCGTAGCTCTTTTGTCGACTCTGAGCGGTTTTCAACCGTTTTCGAATTTAGATGATTTTCTCGGTAGTTTCTTGGATTATCTCTGGACCCGTAATCTTTATATCCCCCAATTCACTCCAACAAATCGGAGACCTGCACTTTCTACCATAAAGTGCTTCGAACGGTGCCATTTCGATACTCGAGTGGTAACTGTTTTTGTAGGAAAATTCTGCTAACGGTAGATGTCGATCCCAACTGTTTCCAAAATCAATAACACATGCTTGTAGCATGTCTTCAAGAGTCTGTATCATCCTTTCGCTCTGCCCATCAGTTTTTGGATGATAGGCAGTACTCATGTCTAGACGAGTTCCCAATGCTTGCTGTAATGTCTGCCAAAACCTTGAAACAAATCTGCCATCTCTATCAGAGATAATAGAGATTGGTATTCCATGTCTAGAGACAACTTCCTTCAAGTATAATCGCGCCAACTTCTCCATTTTATCATCTTCTCTCATTGGCAGAAAGTGTGCTGACTTGGTGAGACGATCGACTATTACCCAAATAGTATCATAACCACTTGCAGTCCTTGGCAATTTAGTAATGAAATCCATGGTAATGTTTTCCCATTTCCATTCTGGGATTTCAAGTTGTTGAAGTAGATCTGATGGTTTTTGATGTTCAGCTTTGACCTTAGAACACGTCAAACATTCTCCCACATATCTAGCAATATTGGCTTTCATACCCGGCCACCAAAAGTGCTTCTTGAGATCTTTGTACATCTTTCCCGCTCCGGGATGTATTGAGTATCTGGTTTTATGTGCTTCCTTAAGTACCATTTCTCTCACATCTCCAAACTTTAGTACCCAAATTCTTTCAGCCCTATATCGGGTTCCGTCTTCCCGAATATTAAGATGTTTCTCCGATCCTTGGGGTATTTCATTCTTCAAATTTCCCTCTTTTAAAACTCCCTGTTGTGCCTCCTTTATTTGAGTAGTAAGGTTAGTATGAATAATTATATTCATAGCTTTTACTCGTATAGGTTCTCTATCCTTTCTGCTCAAGGCGTTGGCTACCACATTTGCCTTCCCCGGGTGGTAACGAATCTCAAAGTCGTAATCATTCAACAGTTCAATCCACCTACGTTGTCTCATGTTCAGTTGTTTCTGATTAAATATATGTTGGAGACTTTTGTGGTCGGTATATATAATACTTTTGACCCCATATAAGTAGTGCCTCCAAGTCTTTAATGCAAAAACAATAGTGCCCAATTCCAAATCGTGAGTCGTATAATTTTGCTCGTGAATCTTCAATTGCCTGGACGCATAAGCAATTACCTTCATTCGTTGCATTAATACACAGCCGAGGCCTTTCTTTGAGGCGTCACAATATATCACAAAATCATCATTCCCTTCAGGCAATGACAATATAGGTGTCGTAGTTAACTTTTTTTCAACAATTGAAACGCTTTCTCCTACTCATCCTTCCATTAAAATTTCTTCCTTTTATGCGTTAATGCAGTCAAGGGTTTTGCTATTTTGGAAAAATCTTGGATGAACCTTCTGTAGTAACCAGCCAGTCCTAAAAATTGGCGTATATGCTTTGGAGTTTTCGAGGTTTTCCACTTTTCAATGGTTTCAATCTTTGCCGGATTCACCTGAATACCTTCTTTGTTCACTATGTGTCCGAGGAATTGAACTTCTTCCAACCAAAATGCACACTTTGAAAACTTAGCGTACAGTTTTTCTTTCCTCAACAAATCTAGCACTTTTCTCAAATGTTCTTCGTGCTCTTGATCATTTTTTAAGTAAATAAGTATGTCATCGATAAAAACAATGACAAACTTGTCAAAGTATGGTCCACACACTCGGTTCATAAGGTCTATGAACACAGCTGGTGCGTTAGTCAACCCAAACGGCATTACCATAAACTCGTAATGACCGTAACGCATCCTAAAAGCAGTTTTTGGAATATCATCCTCCTTCACCCACATTTGATGATATCCAGAACGTAAATCAATCTTCGAGTAAACTGACGAACCTTGCAGCTGATCATATAAATCGTCGATTCTCGATAGTGGATAACGGTTCTTGATGGTAAGTTTGTTCAACTCTCTATAGTCGATACATAATCTAAATGTACCATCTTTCTTTTTGACAAACAAAACAGGAGCTCCCCACGGTGATGTGCTTGGTCGAATGAAACCGCGCTCTAATAGTTCTTGTAATTGGCTCTGAAGTTCCTTTATTTCGCTAGGTGCGAGTCTGTATGGAGCATGAGCTATTGGTGCAGCTCCCGGTACAAGGTCTATTTGAAATTCAACAGATCGGTGTGGAGGTAGTCCCGGTAATTCTTTCGAAAATACATCGGAAAATTCTTTTATGACGGGAACATCATTAATGTTCTTTTCTTCGGAATTGACTTTCTCGACGTGTGCTATCACAACATAGCAACCTTTTCTTATTAGTTTTTACGCCTTCAGGTTACTAATAAGATTTAACTTCGCGTTGCTCTTTTCTCCGTACACCATTAAGGGTTTTCCTTCTTCTCGTACAATGCAAATTGTATTTTTGTAACATACGATCTCTGTCTTCTCCTTTTTCAACCAGTTCATGCCAATTATCACATCAAAACTCCCTAACTCTACTGGTATCAAGTCAATCTTAAATGTTTCGCTAACCAGTTTAATTTCTTGATTCCGACATATTTTATCTGCTGAGATTAATTTACCGTTTGCTAATTCGAGTAAAAATTTATTATTCATAGGTGTCAATGGACCACTTAATTTAGCACAAAAATCTCTACTCATATTGCCTCTATCCGCACCCGGATCAAATAAAACATAAGCAAGTTTTTCATCGATAAGAAACGTACCCGTAACAAGCTCCGGGTCTTCCTGCGCTTCTTTCGCATTAATGTTAAAAACTCTCCCACGGCTTTGCCCATTATTATTTCCCTGGTTTGGGCACGTAGTTCTGAAGTGGCCCTTCTTCCCGCATCCGAAATAAACAATGTGGGCGTTATTTGTTCCTCTAGTCGTTTGTCCAAAAGTTTCACACTTCGTCGCACCATGACCCGGTCTTTTACATTTGGTACATACAACCTTACAGTATTTATCCGGATGATATCCATCACACCTATAGCATGGAGTTTTCTGATTGTTGTCGCCATTGTTGTTATTGAGATTGTTGTTGGGATTGTTGTTGTTGTTATTGTTGTTGGGACGGTTATTGTAGTTGTTGTTGGGACATTTGTTGTAGTTGTTGTTGGGATTGCGATTGTTGTTGCGGTTGTTGGGATAGTTATTGCGATTGTGGTTGTGATGGTTGTTGTTGTATTGGTGACTCTTGTCACTGGTTTCTTCCCACTTTCTCTTGACTTGTTTCATGTTAGCCTCTTCGGCCGCCTACTCTTTAATCCTTCCTTCAATCTGGTTCACTAGTTTGTGAGCCATTCGACTTGCCTTTTGTATGGAGGCGGGCTCGTGTGAACTCACATCTTCTTGAGTCCTTTCCGTTAACCCTTTTACAAATGCACCGATCTTCTCTTCTTCGTCTTCGAACGCTCTGGGACACAATAGCCACAACTCTGTGAATCGTCGTTCGTACGTGGTGATATCGAAACCTTGCGTTCGTAATCCTCTAAGCTCTACCTTGAGCTTATTGACCTCATTTCTGGGACGATACTGCTCGTTCATCAAGTGCTTGAATGCTGACCACGGTAGTGCATAAGCAGCATCTTGTCCTACCTGCTCGAAATAGGTATTCCACCATGTTAACGCAGTACCTGTGAAGGTATGCGTAGCGTACTTTACTTTGTCTTCTTCAGTACATTTACTTATGGCAAACACCGATTCAACCTTCTCGGTCCACCATTTCAATCCGATTGGACCCTCGGTTCCATTAAATTCCAAAGGTTTACAGGCAGTGAATTCTTTGTAGGAGCATCCTACACGATTTCTAGTGGCGTTAGATCCATTGCTAGTTTCAGAGTTATTGTTATTATTTCGAATTGCAGCCTGCACTGCGGCTACATTTGCAGCAAGGAAAACACGAAAGTTTTCCTTGGTCATATTCAGAGTACTTTGAGTAGTCGGTGCCATTTCCTTCAAAGAATAACCAAATGAATTAAGTTAATCATGCAGAATATTAAGAGTAGTTAATAGTATTTCGTAGCATGATATGAACTTATTTATAAAAGTTTTTTCTTCATATTAGCGTTTTATAATTTATAATTCGGGTAGTACCTACCCGTTAAGTTCATACTTAGTAGCTAATATACAATTCAACTACTACAATTCTATATGAAAAACTGATAATAATATTTCGCGCTCAAACTTTTATACAATATTTTACAAACATACAATACCACTATTTTACATATAGGATGAAATATAGCACATAATAAATTTGCTACATGGCAGCTATAAAGGCATATCTAGTTAATACGCAAGTCGTTCAGCAAAAGAAATAAAGACACGTAATTCATAAGTCCAGAAACAAGTCATGCATTCGGGTTTTACTAGTATTATTTACCATCCTTGGTCTTGTGGAAAATAACCGTTGTGACCGTTGGCTAGGAAGCATGTTGTAATGTTGTCAAAAGGACGAGGGTTACGTAATGCCCAACAGCCCCGTAACAATCTAAAAACCTTGTTTCTCACCTCAACTACCGAGTCCGTCACTTGTGGAAATATTTTATTTAAAAGTTGCAACTCAATGTTCTTTTTCTCAATTTGGTGAGAAGCAAACATTACTAACCCGTAAGCATAACATGCTTCTTTATGTTACATGTTAGAAGCTCTTTCTAAAGAACGGAGTCCTATGTTGGGATATGTTGAGTCAAAATAGGTTCTTAACTCGTAGCGTAAAATTGCATCTGGGTTTCCCGCACTAAATGACTTAAAGAAAACTTGGTGTAACTTAAAGTCTCCCCAATGTGATATACCCCATCTTTGAAAGGAAAGCCTTTTATAAACTAAGGCATGCCTGGAATGTCTTTCAAACGTTCGACAAACTAATTTTGCCGTAAATAATTGTGCTGATGAATTCTGCCTGACTCTAGACAAGATTTCATCAATCATATCCCCTGGTAGGTCTTCTAAAATTTTTGGTTGTCTATCCTTAAAGTCCATTTTTGTTTTTATACTGTAAAATAAACAAGGATTAGATTCGTAAAAGATAATTAACAAACAATACAAGCAAGTTTTACATATATCTTAAAAGTACAAGCACACAATAATACATATATTACACAGCATGATTACAACTCTTTATTCCGACTCACTCGTTTCTTCTTCTTCGGACTTGGTTCGTTTGGCTAATTTCCTAGGGATACATGGTGATCCTCTAATACGAGCCGTCATTTTTACAAATGGTTTAGAAAAACCTAGTGGCCTAGATGTTCCCGGATTATTGTTAAAATCTAAGAAATACGGGCGTTTATGATACACATAAAGTTCATCGGGGTCGGAATCAGGTTTCTCTATTTTGATGCCCTTTCCCTTATTATTCTCTTTTGCCTTATTAAATTGAGTTGGGGTAATTTCTATAACATCATCGAAATCCTCGTCGGGATCCGATTCATCAGAAAATTGGTAATTTTCCCAATATTGTGCTTCTTTGGCGAAAACACCATTGACCATTTTTAACTTTGGTCCATTGGTTGAGGATTTTCTTTTATTTAATCGTTTTAATGTAGGTATTAATATTTCTTCCTCCGGAACCTCTTCTTCTTCCGGTTCCTCCTCTTCCGGTTCCTCTTCAGGAATTTGTGAATCTTCCCAAAATATATTCGACTCTTCATTATTATTAGGTGAGTCGATGGGATTTGTACTAGAGGTAGACATCTATCACACAATATCAAACACGTTAAGAGATTAATATATCACATAATATTTACATGTTAATAATATGTAGTTTCCAACAAAAAATGTTAAGCAATCGTTTTTAAAGAAAACACGGTCGAAGTCCAGTCTCACTAATGCATCCTAACAAACTCAGTAAGACACACTAATACAATTTCTGGTTCTCTAAGACCAACGCTCGGATACCAACTGAAATGTCCCGTTCATATTGATTATAAATGTTCCATATTAATTGATTTTGTTGAAAGGTTTTGACCTCTATATGAGACGTTTTTCAAAGACTGCATTCGATTTTAAAACAAACCATAACCTTTAAAATATTACGACGATTATCAAAAATGATAATCTAAAATATAGCATTTTCACACGACCATTACATAATGGTTTACAATAATATTACACAACAATATATGTCTTCGAATGCAGTTTTTAAACAATATTACACAAGCATGCTGACTCCAACTCTTGTCCATAAATTAGCATGCAACAGCGGAAGCTCTTAATAATCACCTGAGAATAAACATGCTTTAAACGTCAACAAAAATGATGGTGAGTTATAGGTTTAGCCTATATATTTATCAAATCGTAATAATAGACCACAAGATTTTCATTTCCATTTCTCAATAACATGCAATCTGCATAAAAATTATTCATATGATGAACACCTGGTAACCGACATTAACAAGATGTATATAGAATATCCCCATCATTCCGGGACTCACATCGGATATGATAAATCGAAGTACTAAAGCATCCATAACTCGGATGAGGCTTGTTGGGCCAAATAGATCTATCTTTAGGATTCGCGTCAATTGGTGGCAATTATCATAAACACCAATTCTTAGGCTACCAAACTAAAAAGGGCATATTCGGTTCGATAATTCAACATAGAATGTAATTTTGATCACTTGTGTCTATTTTGTATAACATTTAAAAACTGCATGTATTCTCATCCCAAAAATAATAGATTTTAAAAGTGGGACTATAACTCACTTTCACAGATTTTTACTTTGCCGGAAATAAGACTTGGCCACTGGTCAATTCACGAACCTATAACAAATATGTACATATATATCAAAGTATGAACGAAATATATTCACAACATTTTTTATTACGTTTTAATGATTTAAGTTTGTTAAGTTAACAGTCAAACGTTAGTAATTTACAACTAGTTGTCCACAGTTAGATGTACAGAAATAAATCAATATATATTATCTCGAATCAATCCATGACTCAGTGTATACAAGTCTCAGGCTAGATCACAACTCAAAGTATATATATTATTTTAGAATCAACATCAACCCTGTATAGCTAACTCAAGCATTACTGCATATAGAGTGTCTATGGTTGTTCCGAAATATATATATATAGATGGGTCGATATGATATGTCAAAACATTGTATACGTGTCTATAGTCTATCAATGTTACATAATATATGTTAGAATACATGTACAATACAATATAAGTTAGTTAGGATATGGTTAGTATAGATTTTTGTAAAATCGTCCCGTAGTCAAATTAACCATTTTTAACCAATTTTGTTTTACCCATAACTTCTTCGTTTTAAATCCGTTTTGAGTGAATCGAATTGCTATGGTTTTATATTGAACTATACTTTATGAATCTAAACAGAAAAGGTATAGGTTTATAGTCGGAAATACAGGTTACTAGTTAATTTTGTAAGAGGTAGTCATTTCAGTCGAAAGAACGACGTCTTGATGACCATTTTGAAAAACATACTTCCACTTTGAGTTTAACCATGATTTTTGGATATAGTTTTATGTTCATAAAAAAAATCATTTTCCCAGAAGAACAACTTTTAAATCAAAGTTTATCATAGCTTTTAATTATCTAACCCAAAACAGCCCTCGGTTTCTCTATGACGGCGTATGTCCGGTTTTACGGTATTCTTCGTGTTTCCAGGTTTTAAATCATTAAGTTAGCATATCATATAGATATAGAACATGTATTTAGTTGATTTTAAAAGTCAAGTTAGAAGGATTAACTTTGTTTGCGAACAAGTTTAGAATTAATTAAACTATGTTCTAGTGATTACAAGTTTAAATCTTCGAATAAGATAGTTATATATATATGAATTGAATGATGTTATGAACATCATTACTACCTCAAGTTTAGTAGGTAAACCTACTGGAAGTGAGAAAAATTGATCTAACTTCAAAGGATCTTGGATGGCTTGAAAGTTCTTGAAGTAGAATCATGACATGAATACAAGTTCAAGTAAGATTATCACTCGAATTAAGATTGTTATAGTTATAGAAATTGAATCAAAGTTTGAATATGAGTATTACCTAGATTTAGAAATATAACCTACTGTAATTAACAAAGGTTCCTTGATCTTAGATGATTACTTGGAATGAATTAGAAAGCTTGGAAGTGGACTTGCAAACTTGAAAGTGTTCTTGGTGTTTTCTTGAGTTGTTGTTTTGTATGTTGATCTAGGTTAGGATTTATGAGCTAGATTGAACTATATTTTAATGACAATGATGAAGAACACTTAGAACAATGGAAGAACACTTGAGAGAGAGTTGTTTGATGCATGAAAATTGAAATCAAAATGTGTTTAGGATTGGTGAAGTTCACGTGAACTAGAGGTACACATATAGTCTCCATTACTTTGTATTTTTGTTAGATATTTCATGCTAGATGTTAAATGATGGTTCCCACATGTTTAGGTGACTCACAAGGGCTGCTAAGAGCTGATCATTGGAGTGTATATACTAATAGTAAGTACACAGAGAAACTGTGTATTGTACGAGTACGAATACGGGTGCATACGAGTAGAATTATTGATGAAAATGAATGAGGATGTAATTGTAAGCATTTTTTATAAGTAGAAGTACTTTGATATGTGTCTTGAAGTCTTTCAAAAGTGTATGAATACATCTTAAAACATTACATGTATATACATTTAAACTGAGTCGTTAAGTCATCGTTAGTCGTTACATGTAAGTGTTGTTTTGAAACCTTTAAGTTAACGATCTTGTTAAACGTAATTAATCCATTGTTATTATACTTAAATGAGATGTTCAATTGTTATGTTAACATGTTAACATGATGTATTAATATATATATATATATATATATATATATATATATATATATATATATATATATATATATATATATATATATATATATATATATATATATATATATATATATATATATATGTGTGTGTGTGTGTGTGTATGTGTGTGTGTGTGTGTGTGTGTGTAAAATACTATTACAACGATAATCGTTACATATATATATTGTTTTGAGATCCTTAAGTTAGTAGTCTCATCTTACTTGTGTAGTTCATTATTAATACACTTAATGATATAATTAATTATCATTTTATCATATTAAACATAGTGTGTTCATATCTTAATACAATACATATGTATTTATTTTAATTAAAACGTTGTTATAACGATAATCGTTATATATATCGTTTCGAGTTTCCTTATTCAATAGTCTCATTTTTATGTATATAACTCATTGTCAATATACTTAGTGAGATATTTACTTATCATAATCTCATGTTAAAAT
The DNA here is from genome assembly GCF_046630445.1 of Rutidosis leptorrhynchoides. Lineage (NCBI taxonomy): Eukaryota > Viridiplantae > Streptophyta > Magnoliopsida > Asterales > Asteraceae > Rutidosis > Rutidosis leptorrhynchoides. The sequence goes on from NC_092342.1 coordinate 61,547,896, forward strand.
ATATATATATATATATATATATATATATATATATATATATATATATATATATATATATATATATATATATATATCATGTCATTTTTATAAGTTTTAACGTTCGTGAATCGTCGGTCAATTTGGGTGGTCAATTGTCTAAATAAACTCATTTCAATTAATCAAGTCTTAACAAGTTTGATTGCTTAACATGTTGAAAACATTTAATCATGTAAATATATCAATTTCATTTAATATATATAAAATGGAAAAGTTTGGGTCACTACAGTTTTTATATTAATAATGTTATTATTACTTTCATTATTATTAATATTAATTAATATCAGTATTATAAATATTATTGTTTTTAATATATAATATATGGATATGAAATTTTATACATATTTATTTTTATTACTAATATTATCATTATCATTAAAAATATTATTTTATCATTATTATAATTATGATTTTAAATATTCTTAAACATTATTACCATTATTATTGAAAATCATTATTTTTATTATAATTATCATTATATAATGAACATAATACAATTTATTATCATTATCATTAATAATATCATTTTTATAACTATAATTATCCTTATTATATTTTTATTATTATTAATATTAATAGAATTATTATTATTAATATATTTATATAATATAATAGCGAATTTTATGATTTAATCGGTTCATATCACTATCTAAACTGTAACTGAATTTGTCTTCTGTCTCTAACATTGTTATATGTAGAAATCATTCCACAAAAAAACAGACGAAATCAGTTAACATCAATTTCAACTTTTTATTTTTCTTCCTTTTTTTCTTCATCTGCAGTTTATGATTGATTACATTGTCGAATTTATCCTGCTATAAATCAAACCTGTGACTAATTCATGTTCTCCATCAATTATTCAATCTCACTCTATAAGTTACTTAAAGCAATTATAAAAAGAAAACGGAAAAAAAATCGAAGTTGCAGACTAGTCCCCTGTTTGTGTAACTTTTTATTCAAATCTTGAATTTGAACGAATTTTCAAAATCCCTAAATGTAGAGGTATTAGGAATCCCTTATGTAAACTTTCTATAAATTTTCAAAGCTCAATTCATCATATCGAATTCAAATTTCTGAGTCAAACTTCAAAATTTGAAAAGTCAACAATTCTTCTATGATCGAATTCGAGTTAATTGTTACAATTGAATTTCAATTGATGATTTTAGTAGTTTCTGTGAATGAATTTCTACGTGATTCATGTGGTAATCATTATCCAAAAGTGTCTTAATTTTATAAATCAATTTCAAGTTCTTATGTGTTCTTCGTAAAAATACCTGCTGCTATTTTATTTTATTTTTTTTATTCGATTAATCCAGTTACCACTACAAGTCGTTTATATCTCAAATTCTTATCCTATTTCAAACCTTAAATTCGTTATTTATATTGTTAAGTAAATACCTGGTCGATACAGTTTTGGGGTGAAGAAGAAGAGGAAACATAAATATAGAATAGATAGATATTAGATTCGTACTAATTCAGAAAAACGGGTTGGAACAGATGGTTGGGTGGTGTTTGTGTAAGCGAGAGGTCTTGGGTTCGAGTCCGGGCAGCGACATTTATTTGTTTTTAAAGCCTGGATACATTAAGGTAGCCCTTTTTATTATAGTTTTATTATTATTATTAATTATTATTATGATTATTATTAATTATTATTATTATTATTATTATTATTATTATTATTGTTATTATGATTATGATTATTATTGTTATTATTACCCATATCATTATTGTTATTATTATTATTATCATTAAGTATTAAAATTATTATTATTATTAATATTATTATTATTAAGTATTATGAATATTAATTATTACAGTTATTATTACTAATATAAATATTAGTTACCATTTATTATTATTATTATTATTATTATCATAACTCTAGTTACAATTATGATTATTATTATTATTATTATTGTTATTACTAATATTATTATCCAAATAAGTATTATTATTAAGTAAAATGATTATTAATATTATCATTATTAATAAGATTTCTATTATTATTATTATAAGTATCAGTATTAACAATATCATTATTAGCATTATTATTAATAAAGTTATTATTATTATTATTATTATTATTATTATTATTATTATTATTATTATTATTATTATTATTATTATTATTATTATTATTATTATTATTATTATTATTATTATTATTATTATTAGTAAATCATTATTATTATCAAAACTATCTTTTTAAACAAATAAATATCTTATGCATAAAATATACTTATTACATATATTATAATTATATTAATATTTCACATAACTATATATATCGAACCTATTAACATTATTTATATAAATACTTACATATAACAAACTATTGATTTCTTAGTATAACACTAAACAATTATATATATAAATATGGATATATTAATATAATTATATAAATAATAAGTATTTTGAATATATACACAAATTAAATATATATAATATATAAATTAAGATATAATAAATAAATTTGTTCAGTTACGATTATATGTTTTAATATATATACAAATTATATAGGTTCGTGAATCCGATGCCAACTTTGCACATGTTCAATGCCGTCATATGTATTTTTACTACGAAATATAGTATCGTTAGTTTCATTTGCTCCCTTTTTAAATGCTTTTACAATATATATTTTTGGGACTGAGAATACATGCGCTGTTTTATAAATGTTTTACGAAGTAGACACAAGTACTTGAAACTACATTCTATGGTTAGATTATCTTATTGAATATCACCCTTTTGCTTGGTAACCTAAGAATTAGTGAACGCCACTAATTGACGCGAATCCTGAAGATAGATCTATGGGCCTAACAAACCCCATCCAGGTTATGGATGCTTTAGTACTTCGATTTTATATACAGATGAGTGTACCTGTATATTTGGGGATATTCTATATGCATTTGTTAATGTCGATTACTAGGTGTTCACCATATGAATGATTTTTATACAGATGAGTGTTCCTGTATTATAATTTTTGCAGATGAGTGTTCCTGCAGTTAACTATAAAAATTAAATCTTGTGGTCTATTAAAAATTATGGAAATGATTATTATGATAAATTAATGAACTCACCAACCTTTTGGTTGACACTTAAAAGCATGTCTATTCTCAGGTATTAAAGACATCTTCCGCTGTGCATTACCTCATTTTAAAGATAATTACTTGGAGTCATTCATGACATATTTCAAAAGGCGTTGCATTCAAGTCGTTGAGTTCAATAAAGATCATTATTAAGTAAATGACAGATTAAGTCATCTATAGTTTGGATATATTATGAAATGGTATGCATGCCTATCAACTTTCAATGTAATGAAGGGTTGTCTTTTAAAAACGAATGCAATATTTGTAAAATGTATCATATAGAGGTCAAATACCTCATGATGTAATCATATGTTATTGTATTCGTCCTTATGGATTAGGACGGGTCACTTCAACGTGCACCCATCATGATAACCCTTGATTGGAGCTTACCATTCAAAATCATGTGTGATGCAAGTGACTTCGCGATTTGAGCTGTACTCGGACAACGGAAGGATAAACACTTTAATCCAATCTATTACGCCAGTAAAACCTTGACCGGAGCTCAAGAGAATTACACCACTACGGAAAAGGAGCTGCTAGCAGTAGTTTTCGCCTTCGACAAATTCCGTTCCTATCTCATCCTGTCCAAAACTACGGTTTACACAGATAATTCAGCCTTAAAATATCTATTCACTAAGCAAGATGCTAAACCAAGACTCCTACGATGGATCTTACTCCTTCAAGAATTCGATATTGAGATCAAAGATAAGAAAGGAGTAGAGAACGTCGCAGCAGATCATCTTAGTCGTTTGGAGAACCCAGCGATGGAAGAACTTGCTGAACAAGATATCAGAGACAAATTTTTGGAAGAACAACTTATGAGCTTAGCACAAGCTAACATAGGATCACAATTTACTGATACTCCTTGGTACGCTGACATAGCTAACTACCTAGTTGCTGGAGTAGTACGGAAAGGAATGAGCACATCCCGAAGAAGGAAGTTTTTCAGGGACGCTAAGTACTACTACTGGGAAGATTCGTACCTATTCAGAATTTACCCTGATCTAATAATCAGGAGGTGCGTAGATGAGAAACAAGCAACAGGGATTCTTCACCAGTGTCACCACGGACCAACTGGAGGTCATTATGGAGCAAACTTAACCGCAAAAAAAGTCTATGAATCCCGTCTATATTACGAGATGCGCAAGAACTTGTGAAGTGTTGCGACGCATGCCAAATACAAGGTATTATCTCTATGAAGAATGAGATTCCTCGGACTAATATCCAAGCTTGCGAGATCTTCGATATATGGGGATTAGACTTTATGAGGCCATTCCCCAAGTCTAATGGGAAAGAATATACCCTCGTAGCAGTAGATTACGTCTCCAGATGGGTCGAAGCCCAAGCATTTCCAACCAATGATGTCAAGGTCGTCACCAACTTCCTGAAGAGACTCTTCTGTCGATTCGGAGCTCCCCGTGCTATAATAAGTGATAGAGGCACACACTTCTGCAATACCCAATTCATGAAGGTGATGCAACAATACGGAGTTACCCATAAAATGTCCACTGCCTATCATCCGCAGACTAACGGACAGGCAGGAGTGACTAACAGAGCACTCAAGAGAATTCTAGAACGCACCGTCGACCATCATGGGAATAAATGGACCAAGAAACTAGACGATGCTCTGTGGGAATTTCGGACTGCTTACAAGAATCCTCTAGGAACTACACCCTACCGCATGATCTATGAAAAAGCATGTCGCCTTCTGCTAGAACTAGAGTACAAAGCTCTCTTGGCATTGAGGACCTGTAACCTTGATCCTTCAGTAACCGCTAGGCATCGGAAGATGCAGATGAATGAACTCACTGAATTAAGAGACCAAGCCTATGAAACGTCATATATCTACAAGGAACGAGCGAAACTGACACACGATGCAAAACTAATACCTAAAAAGTTCACTCCTGGAGATAAAGTTCTACTCTTTAATTCTTGATTCAAGAAGTTGGCTGTTAAATTCAGATCAAGATGGAGTAGGCCATATAAAGTAATAAATGCTTTTCGGCATGGAGATGTAGAATTAGAAGGTTCTACTGGTAACTTCAAAGTCAACGACCACCAATTAAAATCCTATCTAGAAGACCATAACAAGGAGGATCATCTCTTCTCCTTTGATCCATTCTGAAGACATGCCAGGAAAAGTCGAGCTGTAACACCTTGATAAACAAAGCGCTCTTGGGAGGCACCCCTTGTTTATCCTTTTTATTTAATTTTTATTTCAAATTATTTTCAGTCTACAAAAATATTCTTTACTGTGCACTAACCCTAAGCGCCGTACTTACGCTTAGTACTTACGAGTTTGCTGTATGTATTCAGGAAAAATGAAAAGCTTAGGAGCTTCCTATTGCATTCCAGTTTGCAGGAGAAGGACTCCCAGCATTTACCTATCAGAGAGCAACACTGATCAGTTTAGGCCTTTAACGGGATAGTTAGGTCTAAGGCGTTTGATCCTTGGGAGTGTTGAGGAGGACATCCGTACAGCACCGCCACTAGAGACCCGCTGAGCATATAGAGCCACTAGAGACACGTGAGCCTCAGACTGTGATACATTATGGAGCCACCTTCAATGACCCAGATGTTACATGGGCATTACTTAGAGACCAGCAGAGACTCTATCGAGCTCTCAGAGCATACCTTCAGTGTGAGGGAATGCCCCGGAGTACTTTAGGCCTTTCATCATTCAGACTAGCACGCTGTGTTCCGCCAGCACGACAAGCTACTCCCAGGCGCTCCACCCCAGTCTCAGTTCATTCAGTAGCCTCAGTCGCCATCCCAGTTCACGCTGCTCCCATCACACCGTCTGTCATAGCTGTTTCACCTGCTCCGGATCATTGAGACGATCCCTGTTCGTGAGCTACCTGTGGCTGCCACTTGGTGATAGTACTTATCTCAGTAGAGCCACCCATAACCCAGATTTTTGAGATTACCGGGAGCATCCTTGATGAGGAGCCATTCCTGAGCCTATCACACCTGGAGTTGACATCGGACCTTTGTCTAGACACACTTCTGGAACCTGAATTGGATTCAGGACAGCCGCTTGAGTATTTTTCGAGACTCGAGGACGATGATGATCCCTTCGAACCTAATGGATACTTCGCAGATACTGCTCTACAAACCGACCAGGAGAGTATTCCGTAAACTACTTTATTTTCTTTTAGTTTATCCTTTAAAAGCATTGTATAAAAAGTTATATATCTAGTGAAAATGCTACTCTCATTTGTTCTTCATGCAGAATTTTATCAAAGAGACTGGTCATTTCCAGCATTAGGAGCGCGGCCGTAGGAAAGCCCAGCACTAGGAGAGTAACCTGACCATAGGGAAGTACTCTTTCTTCAAACCTCTTTTCATTTATTACGCTCTAAAATCTCTAAGTGTGGGGTCATCCCCGCACCAAACTTGGAGATTCTAGAAGATACTGTCTTTAATTTATAAAATATTAAAATATTCTATTTCAGAGAACATTGGGGACAATGTTCTTCTAAGTGTGGGGTATTGGGTAAAGGTTTAAGGTCTAGTAACCGTAAAATGTCAAGTTTTGAAAAATTCTTTTTTTTCTAAAAAGTGATCAGCAAAGAATATTTAGGTTATTTCAAAAAATTCTCACCTCGTTTTACCCAAAAGATTCTATAAAATTACTAGAAATCAGTTTTCGAAACAATCACTTAAACGGAACGATTAAGCTAAAACTCATGATTTATGTCAAAAGATTTCTTCCGGAAAAATATGTAAAAGGCTATGCATGACCAAGCACGACCCCTACTCTCAAAAAGTGAGGACTCTTGGACCCAAAGTATCTGTATGACCCATCAAATCTACAGTACTTTGTCAATTCATTTGATGAGCGTGCCGATGTACAGTTTAAGTTAGAATTTGGTTTTGACATACGTTTCGAGGCCAATGGTTAGTAAGCACCATACGTGGTGCATGTGCGATACTCCTTCCGAAATCATTCAGAATAGAGAAGACAAAAGCCATCCGTTTCCGTTTCTACTCCATGCGTGTAAAACCGACCAACTCACACCAAAGAGTTGATAAATAAAAAAAAATACTCACTCCAAATTCATCCCCAAAATACACTACCCATTCACCTTCATTCGTTTTCCTTTTATCAAAAAGATCCAGAGATCAATAAAGAGATAGATCGATCAAATTCGCTTCAAAAACACTTGTTAAAAGATTTCAAACTCCTGATTGTTTTTGATAGGTCAAAGACCTATTTTCGGTGAATCATCACTTCCTCTCTGGGCACCAGGAATAAAAGACAAAAGTTATGAAGAAAGGGTATGCCAAAAAAAAAAAATGAAAGAGCAAAGTCTCTAGAATAAAGGGAAAAAAACTCGAGAAGTTGCCCAAAGAAAGATTGCCGGAAGAGCCAACAAAAATTCTAGACAAAGGTCTTAGCAAAATCCGCATCTTTCGAAGAAATTTATTACGGAATTCAAGCCGTTTTCTATCCAAAATGGATACTATGAAGAATCGAAATCTATCAATTCTCATTAAAAATCAAAAGATCTTGATACCTTTCACCTTTCCAAAAAACTCCTCAACCAACCCTATAACCCGTCTTCCTCTTGAAAGAATGCCTAGGAAGAAGATCAGTGCTGTCGTTACTTAAACCGGTGGAGATATCGATGCTTTAAACCTATGATGAAACTGTTACACGACTGGCTTCTGAGCGACAATACAACTAGATTAGGACACCCTAAACACTTGAGCGATATGAGAGATCCGCTAGTGAGAAGCCTGGTCATGAATACTCTACATCTGAGAGTTGGAAAGTACGCCTTTTTAACTATGGACGCGATTGAAATCTAGCGACTAAAATGATCGAAGTTTGAAACTTTCTCTAATACTTTCGAAAGATGTGACAACTTCTGATGAAGGCATAATAAAAGGATCCAAAGGTGGGCGAGTAAGAATCTATTAGAAAGAACCTTATATTCCCACTTTTTGCTTGATGACAAGCAAAGATAAGTGTGGGGTATTTGATATCGGCCAAAAAGTCACGTTTTTACCCCCGATATTAAGCCCTAAATTCATAAAGTTCCAAACTGACCAGGCAGGCCAAAAAGTGTGGGGTATTTGATTTTGTAGATTAAGTGATTACGAAGGTGATGCAAAAAGAATCAAGTAAAACGGAGCTAAAACGAAGAATCTAGAGCGAAAACGGTGAAAATCAAGTTACGATCCATGAAACAAGCTGACCAGGGCAGCAAACGGCTTGCCAAACGGGCTGCCAAATGGCCTGCCACTATGAGAAACGGCTTGCCACACGGGCCAAGCAAATGGGAAACAAAAACGGGTCACCTCAGTAAACGGCCTCAGCAAACGGCCTGCCAAACGGCTTTCCAAACGACCTGCCAGCCGTTTGCAGGTAAAATCCTAGTCTATTTAAAGGGCCTCTTCCACTCATTTCAAAACACACTCAATTTGTATTTCACATTATATTTTCAAGCTTTTTAGTTAGTTTTTAGTAGTAGCTAGCTTAGCTTTTATTTTCCGGAGGATATCTCAGCGAGTCCCTGCAATCTCGGGCAGATTTCTTCCGCCTTATCAGGTTTTTATCCGAAACGCTTATCTTTGTATTAAACATGTATTGTTACCATTTATATTTAATAATGCGTTCTGATATTACCATGTTAGCTTAATTAATCTGTATGTTGTCATGATAGAAGTCCGGGTTAGCGTAGTTATGTTAAATTAGTACGGTTACTATTGTTATACTGAACTTGTGAGTCTGATAGATTTGTATGCTAGCATCTTAAGGATTGACCAACCTAGGTTGTGATCAGGACTTGTTCACCTATATGAACTTAGCTACTTCATAGGATTAAGACCCCTGTTTATACTGTACCTGAAGATTCTATGAACTCGGTATGGCCGGAGTTCCTGAGAGGCATCTAATGCGTTTTTAGGACACAGAACTTAGGAATCGAGACATGAATGACCTAGTATGCCTATTGACTGTTCTAGAGAGACATCTTAGGAGCTGTTAAGATCTAGCTAGTGCCTTGACTGTATGATCCAAATCTATTGCATGTTCTTGTCTGATTGTTGCCTTAAGATTAAGTCATATCAACTGCTTAGGTATATGCTAGGTTTCTATCTGCTTTACTCTCAGTATATCAACTGTAATGCTGTATAATATTTGATTTGGTATGATCTCATTAGTATGATGAAATGGTTGTTAGTTTTCATTTAAAGTTTTGTCAACTTAACTCGACAGACTCCTTCCGTTTGTGATCACTGTTCAATCAACACGACACATTGTTATTCAGTTATCCAAACTGATAACGAGGGTTAGGAATAGAGCTCAACTCACTAATAAACCTAGTGCTTTACTGAGGATAACCTCCGAGGTATAGATACCATTCAATTATACAACCAAGTGACATGCTTTTCACTACTCAACGAGAACTCCGAGAGTCTAGAGATAAGTATGTCTGTGTATTTGGCTCATCCAACCAGATCTACACCATCCTCCATACACATAATACTTGTTTGACTTATATATATAACTTATCTATAACTTCTATTAAATCTCTAAAATGATGATGTCATCATTTCACAATTTAACTCTTCATTTTGCTAAAACTTGCCATTTATAAAAATATGGATGATGTCATTAATCTTAATAATTTTTAAAAATTAAAATATAATTATTTACTAAAAATCTATCTATAGTATCTATAATCTCTATAATGATAATGTCATAACTAAGGATTATTCAAGCTTAAACAAAATTCAAAAATAAAGAGAAAAATTCTAAGACTCACATGAGGATGTAATTAAAATAATTAATTGTATTTAATAATAATATTAACATATCAATTGTATAATACATGAAGCATTATCTACAACCTTATGATAAAACACCTCAATAATCATATGTACAATATTTGAAGCATTATGTACACTCTTATAATAAAACACATCATGACCATATGTACAATATTTGAAGCATTATGTACAACCTTATGATAATACACTTTTATGATCATATGTACAAACTTTGTAGCAATTTGGACAATCTTTTACAAAACATCTTATGAAAATATGTACAAACTTTGAAGGATATTGTACAACCTTTATATAATAATTGTATTATAATTTTTAAAATAATTTCAAGAGGCATTTGTTATTACTAATAATTATTATTAAAAATATAAATACTTCATTTTTAAGCAAACTTTATTATCATAATTATAACTATAATTATATTATTATTATTATTATTATTATTATTCAAATACAGGTTCTCTCTACGAGATTAATTACGTTGCATATTTATGCGAAATACATGTCTCAATAAAAGGTTGTAATGTAGGCTTATATGACAAAGAAAATAATAATTGTAATGAAAATTGGAAGAGAATGGTGGGAGAATAAATGAAGTTCATTTATCCTCACTAAATTAAGTACATAAATATGTTTGTAAAACAACGAGAAGTTTCTTCGTCGGAATACGTGGTTCCACGGGTCATTAAAGCAAATACCTTTAACATCTACATTCAATTAATATCTAAAACTGTTATGACAATTTGCCTAGCGCACCCACACTAGCGGAAGCGAGGATATAATTGTTTGAGACAAACTTGCGAGAAATAAAAGAAAGCAAAATAAAATAACTGATAACACGACGATTTAACGTGGTTCGGCAAAACCCTGCCTACGTCCACCCCAAGAGTTCCCTTTATTCTTATAATATAAAAGAACCCGATACAAGAAAAAGTACACTATAAGTTAACCCTAACCCAAGCCCCTTAGATTTTAAGATAAAATCTAAATTTCCCGTACACTCTTTTACAATCCTTACAAGAATAAACTCTCGGCCTCACAAATAAACACACTCTATTGATAAACCAATCAACTATGTTTTTCTTTTTCTTTGTGATCTTGTGATACTCAAATGAGCTCTACATGTCCATCTATTTATACATGGTTCTTACACATATGAAAGCTATATGTGAAAAGAATCAATAACCAACTAGCACACCTTTGACTTGTAAACATGCAAAATCAAACTTTTCCTTGTCTTGTAAACTTGCACATGTATGTTAGAATGCAAATATCAAAATGACTTTGTCATCCATGTGAAAACAAATACCAATCAAACCCACTTTCTATGACTTCTTTATACATGCAAAAGACAATTTGTCTTTGTCTACTAAATGATTTGTCAAATATTTGGACTAGTGTCCAACAATCTCCACCTTGGCAAGCATTTATCTTTATTCGTCACCGAAAATACTATAGCCTAGTATTTTCACCATTGGCCTCCTTATCACCGCTGCACACACCTTGAATCACGTCGGTCCTGAACCCCGATTCAAATAAAACGGCCAAAAAATTATGTGCAGCTGACCCTGTCAACTTACATAGTTGACTCCGGAGAGGAGTCTCGAATCACCTCTCCTTCAGTAGGATTTCCTTTCTCACCATCGTCTAACTTGATCAAACATGTCGTTACATGTTCCCGATCAATTTCCCGTGTGCACACTTTCCAAACCTTCGAGACACGAGTACATTTGGTACTCGCCACCAGACGATATAAACCCTCATACTTCTCTCTCTTCATCAGGACCTTCGCGCCATGTGTGATTTTCATAACTCCACCTACGGCTGAATAGCCGTATCCTTGAGAATCTAACTGGCTTAAGGAAATTAGATTTTTGCACATCTTTGGTGCGTACGCCACGCCACCAAGTGTGTAAGCAGCTCCGTGAAACAATTTTATTTTCACCATGCCAACACCCTCAACATCACATGTTGAACCATCACCTAAAGTCATCACTCCAGCCTTCTTAAATATTAGCTTATCAAAATAAGCTTTCTTGGAACACACATGCATCGTACAACCCGAATCTAAAATCCATTCATCTTGAGCAGAAGTAGAACTTTTGGAGATTGTGAGAACATCTCCCAAATTAACCGACTCATTAACTGCTACTGCAGCTGATGAACCCCCAGATTTATCTTCACTATTCTTCCAGAGTGGACAATCCTTCTTGTAATGATCCCACTCTTGACATTTGAAGCACTGGACACCCTTCACACCGTCTCTTGATCTGAACCTACTTTTATTACCAGATCTCTTTTCGGCAAACCATCCCTTTCCATGACCAACCATAGCAAATTCATGCTCAAAACGGTCATCCGATCTTCGTCTCTTATCCTGAGATAAGAGTGCCGGTACTACCTCCTCCATCTTTACAGTAGCTTTTCCGTAAAGAATAGTAGTAACTAATATATCATATGAACTGGGAAGAGAGGTAAGAAGAATAAGGGTCTTATCTTCTTCCTCAATATTAACATCAACTTTTGCAATTTGATCAACCAGACCATTAAACACATTCATGTGTTCAATGATATTCCCGCCTTCCTCCATCTTCAACCGATACAGATCACGCTTCAAGCTTAGCTTTGTAGTCATGTTCTTCCCGAGATATAACTTCTCGAGAGCCACCCACAACCCCGTCGCGGTTGTCTCGCCACTGACATTATTAATGATCTTATCACTGATGGAAAGGCGAATGGTACTGACTCATTTTTCCTCGATGTCATTCCAATCGTCGTCCGTCATCTTTTCTGGCTTTCCGTCCTTTTTACCCTTCAACGGCTTTGCCAAGCCCTGTTGAACCAGGACATCCTTCACCCTTGCTTGCCACAAGGTGAAATTCCCGGTTCCATCAAATGGCTCCACCTTAAACTGCATACCGCTATTTCCCGCCATCTCAAACCAAAAAATATCCGATAAACCTGGATACGCTCTGATACCACTCTTTATGACAATTTGCCTAGCGCACCCACACTAGCGGAAGCGAGGATATAATTGTTTGAGACAAACTTGCGAGAAATAAAAGAAAGCAAAATAAAATAACTGATAACACGACGATTTAACGTGGTTCGGCAAAACACTGCCTACGTCCACCCCAAGAGTTCCCTTTATTCTTATAATATAAAAGAACCCGATACAAGAAAAAGTACACTATAAGTTAATCCTAACCCAAGCCCCTTAGATTTTAAGATAAAATCTAAGTTTTCCGTACACTCTTTTACAATCCTTACAAGAATAAATTCTCGGCCTCACAAATAAACACACTCCGTTGATAAACCAATCAACTATGTTTTTCTTTTTCTTTGTGATCTTGTGATACTCAAATGAGCTCTACATGTCCATCTATTTATACATGATTCTTACACATATGAAAGCTATATGTGAAAAGAATCAATAACCAACTAGCACACCTTTGACTTGTAAACATGCAAAATCAAACTTTTCCTTGTCTTGTAAACTTGCACATGTATGTTAGAATGCAAATACCAAAATGACTTTGTCATCCATGTGAAAACAAATACCAATCAAACCCACTTTCTATAACTTCTTTATACATGCAAAAGACAATTTATCTTTGTCTACTAAATGATTTATCAAATATTTGGACTAGTGTTCAACAAAAACATATCATTAAACTGTTTCGTTTAAACAATCTCGTGATTTCAATGGTCTCACTAGTATATATAATAAAAGTCAAAGAGCACAAAACCTTCCCAGCTATTTCATCCCCAATTCAGCTCCCCGTACCAATTTAGCATATGTTAATGCGTACAAATACCGATCACGATATATCCCTCATTTGCACCCTTAACCGCCCTAATTTTAAGTTTTCTCGATTGTTACAGTGCTTATCCTTGTGATTCGTGAGTTATAATGCGATTCTATTCTGTCAAACCCTAATACTTTGGGAGTTCCTTCTCTTCCGTCCAATTGAAGAAATATACATTAATATAATCTTCTGGCAGGTTATTTTATTACTTTATTGATTTTTATTGCTATTAATTTGGTTAATTTTAGGTCAATTAACCAATTTTTTAAATCTGAATAACCGTTTTATGTATGCGAGGTTTTGCAATCGATATTAATGACTGGAATGGTGGTGATGATGAAGAAGCCTAATCGGCCTAATGGTCTCAGATGTTTGTTTGAAGGTAGTACATTTTCTAAGCACTTTTTCCTTGAATCGATGGATTTGTATGTCTCAACGTATATGTGCATATAGTGTATATCTTGTTAGTTCTCACTTTAATAACTTGACATGATAAAGGCGTTTGTAAAGAGCTTAATGCGAGAGATTATGCACTCGATTATATATATAAGCCTAAGCTGTAGCATTCAAGGAACAATAGAGATTGTGAATATCTTATTTTTGTTTTGTAAGAGAACAAAAATTTTTACACAAGTGACTAATATATTTAATGTGAAAGTTAGGTCTGTTCCTTGCAACATCATAATGAAAGTTAGGTACCTGTGAGGTGTTTTTATAATGAGGTAAATTAACTTAACGGACTATATTACTCTCACATGCGTGGCACAGGTAAGGGGTTATGGGTTAAATGCTAACGGCAGTTATCTTCAAGTATCAACCACGAAATTAAATGAAACCACATATATCAACTATGCAAAAAAATAGTTTATGCGTTGTGATGAAAAAGTGAACAAACTACATGTATCAACAGCGTAATTTTTTCAAAGAAAAAGCATAACTACTTAAAGTTGACCCAAGGACGTAATTGCTTTTAGCATAAAATAATAAATAAAATAAAAATATAAAATAATTTAATTAAATAAAAATATTGAAATGACACACCAAATTGAAGATTACGATATAATGGTGACGCGTAACTTTACACCGTCAGCTCACCTACAAGGCCACAAACACGCCTGCACTATTAAATTCTGGTTTTTTGCAACAAATATTAAGCATATAACTTTTTACTAAATTAAGTTAAATTAATATTGAAGCGATCTAAAGATCATAAATAAGTTATGTAAACTCGTCAAATCTACTTGAAATATATTATTTTAATACAGTGTAACTAGTTAAAGACCCGCGGTTTCGCGAGATTTTTAAAAGGTCTAATCATTTAAGCAATAAAATTAAAAAACTATTATTATATCTAGATAAACATTAAACCAAATGTTTTTTTAGGGGCTTGAAATTTTCAAAGTTTCAAAATATACTAACGAACTATTATTAAGTCTACGGTGAACATTAAACCAAATGTTTTATAAAGGATTCAAATTTTTAAAGTTTCAGAATGTACTAAAAAATAAATAAGAAAACAATATTTTGATTAAAATTAAATAAATCATCTCTGATATCGTTATGTAGTTTTAGGCGATTGAATTAAGAATTGTGGATGGTTAGATCTTCGTTGTATTTTTCCACATATTCGATAATGTAGTTGTACTTGTTAGATGATCATTAATTGTGAATAGTGCTATAACTCTTTGTCTTGTTGTTAGTACTTCGTGTATCTCTGAAAAAGCCTTCTGTCGTAATCCGTCAGCCTATAATAAGTTTAAACATTATATTTGTAATAAAATGCATAATATTGTAATATTTTTTCAATTATTTAGAAGATGTATGAAGTTTATGATTTTTTTTAACGACAAGTTTTGCATCAGTGTATCATTTATTTCAACGACACTCATCATTTGCATACACACACACACGCGTTCGGGAGGAAACCCTAATCGCACTACAGGAACCAGATCCTTTAACCATCCAGAAGAGCAGGCGAACTGGGTTTGAATCCTGAATGGATCCAAGAGAAAACCCCCTGGGATCAATCTGGATATCCATATTTCAGACAGATTAATTAATAGGATGGGCAGAGCGAGGCTCGAACCCATGACCTAACCCCAACCCCAACACACGAGGTGAAGGGGATGCCATGTAAGCGATGCTTTGTTGGCATGAAGTTTATGATTTAGTATACCTCATCCATAAAGTTGTGCAAAATAGTAAGCTTTTCAACTAAAAATGACATAGAATTGTGATAACTTTACATTGCCGTTTCGTCTCCTTTATTCACAAAATCGTTCCCTGTTAAATATTTGATATTGTGGCTTCTAAATTTCTAAATCTTGTAGTAAGTGCAATCTCTTCATTTGTAATTTCAGATGTTAAAGATTTCATTTTTTCAAGTTTAGGTCCAAAAACTTCAATATGATTGTTGATTAACTGTCACAATCGAGATTAAGTTAATGTATGTTAATCTCGAAATTGAAATATGAAAAAGTAGTTAATATAAAACCAATAATAATAAATAAGGTAAAGAAATAGTTTCGTGTACTTTTCTGTAGCATATCATTTGGACGTAATCCACCAATCCACATTATACATCGCAGAGTAACATACGTCCAAGTATCTTATGTAACACTAAAGACATCAAATTTAGTAGCAAATTTTTTCATATCAAATAAGCTATAGAAATGTGATAATATGTTTTCGATAATCGGTAGCATGTCGTCTTCAATAAATTCTCCAATCAATCTTCTACGTAGTTGTAATATACGTTTGCGATGTTCGGCAAACCAATCACTATAATTTTTGCTAAAGTTAATCGGATATTTAGGAAGTATTTAAACAAAAACTTATAAGGTATACATAGTATTGTTTTATAAAAGATCGAAGTATATAAATTATATTAAATTAAGATATACCACGATTGAGGTCTTGGAACCTGGCAATCTGTAAATGTGATATAATACTTTAGCAATGTAATTGTAAATGGATTGAGAATTGAAAGTCATAAATTCGTATATTTTCTATTTTTTTGGTGAAACTGTATTAAAAAATGGCCTTTTGTAGTAGTTCGTTTTTAGTTGTATTTCCTTGTTCAGTTGTATAACGTTTTCTTCAATCTTAGTGAAATATGTCTACAATAAAAAAATATAATTGTACGTTAATTATAACAGTTTGAAATTAACAATTACTATTGTCATTCTAACAATTGGAACTTGTTTTTTTTCTGTGTTTCACAACTGCTTCTCTATTCTTTGCTTTTTTCTTTTCTTTCTGCAAATTTAAAAATAAATAAATAACATATTACTTATATTTTACTCATGTAAATGTAGTTAGAATAAATAATTTCAATTTTTGTAACCTCATACTTTATAAGTTAATAAAACATATTATTAATGCTTTTGTCCTTTCAGAACTTCTACCAGAGTAAATATTGTGCATATAACTGTGGCCTCCTACATATTATGTACTAATACTCCTTCTACCGATCTTAATTTTCTATCGCCAATTCAATTAACATATCTCGCTCCCTAAACACTAAACCCTAAACCTAAATTCTAAATCTAAACCTTAAACATACTAAACCCTAAACTCTAAACACTAAACCCTAAACAATAAACCCCAAACCCTAAACCTAAACCTAAACCATAAACCATAAATTCTAAAATCTAAACCCTAACCTGTAAACCATAAACCCTAAACACTAAACCGTAAACCCTATACACTAAAAACTCTAAACCCTAAACCCTATATCTAAACCCTGAACCCTGAACCCTAACCCGAAGCCAACCCCAAACCCTAAACCACTAACCCTTTACCTTACACACTAAACTCTAAAACCTAAACCCTATACCCTAAACCCCAAACCTTAAATTCTAAAATCTAAACCCTAAACTCTAAACCCTAAACCCTAAACCATATACCTTAAACTCTAAACACTAAACCCTAAACCCTAAATTCCATACACTAAACCCTAAACCCTGAATCTCTAAACCATAAATTGTAAAAACTAAACCCTAAGCCCTAAGCCCTATACCCTAAACCCCAAACCTAAACCCTAAATCTAAACCTTAAACATACTAAACTCAAAACCCTAATCCCTAAACCCTAAACAATAAACCTCAAACCATAAAACCTAAACCATATACCCTATACCATAAATTCTAAACTCTAAACCGTAAACCCTAACCTGTAAACCATAAACACTAAACCCTAAACCATATACACTAAACTCTAAACTCTAAACCTTATATCTGAACCCTGAACCCTAAACCCTCCCTAAACCCTAAACCACTAACCCTTTACCTTACACATTAAACCCTAAACCCTAAACTCTAAACCTTAAACCCTATACCCTAAACCCTATACCCTAAACCCTAAACCTTAAATTCTAAAATCTAAACCCTAAACCAAAACCATATACCCTAAACTCTATACAATAAACCCTAAATCCTATACATTAAATCCTAAACCCTAATCGCTATATCTATACTCTAAACCATAAATTGTAAAAGTTAAACCCTAAGCCTTAAGCCCTATACCCTATACCCTAAACCATAAATTATAAAATCTAAACCTTAAAGCTTAAAGTCTAAACCCTAAACTCTATACACTAAACTCTAAACCCTAAACCTTATATCTAAACCATAAACCCTAAACCCTAGACCACCAACCCTTAACCTTCCACACTAAACTCTAAACCCTAAACCCTAAATTTTATATCATAAATTCTAAAATCTAAACCCTAGACCCTAAGCTCTAAAACTTAAACCCTATACACTAAACCCAAAGCCCTATATCTAAACCCTAAACACTAAACTATAGACCATAACCATAAAATCCTAAATCATAAACCATAAACTCTATACCATAAATTCTAAAAACTAAACCCTAAAATAAATACATTAATTTAAGATAATCTTTAAAATAATCTTTAACCATGAAAAAAAAAATTACATTAAAGCATTTTAAAAGTTCAGATGTGTAAACACCTAAAATCAAATAATCTTGTTCAAAATATCAAAAGTGGATATTACTAAATTTAAAATGATATAAGAGTTAGATAAAAGAAATGTAACGAAAATAAAATATAGGTAAATGTTATAATTTAGTAGGCTTATAACTACCTTGTGTTATAATTTAGTAGGCTTATAACTACCTTTAGTGACGTGTTATAATTCAGTAGACTTATAACTACCTTTAGTAACGTGATTTTTGACTATAAACTATTAATGATTATTAAAGAGAGAAGAGTGAATATATCTTTATGTATATATGTAAAAATTGGTGCACCTACTGATTACAATCGATCACATATTTATAGTACAATAATTCACTGTGCAGTTATGTGGATTATTAATATCTCCATGAATTTGATCAATCAAATTTTGACTTTAACATAATATGTCGGCCACCATGACTTATAACACTCCCCTTTGGACGACAATTTTGTTTAAAAAATCAATTACATGTTACTGCCTCGTTAAAAACCTTGCTAAAGAAAACCCAGTGGGAAAAAACTTTAGCTAAGGGAAAAAGAGTGCAACATAGAGTTGACTCCCCTCAAGTAGACATCACTGATCTCTTACATCTTTTGAAAATGCCTCATGCCAATATTGTGAACACGTGTTCTGAAAATAGTAGTTGGGAGTGCTTTGGTGAAATGGTCAGCAGAGTTTTTGCTGGATTGAACATATCTCATTTCAATCTGGTTGTTCTTAATGAGATTTTGAGTGTATGAGAAGAATCTAGGAGGTATGTGTTTTGTTCGGTCACTTTTGATATACCCTTCTTTCATCTGTGCTATGCAAGCTGCATTATCTTCATAGATAGTTGTTGGACTTTCATCGCGTTCTAGTCCACAAGAATTAGTAATGAGTTGTGTCATTGATCTCAATCAAAAACATTCTCGAGTAGCTTCATGTAATGCAATCACTTCGGCATGATTTGATAATGTTGTAACAAGTGTTTGTTTTTGAGAACGCCATGATATTGCAGTACCTCCATTTAGGAATACATATCCATTTTGAGATTTAGATTTATGTGGATCAGATAAATAACCTGCATCTGCATAACCAACCAAATCTTGTTTTGATTCGTTAGAATAAAATAATCCTAAATCAGTAGTTCCTCGAAGGTATCTAAATATTTGTTTGATCACATTCCAGTGTCTTTTGGTAGGAGCTGAGCTGAACCTTGCCAACAAATTAACTGCAAAAGAAATGTCAGGTCTTGTACAATTTGTAAGATACATAAGAGCTCCAATTGCACTAAGATATGATACTTCTGGTCCCAGGATATCTTCATGATCTTCACAGGGACGAAATGGATCAGTGTCAACATTAAGTGATCTAACAACCATAGGAGTACTTAATGGTTTTGCCTTGTCCATATTAAAACGTTTT
The DNA here is from genome assembly GCF_046630445.1 of Rutidosis leptorrhynchoides. Classification (NCBI taxonomy): domain Eukaryota; kingdom Viridiplantae; phylum Streptophyta; class Magnoliopsida; order Asterales; family Asteraceae; genus Rutidosis; species Rutidosis leptorrhynchoides. The sequence continues at coordinate 61,568,014 of NC_092342.1, forward strand.
AAAATCTTTTCCGTATAAGTTGTTTGATGTACAAGTAAACCATTAGGCATATACTCAATCTGCAAGCCAAGGCAATATTTAGTTTTTCCGAGATATTTTATTTCAAATTCTTTCTTTATAAGTTGAATGACTTCATGGATCTCTTTATTTGTACCTATGATGTTAAGATCATCAACATAAACGGCTATGATCATATATCCGGATGTTTTTTTCTTAATGAAAACACATGGGCAAATAAGATTATTTGTATACCCTTTGCTTATCAAGTAATCACTTAATCGTTTTACTACATGCGACCCGATTGTTTCAACCCATATAAAGATCTTTGTAATTTAATCGAATACATTTCCTTAGGTTTTTCATTGGATGCTTCTGATACCTTAAATCCTTCGGGTATCTTCATATATATGTCACTATCAAGTGATCCATATAGATAAGCAGTCACAACATCCATGAGATGCATTTCTAAATTTTTAGAAACTGCCAGGCTGATTAAGTATCTAAAAGTAATTGCATCCATAACAGGAGAATAAGTTTCTTCATAATCAATTCCCGGTCTTTGAGAAAAACCTTGAGCTACAAGTCTAGCTTTATACCTTGTAACTTCATTTTTCTCATTTCTTTTTCGCACAAAAACTCATCTATATCCCACAGGTTTCACATCTTTAGGTGTGAGAATGATAGATCCGAAAACTTTTCTTTTATTGAGCGATTCAAATTCAGCTCGTATTGCTCCTTTCCATTGATTCCAGTTATGTCTGTTTTGACATTCAATGACAGATTTTGGTTCTGGATCATCATCATCATTCATGATGTCATATGCAATATTATATGAAAATTTCTCATCAAGATTTTTCATTTCATTTCGGTTCCATATTATTTTTGAGTGTGCATAATTGATTGCAATTTCCGTATTTACATCATCAATCTCCTCTGCAGAAGGAGTATTGATCTTCTTGAACACTTTCTTTTACCTCATTATCAGCTGATTTTCTTTTTCGAGGATTTTTATCTTTGAAACCAATTGGTCTCCCACGTGTCTGGCGTGGCAAAGACTCAAGAGTGACTTTATTGTCAGCTTTTGGAATTTCAATTCGAGCTGGAGCATTTGCTGCTGGTATATATGATTTAGTCACCCTTTTTGTATTTGTAAATGTATCGGGCAATTTATTCCCAAGTTCTTGCATATGCATTATTTTATGAACTTCAGTCTCACATTCTTTCGTGCGAGGATCAAGATACATTAATTGTGGTTCACACCATGAAACATCATTTTCTTTATTTTTCATTTCTCCCCTTAATCTAGGGAATAATGTTTCATTAAAGTGACAATCAGCAAAACGTGCTGTAAAAACATCACCCGTCATGGGTTCAATATATCTTATTATTGAAGATGTTTCATATCCAACATATATTCCCATCCTTCTTTGAGGACCCATTTAAGTGCGTTGTGGTGGTGCGATAGGAACATAAACCGCACAACCAAATATTCTAAGGTGGAAAATATTTGGCTGATGGCCAAAAGCAAATTGCAAAGGAGAATATGTATGACTTGCACATGGTCTAATGCGAATTAATGATGCAGCATGTAAAATTACATGACCCCATACCGATACTGGGAGTTTTGTTCTCATTATCAATGGTCTAGCTATTAACTGCAATCGTTTAATTAGTGATTCGGCTAAACCATTTTGTGTATGCACATGAGCAACAGGATGTTCAACAACAATCCCAATAGTCATGCAAAAATCATTAAATGCTTGAGATGTAAACTCACCAGCATTATCTAGTCTCACCCTTTTAATAGTTTAATTAGGAAAATGTGCTCTCAATTTAATAATTTGAGCAAGAAATTTTGCAAATGCCATGTTTCGACTTGATAATAGACAACATGAGACCATCTACTAGATGCGTCTATTAGGACCATGAAATATCTAAATGGTCCACATGGTGGATGAATTGGTCCACATATATCACCTTGAATTCTTTCAAGAAACATTGGTGATTCTTTTTCAACCTTGAGAGGTGATGGTCTTATTATCAATTTTCCAAGTGAGCATGATGTACATGGGATAAGTGCATCATGAGGGATCCTTTGATCTGCCAATGGATGTCCATGTGTATTTTGTATTATTCTTTTCATCATTATTAATCCTGGGTGGCCTAATCTCTCATGCCACAAACTGATCATTACAGGATCACATGACTTTTCTTTAACTACCACATTTACTTCAGGTACATTTATATGTGTATAATATAAACCAGAATGAAGTCTTGGTAGTTTTTCAATTACACGATTCTTATCAGTGATACTTAAATATTTTTCATTTTCTGTTGTCACTGACTGATAATCATATCCATTTTGGTATATGTCAGAGAAACTTAATAAATTTCTCTTTGACATGGGAGAAAATAAGGCATTATTTATCAGAAAATTCGTACCATTTGGTAACATGAATTTTGCCTTTCCCATTCCTTTTATTAAGTCCACGGGACCTGATATAGTATGTATAGTTCCTTCAGTTGCTTTCAAGTCTGTGAAATATTTTTTAGATTTGAGTATGGTGTGAGTGGCACCACTGTCTCCAATACAAATATCTCCACCATTTGACTGATTTTTCACTCCAGCAGTATACATGATGAACTTCAAAAAAAAAAAAAAAAACATGAGAAATAAATAATGAGTACATAGTTCATCAATATATTATATTCAAAATATGTTACAAACGATAGCACATAATAAGGAAATATGTAGTAAACTAGATATGGTGTAGATTGAAAGTCTACAACCATTTATTTAACGCGAACATATATATATATATATATATATATATATATATATATATATATATATATATATATATATATATATATATATATATATATATTAGAAATTTATTCATTAAAGTAGTCACAAGTTGGCTCAGTGATTTTTGTATCAAGGTCATCCACAAGGTTTGCTTCTTTTCCTTTTCCCTTTAGGGATTCTTGATACCGATTAACAGTATGCTGATTTGTTAGGCAGTTTTTAGACCAGTGGCCAATTTTACCACATCGGTAACAAGAATTTTCAACATTCTTTGAAGAGCCTTCTTCAACATTGTGATTTGTGGGATTGTATGGTGTTTGGATTTTATAATTTTGTGGATTATTATTTCTTTGTCCACGATCGCGACCACCACCACGACCATTACCATAAGGGTGATTTCGAACATAGTTATGATTTTTATTATTGTTATGGTAATTTTCATGATGATGGTTTTGGCTAATATGACCACGACCTTGTCCACGTCCTCGTCCATGTGCATTTCTTCTTTTATTATTATTATTGTTAATAGCATTAGCTTCAGGAAATGCTAGCGCGCCGGTAGAACGAGATTCTTGATTTTTCATCAGTAATTCTTTATTCACTTCTGCAACTAAGAGATAAGTTTGAAGTTTGGAAAATTTTTTGTAATTCTGCAATCTTAAATTTTCTTGCACAGTTATGTTTGCAGAATGCATTGTGGAGAAAGTTTTCTCCATCATATCATCATCACTTATTTTTTAACCACGGAATTGAAGCTTTGAACGGATCTTGAACATGACCGAGCTGTATTCACTTACCTTTTTGAAATCTTTGAACATTAGATTTCTCCATTCTTCCCTCGCAGCTGGGAGTAATATTTCCTTTTGATTATCGAATCTACTCTTGATACTTTCCCATAAAACATGTGGATCTTTGATAGTGAGAAACATATGTTTTAAGGTGGTATCAATATGTTTGCGAATAAAAGCAATTGATTTTAATTTATCTTGATCGGAACAAGTATTGTTTTCTTTTAAAGTTTCTAGAATACCCAATGATCCAAGATTTATTTCTACGTCCATAACCCATGATGTGTAGTTTGTTCCCGATACGTCTAAGGCATCAAACTCAAGTTTTGATAAGTTTGACATTTTCTATTTTCAGAAAGATGAACAACATAAATCATAATCATAATCAATTTTTTTTTTCATAGACAAATAACAACATGAAATTAGAATTAGTTTAGATTCATAAGTAGCAAACAACAGAATAATGGCATGATTACAAATAATAAAACCATAAGGGAATGATAGAATATAGGTTCATCCAGTGGTGTACAAGCAACAAGGATGATAGCTATTATGACCAATATAGTAGGGAAAATCATCCTTGAGTTAATCATCTTTTTTTAAAAAATAATTTGAGAGTAGTAATTTGAGAAAATGAAGACTGATTTGTGAAAATGTGAAAACGGGGATGTTTAATTTATATTTGAAAAATATAGTCGCTGTAAAGTCGTCAATCGACGTTAACAACCGTTATGTATATATATGACCTTTGTACCGTTGTTAATTAATGTTAACGATCGTTATGTTGCCGTTGTATATTTTAATAAAAGAATTTAATTAGTATAAATACGGAGATAAAAATAAACGTATTATGTATAACTAATAGTTTTAAGAATAAACATTAGTATGCAATAAATAAATGTAAGTAACCAGAAATAAATGTTAGATAACATAAATGTAAATGTTAGTATTCAGAAATAAATGTTAGATAACATAAATGTAAATGTTAGTGAAGTTAATAAGAGTTGGATTACAGAAATATAATTCAGGCGGTATAACCGACCATATATAACTTAAATAACATAAATATAAATGTTAGTGAAGTTAATAAAAGTTAGATTTACCTTACTAATAAATAATATAAGATATCGTTAAAGATATTTTTTTTTACCTTGATTATACGGAGCACTTCGTGCTGATAACGTGTTATAATTCAGTAGGCTTATAACTACCTTGTGTTATAATTCAGTAGGCTTATAACTACCTTTAGTGACGTGTTATAATTCAGTAGGCTTATAACTACCTTTAGTGACGTGGTTTTTGACTATAAACTATTAATGATTATTAAAGAGAGAAGAGGGAATATATCTTTATGTATATATGTAAAAATTGGTGCACTTACTGATTACAATCGATCACATATTTATAGTACAATAATTCACTGTGCAGTTAGGTGGATTATTAATATCTCCATGAATTTGATCAATCAAATTTTGACTTTAACATAATATGTCGGCCACCATGACTTAACATATTAAACAAAGTCGTCTTTGAAATTAAAACCTTTATAATTACATTAAACAACATCCGTTTCTTTCGTCTCTTTCTATTTATAAAAAGATAACTAGTCCAGTTCGGCCCGCGCGATGCGGCGGGGGCTTTCGGCCTGCGTATTCATATTTACCGTAGTGTTGTGTATGTACAGAAGGGCAAACGGCCCATGTGTTAAGACTCAGTTTAGATGTAGGTGCGCGTACCGTTTTTTAAAAATTGTCCGTTTCGAATGTAGTTAGTCTCGTTTTGTTCGAAAAATTATTTCAAGTTTAATGGTGGTAGCGGTGAAAATTAACTCGCGTCGAGTAGGAAGATAAGACTCGTTATAGATGTAGGTGCGCGTACCGTTTTTGAATAATTGTCCGTTTCGAACGTAGTTAGTCTCGTTTTGTTCGAAAAATTATTTCAAGTTTAATGGTGGTGGCGGTGACAATTAACTCGCATCGAGTACGAAGATAAGGCCTGTTAAAGTCGGATGGTGGGTTTTGTCTTTTAAATTAAATAAAAGAATAAATTTACATTTTAGACCCTCAAAAAAGCTGTATATAGTGAATTCTTGGAGGGGGCTGGGTGTAATTTTAAAGTGTGAAAGCAAGCATTCAAACGGGGAATTTTTTTATTGCAATGACACACAAGATCACTTCTTTTATTATAGTATATAGTATATAGATAGATATAGATATAGATAGATATTATTAATTATTAATATTAATATTAATACTAATATTAATATTAATATTAATATTAATATTAATATTAATATTAATAATTAATTAAATAGTAAATTAATATTAATATTAATATTAATATTAATAATATTAATAATAATTAAATATTAAATTTAAAAAACATCTGGAGTCTATATAATATCTTCGAGTGTATTTTTTTTTATTCTCATATATTCATCCACTCTATCATATTTTTCTGATACATAAACCATATTGAAATCTGATGCCTAAAGACTAAGGTGGAACCTAGGACAAATCTAAAAGATATTTATCAAAAGGTATACTGTTCGAACTAGAGTCAGAACATGTTCGCGTTCGCACTTAGTTCACGGGTCGTCATGTCAGTTTATCGGTCATTGTAGCTGAAAATGCATCCATGGCCAGTTTGAACAGCAGCTTGTGCAAACCTTGTTCGAGCCTATGATGTGTTTTAGCATATTTTTTCAATTGTTTTTTTTATCAAACTTCAAAAAAGTGTAATTTGATGAATTTTCCTTAAAATTACTAAAAAATCAATTACATCAAAAGGTTTCATTCATATAGGAACAAGTGCTATAAACACTCACCAATCAATCATTGTAATAACTAAACACATACAAAACTTTGGAAAATAAACAAATGGGCACTAATTATCACCTAATTCTGGGATTAGGATATCAACAACGCAGCTCCATAATTTATTTTACTATATTTCAAACTAAACTTTTCTAGAATTCTAGATAAAACTCAACACCATTTCTAGATATTTGCTTACGAAGAAGCATGAGACCCTGCCTACTGGTTTTTGATGGTAGATCAGATGCAAAGCCTTGGAAACAATCTTCATGTTTGGCCTAAAATCTGCTTCGTATTGAACACATAATGCTGCAACGACCGCCATCTGAGTATGAAGAGAAACATGAAAAATTAGGGTCTCTTTATATTATTATAAACTCATGCAAACACATATTGAAATATATTATATAATTATAATCAAAATAGTTTTGACAAACTAATTCTGTATAGAGAGGTTTAAGAATAATATTGAGAGAAGACTGATTTGGGTCAAACCAATTTTGACCCGCTTGACCTGCCCATTTAAAACATGTTTTCTACACATCTTCTCAAAGGAACATTCCCTTTGGACAGCATCCCAACTGCACCCACAGTTGAATTTTCTCAATAGTTAATTACTTGTGTTATGGCCCTTAGCCCTCTCAAATGGTCCATACTACCGGTTTATAATCATAAAATAGTTATAAATTCATAAAAAAGTTATAAACGTTACTTGTGAATCCAATGATTTTCTGAAATGAGAAAGACCAAGCAAAGACCTTCATTGTTCAATCCCTCTCTAAAAGCCTGTTAAACTCATGTTAAAAATCTAGTGATGCAAGTAGGGTTAAATCAGGATCATGTAATTGCTTCTTGTTCTTGGTTAGGAATTCGAGTTCTTGATTATTATATAACAATTGATGAATCAACCTTCATTAATTAAAACCCTAAATTAGTTAAACGAAGATCGAAATTACCTGCAATCGTCCTATTCAAAGGAATCGGAATCGAAATTACCTGCTTTCATAATACATCGAAATCGGAAACAAATTAATATTCAAACAATACAAATTAATATTCAAACAATTGCAAATCAATATAACAACCCTTATATTGATGGTTTGATAATTCGGTCCCTGTGTTTTAGCAATAAGTGAAAAGCCCTAATTTTTGCAATCAAAATCCCTAATTTTTGCTATCAAAATCCCTAATAATTTAAACCTATAAGATGCAAAAAAATTGAAACATTACCGTTTTATGATACTCGTGATTCAGGAAACGATTGCGATTCACCCATATGAATCAACCTTTTAAGCCCTAGTCGACCTTACAATTAATGCACGAAACCCTAGATAGAATCTTCGTATTCAGTCTTCTTCAATTAATTGATTGATTGTTGAATGTGAATCGTTATCGTGTGTGAATCGTAGAAAAAGATTTTAGGGGCAAAGAGTGACGATTTTGAACTCAGTATATAGAATATGTATTGAGTTGGATTAGGGAATTGCATGAGGAAGGAAGAGTTACACGATGGGTTAAGATAATTAGGGAATTAAATTTGAGAGAGCGTGATTGAAAGAAGGGTAATTAAGGGATATTATTGTTAACAATTGATTTATTAGCTAATTTTTTTTAATGGATAATTAAGGAATGTTGGATGATATTATAATATAATTTTTTAATTTAATGATAATTAAGGAGGTTTTAATTATTATGAATTAATTGAGAGTCTCTTTTAATGTATATAGTGAAGTGATAGTGATAGTGATAGTGATAGTGATATCTCATACCCTACTTTATTTAATACTCCGTACACCAAATGTAGTTAAACAAGTTTTTTTTTTTTTTTTTTTTTTTTTTTTTTTTTTTTTTTACGAGGAACCCTACTATAGGCCAGAGCACATTGGCCCCCCCACCGCAGGTAAACCCCTGGTAAACGGCAAGCCAGCCCTCCACCGCTACCAGGTAAGGCATTCTCCAGTTTGGTCATTAAATGCGGGCACCCCTTAGGATTGAACCCGAGACCTCCCCTTCACTGAAAGTGCTGGTGGCCACCCAGGCTAGGCCTGGATGGTTTAGTTAAACAAGTTGAAATATGTTTGCGCGTTGCAGAAATCGTTTATTACAATAGATGATTTTGTTATGTACTACTATAAAACATTGTCTCAATTGTTTATACTCCCCCCGTCCCAAAATAATTGTCTACCTTACTATTTTTGTTTGTCCCAAAAAATTGTTCCTTTCTCAAAATAACAATAAAATTCATCCGTATTATCTCTTAAATCCAAAAAAAAAGTCAAACCAGACAAACTTTTTGGGACGGAAGGAGTATTTAATATACACACTTGGAAGATTGGTATACAATCATAAGATGTAGTTAATTTTTTTTCTTCTGATAATAATATATGTAGAATTTAAAAAAAAAGATTTAATAAGAAAGTTGCATTAAAAAAGATTTTTCTAACAAGAGCCTCTTAAAACTGTCATTAATGTGCATCAAAATATTATAAAATTGTATAACTGTCATTAAAAAGTCAATATGTAACCTTTAAGGAATATTCAAATGAAATCAACTTTTAAGTTGAGATCCAAAGAACCAATCAGATTGTGACACGTGGCGCAATAATCACATATGATTAAAAAAATTCAAATTTTTTTTTTTAAGAAAAAAAATTCATTTTTTTGAATTTTTTTTTTCAATATTTTTTCAATCACATTGATTTGATTTGACATGCAGTAAATCACATGTGATTCTGCATGTCAATCACATGTGATTGTAAAACACAATCACATGTGATTCTGCATGTCAAATCCAATCACATGTGATTGAAAAAAAATTCAGTAAAATGACGAATTTCAGTAAGTTTGTGCTAAAACCTTCAAACACCAAGTTTTTGATCAAAACTTGATCAAATCACCGAATTAAAGTCTGAAATTTTGAAGATATGATCACGAAACGCTAACAAACTTGATTAAATCACCGAACTAAGTCTGTTTCCGGTTGATTTTTTTTTTTTGAAAAAAAAGATTTTGAATATTTTTTTTCAATCACATATGATTGGATTTGACATGCAGAATCACATGTGATTGGGTTTTTATAATCACATCTGATTGGCATGTAGAATCACATGTAATTGAAAAAAATATTGAAAAAAAAATTTCAAAAAAAAAAATTTAGAAAATTTTTTTTACAAAAAAAAAAATTTATTTTTATTTTTTTCAATCACATGTGATTATTGCGCCACATGTCGCGCTCTGATTGGTCCGTTGAATTTCAAGCAAATTATTGAATTCAAGAGATTACAACTCTGTAACCTTTATATATAATCAGTTTATACAAGTTAACGACAATCCTAAAAGTCATTGTTAGCAAATTCAAAACAAACATAAAAGGACATAATCACGTTAATTTTTTTAAAACAAAGTTAAAAACCTTTTAAGTATTTATCATCTGTACGTATTGTAGTTATGTACTTTCTATTATATATTCACATACGATTGTATTGTATTTCTTCATGTGAGATATGTAATCTGAGAGTACAATTACTTATTTATTATTGTGTTAAGGGCAACTAAAAAAATAAAACCTAAATATATACCTAATGTTTAGGTTAAGGGGAAAATATACTTCGTAACTGAGTTCACCATCCGCACACTTTGACCAATCAAGAAAGGTAGATATTACGAGTTTTAGTAAATATTATAATAATAATAATAATAATAATAATAATAATAATAATAATAATAATAATTACTTCGATGGTCTTCAATTTGGTGTTGGTGTTTCTTCATGTGGTGAGGCAATTCTTCATGCTGTGAATCGGTTGATTGAGGATCGTGGCTCTGATGTTGGCCTCTCTATGTTATTAGTTGATTTTCAAAATGCCTTCAATCTAGTTGATCGTACGGTCATGTTACGTGAAGTTCGCCGCCTTTGTCCGAGCATTTCTTGGTGGGTTGAATTTTGCTACTCTAATCCAGCCAGATTGTATTATGGGAACCACACACTATGGTCTTCTCAGGGGGTGCAACAGGGTGATCCCCTTGGTCCGCTGCTTTTTGCTTTGGTCTTACAACCCTTGGTTTCTAAAATCAGAGATAATTTTGAGGTTTGTCTTCAGGCGTGGTATTTGGATGATGGCACTATTATTGGGGACACTTTGGTGGTGGGGAAGGTTTTGCATTTGATTATGGAGGATGGGCCTCGTTTTGGGCTACATCTCAACGTTGAAAAAACAGAAATTTTCTGGCCTACGGAGGACCCTCGCAGCAGGCAAGTAGGTGTCTTTCCTCCTAATATTGCTGGGCCTTTAAATGGTGTTAAGTTGCTGGGGGCTCCCGCAAGTTCCGATCCTGGTTTTAGTAGTGAACTGGTAATGCAAAGGTTGACCAAGTCCATTGCGCTTATGGATAAGGTTGCTAAGCTTGATGATCCTCAGTGTGAGTTGTTGTTGCTTAGGGCATGTACGGGAGTTTCTAAACTCTACTTTACCTTGCGTACTTGTCCTCCTAGTATATTAGAGGCGCCTCAACGCGCTTTCGATGGAGCACTTCGATCTTCCTTGGAGCGTATTGTTACTGCTTCAGGGCCTGGGTTTGGTGATTGGCAGTGGCGGCTTGCCACCTTGCCATTTGCATTTGGAGGGCTTGGTGTTTATTCTGCGGGAGATGTTCGTCTTTATGCTTTTCTGGCTTTTCGGTTACAGTCTGCTGGGTTGCAGACCAAGCTACTACGTCATGCGGGTATTGTTGGTCTTGGTCATGCTTTTGAAGATGCATTGGGTCTGTTTAATAATACGGTTGGGTTTGATATTTTAGGTAATCCGAGTGAGGTCGCTGCCCCAATACTCATGAAGAAATTGGCAGATGTTTATTTCACAAAGGTTACCGCTTCTGCAGATTCCACTTTTTCGTTATCTCCCCGACAATCGGCCTTATGGAAATCACAGCAGGGTGTTCACACCTCTGCTTGGCTAAGGGCAGTCCCTATTTTGGGGTTGGGTCAGACGATGAACACAAAGACTTACCGATGTGTGTTGTGCTACCAGTTAAGTGTTCCATTGTTCTCTATCTCGACGGCATGCTCTGCCTGTTCAAGGGTTTTTACTGGGGATATTTTCGGGGATCACGCGGTGTCTTGTGCTGGTATGGTGGGTATTAAGCATCGACATAATATTGTTCGGGATTCCCTTGTTGATGTTTGTTATCGATCTGGGATTTCTGTGAGAAAGGAGGTTGACATTGGGTTGTCTGGAGGGAACGACAGGGCCCTCAGACCTGCAGATGTGTTACTTTATTCCTGGGATTGTGGTCGCGATGTCTGTGTTGACTTGACAGGGTCTTCTCCTTTGACACAGTCTGGGCTTTCTGACTTTGTCCCTGGACGTGCTGTGGTTGAGGCGGCTCGTCGGAAGAGGGTCAAGTACGAATCTTGCTGTCAGGCGATTGGTTATGGTTTCATTCCTTTCTCATTTTCTTCCCTTGGGAAATTAGAGAAGGAGGCTGTTTCTTTGCTTAAGCGGGTTCAGAAGAGTTCGATGGCGCAAGATATTGGTGCCGGTGCTGCTGCTCATATTTTTACTAGGATATGTTTTGATATTGCTAGAGGTGTGGGGGCCCAGATTGTCTCTAGGCTTCCCACTAATTTTTTGTAAGTTTTAAAACTTTTAAGTTTATTATAATAATAATAATAATAATAATAATAATAATAATAATAATAATAATAATCTATACTTCTATACTTATAAATAATAACAAAAGTAAAAATAGGTCATTTTAAAGAGCCTAAAATAATCTTAACTATCCATTTAATTAATCATCTTTGATCTTAACCGTTAATTTCTTCCTAATCTTTCTAATAACATCATAATCCTACATTGATTTGTTTAATTACAAAAATACCCTTTAAAATCTCAAATCTCTTTAAGATTGACCGAAACCATACAGCTGCACACAAAAAAAAAAAAAAAAAAAAAACCTAAATCCTCTCAATTCCACACACCAGGACCATCAATCTCGAATATTAATTCCACATCAAAGGTCAGATCGTTCAACAAATTAATAAGCCTCAATTCACTTTCATTCCACTCCATTCCTCTCGCGCCTAATTCCTCTATCAATTCCATCTCACTAAAACCCTAATTTAGCACAATTAAGCTCCGATGGGTGCGCCTGAGAAATTAGCTACTTCAAACAACAATTCGATGCAGGTGAGTTACTTAATCAGCTTCATTTAATCTCATTAATTACGTATTGTTATGTATTCAAGTTACTTTAGCTTCATTTAATTCGTAATTTAGGTTTAATTAATTACGTTTTTGTTATGATAGCGTGTTAAGGTCTATCGACTGAATGATGATGGAAAATGGGATGATAAAGGGACTGGTCATGTTACCATTGATTATTTAGAGGTCTGGTTCAGTGGTTTCTCTTTTTATTATATGCAATAAATGAAATTGTTAGTGTGAAATCAGTTTATATTCAACACTTATTCTTTCTTGTATCGCATAAATTGTTGTTAAATACTAAACTGTGTAAATTAGAAGGTAGGCAGTTCCCACATTGGTGGATTCAAATTGGGTTTTTAATGGGGTTTCAGACTTTATGCGTGATCAACAATAATTAGTTGTACTCTGTCGAAGCTGCATGCACGTCTTTATATATACATAGGTTTATTTACAACTCATTTTAATTTCATACTATGACTATCATTACGCTGTATTATAAGTGTTGTTTCTATTTGTCAAAAACATACTTATGTGATTATATTCGTGTCATACCTAAGATTCATATAATATTGCTTTTGTATCTTTCCAGTATTTCTTTTCATTCTGTTGGAAACTTGGGTAAAAAACAGCCTAACAAAATAAGCAACTCATTTGAGACACACATGTTGCTAACGGTTGAAGCTTAGTGTATATATTAGTCGTTTACCTCTTTGTCAATCTATAGACTCTCCGTTACTATCATACATCTAATTACATTTTACAATATGTGTAGTACCATGGGCTCATTTGAGACACGAATAATTATCGTTTATGAATCGCAAGGTTTGATTATGAATCAAATGTTTAGTACCATGGGCTCATTTTACAATATTTGTAGTACCATGGGCTCATCGGGTTACATTTTACAACATGCGTAGTACCATGGGCTCATTATGATTCGCAAGGTTTGATTATCGATTATTTTTAGATTTTCTATTATTGATTGTTTATGTCTCTTTATGATTTTGAAAGTGATAACTATATTCACTTATGGTGTTATGTTTATCTATTTATTTGTTGCAGTTGCAGACTGCAAGATGGCTGCCTTCAAGGGAGTGAGTGGGATCATGATCTGTGAAACTGCAGAGACATTTGGAACAATAACCAAAGATAATAAATTTAAAGGTAGTATTGTATGTTGATAAAGCTGAAATGATTCGATTTAAAGGGTTATTTCTATAAGTTAGGTTATTATGTTAACATTCTGATTCGATTTTTGGGGTATTACATTCTGACCTCGGCCCCTAATACTCGCTTATGTTTGAAGAATTAGATCATTTTTAAACGTCACGCAATGATGCTGAATTTGTTAATTTTTGATATGCAGCCTGCAACATATGGAAAAGTGTTAGTTCTTGATGGTATCCTTCAACTAACTAAGCGAGACGAGTTTGCATATCAGGAGATGATATCACATCGTCTCCTTTGTTCTATCAAATCACCGAAAAAAGTAACTTTTTGACTAAGAATACATAGCACATTTGTGATGGTGGAGTTTTTAGGGAAGTTGCTCGCCACCCAACGGTAGAGCATATCGACATATGTGAGATTGATCAAATGTTATCGATGTATGTGCTACCTCATATGTATCATTTTGTATATTTGTTACAAATGTCAGTCAAATGATATTGATTTTGTTACCTTTTTTTTTGTAGGTTGCTAAAAAGTTTTTTCCTGATTTAGCTGTTGGCTTCGAAGATCCTTGTGTTCATCTCCATGTTGAAGATGGTAAATCTTTTATTAAAATGATTATTAGTCGCTTTTATTAAGCACAAATCATGCTAAACTTTTTTTTTTTTTGTACAGCTCTTGAGTTCATACGCCATGTGTCCCAAAAGGAAAGTATGATGTTGTTATTGTTGATTCGTCGGATCCTGTAGGTAAGTTCAGAAGCTCAAAATATCTCCGTTTGTTTTCTTGAAATGTATCATTTTTCTACATAATTTATGTCTTGTTTTTGGTTGTTTTAGTCCTGCTCAAGAGCTTGTTGAAAGACCATTCTTTGAGATGATTGCAAATGCATTACGACCCGATGGTGTTCTTTGTAACGTGGCAGAAAGTATGTGGCTGCACACTCATCTAATTAACGATATGCTTTCTGCCTGTCGTCATGTATTTAAGGGTTCCGTTCACTACGCTTGGGCTATTGTCCCCACGTATCCTAGGTACGATTACAAATTTACAAGCATCTGCAACTGTCAAATAGACAAATAACATGTTAAATCCACTAAAATTACACATTGTTACAATCGTTCTGCAGTGGTGTAATTGGATTTATTTTGTGCTCAACTGAAGGCCCACCCGTAGATTTTAGAAATCCTGTAAATCCTATTGAAAAAATTGAGGGAGCACTTTGAGAATCAGAGCGAACCAAGTTTCTACAACTTTGAGGTATATATGTCACAAAATACTTGCAACAGATATTTATCAAATTTGTTATACGTGTTTATTTTTACATTGTTATCCATTTTTAACAGGTACATAAAGCTGCATTCGCCTTACCATCGTTTGTGAAGAAGCAAGTGAGCTGTCTTTGAAGAACCAGATAAGCTGTTGGTATTGGGTGAATATACATCTTAGGCACGAATTATATCGAACTATTAGACAATTTATTACTCTGTATGTCAATTTTATCTGTTGAATATATTGTTTAGGGGTTTATACATTAGTCTTCATTTCTATGAATTTATTGTGTTTTTACGCTGCTAAAAGATGTGGGTCGACTGCAACGCTAAATGCACCAGCAAACCACTTGGCTCGCTGTTTTAACGAATTGAAACAAATAACTTGACTAACCAAATGGATTAATTCTCTCAGACAAGATTAATGTTTATAGTACTCTTGTAAGACAAGACATGATGAACTTAACATATTGCATCAAAAAGCAAAGTTCTTTATTTTTTAAAAAAAATAATATATATGTAATTGTAATAGTATTACATTTAGCTTTCAAATATTAAATCGTAACAAGTAATTTTTACAAACATTTAAGGCAACGACTACTCAACAATCGATCCAAGTTCGGCAACGAATTCAACATTCATTCACTTATTGATTTTTTTTTTGAAAAGCAAGAAGGACTTATATTAAACAATCACGAATAGTACATGGTTGACTGGGCAAACTTAACAACACGATACATCACGAAAGAAATAGAGAAAACAAATTACACCGCCCTAAGCTAATTGCAAAGATTGCAACTAACAAAAGGAGAAAAAGACTAAGGGTGTGAGAACCATTGAAGCCAATCCACAACAAGAAGGACTTATTGATTCATGATGTAAGTATGCAATATTGAATTTTTGTAACTTTTCAATCGTTATAATTCTTCAATAAATAAATACCCATTTTTTAAACTTTATTAATGGGTATGTAATTGTAATAGTATTACATTTAGCTTTCAAATATTAAATCGTAACAAGTAATTTTTACAAACATTTAAGGCAACGACTACTCAACAATCGATCCAAGTTCCGCAACGAATTCAACATTCATTCACTTATTGATTCATGATGTAAGTATGCAATATTGAATTTTTGTAACTTTTCAATCGTTATAATTCTTCAATAAATAAATACCCATTTTTTAAATTTTATTAATGGGTTATAGAATAGGATTCTGAGTTTCTGATGTTACAATTGGTTTTCCTGTATTCCATCGTTTTAACCCTACCGGAACATCCGACTCTTTCATCAGGCCAAACGAGTACGTATTGTATCTGTGTCATGATTCCATAGCAATTATTTTCTTGCAAGATGTTTTGTCTGAAATATTTAGTATAGACAAAGATTACATATTCTTTTATGTTGATAAATAGGTTAATTCATGGGGCTGATTTAATGTACATTGTAAAGTGATTATGTGATAGTGAGTAGGAACTATATTACAATTACGTTTGCTTATACAGAATATAATTTGTATATGCATAACTTCAACGAGTTACATGATGCTGTTCATCCACAAGTTGCAAGTAGGCAAATTTCCTCTAAACGAACGATACTTATCTCATAGCCAGTTACATGACCATTAGTATGCATGACCATTCTCACATTCGAAATGTAAAAGCTCTGCCAATACCTTCGTAAACGATAAATGGAAACGTATTCTGCCGCGGCAACGCGAGGCTAACCAAACACTTGTTATTAATCAATTGTTAAAACACTTATCCTTAAAATACCCTTTTCTAATAATTAAAAAAAACACGGGATAATCTAAACCCTTTTTTAGATTCTAGGGTGTAGGGTTTAGGGTTTAAGTTTAGGGTTTATATTTTAGGGCTTAGGGTTTAGGGTTGGGTTAGGGTTTAGAGTTTTTAGGGGTTAGGTTAGGGTTTAAGGTTTAGATTTAGGGTGTAGGGTTTAGAGTTTAGGTTTAGGGTTTAGATTGTAGGGCTTAGGGTTATGGTTTAGGTAAGGGTTTAGAGTTTAGATTTTAGGGTTTGGGTTTAGATTTAGGGTTTAGGGTTTAGATTCTAGAGTTTAGATTTTAGGGGTTAGAGTTTGGGGTTAAGAGTTTAGGTTTAGCTTTGGGGTTTAGAGTTCAGGGTTTAGGTTTAGTTTTAGCTTTGGAGTTTCGGATTTAGGTTTAGGTTTTAATTTAGTGTTTAGAGTTAGGGTTAGCATTAGGGTTTAGGTTTAGCTTTAAGGTTAGCATTCGAGTTTAGGTTTAACTTTAGGGTTTAGATTTAGCTTTAGGGTTTAGGTTTAGCTTTAGGGTTAGAGTTTAGGGTTTAGGTTTAGCTTTAGGGTTTAGAGTTTCGGTTAACATCCGAAGATGGCGTAGACATAAGAATCCTTATAAATTTTCCCACAATAAAAGAAATCATAAATATTGAAGATATTAAAGAACCATCTATAGCATCTTACAACACATGCAACACCTCATACAAGGTAAAAAGTCTTTTACATCAGTCTCTGCCTATTGTAGTAAAAGGTACAAGGTGGCTAAAGAAGCTTCTGTTTAGAAGTTGTAAGAACATGAACAGGAAAAAAAATGCTTATATCTGTTTCATCATTGTAAGTGTATAATACAAGTAATAGATACCAATATTAACGCATACGGATACTACATTTTTATTTCAACATTGAGTATTGTGGTCTACGATTAGAGCTTCCTTCTTCAGATATGTTGTGTCAATCCAATTGGATTTTAAGTGTATGCATTTTAACTTTTATTAGGGTACATATCAAAAATGTGATTTTAATTATACTTACATTAGACTTTAGTCAATTTGATACTATTTTTATGGGTGCAAGTTGTTTAGGTGTACAATGGGTGGGTCTACTAATAGGTGATTTGTGATACAGGCTGAAACAAATAGGATTGTCTCACTTGAATCTGGAAGAGTATTTTTCAGCCGTTGAATCAAACTTAATACATATCATTTTCTGTACTAATAGTCTAATACCCACTGAATCAGGTAATTTTATATATACTTGTCTCATAGGTAGGTCACTCTGATACGGAGTAATATTTAAAAATATGTTGGTTGTTTAAGGGGTTGCCAACTTACATTTTGTGATAAGGGTTGGATAGACTCACTTTCGATGCATATTGTTATTTTTTAGGTGAACCCCAAGTGAGCAACCAGATTTTTGGATGCAGTCTTTTACCTTAACGAACATGTACATTGATGATCAAGTTCTTTGATTTTGAAATTTGGATCGCACCTTTCGTTTACTAATATTGAATCATACATTAATACACCAGTCATTCTAATATTTGTTTTGATTTTGTCAACAACTATCCAGCCTCATTATATGATTTCGTCCGTTAACTCGCAACCAAACAAATACTATCATATTAGTTTATGGAGTTTTAAATTAATTCTAAATTAGTCTCATAAATAAGTCCCGCGAATTCGCGGGCATTAAGCTAGTAATAATAATAATAATAATAATAATAATAATAATAATAATAATAATATACACCGAATGTAAATAAAATTGTTTTATATGTTGTCCCGTAATTTAGAAGTCTTTGTCACAAACATAAAAATAAGTCTTTTTAAACGTTAAATTTTTCAATACATATAAATTAATTTTTAAAATTCCGTAGTGTTTAACTTGCTAATTATAATCTAAATCTTTTTCTCAATGATAATCCACGATACTATGTATATAAATATAATATAAATATAAATAAATTATTATATAAGTTTCTAAATTTTGAGTCCATAGAAATTGTGAGTCATGTTTAATTGAACACTTTTTCACATGCTCTAGATACACCTATGCTAATACCTAATTATACATATTTACTGTGCGTTAAATATTGAATTAATTAGGCTCTTGACTGAAGGAGACATCAATGTGCAATTTAACTGGTTACAAGTCTAGTTGTTTGAAAGCTCGTTACCCAAGAGTTTTACTCGCTAATGAGGGAGTCAATGTGGTTCGGTGGTTGTCGTTAGCGAGTTTTTCTCTGCAAACCTAAAAATAAAAAAATGTTGCCTAATCTTCATGTGAAATCGACAGCTTATAGAAAATATGCGGTCACTTGTCAAAAGTATATATGCATGTAAAGTGTGATCAACAAAGACTAATAAGGACAAAATAATTAAAATGTGCATTGTCTGCAACATTTAACGTGTGTATTATCATGTGTCGTTACGAATTAGAGCTGTCTTATGGTTTTATTTATTTAATTAATTGTAGCATATTTTTTTTGCGAAAATCAATAAGAACTTTTATTAATATGACTATACAATATACATTCAAACTTTGTAGCATTAGGTTAGAATTATAATACATTTTTTCATTTACAATATAAAAAAAGTGTCAAAATTACATTTGTTTGTGGTAAAATTACAAGATAAACATTATTCATAATCTTCTATATTACTAATCCGGTAACATAAATTCACTTGGCGCAACGACATTCATCCTCAGGAAATACTTTTATCTCATAATTTTGAATTAAATAAATCCTTAATTTTTTACATATGACGCGTGTCCACAATCATCTATAATTAGCCACTGAATTAGGGTTAACAGTTTCATTCTCCTCATTATTTTACGGAGCATTTATCATCCAATTTAAACATCCGATTCAAAACCTTCAATTGGTTCGTTCAAAATTAGGGTTCACTAAATACCCAAATATTCTATCTCTACCTACATCCGATTACATCGAAGTATATGTTCATCATCTTTATCATCAAACAATGTTCATCATCATACATCCGATTTGAGGTGGTTGGAGTCAAACCACCATCGTCGTCGCTTCTATAGCCGTCCTTGCGGCGGTCGATGCCTTAGGGTTTAATTCAAACGGTCGATACCTTATGCTTACGTTTTCAGATTCTAGCAGGAGGTTTAAGGTATTTCCATTTTTATATTCTGTTTTATGGTGATTTTATAGTTGTTTTCAGTTTTTTGCATTCTATTTTCTTTATTTTCTTATGAAGAAATCAAACTGTTTTTCTAAATCAATTTTGATAGAATTTTCACTCATATTAAATTTGAAATTTTGTAGCGTATATGTCTAACGATTTGAATTAAACCCTTTTATATATGGATTTGTTTATCTTTCTGCACCTGATTATTTATTTATTTGGTCAATTTCATATCATTAAGTATGAAATTGTGTTTATAATAGTTATTATTAGAGATACTCAAAATCATTAAGTTAACTGTTTAATTTTTTTTAATTCGTAGAATTTATATGAGTGAATGTGATAATCATCGATTTATGGTACCAATTATATGCACTTGATCTATTTTGGAGGTTTGTTTAATGGCTACGAATTCACTATTCAGTTTGTTTAAGATATGCTATTAAACTTTATGATTTTTCCTTTCAACTCAATGGTAGTAAAGGATCATATATTGGTTTGTGTTACATATTTTCATGTCGTGTATTGGTTGTTCATCTTCTTTAAAAGTAAATATAATAGATTTCAAAAATTGGCAGGTTGTTATTCCACATTGAGGCATGGAATGCATAGAAAGCTAGAGTTGTAGATAATCTATCAATGGAGTTTCATACAAAAGGTATTCAGCTTTCATATAATAGTTTTATAATTGTGTACTTCCAGTCATCTAAAGAAAAATTAATGTAGACAACTGATGATAATACTAAACATAAAATGGGTGATATCATTTTAACACTTGCATAAAGACACGGGCGGAGCCACCTTGGGGCAGCCTGGGGCAGCTGCCCCCAGTGACTCAATTTTTCTTATTATGTATTTATGCTTAAGTTTGTGCTATTAGATGTGAAAATTATAAGTTTTGAAATCCATTGCTCCGTTTTACTGAAATAATGTGGTTTGAAGAGGAAAAAAACAAGTGAAGAAGATGGAAACCTGGCCCACTTGTACTCTTTTATCAAGTACTCGTATTACTTTGTAGTACCCCGTATATATTTTAGTCCGTCATTTTGTAATAGATAAACAAAGTTAACCTCTAACAATTTACTACTTACCATTTTAACCCCTATTTGTTTCTATTAAGTATTACTACGTACTAAAAGACACGAGAGATTGGGCTCTGTTGTTGTTGTACGTACTAAAAGAATACTAAAGTGCTGGCTAGTATATTATCTATGACTTCATGCATTGTAACATCACGTTTGATCTAAGGTATAACTCTGAGTTATTTTTATTTTTAATAACATAAAAAAGAGTTATTTTATACAGAGTATCAAACAACAAGGAATAATTAACTTAGCTTTCAACATTTTTCAACTAATGTTAATCTGCTAACTATAGAACTAAACTACTACATACTGTTTCAATCGATTTATACATAATATCGTTTTGATTAATGTTCCATAGCTTGAAAATTTAAAGTTCTAATTACACCAACAATAATATATTTGATAAATAATAAGAGAAAAAATTTTTGAATTAGGTGTTTTGAGCTATTATGTAGTTTTTTGATTATATTATTAATGTTACTAACATGTTGACAATTATCATTTTCACTCCAACACCATTTTGTTACAAAAATGTTGCCCCCAGTGAAAAGAAATCCTGGATCCGCCACTGCATAAAGATCTAATTAGCATACTTCCATGTAATGTCAACCATCAACTAGGTTTAACAGATCCAAATGAGATGAATGTATAGTATGTTGTGTCCAATTTTAGCTTCTGCGAATTGTTCAAGTACCAAATTTTTAGATACAAAGTTACTTAGTTTATGTTTAGTTGAACTGAAGTAAAAATTGTTGGACCATAATTAGTGTTTTTGCATCCTGAAGTTAAAACATGTTGACGATTTTCTACAAAACATGAACTTAACAAGCTATGTAGTCACCATAATTGAACCATTTATGTTGTTTTTCAACACAGTATGCAGTCATATAGTTGGACCATTAGCATTAAGCATATCAAAACATAAAAGAGGTTGAAACTATTTTTTGAATTTTTTTTACTATTTTGACTTTATTTATTTTTTTACTAATTTTTAACTTGATAATTGACTGTTATTGACTGCATTAGTATTAGCATTATTAGAATTAGCATATCACAACATAAAAGAGGTTGAAACTTTTTTTTTTAATTACTATTTTGACTTATTTCACTAATTTTGAACTTGATAATTGACTGTTATTGACTGCATTAGCATTAGCATATCACAACATAAAAGAGGCTGAAACTGTCTTTTCAATCATTATTTTTTTTTTTTTTTTACCTTTTTGACTAATCTTGAACTTGATAATTGACTGTTTTTGACTGCATTACGATTAACATTATCACTAAAAAATCACAATAGAAAAGGTTGAAACTGATTTTTAAGTTTTTTTTTCTTACTATTTTTCCTTTTTGAAGGCGAGTAGATTCGTACAGTGATGGGAAGAAATCAGGAGAGACATGGAGTTACGGATGGTGGGATGTTTAGGCATAGAACAGCTAAAGGAATGCTTTTTTCTCATAATTAGTGGTTTTGCATCCTGAAGTTAAAACATGTTGACCATTTTTCACAAAATATGAACTTAACAAGCTATGTAGTCACCATAATTGAACCATTTATGTTGTTTTTCAACACATTTTGCAGTCATACAGTTGGACCATTAACATTAGCATATTACAACATAAAAGAGGTTGAAACTATTTTTTGATTTTTTTTTTTACTATTTTGACCTTTTGGACTTTTTTACTAATTTTTAAAATGATAATTGACTGTTATTGACTGCATTATTAGTATTAGCATTATTAGAATTAGCATATCACAACATAAAAGAGGTTGAAACTTTTTTTTTTATTATTATTTTTTTTATTACTATTTTGACTTATTTCACTAATTTTGAACTTGATAATTGACTGCATTAGCATTAGCATATCATAACATAAAAGAGGCTTAAACTGTCTTTTCAGTTTCTTCTTTTTTTTTTTTCCTTTCAGTTTTGACTAATCTTGAACTTGATAATTGACTGTTTTTGACTGCATTACGATTAGCATTATTACTAAAAAATCACAATAGAAAAGGTTGAAACTGATTTTTGAGGTTTTTTTTTTTTTTTTTTTTTTACTATTTTTCCTTTTTGAACCCGAGTAGATTCGTACAGTGATGGGAAGAAATCAGGAGAGACATGGAGTTACGGCTGGGATGTTTAGGCATAGAACAGCTAAAGGAATGCTACTTTCAGTCATATATGGGCGATCTGGAATGAAAGGTATAAATGCTATATCAGTTAGTTGCTAATTGTTTTACAATTAGTTATTAGATTAGTTCTCATAATTGGTGTTGTAATGTAATTTAGTTTGTGGAAAGAGGTCGACTGTATCTTTTGAGTTTGGGGTCGAGTGAAGTTTTTTTTTTCCTTTTCTTTAACTTTTCTTTGTTCTTCTCTACTCTTGTGAACTTATGATAATTATGAATATGTTATATGTTATGTTTGACTATTAAAAAGGTCAAATTATTTTTAATCAATATTCTCTGTTTTCAAGGTTCGTGTCAACGGGTTCCAAGAAACACCATTGTACAAGTTTCTTGGCGCCAAGAATGGGGGATTTTGAGGGTCTGGTATCATATGGAACTTCATCAAGTTTCTTGTGGTTCAAACCATGCATTATCTAACTAATCAGGTTTGATTTTAATATACTGCACGTTTTTCATGAACTCCTATAATAATAAACTGATGTATTAGATCGATTATGATGTTTCACTAGAATTAGACATTTTTGACTTTCTATTATAGCAATATCTAATGAAGTCTTAGCACGATTACTGAGCTACACAATATGGGCTCTCACCATATATGGTTTTACCAAAAAACTTTGTTCTTATGCAGATGAACTTCATGGGTCACACTAATATGACGTGGCTATTTGACTATTATTCGACTTATTTCGATGCAGCAAACTTTTGTTTTTTATGTTACAAGATGGAAGTCACAAGATGAAAGAGCCAACGCCCTTCATGATGAAAAGCAATACCGGTTAACACCGAGCTTGACTGCAAGTCGGTGAGTCCAACCCAAATCGAGGTCTGACATGATTGCAACAGGTGGATTGTGATGGTTTTGAAACCAATATTTAATAGGGTTATGAAGATCACTAAAAGCAACCATCAAGGCACAAAAACGTCAACCCGGTAAGTAATTGGCATTTTCAATACTGGTAGGGATGGCGGCGGGGTTCGGCGGTAGAGGGAGGACATGGGTGGTGATGGTGGTCGGATGGGCCGAAAGTTGTGGGTTTTAATAGGGTGACTTTTTGTGCGGGATTAGAATGGTGATTTATTAAGATGGACTTGTCACTTTTGACATGAATGTTGATATGCAACTTATATAATTACACATCTGAATATATATGCTGAAACTTATAAATCAAATATTAGTAACATCAATGTTATTCTGGACATATAAGTAATTTATTGCACAAGTTTAACTTATGCACCACTGACTTCTAATCTTTTGAGATACAAAATAGGTTAGGTTTAACTCTCAGCAACCCAGTGCTATTTTAACCCAGAAATCTAAGAGTTTAAAGAATCAATCAACGAGTAAGTAAATATCAAACTATCAAAAAATGCATAAATCTTGTGATCTAAGATAGCTTTAACCTAATGTTTAGTCACATCTATATTCATGTGATGTCCTTTTAAGCACACATATCTTTTCTTTTTAAACAGCCGTGCAACGTACAGGCTCAAAACACCACAAATTCATTAACCTTTGCGTTTGATTACAGCTATGCAACATACATCCAAGTTCTATCCTAATCTTCCAGATGAGTTGGCTTGAACACAATTGAATGGGGTGTGTTTCGAAATTTCATTCAATGTAGTTAACATGTATTACACATTTTCTCTTATATTCTTATTTATTGTAATTTTGATCTTCATTTTGTTCAGACGATGCAGTATGCGATACAACTTGTGGTTCATTTGGAGTGATCTGTTATAGAGGCAATTATTATATATCAAGAACATTTTGAAGGATAAAGAGCAAGATGAATGCACTCTTCTTAGTTAAACACTATTGAGAGTGACATTAAAAAAACCACTACGATGTGAATGAACCTGTAAGCTCACTTGTATGATCTTTCATTTATGCTAATCTCTTTCATTTTACTTAAATTCTAATAAACTTACCTTTCAATATCATGCCGAATTAAATAGTTTTATTTGTTGTGTGGTCGTTGTTTAGTCATATTTGGATATTTTTGTAGGGTTCTTGGTCTTATAATTTTGATCTTACAATGGTCGTTTAATTAAGTATGATCTGCTGTCCATCAATTTTATATGTATTTTCCTTCTACTTGATAGAACATATGCATCCTAATATTGAAATGCTATTGTTATCAATCAAAATATCGAAATTTTGGTATCGTTTAATTTATGATCTTAGATCACTGATTGTATGAATGCGTTGGGTAATTTTGAAGGCTAAAAGTAGAACCTTATCAAAGGAGGGTATGTGCTTAATCTCTTACTCTTTAATCTTTATAGAGTTGCTTCATTACTTCACTCATCTTTTATGTTAACTCTTTTTATTTTGTTATTTTTATCGGTTCTATTGTGATTAGTAATATATGTAGGGTCATTATTATTGTATTCCGTATCACTTAAGCCGCATATGTACATTTTCAGGTTGGTTAATTTCTCATTATCATTATGTTTAACTAATTAATGATTGCAGACATGGGAGATATGCTTTGATTTGAGAATGATCAAGGTTGAGATACAGATGCTCTTAGTTGGGTTTCAAGGGTTATTGAGATATACAATTTCATCAGTAGATTAGAACTTGCAACTTTGAATATAAGGTTAATATTCACCAACGTCAATCGTTTGCCTATATATTCACCAAATTTATAGTTCGCTTTATTTTTAAAAGCTCATGTATTGTTCTTACTTCTTATAATACATATACAATATTTAACAATATATGATCGTTTACAATACTCATCATTTCAATATATTTACTTTCGGTACCACTGTTATTAATACTTATGGGTTTCTTAATTATAATTGTATACTACAGCTATTCAGTCTCAATAATAACATTATTTCATATATAAGTTTAAAAACCAATAATGTTTGCGGATGAGTCCCCGTGCAACGCACGGGCTCATAAATCTAGTTTCCTATATTCCGTACATACGACTAGTAATCTTGTAGCGATGATGTTTATATAACAATAAAAAAGTGCTTACTAGAAAAGACAAAACAATGAAATAACAACGCTTATTGAGCCAAAGATTCGTATAAACGCGTATCACTGAAAATATGTTATTCTTGAATCTCCAGATACTCCATAGTAAAGTAAAAATGATCATGATCACTTGATTATTTAGACAGTGAGGCTCGATCCAGAATGACCATTACGACCAGGACGATCATTGAAACCATTGTAACTACGATGCACGTCCTATTGTAATTATAATATATGTTATTATTAAAAATATACTTAGCAACTAACATGATTAACTTGGAGATTAATTTGGAGAGTAAGTTTAGATTTAAATATTTTGTAGATATACTTTAATTTCCATATACGTATAGAACTCTAAAGAGTGTGGAGACTTAATGTACAGTATGTTATCAGATGTTTTCTATTAGTCCATAAGTATCTCTCTGATAATTTAATTATCTTCAATAAATAAACACAAAAGAGTGCTACATACGTGTTCTATATATCTACAGCAACAATACAACTTTTATATCCATATTTGGTAATATCCTCTAATTCCTACTCTTTTAGATCCATAACGTTTAAAAAAATACATGGCAACGAAAGTAAAAAAATAAGTTGAACCTTAGTCTGATGCTACGATAGTATGTGATGAAAATCTTCACGAAATACGCACAAGGCTTGATCACGTAAGGTGTTACGATATGTATGCCCACATCGACCACCACCTTCAACACCCATGATATATATAAAATAGGAGTAAATAAAAGAAAACACTCTGTTTACCCACATCGACCACCACCTTCAACACCCATCCACCATCCATTCCGGCCATCCTTTTCTCCATCTCCTCCGCCCTATTTTCTGGCGGATGATGTAATCTCCATGTCGAAGCCAAACGGCATTTCGTTCTCAAAGTCGAGTGATATTCGTGTTACTTCGTTTTTAATCTTCAATTTTCCGGAGACATGGTCTCGTGATGATTGTCGGAGAATCTTTGAGAAATACGGGACACTTAAAGATGTGTACTTTGCACGTAAGAGATTGTCGAGTGGCCAACGATTTGGGTATGTTCGTTTTGAAGACATTTCGGATATCGATTCTTTTGCAAGAGTGTTAAACACCATACAAGTCGATGGTAGATGGATTCGTGCTTATAAAGCTTTGGAGAGGAATGTTGTTAAGCATTCATCGAGTAAAATTCAAGATCCCAAATTGAATATCGACGGCTTCGAAGACTTCCCTCCGGCCCCCTGGAATCTGAGATCTTCGAAAACATCAAGATGGGATGGGAAGAGCTTTACAGAATCACTAGCAGGTTCTAACCATTCCCCCAAAGTATCGCAGATTACTAACCCTAATCACATTGAGATAAAAATCGGAGGTAAATGGATTGTTTTCGACCTTCCTGATTCGATAAGCAATCATAACCTTGTTTTTCGCTTCAACAATGACCGGCTATCTTGGACTCTGGTTGAAATAAACAAGCTTAAAGTCGACATCGTTGATGGAGGCTCCCAATCGGAACCGACCATTGATAAATCCGTGGGTAATAACGATCTTTCGGGTGAAGGAAAGAAATCGACAAGTGAGAAATCGGATTCAGTATACAAGGACGAGTTTAATCGACCCATTGTTGAGGAAAACAACGAAACTCCAGTGGATGAACAAACTGCAGAGAGTTGCGACGAAATGGAAGAAGGAGAGATCAGGCCTCCTGGTGGTTCTTTCTGTAACGTGTCCGAAGGTAGTAATAATGGAACTACTCCGATTACCGGAGGTAGTATTAATGTGTCCACATCTCATGAAAAAAAACGGAAGTCGGGTTTGTGCTCAAAATCGTGATTCGTCGGATGTTTTCCCGACTATGGAACCGGTCACCGGTGAAGAATTTTCAGAAATTCAAAAGTCTCATGATATTAATCCTTGTTGGTCTTCGTGTGACATTAAAGAGGGTGTGATTTCAGAGGTGGTTGTAGGTGATATTGAAAAAGAAAAGTGTAATGCATGTGATAGTTTAAAAAATGATGTGTATGTCGAGGAATCCAAAGGGTCTAATGCTTTTGTTCCCCATGCGCATGAATCAGGTCCCAATGTAGAAGATTTCTTGCCAAAAGATAATGTTGTGTTTGAAAATTTTGCATGCAGTGGACCTTCCAATGTTGATGATATTTTGTCACAAGAGAATTCTAATTTTAAAAATTGCACGCGTAACACTTCACCCAACGACGTGATCACGGTTGCTCGTTTTCGTGTTAAGGAGAGAAAAATTCATCCATTGATTAAAAGTCATTTCATTAAACACGTTTGGGGAAGGAGAAATATGAAACGTAAACGACGTCGGAAAAATTTTCGTTGGCATGAAAGATATTTTATCGAGAACGTGATGAAAGATTCGGATGAGGACGATGATGAAGTTGGTTGTTGCTCATGTTGTTCCTCCTGCGCATCATCGGATTCGGATTCATAGTCTCCTTTACTTGTCGTCGGGTGTTTTTTAGTGTCTTCGTGCTAATGTCCCTTTAATGTTCCGAGCTTTGTTGTTTTGTGAGTTTTATTCGTGAGTTTGTTTGTGGTCTCGTGTGCGTGTGTGCGGTTTGTGTCTTTTCTAGCAACTTACTAGTGTAATTCGTGTATTTCTTTTATTTATATTAAAATTTTACTTGCCTTTCAAAAAAAAAAAAATCCATATTTGGTAATTTTGAAGCGGCAAATTACGATTTGTTCACGATGATCATTACTGAAAATATAATTTCTCGTTATAACTTATATCCATAATATCATTAAATTATATATATATATACAAAAATTGTTGACAATAAGTATCTAGTTGTCACACTGCCACATAAGAAACCGGGAGGAAACTCCCATGAAGACTCAGAGCAACACAACTACCTCACCCTATAAATAAACCTTAAAACACGCACAAAAAGCTACACAATACAACACCAAACACTTATTTTAACACGCTCAAAAAGTTAACTAAAAGAACACACAAAAACCACCTAAAAAACTTCAATGGAAGCCCGAATAGGATTAACAACATCAACAACAAGTTGCAGGAAACACCCAAAACACCGGCAATCACCGGGGATTTGTTCGTTGTGCTTACGAGAAAGATTATCGAAAATATCGAGTTCTTGTTCACTAGCTATCAGTAATGTATCTTCTTCATCTTCTCCGTCTTCGATCTCTTCGATGTCTTCGGCTTGTTCTTCACAAAACTCATCCAATGCTTCTTCTTACACTGCATCTCCAATGCAAAATAATCGAAATCGTCGGATGATTGATAATGTTGATAGGAAAGGGTATCTTTATTTCTTAAAGAAAAGTAGATCAATGGTTTTTGTTAGTGATCAAAAAAATGTTGTGAAAGTTTATGAAAAGAAGAAAGTTGGATTTTGGTCAAAGCTAATGGGGGCAAAAATGAGTTCTTCAAAAATGAAGCATTCAAGAACAATGCGAGAAACGTTTTTTTCTAGAGTTTGATTTTTACTTAATTTATTTCAACTTAATATTTTGATAGAGAAAAATATTATAGGAATTAGGGAAAGATGAGTGATTGTACGAATTGTAGAGTAAGGAAAAAAATATTCTTTTATTTGTTTACGATTTCATGTGATGTGAATGATTGACTTTATGCATAAACAAATGCACAATTACACAATGCTTTATTGCTTAATTTAGCAATTGTCATTTTAACTAATACTAGTCCGGGTTCGGCCCGCGTGAACGGCGGGGCTTTTGGTGTGTTTTAGAATGAAAAACGGCACATGTGTTATGCGTCGTTGTTGCTTTCGTCGTCTTTAGTGTTTTTTAAAATATGTCCGATTCGAACGTAGTTAGTTTCGTTTTGTTGATAAAATTATTTCGAGCCTAATGGTACTGGCGAAAAAAATTTAACTCGTAGCGAGTATGAACATACGGGCTGTCGTCATGTTTAGCGTTTTTTATAAAGTGTCCGTTTTGAACGTAGTTAGTATCGTTTTGTTCATAAAATTATTTCGATTCTGACGGTGCTGTCGGAAAAATTTAACTCGCGGCGAGCGGGAAGATACGGGCTGTCGTTGCGCTTAGCGTTTTTTATAAAGTGTCCATTTCAAACGTAGTAAGTTTCGTTTTATTCTTAAGAATATTTCGAGTTTAACGGAGTGCTTGGTGAAATTTAACTCGGAGCGAGACGGAAGATACGGGCTGTCGAATGGTCAGGGTGGAGTTTTTATTTTAATTTAGGGAATTTACATTTTACCCCCTGAACTTTGATCTATTTTTTGCAAGCTGGATATAGGTGGAGGGTAAGAATGAAAATTGCAAGTGTGAAAGGGGTTGATTACTGTTGTCGTTTTGGCCTTCGTGAAACGACCAAGAATCCCACGTGTTTTAGGATATGTAAGGATTAATTATATATCATATATTATTATATTATATTTACTAGATTATAACCCGCGATTTCGCGGAATTATAAAATCATTTACAATGTAACTTTGATTCACGTTATATATCTTCTTCAAAATGATTAGCTAATTATAAGTTATTTTTAATTTTTAATGGTATACAAAAGAAGAGAAGTAAACTGATACTCGTAATATAAACATTGGTTCTATGCAAGTAAAACCAACCCCAAATCTTCCAAATCACAAACTATACTTTTCAGAGAATTGGACATATAAGTATATGTGAGGATGGTAACCTGCCACAACCATTATTATATACTGATGATTTATAGTCAAGATAAAGAGTGTAATTACAAAAATCCCAGAGTTTCATTTTGAGTACCATACCTCTCAACGTGATCTCTCATTTGTTAATTCCAAAGTTGCTACAAAATAAAGAAGTAGCTCCCTTGACTTTCAGACCACCAGTAACAAACACCATAGATGAAAAGGCGAAAAAGGCGAAGAGGGTTAAGGATTCGTATGTGCTTAGGGATGAAGAGGAAATGGACATGTCGAATGAAGATGGTAACAAGTTCGCGCTTCGGGAGGAAGATGATATTGGAGTTTCCGACAACAACGATACCGGGTTTGTTGAAGCGGATAGGAACCTTGGCTTTTTTGAAAGTCTTGAGAAGGAAGGCTCGCTTCCTACTCCCGTGCCGGGTGTTCGGATTGGTAACGCTTCAACAAAGGTATCATCATATGTGATTGAAAACCGGGGAGGCAAGAAATTTAATCGTTTGAAGGTTGATGGTGTGGTTGTTAAGCCGATCATAAAGACTCGGAAAGGTAAAGGTAAAACGGATGTCGGGTAGTTTTACTAGTGGTTTTGGTTCGTTTCTATGTTAGTAGATTTTGGTTAGATTTGGATATTGTATTGGTTGTGCTTTTGTTTGTGTCCCGTGGGCGTTTTAGTGTTACGATTGCTCAAGGCTCGGGCTTGGTTAGTTTAGACTCTTTGTTTAGTTTTAGAGAACATTTTCTGCTCCCGAGCCTTGACTTGCGTTTGGATCAATTGTAATTCTTGTTCGTCTTTTTCATCGATTGATGAAAAGGCTTAGTTATATGTTATCGTTATTTTTGAAAAAAAAAAAAGTAACAAACACCATTTAAATCAATAAATCAATTCTTTCGGGTAAAAAGGAAATGACTTATCATACCAGAAGAATCAAACATGGAAACCTGACTTTTTTCAAATAATTGTTACAAAAGAGTTGAACTTATATATAAACACTATTAAGAATGGACCAATAGCCTACTGGTGAATGACTCACTCTCCCTTAGGGGAGGTGAGGGTTCGATTCCGACTAGGTGAACATTTATTCAAAATAATTGGATCAAAAACCATTCTTACCGGGCCCAAATGATCCTTTGGTCCCACGCATGCGAAGATTGCAACAATAACAATGCAGGTTCGAATCTCGGGCTTGGCATGCTGTGGGGAAATGGGTGATGGTGTTTCGCCAGGCTCCAGTGGGCTACCGGGGACCGCTGGATAGGTTGACAAAGTCAACACAGGGCTAACATGTCCCTGCCGATATACATGTTTTTGCAACAATATATAAACACTATTAAAAAGTTAAAAAGTTTAACCATAAATATTACACCATATAGTTTGAGTCCAGTTTTCTATTTGTATTTACCAATAATCTACAATTAGTGTACCATTGCCACTATACAACAAACTATAAATAGTGCAAATCAATTCAAATAAAAACTCTAGTTACATAAAACAAATATGGAATATTGACAAATTATACGTCTTCAGCACCGACAACAGGACATGACATAGATTGCTCATGAAACTTACCTTGCCACATGTTTACATTGTTTTCCTTCCCAGGAACAATTGATAAGGTCAGGCTGAAAACCTTTCCTATGTAACTGGTACTACCATATTCGCTTCTGAAACTCAAATGTAGCACTCAAAATTATATAAGGCATTCATGTACAACTGCAATTTGAGCCATTTTCAACCTGTTTGACTTGTATCCTTTTAAGGCAAACATTTGTTATTGAACTGATTAAAGATGAAACACAACACTTGGCAACATTCAACTCATGCATAAATGGAAGTCAACGGACAAGAAACAGTCTGATTTATTCAATAAGAAGTCACAAATCAAAGATGATAATTATGCTCACTTTAACAAAACCGTAGACATACTCAATTCTTATTTGATTTGTCAAATGCAATCAAAAACAGTTACCAGATTAGAAAATTAAAAGGTATAGAATAAACCTGATCAAGAATGAAGAAGATATAAACTTGCAGTTATTGAAGGATCGTTATAGGTCAATCACCATGTACAACATATAAGCTCATGAGTTCCACATTACTCTAAAACCAATTGGTGATAGAGTGAGGTTCTCATAAGCTTATATACATACATTTCTTTCTATCAGTTTCCGATGTGGGACCATTGTGCATTTCCTTAACCGATTATCTCCAACAATCACCCACTTAATCGGTTAATCCATGCTGCTTGACGAGCATCGGTGATCATCCTTGCCCTTTCTTTCTACATGCTACTTGCTACATGCTATCGACCACCGAATTTCATCATCTTGCATCCTGTCTACTTTCTCCATGCTCCGGCTCTGATACCACGTGTAGGATCATTATAGGACCATCACCATGTACAGCATATAAGCTCATGAGTTTCACATTACTCTAAAACCAATTGGTGATAGAGTGAGGTTCTCATAAGCTTATATATATACATTTCTTTCTATCAGTTTCCGATGTGGGACCATTGTGCATTTCCTTAACTGATTATCTCCAAAGGTTATGTTTATCACCATTCACATGCAATAATAATAAGAATATTAATATTACTTAAATATATAACTAATATAAGCCTCATTATCTCGAAACGGATGAATACACAATAATAAGGCAATCAGTTACATTAAGCACATGAAATCAATTATTCATTCGCAAAAATCCTAACCGATTTTACCTTTTATCTCTTATCAAACGCTGTAATGTAACTGAAAGTTCTAGCGCTTAAAAGTGGATCGGGTTTAGATGATTTCACATGTCGATTACCGAGGTCAACTTATGAAAGCAAACCGATGATTCATGAATGTTTTGAGAGCGAGTTGTGTGTAGTTGACGTTAGGCCTTTTATGAATGGAACCGGTTCCTCGTTGGTGATACATACAAAGGCTTATGATTTCTTTGCAAATAAATCAATCCAAACAGATCCGACGGTCCTTTAGAGATAGAGATAGAGATAGAGATATTATAAAATACTAGTGAAATGACCCGTGGAATCACGGGTTTGTTTAAACGAAACAGTTTAATGATATGTTTTAGGTATTAAATGAACGTAAATGTTAAAGTTATTTAATTTATGACCCGTGGAACCACAAAGTCCGACTAAGAAACTCACCAGTTGAACATTACATCAAAAACCTAAAATGCATATTAAACAATCAACATCCAATCATAAGAGATAATATTGGTTGTCATTTTATTTTAAAAGTGTAAATTAAAATTAAAATTTAAAATTAGTTTCCTTCTGCCTAACTTTTATACATTCTCGTACTCAATTAAAAATAATCTATAGTTAATATTATTAAATAACTCAAAATTATTTAATTTTAATAATTAAAATAACTATTAATTGGATTTAATAATAATAATTAATTAGTAACATTTAATTTTAATTCAAAATTATTTAGATTAATGACATCACCCATCATGCTTAGATTTTTTTTTTCTTAACAAAAGAATTAGCCTAATAATGACATCATCATTATAGCAATTTAATATTAACTATAGATAAGCCGTGCTCTTCTCATTGACATTTTCAATATTCATACAAATTACATGAATTGGCCTTCAAGAAAACTAACAACCTATCCATCTATTTTTGGATGAGGTTTATACAATATTCACATACTAAAGATAATCTATAATCTGTTACATATTTAAACTAAAAGATAAGTATAATAAATATAATATATTGTCTATTACTCCCCCGCAGTCGTAACGATCGATGGACGAATGCAGAGACTGGATCAAAAATCATTAAAAAGTATCCTTGGAAGTCCCTTTGTGAAAATGTCAGCAATCTGATAACATGTAGGGACATGTAAGACGCGGACCTGACCGCGAGCAATCTTTTCCCGAACAAAGTGAATGTCTAACTCAATGTGTTTAGTTCGCTGATGCTGAACTGGATTGCCTGCAAGATAAATGGCGCTCACATTATCACAAAACACCAACGAAGCTTTGAAAACCGGGCATTGCAATTCGAGTAGAAGATTTCATAGCCAACAACATTCTGTAACGACCCATCCAAATCCATATAGACGAATACATCAACATCTGGTCCCATTGCGAGGTACTGATCTCTATATGATGCGTTTTGTAAATATTGCATTCTTTTAAAAGACACATCGTCAATAAATCCAAGGTTTTTGACAACTGATGACTTCTATGTATAGACATTCATCATAAATA
Source organism: Rutidosis leptorrhynchoides (assembly GCF_046630445.1). Taxonomy (NCBI): domain Eukaryota; kingdom Viridiplantae; phylum Streptophyta; class Magnoliopsida; order Asterales; family Asteraceae; genus Rutidosis; species Rutidosis leptorrhynchoides. Next base: position 61,603,168 of record NC_092342.1, read on the forward strand.
ATATTTTACAACATAACAACTATGACAATATGCAAATATGATACATGGTGATGATTTTGAATGCAACGTCTTTTGAAATATGCCATGAACGACTCCATGTATTATCTTTAAGTGCGCAAATGCACATCGGAAGATTTCTTCAAATACCTGAGAATAAACATGCTTAAAAGTGTCAACCAAAAGGTTGGTGAGTTCATAGGTTTATCGTAACAACAATTTCAATAATAAGGATTTTCAGTACTAGACCACAAAATTTCCGTTTATAAATAACCATACACTCGCAAGTATATAAAACCATTCTATAAGTTGTGGGCACCCGGTAACTAGCCTTAACAAATAATAGTGATGACCCCTGAGTTATAATAATATGTGCACCGAATCAAGTGCGTTCCGTTAACCTTGAAGTACTAAACACACGTTCTTCTAAGTCAAAATCATTGACTACTACAACATTGTGGGTGGGGGTGTAAAACCCGATAGATCTACCTTTAGGATTCGCGCTTACCAGTTCATAAACCAATAGTTAAAGTTACCAAGCTAGGGGATTTTTGATTCAAACCCACGTAGAATTAGTTTTAGTACTTGTGACTATTTCGTAAAACATTTATAAAACAGTCCATGTATTCTCAGCCCAAAAATATAGATCGCAAAAGCAATTAAAAAGGAAGCTATGAAAACTCACGATACGATATTTTGTAGTAAAATATGCATACGACGGTACTGAACAAATACAGGGTTGGCCTCGGATTCATGAACCTATATCAATTATATATATTAACACATATAATAATAATCGAACAAGCTATATATTAATATTAGTAATATATATATTAGTTCAATTGTTATATATTTATATATATATATATACACACTTTTAAATATGTTTTATATAAGTATTTAGTTGATAAAATAATATTAATAATAATAATGAATAAAGAGTTGTATTATTTTGTAATAATAATAATAGCAATCATATTAATAATAATAATAATGATAAAAATATTAATAATTATATTTAATAATAATAATAATAATAATAATGATATTAAAAACAATAATATTAATAAAAATAGTAATAATCATAATAATAATAATAATAATAATAATAATAATAATAATAATAATAATAATAATAATAATAATAATAATAATAATAATAATAATAATAATAATAATAATACTTTAAAAGATTTAACAAGCTTACATAAAAAAAATGCCACTGCCCGAAATTTAAACCCGCGACCTCTCGTTTAACAAACACCCACCAAACCATTGAACCATTAATCTAATCTTGTTTTAACTCACTCGATTAATTATTTATTATCTCCGAAACTGTTTACTTTTCTTCTTAAACTAAAAACCCAAATCATCATCAATATCATTCGGTATATACATATCATCATCAACATAATCGTCATCATCACATACATCACTAACATCCATCATCACTTTACTGTTTATCATCTTCTCAGATCATCATCAACTCGTTATCACCATCATTGTTCCATTATGATCATCGTTATAACAGGAAAGAGCAGCAGCAGCTGCAGTCGCACAGCAGGAAAAACGAAGCAGTAGAAACAGCAGTTTGCAGGTGGTGTTTGTGGTGGTTTCACGGCTGAACAGAAACAGTACAGTGGTTGCTGCAGGTGGCGGTTGTGTGGTGGTTTTTGAGCTGTAAAACAGAAAGAAACGATCAGCAACCTGTAGTAGTTTAAGGGTGGTTTGATGGTGGTTGTCTTGGTCTATTGAAACAGAAAATAGATGCAGCAGCAGCAGTTAGATGATGATGGTGATCGTATGGTGGTTGTCTAGTGGTGATCAAAGGTGGTGTTGTATGTCGATGGTGGTGGGTTGTAGGTGGCAGAGATGGTGGTCGTGGTTTTGCAGTGGTGATTTCCGAGCAAAAGAGAAGAGAAAGAAGTTGGTGACAAGCAGTAGAAGAATATGGGTTTGATGTTGTGTTTGTTTATGTCGAACAAGAAAAGGAAGTGATGTAGAAAACTCAAATGGGTGAATGCATCTCACTTGCAATATATGTATGTATATGATATCGGGCAAAAAGTCACGTTTTTACCCCCTAAATTGAGCCCCAAAACAATAAAGATTAAAGCTTTTTCGGCAAAATTATCGCTTTTTCAGTTGATTTTGTAGATCAAGTAATTACAAAGGCGATGCAAAAATAATCAAGTAAAACGGAGCTAAAAGGAAGATTCTAGAGCGAAAACGGTGAAAGACAAGAAATCAAGTTACGATCCAGTGAATCAGACTGACCAGGCACCAAAAACGGCCTGCCAGTATGTAAACGGCCTGCCAAATATGGCTCACCAAACGGGCTGCCAAACGGCTTGCCATGAAAACGGCCTGCCAAATACGGGCCACAAAACGGGCTGCCATACGGCCTTCCAGCCGTATTTTGGCAAAAACCTGGTCTATTTAAAGGGCCTTCTCCATCCATTCCAACACACACTCAACTTGCAATTCAATTTATATTTTCAATCTTTTATTTAGTTTTAGTAGTAGTTAGCTTAGCTTTTATTTTCCGGAGGATATCCCGGCGAGTTCCTGCGATCTCGGGCAGATTTGTTTGGCCTTTTCAGGTTTTTATCCGAAATGCTTGTCTTTTGTATTAAACATGTATGCTTACCTTTTATGTTTAATAATGCGTTCTGATATTGCCATGATAGCTTAATTTATCTGTATGTTGCCATGATAGAAGTTTGGGTTAGCGTAATTATGTTAATTTAGTACGATTACTGTTATAATACTGAACTAGGAAGTCTGATAGATTTGTATGCTAGCATCTTAAGGATTGACCAACTTAGGTTGTGATCAGGACTTGTCCACCTATATGAAATTAGCTACTTCATATGATTAAGACCCCTGGTTATACTGTATCTGAAGATTCTATTAACTCGGTATGGCCGGAGTTCCCGAGAGGCCTCTAATGCACTTTTAGGACACGAAACCTAGGAATTGAGACATGAATGACCTAGTATGCCTATTGACTGTTTCGAAGAGACCTCTTAGGAGCTGTTAAGATCTAGTTAGTGCCTTTACTATATGACCCAAGCCTATTGCATGTTCTTGTCTGATTGTTGCCCTAGGTCTTAGTCATATCAACTGTTTAGGTATTCATTAGGTTTCTATCTGCTTTACTATCAGTATGTTAACTGTAATGCTGTATAATGTTTGATTTGTTGTGATCTCATTAGTATGATGGAATGGTTGTTAGTTTTCATTTAAGGTTTTGCCAACTTAAACCGACGGACTCCTTCGGTTTGTGATCAGTGTTCAATCAACACGACATGTTATTATTCAGTTACCTAAACTGATAACGAGGTTTAGGATTGGAGCTTAAATCACTAATAAACCTAGTACTCTACTGAGGATAACCTCTGAGGTATTGTTACACTTCAGTTATACGACCAAGTGACATACTTCTCACTGCTCAAAGAGAACTCCGAGAGTTCAGAGTTAAGTAGGTCTGTGTAATTGGCTCATCCAACCAGATCTACATCATTCCAAGCATAGTCTTAACATAAGCATGATTACCTTTACCTAACCCAACTCTGATATCTTGGTCAACATTTCCCTAATCTGCATACTCCGGATATCCTTCCACTTTATTTACTTTTCTGCATTTAGGACCTTTAGCTAAAATCAACTACTATCTTTAATCTAGGTAATTTAACTAAAAGACAGTTATTCACTTGATCTTCAATTCGTTAATCAGCATAAAATTCGACACTAGGTTAACTTACACCTTCTACACTTTAGAAAGTAAAAGTAAATTTAGGCCCCGCAAAATATAAATTAAAAGAAAATCTCTGCATGCTATACCGAATCTGACGCCCTGCGACCTAACGACACCGCACGAATAAAACCGTCCATTTTGGCTATATCAGAAAGACTTCTTCTTCTTTGGCACCACTGCTGGGGAATTCGAATATTTTGATAGAGAAAGATTTTAAACAGACAAAGTATTGTTTGGTGGTGTCTAAGAAAGACAATTATACACGGACTTGGTTATTGGATTTTTTGAACAGTCTCCAATTATATTGGAACCAAAAGGATCCTGCCTCTCCGTAGTCGGCCTGGCCACCTCGATACGAGTAATATGTGAGAAGTCCTATCAGTTAAGATATCCGATCTGGTTAGCGACCGAATTTCAAGAATAATTGTTTTATTAAATTATCAATCCTTTTAGTAAATTAATATTTTCTAAAAGTTACTTTTAAGTCTTTTTAAACAGAAAATCTAAAAAAAAAAAAATGAACCAACAAGACACCCTTGCTTCTATGCATAAGTCATGCTTAGAGGAAAGAGGAGGACCAATCACCTTAGGAACCGAAGGAATTCCTGAAATCAGTTCACACATGATTAAATTAGTCAGTATGATCTGTAAATTTCAAGGATTACCGACTGATGATCCGAACTTTCATATAAACAAATTTATCAGTCTGGTTGACTCTTTTAAGAAGGAATCAAATGAGAAAAACATTTTAAAACTTCATCTTTTTCAATATTCACTTTCTGCACACGCTTCAGCATGGTTTGACGCACTTAACCCGAATTCAATCCATACATGGGAGGAATTAGCCACTAAATTTCTAAACAAATTTTATCCACCCTCCCTGCAAACCTGTTTAAGAAATGACATCACGAACTTTTCTCAAAAAGAAAATGAGTCATTGTGTTTAGCATGGAATAGAGTAAAGATGATGCTTAAAAGATGTCCGAAATCATTCGTTAAGTCGGGCAAACATAATCTGTACGCTTTACAATAGTTTGACCAAGGATGATAAGTCTCTCCTAGACATGGCCTCGCAAGGCAATTTCATGTCTCGAACAGCAGATGAAGCATGGGATCTCTTGGACACAATAGCTGCACAGCAGGAAGATTGGAACAATGAAACTGCTGAGAAGGATGACGTCTTCGCTCATACGGTAAAAATGCTGGAAACCAGGTTACAAGATCTCACCCTCACTCTTCAAAGTTCACCAATTCCTAAAAACTCTGATGCTACTAGAACCAATCTAAGGTATCCTTACCCTAGATGGGCACACAAACAGCAAAATAGCTCGAATCATAATATAGTGTTCCCATTGCACAAACCTACTCTCCACTCTAAGGAAATTTTAGCTGAATTTATGAAAAAGCAATATATGATAAACCTTCAAGTCATAGAATGCCAGAACAAATTTGATACTTTGATAAAGACTTTTGAAGAATTAATCACTAATTTTCAGCTTACGCTTAAACGATTAACCGCTAAAATTGATATAGAGTGTAGTGAGTTTGATGCCCTAGTAATCACTAGAGGAGGGAAGGAAACAACTGTTAATATACCCATACAAGATTTTTCCGATAAGGAACCTGTGCCAATTGACCCAGTTGTCAATCCACCGGAACCTATCTCTCCTAAGGCACCGGAAATTATTCCACGAGCCCGCATACCTTTCCCAGGTAGGCTTAGGAAGGAAAAACAAGAAGCACAATTTGCTAAGTATTGGGATATTATTAAGAATTTGCATTTGAATGTACGTCTAGTTGATGCTTTAGTAGAGATGCCAAACTGCGCTAAATTTTTCAAAGAACTACTTTCAAACAAAGAGAGATTAAGAGAGAAAGTTAGCTTGCCCTTAAGTGAAGAATGCTCGTTAGTGTTATAGCATGGAATTCCCCCTAAGTTAGAAGATACAGGAAGATTTACGGTACCTTGCTACCTGCAAGATGTCCAAATTAGCAATGCGTTAGCAGACTTAGGAGCCAGTGTAAATCTAATGCCTTATTCATTATTCAAGAAGCTAGGATTAAATGACTTAAGGTCAACCAGAATGACTATCCAACTCGCAGACAGATCAGTTAAGATTCCTCGGGGAATAGCTGAAGATGTCCTAGTTAGAGTGGATAAGTTCGCGTTTCCCATTGACTTCGTCATTATGGATATTGAGGAAGACACGAAGGTCCCACTCATTCTTGGCAGACCATTCCTAAATACTGCCAAGGCCGTAATTGACGTTCACGAGAAATCTCTGAAATTAAGGGTTGGAGGAGAAGAAATCACATTCAATGTTGATCGCCTCATGAACCATCCTAAGGAAGAATATGTGAATCTCTCTGATTCTTTTCAAGAACTCGTCAACGAATACCTGGAAGAGACTATGGCTATATGCAGTCAAGATCAAATTTCTAAGGATCTGTTCTTTACACCTCCTGAAGGAAATCTCGACAAACATTCCGCCATAGACCTTAGTCAACACATATCTCCCCTCTCTGAAAGTAACTTTCTTGGCAATACTGTTCAAATAGCACCACTAGGACAAGGCATTCCTTTACCTCTATTAAGGAGAAGACCGAATGAAGAAACAGACTTCATTCCAGTATATCAGGAACCCAGTCAAGGGAAGACTGTGAGGAGTTTTCCGAACCTACCTTCGAAACTAAGGAAGGCATTTCTGAAGAGGAAGCATTAAGAAGGACAATTTCCAGAAATGAAGAACAGATAGCATCAGTGACCGTTACTGAAGAATCAGAATTCCAGGAGAGGTACGACTCGTTAGACCGAAAGGAAATAGTTAGGATGAAGCCATCTATCGAGGAGCCTCCGGAATTAGAATTGAAGAAGTTACCCGACAATCTGGAGTATGCATTCTTAGAAGGAGAATCGCAACTCCATCTAATCATATCAAAAGACCTCACGCCACAAGAAAAGGCAAAATTGATTCAAGTTTTGAAATCACATAAGAAGGCAACTGCGTGGAAGATCTCCGACATTAAAGGGATCAGCCCCAACTATTGCACCCACAAGATTTTCATGGAAGATGATTTCAAACCATCAGTTCAGAGGCAAAGAAGGGTCAACCATATGATTCAAGAAGTCGTCAAGAAAGAAGTAATCAAACTTCTAGACGCTGGTATGATATATCCCATCTCTGATCACCATGGGTCAGTCCTGTTCAAGTGGTACCCAAAAAGGGAGGGACAACCGTAATTCAAAATGAGAATAATCAGCTTATTCCAACACGGGAAGTCACCGGTTGGAGGGTTTGCATAGACTATCGTAAACTAAACGATGCAACTTGGAAGGATCATTTTCCATTCCATTTTATCGATCAAATGTTGGAATGTCTATCAGGAAATGAATTCTATTGTTTCCTTGACGGTTTTTCTGGCTACTTTCAAATTCCCCTCGATCCAAAGGACCAAGAGAAAACAACCTTCACCTGTCCTTATGGAACATTTGCCTATCGACGCATGCCCTTTGGGTTATGCAAATGCACCGGAAACATTTCAGCGATGCATGGTGGCAATATTCCACGACATGATTGAGCGTTGTATGGAAGTCTTCATGGACGACTTCTCAGTCTTTAGTAGTACCTTTGATTCGTGCCTTTCAAACCTTGATAAGATGCTTACCTGGTGTGAAGAGTCAAATTTAGTTCTGAATTGGGAAAAATGTCACTTCATGGTAAAAGAAGGGATAGTTTTAGGACATAAGATTTCAAAAGCAGGAATAGAAGTTGATAAGGCTAAGATTGAGACCATTACTAAACTTCCAGAACCTACCACAGTAAGAGCGGTTAGGAGTTTCCTAGGACCCGCCGGTTTTTACCGACGCTTCATTAAGGAATTTTCAAAGGTCACACGACCTCTCACTCATCTCCTAGGAAAGGAAGTCCCGTTTGTCTTCAATGAAGAATGTCGAAAAGCATTCAACTATCTGAAAGAACAGCTAACACATACGCCCATCATGATATCTCCTGATTGGAGTCTACCCTTCGAAATCATGTGTGATGAGAGTGATTTCGCAGTTGGATCAGTGCTTGGACAATGGGTGGATAAACACTTTCATCCAATCTATTACGCAAGAAAAACCTTAACCGGAGCTCAAGAGAATTACACTACCATGGAAAAGGAGCTGCTAGCCATAGTATTCGCCTTCGACAAATTTCGTTCCTATCTCATCCTGTCCAAGACTATAGTCTATACAGATCATTCAGCCCTCAAATATCTATTCACTAAGCAAGACACAAAGCCAAGACTCCTACGATGGATCTTACTCTTTCAGGAATTCGATATTGAGATTAAAGATAAGAAAGGAGCAGAGAATGTTGCAGCAGATCATCTTAGTCGTTTGGAGAACCCAGCGATGGAAAAACTTGCTGAAAAAGATATCAGAGATAAATTTCTGGAAGAACAGATTATGAGTTTAGGACAAACTCACATAGGATCAAAATTTACTGACACTCCTTGGTATGCTGACATGGCCAACTACCTAGTTGCCGGAGTAGTACAAAAGGGAATGAGTACCTCCCAAAGAAGGAAGTTCTTCAGGGATGGCAAGTACTACTACTGGGAAGATCCTTACCTGTTTAGAATTTTCCCTGATCAGATAATCAGGAGGTGCATCGATGAAAAGCAAGCAGCAGGGATTCTTCACCAGTGTCACCATGGGCCAACTGGAGGTCATCATGGAGCAAATTTAACCGCTAGAAAAGTCTACGAATCAGGATTATACTGGCCGTTTATATTCCGAGATGCGCAAGAGCTTGTAAAGCGTTGCGACGCATGCCAAAGGCAAGGTATTATCTCTATGAAGAATGAGATGCCTCGGACTAATATCCAAGCTTGCGAGATCTTCGATATATGGGGATTAGTGAAATGTCTCGTTCTTATTGATTAAAAACGTTCCATATTAATTGATTTCGTTGCGAGGTTTTGACCTCTATATGAGACGTTTTTCAAAGACTGCATTCATTTTAAAACAAACCATAACCTTTATTTCATCAATAAAGGTTTAAAAAGCTTTACGTAGATTATCAAATAATGATAATCTAAAATATCCTGTTTACACACGACCATTACATAATGGTTTACAATACAAATATGTTACAACAAAATAAGTTTTTTGAATGCAGTTTTTACACAATATCATACAAGCATGGACTCCAAATCTCGTCCTTATTTAAGTATGTGACAGCGGAAGCTCTTAATAATCACCTGAGAATAAACATGCTTAAAACGTCAACAAAAATGTTGGTGAGTTATAGGTTTAACCTATATATATCAAATCATAATAATAGACCACAAGATTTCATATTTCAATACACATCCCATACATAGAGATAAAAATCATTCATATGGTGAACACCTGGTAACTGACATTAACAAGATGCATATATAAGAATATCCCCATCATTCCGGGACACCCTTCAGATATGATATAAATTTCGAAGTACTAAAGTATCCGGTACTTTGGATGGGGTTTGTTAGGCCCAATAGATCTATCTTTAGGATTCGCGTCAATTAGGGTGTCTGTTCCCTAATTCTTAGATTACCAGACTTAATAAAAAGGGGCATATTCGATTTCGATAATTCAACCATAGAATGTAGTTTCACGTACTTGTGTCTATTTTGTAAATCATTTATAAAACCTGCATGTATTCTCATCTCAAAAATATTAGATTTTAAAAGTGGGACTATAACTCACTTTCACAGATTTTTACTTCGTCGGGAAGTAAGACTTAGCCACTGGTTGATTCACGAACCTATAACAATATATACATATATATATCAAAGTATGTTCAAAATATATTTACAACACTTTTAATATATTTTGATGTTTTAAGTTTATTAAGTCAGCTGTCCTCGTTAGTAACCTACAACTAGTTGTCCACAGTTAGATGTACAGAAATAAATCGATAAATGTTATCTTGAATCAATCCACGACCCAGTGTATACGTATCTCAGTATTGATCACAACTCAAACTATATATATTTTGGAATCAACCTCAACCCTGTATAGCTAACTCCAACATTCACATATAGAGTGTCTATGGTTGTTCCGAAATATATATAGATGTGTCGACATGATAGGTCGAAACATTGTATACGTGTCTATGGTATCTCAAGATTACATAATATATAATACAAGTTGATTAAGTTATGGTTGGAATAGATTTGTTACCAATTTTCACGTAGCTAAAATGAGAAAAATTATCCAATCTTGTTTTACCCATAACTTCTTCATTTTAAATCCGTTTTGAGTGAATCAAATTGCTATGGTTTTATATTGAACTATATTTTATGAATCTAAACAGAAAAAGTATAGGTTTATAGTCAGAAAAATAAGTTACAAGTCGTTTTTGTAAAGGTAGTCATTTCAGTCGAAAGAACGACGTCTAGATGACCATTTTAGAAAACATACTTCCACTTTGAGTTTAACCATAATTATTGGATATAGTTTCATGTTCATAATAAAAATCATTTTCCCAGAATAACAACTTTTAAATCAAAGTTTATCATAGTTTTTAATTAACTAACCCAAAACAGCCCGCGGTGTTTCTACGACGGCGTAAATCCGGTTTTACGGTGTTTTTCGTGTTTCCAGGTTTTAAATCATTAAGTTAGCATATCATATAGATATAGAACATGTGTTTAGTTGATTTTAAAAGTCAAGTTAGAAGGATTAACTTTTATTTGCGAACAAGTTTAGAATTAACTAAACTATGTTCTAGTGATTACAAGTTTAAACCTTCGAATAAGATAGCTTTATATGTATGAATCGAATGATGTTATGAACATCATTACTACCTCAAGTTCCTTGGATAAACCTACTGGAAATGAGAAAAATAGATCTAGCTTCAAAGGATCCTTGGATGGCTTGAAAGTTCTTGAAGCAGAATCATGACACGAAAACAATTTCAAGTAAGATTTCCACTCGAAATAAGATTGTTATAGTTATAGAAATTGAATTAAAGTTTGAATATGATTATTACCTTGTATTAGAAAGATAACCTACTATAAGTAACAAAGGTTTCTTGATCTTGGATGATTACTTGGAATGGATTTAGAAAACTTGGAAGTAAACTTGCAATCTTGGAAGTATTCTTGATTTTATGAAACTAGAACTTTTGAAATTTATGAAGAACACTTAGAACTTGAAGATAGAACTTGAGAGAGATCAATTAGATGAATAAAATTGAAGAATGAAAGTGTTTGTAGGTGTTTTTGGTCGTTGGTGTATGGATTAGATATAAAAGATATGTAATTTTGTTTTCATGTAAATAAGTCATGAATGATTACTCATATTTTTGTAATTTTATGAGATATTTCATGCTAGTTGAAAAATGATGGTTCCCACATGTGTTAGGTGACTAACATGGGCTGCTAAGAGCTGATTATTGGAGTGTATATACCAATAGTACATACATCTAAAAGCTGTGTATTGTACGAGTACGAATACGGGTGCATACGAGTAGAATTGTTGATGAAACTGAACGAGGATGTAATTGTAAGCATTTTTGTTAAGTAGAAGTATTTTGATAAGTGTATTGAAGTCTTTCAAAAGTGTATAAATACATATTAAAACACTACATGTATATACATTTTAACTGAGTCGTTAAGTCATCGTTAGTCGTTACATGTAAATGTTGTTTTGAAACCTTTAGGTTAACGATCTTGTTGAATGTTGTTAACCCATTGTTTATTATAACAAATGAGATGTTAAATTGTTATATTATCATGATATTATGATATATAATATATCTTAATATGATATATATACAGTTAAATGTCGTTACAACGATAATCGTTACATATATGTCTCGTTTCGAAATCATTAAGTTAGTAGTCTTTTTTACATATGTATTTCATTGTTAATACACTTAATAATATATTTACTTATCATTTAACATAATTAACCAAGTGTATCAATATCTTAATATGATTCATATGTACCTAGTAAGACGTTGTTATAACGATAATCGTTATATATATCGTTTTCGAGTTTCTTAATTTAATAGTCTCATTTTTATGTATATAACTCATTGTTAAAATACCTAATGAGATACATACTTATAATAAAATCATGTTAACTATATATATAACCATATATATGTAATCGTATAGCTTTTACAAGTTTTAACGTTCGTTAATCACCGGTCAACTTGGGTGGTCAATTGTCTATATGAAACCTATTTCAATTAATCAAGTCTTAACAAGTTTGATTGCTTAACATGTTGGAAACACTTAATCATGTAAATAACAATTTCATTTAATATATATATAAACATGAAAAAGTTCGGGTCACTACAGTACCTACCCGTTAAATAAATTTCGTCCCGAAATTTTAAGCAGTTGGAGGTGTTGACGTATCTTCTGGAAATAAATGCGGGTATTTCTTCTTCATCTGATCTTCACGCTCCCAGGTGAACTCGGGTCCTCTACGAGCATTCTATCGAACCTTAACAATCGGTATCTTGTTTTGTTTAAGTCTCTTAACCTCACGATCCATTATTTCGACGGGTTCTTCAATGAATTGAAGTTTTTCATTGATTTGGATTTCGTCCAAAGGAATAGTGAGATCTTCTTTAGCAAAACATTTCTTCAAATTTGAGACGTGGAAAGTGTTATGTACAGCCACGAGTTGTTGAGGTAGCTCCAGTTGGTAAGCTACTGGTCCGACACGATCTATAATCTTGAATGGTCCAATGTACCTTGGATTTAGTTTTCCCCGTTTACCAAATCGAACAACGCCTTTCCAAGGTGAAACCTTAAGCATGCCCATTTCTCCAATTTCAAACTCTATATCTTTTCTTTTACTGTCCGCGTAGCTCTTTTGTCGACTCTGGGCGGTTTTCAATCTTTGTTGGATTTGGATGATTTTCTCGATAGTTTCTTGTATTATCTCCGGACCCGTAATCTGTCTATCCCCCACTTCACTCCAACAAATCGGAGACCTACACTTTCTACTATAAAGTGCTTCAAACGGCGCCATCTCAATGCTTGAATGGCAGCTGTTGTTGTAGGAAAATTCTGCTAACGGTAGATGTCGATCCCAACTGTTTCTGAAATAAATAACACATGCTCGTAGCATGTCTTCAAGCATTTGTATCGTCCTTTCGCTCTGCCCATCAGTTTGTGGATGATAGGCAGTACTCATGTCTAGACGAGTTCCTAATGCTTGCTGTAATGTCTGCTAGAATCTTGAAATAAATCTGCCATCCCTATCAGAGATAATAGAGATTGGTATTCTATGTCTGGAGACGACTTCCTTCAAATACAGTCGTGCTAACTTCTCCATCTTGTCATCTTCTCTTATTGGCAGGAAGTGTGCTGACTTGGTGAGACGATCAACTATTACCCAAATAGTATCATAACCACTTGCAGTCCTTGGCAATTTAGTAATGAAATCCATGGTAATGTTTTCCCATTTCCATTCCGGGATTTCAGGTTGTTGTAGTAGACCAGATGGTTTCTGATGTTCAACTTTGACCTTAGAACACGTCAAACATTCTCCTACATATTTAGCAATATCGGCTTTCATACCTGGCCACCAAAAATGTTTCTTAAGATCCTTGTACATCTTCCCCGTTCCAGGATGTATTGAATATCTGGTTTTATGAGCTTCTCTAAGTACCATTTCTCTCATATCTCCAAATTTTGGTACCCAAATTCTTTCAGCCCTATACCGGGTTCCATCTTCCCGAATATTAAGATGCTTCTCCGATCCTTTGGTATTTCATCCTTTAAATTTCCCTCTTTTAAAACTCCTTGTTGCGCCTCCTTTATTTGAGTAGTAAGGTTAGTGTGAATCATTATATTCATAGATTTTACTCGAATGGGTTCTCTGTCCTTTCTGCTCAAGGCGCCGGCTACCACATTTACCTTCCCCGGGTGGTAACAAATCTCAAAGTCATAATCATTCAACAATTCAATCCACCTACGCTGCCTCATATTCAGTTGTTTCTGATTAAATATGTGTTGAAGACTTTTGTGGTCGGTATATATAATACTTTTGACCCCATATAAGTAGTGCCTCCAAGTCTTTAATGCAAAAACAACCGCGCCTAATTCCAAATCATGCATCCTATAATTTTGCTCGTGAATCTTCAATTGTCTAGACGCATAAGCAATCACCTTCGTTCGTTGCATTAATACACAACCGAGACCTTGATTTGATACATCACAATAAATCACAAAATCATCACTCCCTTTAGGCAATGACAATATAGGTGCCGTAGTTAGCTTTTTCTTCAATAATTGAAATGTCTTCTGTTGTTCATCCTTCCATTCAAATTTCTTCACTTTATGCGTTAATGCAGTCAAGGGTTTTGCTATTTTGGAGAAATCTTGGATGAATCTTCTGTAGTAACCAGCCAATCCTAAAAATTGACGTATATGCTTCGGAGTTTTTGGGGTTTCCCACTTTTCAACAGTTTCGATCTTTGCCGGGTCCACCTGGATACCTTCTTTGTTCACTATGTGAACGAGGAATTGAACTTCTTCCAACCAAAATGCACACTTTGAAAACTTAGCGTACAGTTTTTCTTTCCTCAATACTTCTAGCACTTTTCTTAAATGTTCTTCGTGCTCTTGATCATTCTTTGAGTAAATAAGTATGTCATCGATGAAAACAATGACAAACTTGTCAAGATATGGCCCACACACTCGGTTCATAAGGTCCATGAACACAGCTGGTGCGTTAGTCAATCCAAACGGCATAACCATAAACTCGTAATGACCATAACGCGTCCTAAAAGCAGTTTTTGGAATATCATCCTCCTTTACTCGCATTTGATGATATCCAGAACGTAAATCGATCTTCGAATAAACCGACGAGCCTTGTAGTTGATCAAATAAGTCGTCAATTCTCGGCAGTGGATAACGGTTTTTGATGGTAAGTTTGTTCAACTCTCTATAGTCAATACACAACCTAAATGTACCATCCTTCTTTTTGACAAACAAAACAGGAGCTCCCCACGGTGATGTGCTTGGTCGAATGAAACCACGCTCTAAAAGTTCTTGTAATTGGCTTTGCAGTTCTTTCATCTCGCTGGGTGCAAGTCTGTAAGGAGCACGAGCTATTGGTGCAGCTCCTGGTACAAGATCTATTTGAAATTCAACGGATCGATGTGGGGGTAATCCCGGTAATTCTTTCGGAAATACATTGGGAAATTCTTTTGCGACGGGAACATCATTGATGCTCTTTTCTTCAGTTTGTACTTTCTCGACGTGTGCTAGAACAACATAGCAACCTTTTCTTATTAGTTTTTGTGCCTTCAAATTACTAATAAGATGTAGCT
Organism: Rutidosis leptorrhynchoides; assembly: GCF_046630445.1. Lineage (NCBI taxonomy): Eukaryota > Viridiplantae > Streptophyta > Magnoliopsida > Asterales > Asteraceae > Rutidosis > Rutidosis leptorrhynchoides. The sequence goes on from NC_092342.1 coordinate 61,618,261, forward strand.
TCATGTTGCCCTTTTCTCTGTACACCATTAAGGATTCTCCTTCTTCTCGTACAATGCGAATTGCATTTTTATGACATACGATCTCTGCTTTCACCTTCTTCAGCCAGTCCATGCCAACTATTACATCAAAACTCCCTAACTCTACTGGTATCAAATCAATCTTAAATATTTCGCTACCCAGTTTAATTTCTCGATTCCGGCATATATTATCTGCTGAAATTAATTTACCGTTTGCTAATTCGAGTAAAAATTTACTATCCAACGGCATCAATGGACAACTTAATTTAGCACAAAAATCTCTACTCATATAGCTTCTATCCGCACCCGAATCAAATAAAACGTAAGAAGATTTATTGTCAATAAGAAACGTACCCGTAATAAGCTCCGGGTCTTCCTGTGCCTCTGCCGTATTAATATTGAAAACTCTTACGCGGCCTTGTCCATTCGTGTTCTCCTGGTTTGGGAAATTTCTAATAATGTGGCCCGGTTTTCCACATTTATAACAAACTACATTGGCATAACTTGCTCTGACACTACTTGCTCCACCATTACTCATTCCGACACCATTTGTTCCTTTCGTTCTGTTAACCCCTGGTCCGTAGACCTCACACTTCACCGCGCTATGACCATTTATTTTACACTTGTTGCAAAATTTGGTGCAGAACCCCGAGTGATACTTTTCACACCTTTGGCATAGCTGCTTCTGATTGTTGTTGTTATTGCGATTGTTATTGTTGTTGGAACGATTGTTGTAGTTGCTGTTGTTGTTGTTGTTGTTGTTGTTGTTGGGCCGTTTGTTGTAGTTGCAATTGATGTTGCGATTGTTGGGATAATTTTTGCGATTATTATTGTAATTGCTGTTGTTGTTGTATTGGTGATTCTTATCACCGTTTTCCTCCCACTTTCTTTTGACTTGCTTCACATTGGCCTCTTCAGCCGTCTGTTCTTTGATTCTTTCCTCAATCTAGTTCACTAGTTTGTGAGCCATTCTACATGCCTGTTGTATGGAGGTGGGCTCATGTGAACTTATATCTTCTTGGATTCTTTCCGGTAATCCTTTCACAAACGCGTCGATCTTCTCGTCCTCATCTTCGAACGCTCCGGGACACAATAGGCACAATTCTGTGAATCGTCTTTCGTACGTGGTAATATCAAATCCTTGGGTTCGTAACCCTCTAAGTTCTGTCTTGAGCTTATTGACCTCGGTTCTGGGACGGTACTTCTTGTTCATCAAGTGCTTTAATGCTGACCACGGTAGTGCGTACACATCGTCTTGTCCCACTTGCTCTAGATAGGTATTCCACCATGTTAACGCAGAACCTGTGAAGGTATGCGTAGCGTACTACACTTTGTCCTCTTCAGTACACTTACTTATGGCATACACCGATTCGACCTTCTCGGTCCACCATTTCAATCCGATCGGTCCTTCGGTTCCATCAAATTCCAAAGGTTTGCAGGCAGTGAATTCTTTGTAGGTGCATCCTACATGATTTCCTGTACTGCTAGATCCAAGGTTATTGTTGGTATGTAGCGCAGCCTGTACTGCGGCTATGTTTGAAGCTAGAAAAGTACGTAAACCCTCTTCATTCATATTCACGGTGTGTCGAGTAGTCGGTGCCATTTCCTTCAAAATAGTCAAATGGAACAAGTTAATCATACAGAATATTAAGAGTAGTTAATAGTATTTCGTAGCATAATATGAACTCATTTATAAAAGCTTTTTCTTCATATTAGCCTTTTATAAGTTTAAATTCGGGTAGTACCTACCCGTTAAGTTCATACTTAGTAGCTAATATACAATTCAACTACTACAATTCTATATGAAAAACTGATTATAATAATATTTCGCATTCAAACTTTTATACAATATTTTACAAACTTACAATACCGCTTATTTTACATAAAGCATGAAATATAGCACACAATAACTTTGATACAAGATAGTTGTGAAGATAATTCTAGCTAGTACACAAGTCGTTCAGCAAAGGCAATAAAGACACGTAATTCATAGGTCCAGAAATAAGTCATGCATTCTGGTTTTACTAGGACTACTTCCCATCCTTGGTCTTGTGGAACATAACCGTTATGGCCGTTGATAAGACAGCGTGTAGTAACGTCGTCAAAGGGACGAGGGTTACGTAATGACCAACAGTCTCGTAATAACATAAAAACCTCATTTCTTACCCCAATTACTGACTCCGTCACTTGTGGGAACGTTTTGTTTAATAGTTGTAGCCCGATGTTCTTTTTCTCACTTTGGTGAGAAGCGAACATTACTAACCCGTAAGCATAGCATGCTTCTTTATGTTGCATGTTAGCCGCTTTTTCTAAATCATGAAGTCTTATATTCGGATACATTGAGTCAAAATAATTTCTTAACCCGTTGCGTAAAATAGCATTTGGGTTCCCCGCAATATATGCGTCAAAGTAAACACATCGTAACTTATGGGTTTCCCAATGTGATATCCCCCATCTTTCAAATGAAAGTCTCTTATAAACCAAGACATTCTTGGAACGTTCTTCGAATGTCTTACAAACTGATCTCGCCTTAAATAGTTGTGCCGAAGAATTCTGACCGACTCTAGACAAGATTTCATCAATCATGTCTCAGGGTAGGTCTCTTAAAATATTGGGTTGTCTATCCATTTTGTGTTTTTATACTGTAAAATAGACAAGAGTTAGATTCATAAAAAAAAATACTTATTAATACAAGCAATTTTTACATATATCATAAAGCATAAGCACACTATATTACATATATTACACCACACGAATACAACTATCTTATTCCAACTCGCTCGTTTCTTCTTCTTCGGTTTTGGTTCATTTTGCCAAGTTTCTAGGGATATATGATGTTCCCCTAATACTAGCTGTAGTTTTCCACAACGGTTTAGAAAAACCTGGTGGTTTAGATGTTCCCGGGTCATTGTTACAACTTAAGGACTTCAGGGGTTGACGATACATATAAAGTTCATCGGGGTTGGAATTAGATTTCTCTATTTTTATGCCCTTTCTCTTATTATTTTCTTTTGCCTTTTTAAATTCAGTTGGGGTAATTTCTATAACATCATCGGAATTCTCGTCGGAATCCGATTCATCGGAGAATTGGTAATCCTCCCAATATTTTGCTTCCTTGGCGGAAACACCATTGACCATAATTAACCTTGGTCGGTTGGTTGAGGATTTTCTTTTACTTAACCGTTTTATTATTTCTCCCACCGGTTCTATTTCCTCCTCCGGTTCCTCCTCTTCCGGTTCTGATTCTTCTTCCGGTTCTGATTCTTCTTCCGGTTCTGATTCTTCTTCCGGTTCCGATTCTTCTTCCGGTTCTGATTCTTCTTCTGGTTCTGATTCTTTTTCCAGTTCCTCTTCGAGAACTTGTGAATCAGTCCAATATATATTCGACTCTTCGTTATTATTAGGTGAGTCAATGAGATTTGTGCTAGAGGTAGACATCTATCACACAATATCAAACATGTTAAGAGATTAATATATCACATAATATATACATGTTAATAATATATAGTTTCCAACAAAAATGTTAAGCAATCATTTTTAAAGAAAACACGGTCGAAGTCCAAACTCACTAATGCATCCTAACAAACTCGATAAGACACACTAATGCAAATTTTCTGGTTCTCTAAGACCAACGCTCTGATACCAACTGAAATGTCCCGTTCTTATTGATTAAAAACGTTCCATATTAATTGATTTCGTTGCGAGGTTTTGACCTCTATATGAGACGTTTTTCAAAGACTGCATTCATTTTAAAACAAACCATAACCTTTATTTCATCAATAAAGGTTTAAAAAGCTTTACGTAGATTATCAAATAATGATAATCTAAAATATCCTGTTTACACACGACCATTACATAATGGTTTACAATACAAATATGTTACAACAAAATAAGTTTTTTGAATGCAGTTTTTACACAATATCATACAAGCATGGACTCCAAATCTCGTCCTTATTTAAGTATGCGACAGCGGAAGCTCTTAATAATCACCTGAGAATAAACATGCTTAAAACGTCAACAAAAATGTTGGTGAGTTATAGGTTTAACCTATATATATCAAATCATAATAATAGACCACAAGATTTCATATTTCAATACACATCCCATACATAGAGATAAAAATCATTCATATGGTGAACACCTGGTAACTGACATTAACAAGATGCATATATAAGAATATCCCCATCATTCTGGGACACCCTTCGGATATGATATAAATTTCGAAGTACTAAAGTATCCGGTACTTTGGATGGGGTTTGTTAGGCCCAATAGATCTATCTTTAGGATTCACGTCAATTAGGGTGTCTGTTCCCTAATTCTTAGATTACCAGACTTAATAAAAAGGGGCATATTCGATTTCAATAATTCAACCATAGAATGTAGTTTCACGTACTTGTGTCTATTTTGTAAATCATTTATAAAACCTGCATGTATTCTCATCCCAAAAATATTAGATTTTAAAAGTGGGACTATAACTCACTTTCACAGATTTTTACTTCGTCGGGAAGTAAGACTTAGCCACTGGTTGATTCACGAACCTATAACAATATATACATATATATCAAAGTATGTTCAAAATATATTTACAACACTTTTAATATATTTTGATGTTTTAAGTTTATTAAGTCAGCTGTCCTCGTTAGTAACCTACAACTAGTTGTCCACAGTTAGATGTACAGAAATAAATCGATAAATGTTATCTTGAATCAATCCACGACCCAGTGTATACGTATCTTAGTATTGATCACAACTCAAACTATATGTATTTTGGAATCAACCTCAACCCTGTATAGCTAACTCCAACATTCACATATAGAGTGTCTATGGTTGTTCCGAAATATATATAGATGTGTCGACATGATAGGTCGAAACATTGTATACGTGTCTATGGTATCTCAAGATTATATAATATATAATACAAGTTGATTAAGTTATGGTTGGAATAGATTTGTTACCAATTTTCACGTAGCTAAAATGAGAAAAATTGTCCAATCTTGTTTTACCCATAACTTCTTCATTTTAAATCGGTTTTGAGTGAATCAAATTGCTATGGTTTCATATTGAACTCTATTTTATGAATCTAAATAGAAAAAGTATAGGTTTATAGTCAGAAAAATAAGTTACAAGTTGTTTTTGTAAAGGTAGTCATTTCAGTCGAAAGAACGACGTCTAGATGACCATTTTAGAAAACATACTTCCACTTTGAGTTTCCATTTTAGAAAAATAAGTTACAAGTCGTTTTACGGTGTTTTTCGTGTTTTCAGGTTTTAAATCATTAAGTTAGCATATAATATAGATATAGAACATGTGTTTAGTTGATTTTAAAAGTCAAGTTAGAAGGATTAACTTTTATTTGCGAACAAGTTTAGAATTAACTAAACTATGTTCTAGTGATTACAAGTTTAAACCTTCGAATAAGATAGCTTTATATGTATGAATCGAATGATGTTATGAACATCATTACTACCTCAAGTTACTTGGATAAACCTACTGGAAATGAGAAAAATAGATCTAGCTTCAAAGGATCCTTGGATGGCTTGAAAGTTCTTGAAGCAGAATCATGACACGAAAACAATTTCAAGTAAGATTTCCACTCGAAATAAGATTGTTATAGTTATAGAAATTGAATTAAAGTTTGAATATGATTATTACCTTGTATTAGAAAGATAACCTACTGTAAGTAACAAAGGTTTCTTGATCTTGGATGATTACTTGGAATGGATTTAGAAAACTCGGAAGTAAACTTGCAATCTTGGAAGTATTCTTGATTTTATGAAACTAGAACTTTTGGAATTTATGAAGAACACTTAGAACTTGAAGATAGAACTTGAGAGAGATCAATTAGATGAATAAAATTGAAGAATGAAAGTGTTTGTAGGTGTTTTTGGTCGTTGGTGTATGGATTAGATATAAAGGATATGTAATTTTGTTTTCATGTAAATAAGTCATGAATGATTACTCATATTTTTGTAATTTTATGAGATATTTCATGCTAGTTGCCAAATGATGGTTCCTACATGTGTTAGGTGACTCACATGGGCTGCTAAGAGCTGATCATTGGAGTGTATATACCAATAGTACATACATCTAAAAGCTGTGTATTGTACGAGTACGAATACGGGTGCATACGAGTAGAATTGTTGATGAAACTGAACGAGGATGTAATTGTAAGCATTTTTGTTAAGTAGAAGTATTTTGATAAGTGTATTGAAGTCTTTCAAAAGTGTATAAATACATATTAAAACACTACATGTATATACATTTTAACTGAGTCGTTAAGTCATCGTTAGTCGTTACATGTAAATGTTGTTTTGAAACCTTTAGGTTAACGATCTTGTTGAATGTTGTTAACCCATTGTTTATTATAGCAAATGAGATGTTAAATTGTTATATTATCATGATATTATGATATATAATATATCTTAATATGATATATATACAGTTAAATGTCGTTACAACGATAATCGTTACATATATGTCTCGTTTCGAAATCATTAAGTTAGTAGTCTTTTTTTTACATATGTATTTCATTGTTAATACACTTAATAATATATTTACTTATCATTTAACATAATTAACCAAGTGTATCAATATCTTAATATGATTCATATGTACCTAGTAAGACGTTGTTATAACGATAATCGTTATATATACCGTTTTCGAGTTTCTTAATTTAATAGTCTCATTTTTATGTATATAACTCATTGTTAAAATACCTAATGAGATACATACTTATAATAAAATCATGTTAACTATATATATAACCATATATATGTCATCGTATAGTTTTTACAAGTTTTAACGTTCGTGAATCACCGGTCAACTTGGGTGGTCAATTGTCTATATGAAACCTATTTCAATTAATCAAGTCTTAACAAGTTTGATTGCTTAACATGTTGGAAACACTTAATCATGTAAATAACAATTTTATTTAATATATATATAAACATGGAAAAGTTCGGGTCACTACAATTAGACTTCATGGGCCCATTCCCAAAGTCTAACAGGAAAGAATATGTCCTTGTAGCAGTAGATTACGTCTCCAGATGGGTCGAAGCCCAAGCATTTCCGACTAATGATGCCAAAGTCATCACAAATTTCCTGAAGAGACTCCTCTGCAGATTTGGAGTTCCCCGTGCGATAATTAGTGATAGAGGCACACACTTCTGTAATACTCAGTTTATGAAGGTGATGGAATAATACGGAGTTACCCACAAGATGTCCACTGCCTATCATCCGCAGACCAACGGACAAGCAGAGGTCACGAACAGAGCACTCAAAAGAATCTTAGAACGGACTGTCGGCCATTATGGAAATAAATGGGCCGAGAAGCTAGATGATTCTCTATGGCCATTCCGGACTGCCTACAAGAATCCTCTAGGAACTATACCCTACCGCATGATCTATGGAAAAGCTTGTCACCTTCCGCTGGAACTTGAATACAAAGCACTCTGGGCACTGAAGACCTACAACCTCGATCCCTCAATTATCGGAAGACATAGGAAAATGCAAATGAACGAACTCACCGAATTGAGAGACCAAGCATATGAAACGTCATACATCTACAAGGAACGAACGAAGCTTACGCATGATGCAAAACTGATTCCTACAAAGTTCTCCCCTGGAGATAAAGTTCTTCTCTTCAATTCTCGGTTTAAGAAGTTCGCGGGAAAATTTAGATCAAGAAGGAGTGGCCCATACAAAGTTGTACATGCTTTTCCTCACGGAGCCGTGGAATTAGAAGGACCTACTGGTAACTTGAAAGTTAATGGACACCGGTTGAAAGCTTATCTAGAAGACCATGATAAGGAGGAGAACCTCTTCTCCTTTGATCCATTCTGAAGATCTGACAAAGAAAAGTCGAGCTGTAACGACTTGATAAACAAAGTGCTCTTGGGAGGCACCCCTTGCTTATCCTTTTTATTACTTATGATTTTCTTTTCAATTACTTTCAGTCTTAAGATATTATCTCTGTGTACTAACAACTAAGCGCCATACTTGCGCTTAGTGCTTACAAGTTTGTTGAATGTGTTTAGGCGAAATGCCAAGTTCAGGAGCATCAGCTTACATTCCAGTTCGCAGGAGGAGGACTCCTATAGTTTACTCTTTCGGAAGCAGTGTTGATCAGAATAGGCCATCAACAGGACAATTAGGCCCAAGGCGTTTGTTATTAGAGAGTGTTGAGGAGGATATCGGCACAGCACCGCCAGCTCCTCCCGTTCCACGATCTAGACGTTTAGCCAGGAGACCAGCCGAGCACACACAGTTGCCAGATACGCATGAGCCAAAGAAATTGATACACTACGGAGCCACATTGAGTGACCCTGATGTTGCATGGGCACTACTCAGAGATCAGCAGAGACTCTACAAAGCTCTGAGAGCATACCTCCAGCACGAGGGGATGCCACGCAGTACTCTGGGCCCATCTTCATTTAGGCTAGCACGCCGTGTTCAGCCGACATGACGAGCTACGCCCAGGCATTCCACACAGGCCTCAGTTCACTCAGTTCACTCAGCTGCCATGCCTGTATATGATACTCCTATTCCCATCACGCTGCCTGCTCCAGTCACCGAGCCAGTTCCAGTCACTGAGTTACCAGAGGGTTGTCATCTAGTCACTATTCCCATTTCAGTAGAGCCACCAATGGCCGAGGCATTTGAGATCACTGGGAGCATACCTGATGAGGAGCCTTTCCCAGACTTATCCCACCTGGAGCTGCCATCAGACTTATGTCTGGATTCACTACTAGGCCCGGAGTTGGATATAGGGCAACCTCTTGACTACATACCGAGCCTAGAGGATGATGATGATGAGATCTGCAGATATTTCGCAACGCCAGCACGGCATTGACCAAGATAGTATCCCATAGACTACTTTATCTTTATTTTATCTTTTAGTTTTTATCTTTTTGAAAGCATTGTACTGAAAAATTATATATAGTGGAAATGCTGCCTTTCTCTTTTTGTTCTTCATGCAGAAATATTATCAAAAGAGACTGGTCCCTAGGAGATTGACCGTAGGAAGGCCCAACACTAAGAAAGTAACACGACCGTAGGGAAGTAATCCTTCCTTAAACCTATTTCAATTATAACACACTAAAACCTCTAAGTGTGGCGTAACCCCCGCAACTAACTTAGAATTTTAGAAGTCAATGTCCTTAATTTATAAAGTATTAAAATATTCTTTCTAGAGAACATTAAGGACAATGTTCTTCTAAGTGTGGGGTAACGGGTAAGGTTTTTAAAGGTCGAAGTTTTAAAGTCAAGTAACCATAAAACGCCAAATTTTGAAAAATTCTTTTGTCCAAAAGTAATTAAGCAAATGATATTGGATAATTTTGAAAAATTCTTACTTTGTTTTTGCCCAAAAGATCTAATAAAATTGCTAGAAATCGGTTTTTGGAACATTTATTAGAATGGAACGATTAAGCTGAAACTTATGATTTGTGTCAAAAGATTTCTTTTAAGAAAATATGTGAAAGGCTACGCATGATCAAGCACGACCCCCACTCTAAAAAGTGAGGAATATTGGACCCAAAGTATCTGTATGACCCATCAAATCTGCAGTACTTTGTTATTTCAATTGATGAGCGTGCCGGTGTACGGTTCAAGTTAGAACTTGGTTTAGTCATACATTTCAAGGCCAATGGTTAGTGAGCGCCATACGTGGTGCAGGTACGATTCTCCTTCCGAAATCATTATGAATAGAGAAGACAAAAAGCCATCTGTTTCCGTTTCCACTTCACGCAATTTAAACCGACCAACTCACACAAAGAGTTGATGAATCAGAAATATTCACCCCAAATTCACCCCAAAATACACCATTTACCATTCACTTCCCTTTCCATTCACCAAAAGATCTAGAGATTAATGAAGAGATAGATCAATCAAATTCGCTTCAAAAGCACTTGTTGAAAGATTCCGAATCCCTGATTGTTTTTGATGGGTCAAAGACCTATTTTCAGTGGATTATCACTTCCTCTCTGGGCACCAGGAACGAAAGACAAAAGTTATGAAGAAAGGGTATTTTTTCGATGAAAAAAAAATGATGAAAGAGCAAAGTCTCTAATAAGGCAAAAAGAAACCCAAGGAGATTCCCTGAAGAAGAATGCTGGAAGAGCAAAAGAAAATTCTAGACAAAGCCTTAGCAGAATCCGCCTCTTCTGAAGAAAACCTTTATAGAATTCTCAGCCATTATCTATCCAAAATGGATACTCTGAAGAATCAAAGTCTATCAATTCTCTCAAAAATCAAGAGATCTGGATCTCTTTCACCAAATTCATAAATTTCCAACCAAACCCTATAACCCGTCTTCCTCTTGAAAGAATGCCTAGGAAGAAGATCAGTGCTGTCCTTACTTAACCGGTGGAGATATCGATGCTTTACCAAGCCTATGATGAGAACTGTTACACGACTGACTTCTGAGCGACAATACAATTAGAATAGGACACCCTAAACACTTGAGTGATATGAGTGATCCGCTTGTGAGGAGGCTGATCATGTATACTCTACATCTGAGAGTTGGAAAGTACGCCTTTTCCACTATGGACGCGATTGAAATCTGGCGACCGAATCATTGAAGCTCGAAACTTTTTCTAATACTTTCAAAAGATGTGCCGACTTCTGATGAAGGCATAATAAAAAGATCTACGGGTAGGGCAGGGGAGAATCTATTAGAAAGATCCTTATATTCCCGCTTTCTTGCTTGAGACAAGCAAAGCTAAGTGTGGGGTATTTGATATCGGGCAAAAAGTCACGTTTTTACCCCCTAAATTGAGCCCCAAAACAATAAAGATTAAAACTTTGTCAGCAAAATTATCGATTTTTCGGTTGATTTTGTAGATCAAGTAATTACAAAGGCGATGCAAAAAGAATCAAGTAAAACGGAGCTAAAACGAAGATTCTAGAGCGAAAACGGTGAAAGACAAGAAATCAAGTTATGATCCAGTGAATCAGACTGACCAGGCACCAAAAACGGCCTGCCATACGCCCTGCCAGTATGTAAATGGCCTGCAAAATACAGCTCACCAAATGGGCTGCCAAACGGCTTGCCATGAAAACGGCCTGCCAAATACGAGCCACCAAATGGGCTGCCATACGGCCAGCCAGCCGTATTTTGGCAAAAACCTGGTCTATTTAAAGAGCCTTCTCCATCCATTCCAACACACACTCAACTTGCAATTCAATTTATATTTTCAATCTTTTAGTTAGTTTTAGTAGTAGTTAGCTTAGCTTTTATTTTCCGGAGGATATTCCCGCGAGTCCCTACGATCTCGGGCAGATTTGTTTGGCCTTTTCAGGTTTTTATCCGAAATGCTTGTCTTTTGTATTAAACATGTATGCTTACCTTTTATGTTTAATAATGCGTTCCGATATTGCCATGATAGCTTAATTTATCTGTATGTTGCCATGATAGAAGTTTGGGTTAGCGTAATTATGTTAATTTAGTACGATTACTGTTATAATACTGAACTAGGAAGTCTGATAGATTTGTATGCTAGCATCTTAAGGATTGACCAACTTAGGTTGTGATCAGGACTTGTCCACCTATATGAAATTAGCTACTTCATATGATTAAGACCCCTGGTTATACTGTATCTGAAGATTCTATTAACTCGGTATGGCCGGAGTTCCCGAGAGGCCTCTAATGCACTTTTAGGACACGAAACCTAGGAATTGAGACATGAATGACCTAGTATGCCTATTGACTGTTTCGAAGAGACCTCTTAGGAGCTGTTAAGATCTAGTTAGTGCCTTTACTATATGACCCAAGCCTATTGCATGTTCTTATCTGATTGTTGTCCTAGTTCTTAGTCATATCAACTGTTTAGGTATTCATTAGGTTTCTATCTGCTTTACTATCAGTATGTTAACTGTAATGCTGTATAATGTTTGATTTGTTGTGATCTCATTAGTATGATGGAATGGTTGTTAGTTTTCATTTAAGGTTTTGCCAACTTAAACCGACGGACTCCTTCCGTTTGTGATCAGTGTTCAATCAACACGGCATGTTGTTATTCAGTTACCTAAACTGATAACGATGTTTAGGATTAGAGCTTAACTCACTAATAAACCTAGTACTCTACTGAGGATAACCTCCTAGGTATTGTTATACTTCAGTTATACGACCAAGTGACATACTTTTCACTGCTCAAAGAGAACTCCGAGAGTTCATAGTTAAGTAGGTCTGTGTAGTTGACTCATCCTACCAGATCTACATCATTCCAAGCATAGTCTTAACATAAGCATGATTACATTTCCCTAACCCAACTCTGATATCTTGGTCAACATTTCCCTGATCTGCATACTCCGGATATCCTTCCACTTTATTTACTTTTCTGCATTTAGGACCTTTAGCAAAAATCAACTACTATCTTTAATCTAGGTAATTTAACTAAAAGACAGTTATCCACTTGATCTTCAATTCATTAATCAGCATAAAATTCGACACTAGGTTAACTTACACCTTCTACACTTTAGAAAGTAAAAGTAAATTTAGGCTCCACAAAATATAAATTAAAAGAAAATCTCTGCATGCTATACCGAATCTGACGCCCTGCGACCTAACGACACCTCACGAATAAAACCGTCCATTTTGGCTATATCAGTATATTATATGTAATTGAGATAGTGGGTAATGCACTGGATTCATATATCATGATATATATATATATATATATATATATATATATATATATATATATATATATATATATATATATATATATATAAATTAGATAGTGTGATGGAAAGCAAAACAGTAATCATATAGTAATCATATAATAATAAAACGTGTGAAACAAACAGTCAGCATCCATAATATTTGTAATTACTCTACTGACAGTTTTATTATGGACTGTCATATCGTGCTCCGTTGTTAATTAGTGGCGGATAAAAGTACACAGAAAAATTCCATATTTTTAAATTAAATATATTTATTTATTTTAGTCATTAATTGTTTGAAACGTGATCAAAAAGGTTCGTCTAATATTTGTTTTTAATTCCAAGTAATATGTACGGAATAATAAATCTCATATTAAGAAAGTAAAAATATTTTTATCCATTCTAAAATTTACATAATCTATTAACGTACCATCGTTAATTTTTATATTATCATAAGTTCATATTAAACTTGTTTAATATCAATCGAATGATCAGCGTTCTAATATCATCTAAAAATTAAATTCAAAATACATTATATTTATATAAATATGTTTTTAATAATAGTTTAATTATATCTTAATGTTATTTTTCATAATAATTAAGTCATAGAATAGTTTATTAATATATTTACAATTATTATATAATTATTTTTATATAATTATATAATTATATATATATATATACATATCTATTTACAAATAATTGTTCATGAATCGTCGGAAATAGTCGAAGGGTAAATGAATATATAAAAATAGTTCAAAAATTTTGAGACTCAACAATACAGACTTTGCTTATCGTGTAAGAAATATTAAATCATATTGAGAATTGACTTAAAAATAAGTCAAAATTTTTCGGGTCGTCACACTTTCAGCCACCACATTAGCGACACCCCTATATTCGGCTTCGGTACTAGACCAGGATAATGTCACTTGACGTTTTGAAGACCAGGATAGTAAGTTATCTCCTAAAAAGACACAGTAACCAGAATTGGAGCGGCAAGTGGTGGGACAACCGCCCCAATCAGCGTCTGTATATCCAACAAGATCATGTGACTTGGATTTGGAAATGTGTAAGCCAAGATCGGAAGTCCCTTGAATGTAATGTATGATTCGTTTAAGAGCTAAAAGATGAGCTTCACGAGGATCATGCATGTGAAGCCAGACTTGTTGAACTGCATTAGAGATATCTGGACGAGTAAAAGTCAAATATTGTAATGCACCGGTGAGGCTGCGGTATTCGGTTAGATTGGAAATTGGTGGTCCATTAGAGGAATGTAATTTACCAAACGTGTCAACGGGAGTTGCGACTGTGTTACAAGATTTCAAACCTGTTCTATTAATAATATCAAGTGCGTATGCCTTTTGAGTTAGAAACAGTCCATGTTCATGGCGAGTGAGAGATATCCCGAGGAACGAACTCAACAGCCCGAGGTCCTTCATAGCAAACTCGTGAGAGAATAGAAACATGAGATTTGTATGCAGTTTTTCGGATGAAGTGGTGAGAATAATGTCGTCAAAATATAATAGTAAATACGTGACGTCTTTCCCTCGATGATAGCTAAACAAGGAGTGATCGCATTGACTAGGTTTAAACCCAATAGAAAATGCAAAATCAGCAAATCGTTGATACCAGGCTCTTGGAGCCTATTTGAGCACGTAGAGAGAATGTTTCAATAAGCACACATGATTCGGTTGTTGAGGATCTCTAAAACTAACCGGTTGATACATATATACAGTCTCATTCAACTTCCCATGAAGAAAGGCGTTTTTCACGTCTAGTTGATGAATTGGCCATGATTTAGAGGTTGCAATGCTAAGAACCGTTCGTATAGTAGCCGGTATGACGACCGGCCTAAAAGTTTCATAACAATCAATACCAACATGTTGTGCACGCCCATCCCCTACAAGCCGTGCTTTGTACCGTTCGAATGCACCATCTGATTTAACTTTGTGGCGAAAAATCCACATAGAGCGTATAACCTGCATGTTAGATTCACGAGAGACTAAAACCCATGTATTATTATCAACTAAAGCCTTATATTCCTCTATCATAGCATGTTTCCAATTAGGGTCGTTCAAGGCTTGGATAGGAGTGGATGGAAGAGGAGAAATAGAAGTAGAGGTAGAGAGATTAAATGTAGCTTTTGGTTTAAAAATGCCGGACACAGCCCGAGTAGTCATGGTACGAGTGGGAATATTTTATGAAGTTTCGGTTTAGGCAGTAGACGTGTTAGTAGAGGATGGAGATTGGGTTTGAGTTTATTTGTAGAGGACTGAGATGAGTTTGGACCGAATAGTGGTGAGTGGACATTGGATAGTTCAGTGGGAGGATTGGGCTCAGAGGACCGGTTAATAGATGAAGGCCCATATAATGAAGGATTAGGTTGTGGATTATTTGGAGTGGGTTCAGTTGTCGTAGGGGAATGTGCCATAGTGGACTGAGTGTAGTACAATGGGTTAAATGGTTCATGAAGAAATTTGTAAGTGTCGCTAGAGATATTATGATGAGAGGAGAATGGAAACTTTGTTTCATCGAAAACAACGTGGCGAGAGATTCTAATTTTGTTGGAGGATAAATTGTAGCATTTATAACCACGGTGATTTTGTAGATAGCCGAGAAAGACACATGGAATGGACCGTGGTTGGAGTTTATTTAGTGAGGTGGCAGGAATGAGAGGATAACACAAGCATCCAAAGATTCGCAAGTGTTGATATGTGGGTGTGCAATGATATAGAATTTGAGTAGGAGAGAAATTTTCAAGGCTTTTGTTTGGAAGTATATTAATTAAGTACCTACCCATGGAAAGAGCATGATTCCAAAATTTTGCGGGAACATGAGAGTGGGCGAGTAAGGTTAGAAAAATATTGTTAATGGCACGGATTTTACGTTTTGCTTTCCCATTTTGAGATGAAGTGTAGGGACACGAGAAAAGGAAAGTCATACCGTTTTGTGTGCAAAAATTATGGAACAAATTATTGTTATACTCCGTACCATTATCACATTGAAAAGTTTTAATGGACTTTTGAAATTGTGTACGTATGTATGTATGAAAGGATGTGAAAATAGAGTAAACTTGGTTTTTATGTCTAAGTGGAAAACTCTACAAATAATTACTAAAATTATCGAGTAGTAAAAGGTAGAACTTATGACCTTCATGACTAAGTATAGGGGAGGTCCATAAGTCACTGTGTATTATATCAAATGGTGCAAAGGTGGTAGAAGTAGAAGGATAAAAAGGCAACTTTGTTTGTTTGCCAAAAACACACGATTGACAAATTTTATTGCTAATGTTTGAATTACAAGAGATGTAATTTTTATTTTGTAATGAATTTAAAATACTAGCACCTGGATGACCAAGGCGTTTCTGCCATAAATCTGAAGTAGAAGCAAGAAAAGCAGACGGAAGTTGTTGGAGGAGCTTGGAAATTTTGATAGGATATATATCACCGGAACTGTTACATCGCATGATTGGGGTCCCCTTCGGAAAATCCTTCACAGTAAAACTAAAAGGATCAAATTCAAGAGATATGTTATTTTCAGTTGATAAACGACGAACATATACAAGGTTTTTGATTAAATTGGGTTCATGAAGAACATGAGATAAGTAAAGTGGTCGATTAATAGAGGGAAAAGAAGTATGACCATACCCTTGTATTGGAATGCTATTACCATTGCCAACAAATATATTACGAGGAAGACTTAGTTAAGAATAAGACATGAGTTTACCTACAGAACCTATCATGTGGGATGTAGCTCCAGTATCCATGTACCAATTATCGTCAGGAGGATGAAGACTCATGGTGTACATGGCGGACTCAATGTCTGTAGGCGTGGCAGAAGTACCAGAATGTGCATAAGATGAAGAGGGACGTGAGCCTGGAACTGGACCTAAGATACCTTGTTGGGCTGAGTGATTGTAGTTGGGCCTAATGTTTTGTACAGAGGGATACGGCAGTGGAGGTGAATGCCATTGTGGGCCCTACCAAACCCATGAACCATAGGGCCCTTGATGTTGTCCATTATGCCCGTGATATTGTCCAGTATACCCACTATTTGAATGCCGACCTCGTCCCCTATTTGAGTAACCACGACCATAAAAACTTCCTCGATTGTTGCTGTGTCCACCTCTATTGTACTGATTAAAATAACGATTTCCACCAGAATTTGATCCACCAGAAGTATTTGTAGAAGATTGTTTTGATTGAGGAGTTGTAGTAGCCGAAAGTGTCGTATCAGATGAATCTGATGAAGGTGTGTTTGTCGATTGTTGTTGCTTGCGAGATTCTTCAAGAATGAGAGCTGAGCGAGCTGCATAGAATGATGGAAGAGGAGTGGTGTGCGCAAGCTGTGAACCAATGGTGTCGTAGTTTTCATTGAGTCCCGTGATCAGTTGTAAAACAATAGTATCTTCTTCTAGTGCAGGTGCAACGTTAGCTAATTGATCCGCGACTATTGTGGTTTCTTGACAGTAGGCTGATATGTTGAGAAAGTTATCAAGACGAATGTTGGTAAACATGTGTTGAAGATGAATAGCCCGCGTGTTTTTATTGTATTGAAAAATACCTTTAATCCGATCCCAAGCATCTTTTGCGGTGGATCCGGGCTTCATGATAGTGTTTAGGAGACCAAGAGAGATAGTTCCATAGATCCATTGTAGGACTATGGTATCTAAATGATCCAACGATTCATTTAGGAGGTTAGCAGTGTTTGTTGTAGTTGTGGTGGTGGTAGAAGAGGATGTGGCGTCGGGTGGAGTTATGATGTGATCAAGAACTTGATATGCCCTACAATGAATTTGAAAGAGCTCCGCCCATGACCCGTATTGACTTGTATCGAGATCGAGAGTTATGGGGATTGCGGTTTTGATGTTATGAACGGTGATAGCAGGATGGTACTTGGTTGTGTCGGCCATTTTTATGTGATACAGAGATGAAGAACTAGAAGAGTTTTTGAGAAAAAAGAGAGAAAGATCGTATAAGAGGGTGATACCATGTAAAATATAAGCCGTGCTCTTCTCATAGATATTTCCAATATTTATACAAATTACATGAATTGGCCTCCAAGAAAACTAACAACCTATCCATATATTTTTGGATGAGGTTTATACAATATTCACATACTAAAGATAATCTATAATGTGTTACATATTTAAACTAAGAAATAAGTATAATAAATATAATAAATTGTCTATTAGATATAGAGATTATATATATATATATATATATATATATATATATATATATATATATATATATATATATATATTATCAATTCTAGAACATAGGTTTGGGGTGAGGTGGCAAGCGCCCAATGGCCCTCCAGCTTCGGGTTTACTATTAACATTCGAACCTAGTTTTTTTTTTGGCGAAATTTCAATTTTAACCCTCAAATATGTTTTGTCCAATTTTATCCCCTACAATTTTCATTTTTGCCTCTTACCATTTTTAAAAAAAATGTAGTCATCCCACACTCCTACATAATTTTATTTTGAACCTTTTAACCGTATTCTATTATTCTTTCATCAACATTTTACAATGTTTTTAAAAAAAATTTAAATTTCTTTACTCACATTATATCATACATATAATAGTTTTGTACATAATCATAAGTAAAAAATTGAAAACTATTATAAGAGGTGCTCGGTATGTTAAAACATATTATTATCTTGGATTATGTTATGCTAATTAACGTTAAATTTTTTATTAAAAAATATATAGCTATGTACTACAAAAAGTTTCCCATAAACAACTAAGAGGTGATCGTCGTAACGCGCGACTGACCATCCTACTTGTTGAATTCATAGATAGATACTCAAGAGTTGTTTTGTTATTTTAAAAAAAAATTATATACACATACTGATAGGTCAGATCATGTTGAGATTAAGATAAATGATAAGATAATGAGAGACTCGGTATTAGAGAGAATCGGTAAAATTACATTTCACAGCTTCTAGAACTCGGTTACAATGCAATGGCTATCTAATTAGGACTACTTAGGTTCCTTATATAGCCCTCTTCTAAGGAACCTTTATTTAAGCTTATTTCACATTAACACTATACAACTTCGGGGTCCTAACAATCTCCCCCTTAGTGTTAAATGTGAACTTTACAACATAATCCTATTTAAAACATCTAAAGAAACTTTGTTCCTCTGAAGTGAACTTTGGATTTGAAACCCTTGAGATTCTCATATCTTCATATGTTCACTCTTGTTTTGAGATGACTTTTTAATCTTGTGAGAATGTATTTGACAATCTCAATATCTTCAGTTGAATAGCAGTTATTGATTAATCTCCATCTCATGTACTTGAAAGCATACATCAACGTTCCGTCTGAGTATCTTCTGAAATCTGAGACTCTGATGAAGATCTTAGTATAGTGAGAATTGACAAATGCAAACCCATATGGACAGTCGCTCACTTCAAGTAAGGACATGTATCTTAGCTCTTCAATCACTTGATTTGGTAGTTTGATTCCGAGCTTTTTGTGTCCAGATTCCAATCCTAACTGAAAATAATGAACTGACATCCATCTCATCGAATCAAGAATAAATCTGTAGACTGCCTTCATTGCAGTAGCATGATAAATTGTTGCAGATTCATTCAAGTTAATCAGATAGTTGTAAATGAAAATAATGTCATCCATCTTCAGTTTATCAAAATCCGCTTCTGAGAATTGGTAATCCTCATCATCCATTCTTGTAACTTGAAACAATGGCATCTTCACTCCATCCTTATTAATCATCAAAACCTTATTTATGCTTTTAATCTCTGAACTCCGCTGAATTTGAAGTTTCTCTTCATTCTTCAATTTGAATTTGTCACGAACACTCAGATAATTTTTGAGATATTCTGGTTTCTTATGATATTTCCATGCACCCAGAACACTCATTGATGCAGAAAGGACGAGATCAGAATCACCATAAATTCTATATGCTTATTGTTCAATGAATGGTGAACGAAGAATATCTTTCTCTTCATCCTCACTCAGTTGGTAATTAGCATCATGTTCAAAAACAATCTCTGCAATTTGAAAAGGAACATTCAAATCGGGAGGAGTCGTGGTATCTTCTTTGCCATTATAGAAAATCTCCTTTTCGAAGTGTATTCCAAATTCGTCAGTTGGAGATGTCAAATTAACAAATTGATGATCATTGAATTCATTGGCGACACTCGATGACCCCTTCAAAATATCTTCAATGTTGTCAAAGTTTTGATTGTCCTCTTGAGTTAACTTTTTCTCTGATTGATCAGCTGAATCCATAATCATTAACATCCCTGAGTCACCCTCTCTCTGACTTTCCAATTCATCTAGAAAACTTTCACACTGAATTTCTTCAATTTCATCACTGGAATCAGATATATCAACAACATCTTTATCCTTCTTTTGACTAGATGTACCAGCTTCATACGTTGATCTTTGAAAAACACTGGACCGATAACCACCTTGTCTATTCTCCCCCTCATGAAGATTGTCGGAATCGAAATCATCATGATCAGGCATGTGAATTGGTCCAGGTTACTTGCATGGAGATAAAGGATACACTATCCTTGCTTGCTCAAGATAAATCATCATAGTTTTGCGAACTTCATCAAGATCAGTTCGTTTAGCAAACTCAGCAAGATAGAGCTCCTCTACCTCATTGTCAGAGAGATACTGTAATCCATATCTATTTGAACTTCGAGAAGGTGACCCAGTTGGTGAAACAACAGTGTAACCATGAACAAAAGCAGCATCAGCAGCAACTGTTGAAGGCGATATTGGTGGAAGTGTTTGAGTTACCGTGAGGGCAGGTAAGGATGATTGTGCGGTATTATTCTTATATGTAGGGCTATACATACTACTAGTCAGATTCGTGATATCCCCTTCTGATGGAGGTTGGGTAACAACCGGAGTTGTCACCGGCGAAGTTTCTTTCGAAGCATCCGCCTCCATGACTTTGGTCTCATGGGACTCTGACAGAGTAGTAGAACTACCCGTCTGTTTAGTTCTCGCAGAGATATTGCTATCCCCGACTCCTGAAATCATTGATATACCATGAGGTGGCACATCTCTTTCAGTTAAAGACTCTTCCTCCAGACACTGAGATTCAGAATCCGGAAGAGAAGTGGTTTGAACCAATGGATCACTTTCATGAACCAAGGGAACAGTCTGCTGGAAGTCTGATAAATATCCCGAAGGATTGTCATGTTGACTCGTTTCCTTGGGACGCGGCAGATCTTCCTCATTAAGATAAGCCGGACCTCGAGACCCTGTTGTACGTTGAGGCACAGGAGGATTTCCAGCCGATACGCAGGGTGCCTTTTCAAGATTTTTCGGCTCCCCTTCGGCCGTTCTGGACTTCAATGATTGAGTGTCCTCAATCGATTGAGTCAACGCAGACTTTACTGCAGAGGAAGACTTTACTTCCTTAGATGTCGAAGCATCTTGCTTTATGGGATTTATTCTTAAGTCCTGTTTAGATTGGATGGGCTTAGTGGTCTTTTTACCATCCGTGCGTTTAGATCTCTTGCCTACCGAAGCTTGCGCTTCATTTAGTGTAGGGCTTACTGTTATTCTTGGAGGTGATACGGAGATGGGTGAAGGTGATCTAATTGGCTCTAGGTCTTGGTCCGTATCACCAATGGTTGGAGTAACTGTTTGGTGGACGATGGGTGTCGAAGTCCTAGATCTAGTTACTCGTTGGGTTGGCGGAGTCTGAATCATCTCATCAGGCATGTATCGAGTTCTCTTAGGAGAATGTTCAGGAGATGATTTAGATGCTGTTGCTGAAGTGTCACTGCTTACTTCAGGTGTTGTGGAATGGGTTGGTTCAATCCTAGTTAAACTAGGTTCCCTGATCCTCACGGGTTGAGCTTGGTGTGCTACCCTAGATCATTTGAGGTTCACCCTAAGTGGAGGATTAGCTGGCCCAGGTGGTTGAACTACAAGTTCCTCTACAACCTCTGGGGCTGGAACCACGGCAGGTTCAACTTGTTCTTGTTGTACCGAGTTCGGAAGAGGTATTCCTACAACCTGAAAATAAGAATGCATACGAGCGTCTTGGGGTTCAGCTAGCCTCACTAGCCAATTTGGAATTGGCGCAGTGAATTGATTTTCAGACACCATAGGGGTGTTCATCTTCAGCTCTCCAAACCTTTTCATCTGTAATCCTTGTGTACCTGGTACAAATATATTTGCATTTTTGCAAGCATTTATAGCATCATGGATAAAGATACAGAAAAACCTTTCGCAAGGGATGTATGAACCCCTTAGCTTTTCAACCTGTGCCTGAACCAAATCCCATATAAGTTCTGCATAATCAGGATTCTCTACTCTTGTGAATGAGTAGAAAAGTTTGAGCATCGGCACAGTTAAGCTATCAGATCCACTTCTTGTCATCAACAAGCATCTGTTGATGATTGAGAATATCACATACCACCTGGAGTGCAGATACTTCTTTTGAAACTTAGCAGGTGGAACATTAGTTGCTCCAACATATCCAATAGAAAAGATTGAAGACATCATCTGCTGTGTGGCAGGAAAAGCAGGAGCATTCTGTACAAGAGGAAGTCTGAATATCCTCCTGAAGTCTGCTTTTGTGATACTCCTGAATCCTTGTACTCCCCTCAGCCTAAATTCAAATATGGCTGGTTCACCCTGTGGATTAGTAGCATTTGGTTATGTGGCCTCCATAAATCTGATTGATCTGTTAAGAATATCCAAGTCTGTTTCTGGCACACTAACTGTGGAGCTCAGAGCAGGCCATAAAGTATGCCTCTCTAGAATTGCAGTCCAATAATTGCAGGGAATATTGGTTTCAGAATTGATAAAGTGATTATTCGCCATTTAGCTGTATACATAAGAAATAGAAGACCACAAAATGTTATCATAAAGCACATTTCTCTATTCTTATTTCCTTTGAAATCCTTTTTATATTTTTCAAATTTTATAATTTTTATGACTTTTCTAAGATATAAAAATCATTTATTCCAAATATGAACAAATAATTGACAACCATGACATTCATATGATATTCATCTCAGTACAAAATCATCATGCAAAGTCAATTATATAACACAAGGAATCAGAACAACACTTAGTCAATTTTCAGCACAATTCAAGCAGATTCGGTATTTATGAAAACTTTAGATTCTGTAACCAAATAAGCTTGAGTTTTCATATCAGAAAGATATAGAATAAACATGTTAAGTGTTTGAAGATAAAAATCAGAAAATTTCAAGGTACCAAATTTCAGACTCGGTATCAAGAAAGAAAACCAGATTCAGTATCTTCAACAATTAACAGAAAGTCACTCAAACATGCATATTCTATCACATATCATGTAATTTCACAACCATGACCAATTAACCATTCAATTACAAGCATATTAACATGTTAATTGTATGAACAAACTCGGTATCAGGATAAGAACACATTCGGTAGATACAGAATTCATCAAATAAGCAATTAAACATGTAATCAGGCTCGGTCAAATGATAGATCAGTCAATTTAACTCAGATTAGACAAGATTTCATGTTGATTTTCCAAATCAATTGAGTTTAATCAAAGATTAATTGAAATCGACTCAGACTCGGTATAATCAACAAGATTTCAAAAATTAAAGGTCATAATCCAGTTATTTTTGATCTTTTCTGGATGATAAAAACTTAATTATCTCAGATCTACAATTATATATCTTAAACATTGATTAAAATGAACAATTACCAAGAATTTGAAGAAACAGAATGACGGACTCGGTAGAATTAGGCAGATTCGATAAAATCAACAGACTCGGTAGGTAATTAATAACAGTAAGAGAGTAATGTTTGACTTTGACTCTCTTTTTAAAGATACCGAAGGTAAAATACCGAATGGGCTTTACAGAATGGGCCTAATATACCGAATACAGTCCAATTTTTCAAAAACTTTAACAATTTAACTCCAAATCTTGACAAATTGATTTTTCCTCTTGAAATCCATTTCAATCTTTTCATGAAAAACAATTCTGAGACAATTTTTGAAAACTTTGAACTTACCGAATCTGTACTGTTGGTTGTCAGACTCGGTAAAATGCTAAAAATAGCATTTATTCAGTAAAATTTAAATATTTTTTGGATTTTATCTTTTCCAATTTTTATGAATTTTTTAAAATAAGATTTGTACTTAAAAGAACTTTGAATTTTATACAAAGTACAAATCTTCAGTGATACCAATTGTTGACACGGGTTGCATACTGAGTTGTATACAAGCCATAGTGAATTATTTCAGATAAAAACAAAGAAATTTTGAATTCACTTTTGAAAAACAATATTTTTGAATAATTTTCTCATTTTCTCCCCCTCAAAATGTGATATACAAGAAAGTAAATCAGCATTTTGATTATGTTCCCAAGAAAATGAATTAACTCCCCCTTGAAATAGGATATCAATGAGTTACCTCCCCCTTGCGTAACCATTGAACAAATATATCTGGGAAGTTATCATTAATCTAAAGGCAGTCCTTTAAAGAAAAATTATCTAAAGCACTGAAACTTAGTTGCTCCCCCTAGAAAGTATCTACTCCCCCTAAACACAAGATCCCAAAAATAAGTCCCAACAGATCTAAGGAATATCAAGCACTATACTCTACCATCCCAATCTCTTTGATCAAGAATTTTAGCCTAAGTTCATCTAAAGGTTTAGTGAACATATCAGCTAATTGCACTTTAGTAGGCACAAAGTATAACTCTACATCCCCTTTCTCTACATGGTCCTTAATGAAATGATAACGAATATCTATGTGTTTAGTTTTAGAATACTGAACCGGGTTGCTTGTTATTGCAATAGCACTTTGTGAATCACAATAGATCGGGGTCTTAGAAATCTTAAAGCCATAGTCCAAGAGTTGAGTTTGCATCCACAAAACTTGTGAACAACAGTGAGCTGCAGCAATGTACTCAGACTCAGCTGTTGATAAAGACACACAGTTCTGCTTTTTGGATGACCAACCAACTAGCCTATTCCCCAACATCTGAATTGATCCAGATGTGCTTTTTCTATCAACATGGCAACCACCATGATCCGCATCAGTATAAGAAGTGAGATTGAAATCGGATCCATGAGGATACCAGATCCCAAGGTTAGGTGTACCTTTAAGGTATTGAAAAATCCTAACAACCGCTTTGGAGTGAGATTTCTTAGGCTAGGACTGAAAGTGGGCACAGACAGTTACGACAAGTGTAATGTCTGGTCGACTTGCAGTCAGATACATTAAAGAACCAACCATGCTTCGATAAAGCGTAATATCAAAGGGTTCCCCATTAGTATCAGCATCCAGTAAAGTCCTCATTGGGGTTGTCATTGGTTTTAAAGCAGTCATTTTAAAACGTTTTAGCATATCATTGATATACTTTGTTTGACTGATAAAAATCCCATTTGGTAATTGTTTTACTTGTAACCCCAAGAAGAAAGTTAACTGGTCAAGCATGCTCATTTCGAATTTGCTGGCCATAAGGTCACCAAATTCTTTGCATAAGGCTGGGGACGTGGAACCAAAAATAATATCATCAACGTAAATTTGAACCAAGAGAATGTGACCGTGGTTTTTACGGATGAATAGCGTTGTATCAATCGTTCCATGAGAGAAGTCATTGTCCAGCAAATACTTTGTTAAGGTCTCGTACCATGCACGCGGTGCTTGCTTCAGACCGTATAAAGCTTTCTCCAAGTAGTAAACGTGGTTTGGATGAATGGGATCGACAACGCCTTCTGGTTGATCAACATAGACTTCCTCTTGAAGATAACCATTCAGAAAAGCAGTTTTGACATCCATTTGAAACACCGTGAACTTCATATGAGAAGCAAATGCAAGGAAAAGACGAATTACCTCAATCCTAGCAACCGGAGCAAACGTTTCGTCATAATCAATGCCCTCTTGTTGTCGATATCCTTTGGCCACAAGACGTGCCTTATTTCGAACCACAATTCCATCAGAATTACCTCAATCCTAGTTAACTTGTAACTTTAGTTTCGTTGAGACGTACGTTGGAAAATGGTTTATGACTCGTTTTCGGATTTTCGAATGACGTTTCGTACGCTTAGAAAACTTGTACTTTACATTTCGTGACTCGTACCCTTGTCAAAATATAACCTTAAATCATTGATAAATTATATTACACAAAGTATAACTTATACATTTGGGTGTCTTGGTCATTTACTTCTATAAATCAACTTCTCGTTGTTTGTTAAAATATATTTAATAATATATTTAAAATATTACTTAAATCAAAATGTTTTATAACTATATTAATATTACATTGTAAAATATATATGTATATATATATATATATATATATATATATATATATATATATATATATATATATATCTTTATTTAGGAATATAATTTATATATAAAATTGGAATATTTATTTAGTTTTCAAAACCAATTATATTTCAAAGTCCGTTTTATATAATTTAAACTCGTTTAAATAATTGAAGTTATTATATCAAATAACGTTTTTAGTATTAGGAAAACTAAATAGTTAATTTACCCAGGGTCACGAGGCAATCACTGTAAAGTATGCTTTTGACAATTAAATGGAAATCTCCACCAACTTTTGACTAACTCACGTTAATGACACTTTATTCCAATTTGTAAAATCAATTTACCAATTATTCCGAATATCATTAAAAAATGAAAAGTTTCTAAATCAAAGTGGACCTCTCAACAGAGACACGTAAATCATGTCATAATGAATCTTGATAACTCAATCATTTGATATCATCTTTTAATTCCATCGGTAAATGCGATCATGTAACGTATTATACCTAATACTTTGTTTACGTTTTCAAGTTATAATATACATACACATATATATACAATCATATCCATTTGTATAATAGTTCGTGAATCGTTAGAATTTGGACGAGGTTAAATGAATGTATGAACACAGTTTAAAATTCTTGAAATTCAACTTAACAAACTTTGCTTATCGTGTCGGAATAATATAAAGATAAAGTTTAAATTTGGTCAGAAATTTTCGGGTTGTCACAGTACCTACCCGTTAAAGAAATTTCGTCCCGAAATATGATTGGGATGGTCATGGCTGACAATAAGTATGTTTTCATGACTCATATGAGTTGGAAATTAGAGTTTTATCGTCATAGAGTAATATGGATAAAACAATTCATTTATGTGAAGAGTACGAGTGAAGTTATCACAAAAGAGCGAAATGAGTAAATGCAGGTTCGTCTTAGCCGGTGAGTCACGGTTGATTTCTGAAATTTAAGGGATTTTAGAGGAAATCTTCGTAATAAAATTTGGTTCTTCGGGAATTAAGGAAATTAGAATCCTCTTTGGTTAAATGCGATGATCTGTCTCGATTGCTCTGTCTGACATTTCATTATAAATCCACCCTCTTCATTTCCTTGTTTCCACACTCCCACCTTCTATACTTCCTTTCATACTTCTAAAACATTCGTCAATATGCTCCATCCGGTTCTAATTCGTGATATACTCCTATCTTTAATATCTTTCATTCCTATTTTTCATCTACCGCCAGAAGAATCTATTTACTTCTACTATACTCTTGGTTTTATAGTGTTTTTAGTTCTCCCGTGTCTTTATCTTGCTATATGCATCGATATATATGGTTTGTAATTTCTGGGTTGTTGTTGGGCTTTATATCTTCCCTTATATTTCAAAGTCTCTGCTTCTGTCTTCTATAATCATTGTCATCCACAGTTAATGCTCTCTCCTATTTGCTGCAATTTATACTCCAATTTCTATTTCAGAGCTTCATTCTTTTGTTTTCTCTTCTTGCTATTAAACACCGTATGTAATGGTCCAGAATTCGTAGATATGAATTTCAAAATGAACATAGTTAATGTTCTAAGAAGGAAATTGTAATGGCACGATCTTGATTTGTCAAATTACCAGAATATCCGGAAAAAACCGAATCATCATGAAAAATATTTTTCTTGATAGTTTATTAGAATGAAAGAGTTATGTAACATGGTACATGATGACGTTATTATCTGTGAATCATCACGTTCCATTAGAAACTTAGCATGACTTACTATAATATAATCACGTTGATCAAGTGTCATTATATTATACTAACTCATGCTTCAGTTCTCAACATTACTTCAAAAACATTCATATTTTAAACTCGAAGGTTTCAAAATTTAGAAACTAAAATAGTTTCTGTCATGATGTAATACATATATCGCGAAGAGATAAGTGATTTTAGATAAGAATAGTTATGAAAATATCTTCAAAAATATCGAGAATATTTATAATGAAAGATATGATGACATCTTAGAATTTCTAATATCGATGGATGATGAAGAAGATTTGTCCGTAAGTTTTAGAGTCAGGAGCAAGGTATTGGTTAATGACTTCAGTAGATACTGAATCATTTGGATTCTTTGAAGGCAGGTTTAGTCTTTGTGATTTGTCCACAGCCTCCTTCATGGTTTGCTTAATCTGTTTTCCAGTTTTAACATTTCTGAGCTTTGTCAACATACTATTCCTTATCATCAAACTTTCGACGGTTATGGTCGTTTACAGTTTTTGCAGCTTCATTCAGTGTTTTCCAAAATTCGAAGAACTAGTTCGCAGTTTAGGGTGTTTTTCAGAAACTTCACATTCGCAGTATGTAAGTCTAGGAGATAGACGTTATAGGTATATATATAACTGTTGGCGTAGAATTGCTGCGAGATTCAAAATACTGATTATTGATTCTCAGTAATTGGTATGGCAATTCTTGTTATAAAATGCGGAAGAGATTCCGGAGGGGGAAATATTAGGAACCACAGAAAAATAGATAAAAAAAAAAAATCCTCAACCAATGGACCAAAGTTAATAATGGTCAATGGTGTTTCCGCCAAGGAAGCAAAATATTGGGAAAATTACCATTTTTCTGATGAATCGGATCCCGATGAGGATTCCGATGATGTTATAGAAATTACTTCGATCCAATTTGAAAAAGCAAAAGAAAACAACAAGGGAAAGGGCATCAAAATAGAAAAACCCAAGCTCAAAACTGATGAACTTTATGTTAACATGAAGTACCCTGATGGGGTGTGCCGTAAACACCCGTATTTCTTCAACTTTTACTATAACCCGGGAATATCTAAGCCACCAGGTTTTTCTAGACCATTTGAGAAAAGAACGGCTCGTATTAGGGGAGCACCATATATCCCTAGGAAATTATTGAAATGAACCAAGTCCGAAGAGGAAGAAACGAGTGAGTCGGAATAAAGAATTGTAATCATATTGTGTAATATATGTATTGTAGTGTGCTTGTATTTTCATGTTATATGTAAAAATTGCTTGTATTGTTTGTTAATTATCTTTTACGAATCTAATCCTCGTCTATTTTACAGTATAAAAAAAACACACAATGGACGTTAAGGATAGACAACCGAATATTTTAGAAGACTTACCCGGGGACATGATTGATGAAATCTTGTCTAAATTCGGTCGGAATTCGTCAGCACAATTATTTATGGCGAAATTAGTTTGTCGAACATTTGAAAGACATTTCAGGCATGCCTTAGCTTATAAAAGGCTTTCCTTTGAAAGATGGGGTATATCACATTGGGGAGACTTTAAGTTACGTCGTGTTTACTTTAAAGCATTAAATGCGGGGAACCCAAATGAAATTTTATGCTACGGGTTGAGAGCCTATCTTTACTCCACATATCCCAACATAGGAGTTCGTGCTTTAGAAAGAGCTTCAAACATGCAACATAAAGAAGCATGTTATGTTTACAGGTTAGTGATTTTTGCCTCTCACTAAATTGAGAAAAAGAACATCGGGTTGCAACTTTTAAATAAAACCTTCCCACAAGTGACGGATTCAGTAGTTGGGGTAAGAAACAAGGTTTTTAGATTGCTACGGGGCTGTTGGGCATTACGAAACCCTCGTCCTTTTGACGACATTACAACATGCTGCCTAGCCAACGGTCATAACGGTTATTTTCCACAAGACCAAGGATGGGAAGTAATCTTAGTAAAACCAGAATGCATGACTTGTTTCTGGACTTATGAATTATGTGTCTTTATTGCCTTTGCTGAACGACTTGCGTACTAGCTAGAATTATCTTCACAACTACCTTGTATCAAAGTTATTATGTGCTATATTTTATGCTATATGTAAAATAGCGGTATTGTAAGTTTGTAAAATATTGTATAAAAGTTTGAACGTGAAATATTATTATAATCAGTTTTTCATATAGAAATGTAGTAGTTGAATTGTATGTTATCTATTAAGTATGAACTTAACGAGTAGGTACTACCCGAATTAAAACTTATAAAATGCTAATATGAAGAAAAAGCTTTTATAAATGAGTTCATATTAAGCTACGGAATACTATTGACTACTCTTAATATTCTATATGATTAACTTAATTCTTTTGGCTATTTTTGAAGGAAATGGCACCGACTACTCGTCAGAACCTGAACATGAGTGAGGAAGACTTCCGTGTTTTTCTTGCTATCAACATAGCCGCAGTACAGGCTGCAATGCAAAACAATAATAATAACTCTGAATCTAGCAATGCAACTAACGCCACAAGAAATCGTGTAGGATGCTCCTACAAAGAATTTACTGCCTGCAAACCTTTGGAATTTGATGGAACCGAAGGACCAATCGGATTGAAACGGTGGACCGAGAAGGTCGAATCGGTGTTTACCATAAGTAAATGTACTGAAGAAGATAGGGTGAAGTACGCCACTCATACTTTCACAGGTACTGCATTAACATGGTGGAATACCTACCTAGAACAAGTGGGACAAGATGCTGCTTACGCACTACCGTGGTCAGCATTCAAGCACTTGATGAACGAGAAGTACCGTCCCAGAAACGAGGTCAATAAGCTCAAGGTAGAGCTTAGAGGATTATGAACACAAGGTTTCGACATTACCACTTACAAACGAAGATTCACAGAGTTGTGCCTATTGTGTACAAGAGCGTTCGAAGATGAAGAAGAGAAGATCAACGCGTTTGTGAAAGGGTTACCAGAAAGGATTCAAGAAGATGTGAGTTCACTCGAGCCCGCCTCCATACAAAAGGCAAGTCGAATGGCTCATAAACTCATAAATCAGATTGAGGAAAGAATTAAAGAACAGGAGGTCGAAGAAGCCAAGACAAAATAAGTCAAAAGAAAGTGGGAAGAAACCAGTGACAAGGGTCACCAATATAACAATAACAGTAACTATTGCTTCAACAACCACAACCATAATTGCACCATTTTTCGTACAACAAAGGCAACAAAAACCATCCCAACAACAACAACTACAACAATTGTCCCAACAACAATACCAACCGCAACAACAACAACAATCCCAACAACAATCTCAATAACAACACTGGCAATCAAAACTAGAAAATTCCGTGCCTAAGGTGTGAAGGGTACCATCCAACTACTTTTTGTTCGGCATCATGTATCAAATGTAATAGAAAGGGGCATGATGCAACGAAGTGTGTAATTTATGGACCAGCAGGTAAAGGAACAAGTAATGCCCACATTATTTGTTATGGATGCGGGAAGAAGGGCCACTACAAAACTACGTGCCCAAACCAGGGAAATAATAAATTTTTGTGCTAAATTAAGTGGTTCATTGACGCCTATGAATAATAAATTTTTACTCAATTTAGCAAACGGTAAATTAATTTCGGCAGATAAAATATGTCGGAATCGAGAAATTAAACTGGTTAGCGAAACTTTTAAGATTGATTTGATACCAGTAGAGTTAGGGAGTTTTGATGTGATAATTGGCATGGACTGGTTGAAAAAGGAGAGAGCAGAGATCGTATGTTACAAAAATGCAATTCGCATTGTACGAGAAGAAGGAAAACCCTTAATGGTGTATGGAGAAAAGAGCAACGCGAAGTCAAATCTTATTAGTAATTTGAAGGCGCAAAAGCTAATAAGAAAAGGTTGCTATGCTGTGCTAGCACATGTCGAGAAAGTACAAACTGAAAAAAAGAACATCAATGATGTTCCCGTCGCAAAAGAATTTCCTGATGTATTTCCGAAAGAATTACCGAGACTACCTCCACACCGATCCGTTGAATTTCAAATAGATCTTGTACCAGGAGCTGCACCAATAGCTCGTACTCCATACAGACTCGCACCCAGTGAAATGAAGGAACTCCAAAGCCAACTACAAGAACTATTAGAGCATGGTTTTATACGACCAAGTACATCACCATGGGGAGCTCCTGTTTTGTTTGTAAAAAAAAAAGGATGGTACATTCAGGTTGTGTATCGACTACCGAGAGTTGAACAAACTTACCATCAAGAACCGTTACCCACTACCGAGAATCGATGACTTATTTGATCAACTACAAGGCTCGTCAGTTTATTCGAAGATTGATTTACGTTCTGGGTATCATCAAATGTGAGTGAAGGAGGACGATATTCTGAAGACTGCTTTCAGAAAACGTGAGTTTATGGTTATGCTGTTTGGGTTGAGTAACGCACCAGCTGTGTTCATGGACCTCATGAACCGAGTGTGTGGACCATACCTTGACAAGTTTGTCATTGTTTTCATCAATGACATACTCATTTACTCAAAGAATGATCAAGAGCACGAAGAACATTTGAGAAAAGTGCTAGAGTTACCGAGGAAAGAAAAACTGTAAGCTAAGTTTTCAAAGTGTGCATTTTGGTTGGAAGAAGTTCAATTCCTCGGTCACATAGTAAACAAAGAGGGTATTCAGGTGGATCCGACAAAGTTTGAAACCATTAAAAAGTGGGAAACTCCGAAAACTCCGAAACATATAAGCCAATTTTTAGGACTGGCAGGTTACTACAGAAGGTTCATCCAAGATTTTTCCAAAATAGCAAAACCCTTGACTGCATTAACGTATAAAGGGAAGAAATTTGAATGGAAGGATGAACAGGAGAAAGCGTTTCAATTGTTGAAGAAAAAGTTAACTACGACACCCATATTGTCATTGCCTGAAGGGAATGATGATTTTGTGATATATTGTGACGCCTCAAAGCAAGGTCTCAGTTGCGTATTAACGCAACGAACGAAGGTAATTGCTTATGCGTCCAGGCAATTGAAGATTCATGAGCAAAATTATATGACTCACGATTTGGAATTGGGCGCTGTTGTTTTTGCATTAAAGACTTGGAGGCGCTACTTATATGGGGTCAAAAGTATTATATATACTGACCACAAAAGTCTCCAACATTTATTTAATCAGAAACAACTGAACATGAGGCAGCGTATGTGGATTGAATTGTTGAATGATTATGATTTTTAGATTCATTATCACCCGGGGAAGGCAAATGTGGTAGCCGACGCTTTGAGTAGAAAGGACAGAGAACCTATGCGGGTAAAAGCCATGAATATAATTATTCGTACTAACCTTACTACTCAAATAAAGGAGGCACAACAAGGAGTTTTAAAAGAAGGAAATTTGAAGAATGAAATACCCAAAGGTTCGGAGAAACATCTTAATATTAGAGAAGACGGAACCCGGTATAGGGCTGAAAGAATTTGGGTACCAAAGTTTGGAGATGTGAGAGAAATGGTATTTAAGGAAGCACATAAAACTAGATACTCAATACATCCCGGAGCGGGAAAGATGTACAAAGATCTCAAGAAACACTTTTGGTGGCCGGGTATTAAAGCTGATATTGCTAAATACGTAGGAGAATGTTTGACGTGTTCTAAGGTCAAAGCTGAACATCAGAAACCATCAGGTCTACTTCAACAACCTGAAATCCCAGAATGGAAATGGGAAAACATTACCATGGATTTCATTACTAAATTGCCAAGGACTGCAAGTGGTTATGATACTATATGGGTAATAGTCGATCGCCTTACTAAGTCAGCACACTTTCTGCCAATGAGAGAAGATGATAAAATAGAGAAGTTAGCACGACTATACTTGAAAGAAGTCGTCTCCAGACATGGAATCCCAGTCTCTATTATCTCTGATAGGGATGGCAGATTTGTTTCAAGATTCTGGGAGAGGTTGCAACAAGCATAGGGGACTCGTCTAGACATGAGTACTGCCTATCATCCACAAACTGATGGGCAGAGTGAAAGAACGATACAGACACTTGAAGACATGCTACTAGCATGTGTTATTTATTTTGGAAACAGTTGGGATCGACATCTACCATTAGCAGAGTTTTCCTACAACAACAGTTATCACTCGAGTATTGAGATGGCACCGTTTAAAGCACTTTATGGTAGAAAGTGCAGGTCTCCAATTTGTTGGAGAGATGGTCATGCTTAAGGTTTCTCCTTAGAAAGGCGTTGTTCGATTTGGTAAACGGGGAAAATTAAATCCAAGATACATTGGACAATTCAAGATTATTGATCGTGTCGGACCAGTAGCTTACCGACTTGATCTACCTCAAAAACTCGCAGGGGTACATAACACTTTCATTGTCTAGAATATGAAGAAATGTTTTGCTAAAAAAGATCTCACCATTCCGTTAGACGAAATCCAAATCAATGAAAAACTTCAATTCATTGAAGAACCCGTCGAAATAATGGATCGTGAGGTTAAAATACTTAAGCAAAATAAAATACCAATTGTTAAGGTTCGATGGAATGCTCGTAGAGGACCCGAGTTCACCTGGGAACGTGAAGATCAGATGAAGAAGAAATACCCGCACTTATTTCCAAAAGATGCGTCAACACCTTCATCTGCTTAAAATTTCGGGATGAAATTTATTTAACGGGTAGGTAGTGTAGTGACCCGAACTTTTCAATGATTATATATATTAAATGAAAACTATTTTTTTTGCATGATTAAATGTTTCCAACATGTTAAGCAATCAAACTTGTTAAGACTTGATTATTTAAAATGAGTTTCATGTAGACAATTGACCACCCGAGTTGACCGGCGATTCACAAACGTTAAAACTTGTAAAAACTATATGATGATATATATATATATATATATATATATATATATATATATATATATATATATATATATATATATATATATATATATATATATATATATATATATAGTTAACATGATATTATGATAAGTAAGTATCTCACTAGGTATATTAACAATTAGTTAAATATATAAAAATGAGATTACTAAGTTAAGAAACTCGAAACGATATATATAACAATTATCATTATAACAACGTCTTACTAAATACATATGTATCATATTAAGGTATTGTTACACTATATTTAACATGATAAAATGATAATTATATATATATATTTATGTATCTTAACAATGAACTACATATGTAAAACAAGACTACTAACTTAAGAATTTCGAAACGAGGCATATATGTAACGATTATCGTTGTAACGACATTTTAATGTATATATATCATATTAACATATATTCAGACATCATAATATCATGGTAATGTAATAATTTAACATCTCATTAGATATAATAATAATGGGTTAACATGTAACACCCCGTTTTTCCCCGTATATGATTTATATGTGTAAAGTGTACGTGCGACTAGTGTATGAAAGGTTCGAGGCGTATTCGTATGTTGAAGTTTGTATGCGAGAAAATGAATCAGGTGGTACAGAATGTCGCGGCACGACCAGGGGAGCCGCGGCGCGGTGTTTCGAATAAATCAAGATCAGAAGTTCGATAAAAAGTGATCCCAGACCACGGTTAAAGTCGCGGCGCGACGATTAAGGCCGCGGCGCGGCATTCTGGGCGGGCTGGTACCCGATTTTTGTAATATTAAAAGATATTCAAGGGTGTTTTGGTCTTTTCACATATGAGGTAGATTATAGCCTCAAATCTGGTCCATTCATTTCATTTCCTTATTTTCTTTTTCCTTTTCTTTTCATTTTCCTCTCAAAAACTCAAACACCCATTTGATTCAAAAGGATTTTTGGAAAGGAAGAAGCGGGTTTTGATCTTTGGCGTAGTTGACAAGTTTGTTCTCCTCGTTCTTGGCTACACGGTGATACTAACGGTAAGCTCTAACTTCGAATTTCATTTTCGTGTTCATCATTCAAATTTGGGGCTTTTGGTTGTATGTTCATAGATGGAACCCATTTAGTTGTTAATTGGAGATTAACACCAAGATTCGGGTTTATAGTTGTTATTGGCAGGTTTTGGGCTTGGTGTGCAAGTTTATGCTTGTAAGACTTGCAAATGGGTGTAATCACTAGTATTTAGTGATTATTGAGGTGTTGGAAGCAATTAGGGTTCATGAGGTTGACTAATTTTGACTAGAGTCAAAATTAGGGTTTGGTGTTGATTATGACCTAATTGTTGATTTAATAAGGTTTATAAACTTAAAATAGATTAAGTTGAAGTATAAACTCGAGTTAAATATGTCTTGGTGTCAAAACTTGTAAATGGTGGGATTTTAACTATTAAGGGTCAAAATTAGGGTTAATGAGCGATTTTGAGAATAATAAGTGTTTAACACTTGCGTTTGGGTTTAAATGGCATATTAGGACCTTTGTCACTAGTGTTAGTGATTATTGGTTAGTTTGGGCGCGGTTTGTACTTGGAAGTGCATTTGGGTCGAATTTGTACTAAGTGTCAATTTGGGTTGGTTTGAAAATCCACCCTAATTGTGTTGTTTGTTATGTGATTAATGGAATAGGTACTTAACATTGGCGTGTTGCGGATTATTTGGTTGCATTCATCAAGGCTTAAGGTGAGTCTTAATATCCTATGTGCATATGTATGTGTAGGATGGGTGTGGGTCGGGTGAAGTGGTTCTCAGTTATAGAGCTCACTTCACATATAGGTGGATTTGATGGACTTGTGTATAGGTCCAATTGGCACGGTTGTGCATTTTGATTGACCACCTTGGCGAGGTGCACACTTTGTGTGTACGTTATCACATGGGCGTGTGATGTGGATTATATAACCCCAATGGCGAAGGGTTAATATTGTGAGTGGAATAATTATGCGTGTACGTATATAATGTATTTAATTGTGTAGTATGAATGTGGAATTGTCGCGGTGTTCAAGACACCACATTCTAGGAACGAGTAGTATTGTCGCGGTGTTTAAGACACTACTCATTGTTGATTGACATGTGGTATTGTCGCGGTGTTTAAGATGCTATATTGTCATGGGAGTGGAACTGTCGCGGTGTTCAAGACACCACTCATTGTTTTGATTGACGTGTAGATTTCGTCGTGGTGTTTAAGACGCCACATTGTCGTGAGGGTGAGTTAGTCACGGTGTTCAAGATTAGTGAATACGCGGAGTAATGTACACTAATGGATGTTATGAACTCCGACGGTCTTTCAAGTACCGCTTCCTTGTTCGATTGGTTAACCATGGTTATTGCGTTGTAAGCGTAAGCAATTATGTTATTCGAGTTATATATATATATATATATATATATATATATATATATATATATATATATATATATATATATATATATATAAATATATATATATATATAAATTTTGTATACGTATAACGTTGTTTTGTCGTGATATAGCTAACCCTCCGGGTGTAGTTTATTGGCATTGCTCACATCGTTGTTGGTGAACTTATATTTTGTTGATGTATCTTTAGCTCGTTGCTTAGTGATCTTACGGTATGCTTAGACTAGCTTGCCTTTATGCTTGAATGCTCCGGTATGCGGTATTTGGATATTTGTGTGGCGTGTCCATTTTATACATATATATGTATGTAGTATATTCTCACTCACTAAGCGTTAGCTTACCTTCTCGTTGTTGATATTTTTATAGGTTCTCATGCTTGGCGGCTCGGGTAAGCTTGGGGATTAGAGATCTTGGCTAGGTTGCTTAGAAGATCTTGCTTTTGTACTCGATTAGGATTTGGGTAGCGTAGTCCCAAATCACCATGCTCGGTTTTGTGTAAATGTAACTAGTCGGGTCATAATGATTATAACCGGTTTATGATTTAACTACGTATTATTGTATTGAGAAGTTTAAATTATTAATGTATGCTTTAAGTTCGTTGAACTTACTTTGGTAACAAATATGTTGTGGTAAATGTGTAATAGGACCTAAAGTATTATTTAACGTATATTAAAAGGAAAAATTTTTATGGGCCGGTTTAATACGGGTTGGGTTGTTTCAAGTGGTATCAGAGCATGGTCTAAGGGATTTAGGCGACTTGAGATAGGTGCCTAGACTTAGACTTTTGTGTGTGCTTATTTGCTGCGGGACTTGTAGGTGAGCGGGTCGGGATAGGGACTTGGTTAGTGCCTTAGCGTGTAGGTGAACTAACTAGGATTGTGGTTTGTGTTGTGATATTATATTCTTGCGTATGTTTATATCGTGTAGAATTTTTGTTGGTGTTGGTTAAATCATCGAGTGAGGCGGTCGTTGTACTAACTAGCCGATACGGTATGTATGCGTAATAAGGACTTGCAAACCTTATTACGGGTGCAGATCATGTCTAGTAAGTAATGTACGATGAGTGCTTAGCAAGATGGGGCGGTGTTGTGTGTGTGCTTTATACGTTCGTGATCTAATCGCTTTGCATTCCTTAGAATGGCGACGGGAAATGGGATCGAGACGAACGATGCGGAGTTTAATGCTAGAGTTGCGGCCGTCGTTGCGGAGCAAATGTGTGCATTTCGAGAAGAAATGGATAGGAAGTATTCCGAACATTAAAGTAGTGGTGAAATGGAGCGTTGTCTTAAGAGCTTCATGAGGACTAAACCCCCGATGTATGATGGAAAACCGGATCCTTTGGTAAGCACAACTTGAATCTCGGATGTCGAAGGGTGTTTTTGCACTATTGAATGCCCTCCCAAGAAAAAGACGAGACTCGCTACTAATTTGTTGCGGGGTAGGGCGAAGGACTGGTTGGATGGCAAGATTTACCTTGTCGGTGGTGAGCCGTTTATGGCGTTATCGTGGAACGAATTTAAGGAGGAATTCTTTGAGGAGTTCCGGACTTCAACTGATTTGTTGGAGTTGCGTAAGGAGTTGCGAAATTTGCAACCGGGTTCTATGGATTTAAATACTCTCAAGACGACCTTTATGACGAAGGCTCGTTTTTGTCCGGAGTATTTGGGATATGATCGTTTGTTGATGGGGGATTTCTATCGGACTTTGAATGATGACTTGAAGAACAAATTAGTTGGGGTCAAGCGAAATTGTTTGCGGAATTATTTCGACTTGGCTAGGGGTTTCGAGTCGTATTCACGATCGAAGAAGGGTGAACCTTCAAGTGGGAGCATGATTGTTTCGTATGGTGCTCCGAGTAAGAGGACTAAGGGTCCGAGTGTGAGCACGGGTGGTACGCGAATGGGTATACCGGATTCTAGTGCATCTAGATGTTACAATTGTGGCATGAGGGGTCACAAGTCTTGGGAATGTTCGGTACCAAAGGGAGATGGTATGGTGTGCTTCAATTGCCAAGAAGAAGGACATCGTAAGTCGGAATGTCCCAAGTTAGCGGGGATGGGTGCGGCAAGGAGACGTTAAGGTATGTTTCGTTTAAATAAATATGTCCTTTGACTATTTATTAAGTGCCGTTTGAGTTTGTGTTGTAAAATGCCTTGTGTTGTGCATATTGTTGTTATGGGTGACGTTCCTAATGGAAGTACCCTATGGTAACGTTTGATTGTTGGGCGAAGGGCGTAACAATTGGTGCAACCAAGCGTTCCTTAGTATTGGGAAATGTTTCTACCAAGCCATGGAAATGGGTTTTGGTGTTCGGTTGTTAAGCGCGTGTTCGCTTTTGTGTTGAAGTTGATGAACCATGAGGTTCGACGGGTGGGATGAAACCCGAGAAACCG
Source organism: Rutidosis leptorrhynchoides (assembly GCF_046630445.1). Lineage (NCBI taxonomy): Eukaryota > Viridiplantae > Streptophyta > Magnoliopsida > Asterales > Asteraceae > Rutidosis > Rutidosis leptorrhynchoides. The sequence continues at coordinate 61,657,638 of NC_092342.1, forward strand.
AGTGTTGATCTCGATGTATGTTGGTAAGGGAGTCTACGTGACGTGACATTAGGTGCCTCTTTCATACCTACTAGCGTGGTGTTCGACTCCGATTGTGTTGCGGTTACATTGTACTTGGGGTACCGGAGAGAAACCCTTAGGTACATGAGTGACCGGGTGAAATTTGACAAACTAAAGCAATTGGATGATTGCGATGGTATAGTTTGTGTAATTGGTGGTGCACTTTTTGTTCGAAGTGTTTAAGGATTGATTGAAATCCTTCGTGTGCTCAAGGTTGGAGCAAGATGTGGTGATGGGTCGTGTGAGCCCAATTGTTGGTAAAGTCTACCTTTGGTAGCACTGTACGGTTGTACGAGTTGTGGATATGGAACGTAGTTCCAAGTGGGGGAGTTACACTCTCGCACGAGGAGACCTTAGGGTGAGAATTCGGATAATGCTTAGGGTAGATCCGAAAATTTTGTTGGGACCTAGTTTTGGTCGATTTGTGGTAGAGTACAATTTCGGTTAAATTGTACTTATGGTTTTGGTTGTAAATTATCACCGAGGTGATAATGTGGTAATCTCGTTGAGAGATAATGGAAGTGTTAGACGAGCAAAGTGAAATCCCTCGGTTAAGGGATGTGTGTGTCGGGTTGTCTTCTAGAGAATTATCATTTGTACCTATGTTTGATATAGGTGGTTCTTGCTCGATTGTGTGAATGGTTAGTGGTATCCGTCAGGGTTCACTATAGTGTAGCAGAGCGCAATGTTGCACTACACGTTGTTCGAGGCTAAAAGTGCGTATGTGATTGGTGAAGCATGACCTTCGGGGTCCGCTAACTTCATCATGGTATGTGATTGGTGAAGCATGACCTTCGGGGTCCGCTGACTTCATCATGGTATGTGATTGGTGAAGCATGACCTTCGGGGTCCGCTGACTTCATCATGGGAGTACGTGATTGGTGAAGCATGACCTTCGGGGTCCGCTGACTTCATCATGGGTGTAGTGTTATATCGGTGGAGCATGACCTTCGGGGTCCGCTGACTTCATCCGGTGTCGAGATTTGGGAATGTGGGTCGCGTATAGTTTTCGGCCAGCCTTCATGATGTGTGATCTATCGGTTATTTTATACACCGACAGTGGGGTCGTAAGGACCATGTCGTTTGATCTATTGGTTGTTTTATACACCAATAGTGGGGTCGTAAGGACCATGATGTGTGATCTATCGGTTGTTTTATACACCGATGGTGGGGTCGTAAGGACCATGTCGTTGGATCTATTGGTTGTTCTATACACCAATGGTGGGGTCGTGAGGACCATGTTGTATGTTTAGTGATGCGATAGCCGTGTTTCGCTCATATGTTGTTACGGGTGTGACAATAGTCGATTTTGTACGCCTTGGGATTTGCGTTGCCATAGTCATTTTGGGCACTATTGGTTTTAGCCGTTGCTTATGATGTTATGATAGTGGCGTATTGGTTTTATTGCGCACTACAAGGGATGTTTGGTGGTAAGTGTTTTCCGTAAGGATTCACTTTCATTCGGTCTTCATCGATTTGATGGTTGATTTCATCTTGGTTTGCGGTTGTTACTAGCAATGTACTTGTTATGGTACGCTAGGAGTTGATATCTCGGTACGAGATTGGTTGGGTTTTTCCCGATATGAGGGATTAAGCAAGTTTAGTGCTCGAATTTGTGGTTTTGATAAATCGCGGGTGACGATTTAGTTGTCAAAGGCGATTCATTGGGAAGAATTGCTTAGGAAAGTCGGTTTGAAACGCATGTTCGAGGACCATTGAGTGTGGGTCCGTTTGGGTTCGTGACTAGGATCATGAGGACGTGATTGAATCTAAGTGGAGGAGAGTTGTAACACCCCGTTTTTCCCCGTATATGATTTATAGGTGTAAAGTGTACGTACGACTAGTGTATGAAAGGTTCGAGGCGTATTCGTATGTTGAAGTTTGTACGCGAGAAAATGAATCAGGTGGTGCAGAGTGTCGCGGCGAGACCAGGGGAGCTGCGGTGCGGCGTTTCGAATAAATCAAGATCAGAAGTTCGATAAAAAGTGATCCCAGACCACATTTAAAGTCGCGGCGCGACGATTAAGGCCGCGGCGCGGCATTCTGGGCGAGCTGGTACCAGATTTTTGTAATATTAAAAGATATTCAAGGGTGTTTTGGTCTTTTCGCGTATGAGGCAGATTATAGCCTCAAATTTGGTCCATTCATTTCATTTTCTTATTTTCTTTTTCCTTTTCTTTTCATTTTCCTCTCAAAAACTCAAACACCCATTTGATTCAAAGGGATTTTTGGAAAGGAAGAAGCGGGTTTTGATCTTTGGCGTAGTTGACAAGTTTGTTCTCCTCATTCTTGGCTACACGGTGATACTAACGGTAAGCTCTAACTTCGAATTTCATTTTCGTGTTCATCATTCAAATTTGGGGCTTTTGGTTGTATGTTCATAGATGGAACCCATTTTGTTGTTAATTGGAGATTAACACCAAGATTCGGGTTTATAGTTGTTATTGGCGGGTTTTGGGCTTGGTGTGCAAGTTTATGCTTGTAAGACTTGCAAATGGGTGTAATCACTAGTATTTAGTGATTATTGAGGTGTTGGAAGCAATTAGGGTTCATGAGCTTGACTAATTTTGACTAGAGTCAAAATTAGGGTTTGGTGTTGATTATGACCCAATTGTTGATTTAATAAGGTTTATAAACTTAAAATAGATTAAGTTGAAGTATAAACCCGAGTTAAATATGTCTTTGTGTCAAAACTTGTAAATGGTGGGATTTTGACTATTAAGGGTCAAAATTAGGGTTAATGGGCGATTTTGAGAATAATAAGTCTTTAACACTTGCGTTTGGGTTTAAATGGCATATTAGGACCTTTGTCACTAGTGTTAGTGATCATTGGTTAGTTTGGGCTCGGTTTGTACTTGGAAGTGCATTTGGGTCGAATTTGTACCAAGTGTCAATTTGGGTTGGTTTGAAAATCCACCCTAATTGTGTTGTTTGTTATGTGATTAATGGAATAGGTACTTACCATTGGCGTGTTGCGGATTATTTGGTTGCATTCATCAAGGCTTAAGGTGAGTGTTAATATCCTATGTGCATATGTATGTGTAGGATGGGTGCGGGTCGGGTGAAGTGGTTCTCAGTTATAGAGCTCACTTCACATATAGGTGGATTTGATGGACTTGTGTATAGGTCCAATTGGCACGGTTGTGCATTTTGGTTGACCACCTCGGTGAGGTGCACACTTTGTGTGTACGTTATCACATGGGCGTGTGATGTGGATTATATAACCCCAATGGCGAAGGGTTAATATTGTGAGTGGAATAATTATGCGTGTACGTATATAATTTATTTAATTGTGTAGTATGAATGTGAAATTGTCGCGGTGTTCAAGACACCACATTCTAGGAACAAGTAGTATTGTCGCGGTGTTTAAGACACTACTCATTGTTGATTGACATGTGGTATTGTTGCGGTGTTTAAGATGCCACATTGTCATGGGAGTGGAACTGTCGCGGTGTTCAAGACACCACTCATTGTTTTGATTGACGTGTGGATTTTGTCGTGGTGTTTAAGATGCCACATTGTCGTGAGGGTGAGTTAGTCGCGGTGTTAAAGACATCACCCGAGGGATTAGTGAATACGCGGAGTAATGTACACTAATGGATGTTATGAACTCCGATGGTCTTTCAAGTACCGTTCCCTTGTTCGATTGGTTAACCATGGTTATTGCGTTGTAAGCGTAAGCAATTATGTTATTCGAGTTATATATATATATATATATATATATATATATATATATATATATATATATATATATATATATATATATATATATATATATATATATACACACACATTTTGTATACGTATAACGTTGTTTTGTCGTGATATAGCTAACCCTCCGGGTGTAGTTTATTGGCATTGCTCACATCGTTGTTGGTGAACTTATATTTTGTTGATGTATCTTTAGCTCGTTGCTTAGTGATCTTATGGTATGCTTAGACTAGCTTGCCTTTATGCTTGGATGCTCCGGTATGCGGTATTTGTATATTTGTGTGGCGTGTCCATTTTATGCATATATATGTATGTAGTATATTCTCACTCACTAAGCGTTAGCTTACCCTCTCGTTGTTGATATTTTTATAGGTTCTCATGCTTGGCGTCTCGGGTAAGCTTGGGGATTAGAGATCTTGGCTAGGTTGCTTAGAAGATCTTGCTTTTGTACTCGATTAGGATTTGGGTAGCGTAGTCCCAAATCACCATGCTCGGTTTTGTGTAAACGTAACTAGTCGGGTCATAATGATTATAACTGGTTTATGATTTAACTACGTATTATTGTATTGAGAAGTTTAAATTATTAATGTATGCTTTAAGTTCGTTGAACTTACTTTGGTAACAAATATGTTTTGGTAAATGTGTAATGGGACCTAAAGTATTATTTAACGTATATTAAAAGGAAAAATTTTTATGGTCCGGTTTAATACGGGTTGGGTTGTTTCATAACAACATTAAATGAGATCGTTAACTTAAAGGTTTCAAAAAACAACACTTACATGTAACGACTAACGATGACTTAACGACTCAGTTAAAATGTATATACATGTAGTATATTAAGAAGTATTAGTACACTTTTGAAAGACTTCAAGACACATATCAAAGTACTTATACTTAACAAAAATGCTTACAATTGCATTCTCATTCATTTTCATCAACAATTCTACTCGTATGCAACCGTATTCGTACTCGTACAATACCTAGCTCCTAGACATATATACTATTGGTATATACATATAATAATTCAGCTCTTAGCAGCCCTAGATAGTCAACAAATATGTGGAACCAACCATTTGGCAACTAGCATAAAATATCTCACAAAATTACAAACTAATGGAGGCTATATGTCAAGCCTCCATTCACGTTTTCAACCATCACCAATAACACTCTCATTTTGCAACTTACATGCATCAAACTACTCTCTCTCAAGTTCTCTCATATTGTTCTAAGTGTTCTTCATCATTTTCTTCATAATCTAGCTCAATCTAGCTCATAAATCCTAACCTAGATCAACATACAAAAAAAACAACTCAAGAACACATCAAGAACACTTTCAAATTTACTAACTTACTTCCAATCTTGCAAATCCATTTCAAGTAATCATCCAATCTCAAGAAATCTTTGTTATTTACAGTAGGTTATCTTTCTAAATCAAGGTAATACTCATATTTAAACTTTGATTCGATTTCTATAACTATAAACTATCTTAATTCGAGTAATAATCTTACTTGAAATTGTTTTCGTGTCATGATTCTACTTCAAGAACTTCCAAGCCATCAAAGATCCATTCAAGCTCAAGATTATTTTTGTTATTTACAGTAAGTTTACCTACTATATTTGAGGTAGTAATGATGTTCATAACATCATTCGATTCATATATATATATATATATATATATATATATATATATATATATATATATATATATATATATATATATATATATATCTTATTCGAAGATTTGAACATGTAATCACTTGAACAAAGTTTAGTTAATTCTAAACTTGTTCGCAAACAAAGTTAATCCTTCTAACTTAACTTTTAAAATCAACTAAACACATGTTCTATATCTTTATGATATGCTAACTTAATGATTTAAAACCTGGAAACACGAAAAACACCGTAAAACTGGACATACGCCGTCGTAGTGAAACCGGGGGCTGTTTTAGGTTAGATAATTAAAAACTATGATAAACTTTGATATAAAATTTTTCCTTCTGAGAAAATGATTTTTCTTATGAACATGAAACTATATCCGAAAATCATAGTTAAACTCAAAGTGGAAGTATGTTTTTTCAAAATGGTCATCAAGACGTCGTTCTTTCGACTGAAATGACTACCTCTTACAAAAATGACTTGTAACCTGTATTTTCGACTATAAACTTATACTTTTTCTGTTTAGTTTCATAAATTTTAGTTCATTATGAAACCATAGCAACTTGAATCTCTCAAAACGGATTTAAAACGAAGAAGTTATGGGTAAAACAAAATTGGATATTTTTGCTTGTTGTAGCTACGTGAAATTTGTAACAAATCAATTCTAACCATAACTTAACTAACTTATATTGTATTATACACGTACTCTAACATATTATGTAATCTTGATAGACCATAGACACGTATACAATGGTTTTACATATCATATCGACGTCATCTATATATATTATTTGGAACAACCATAGACACTCTATATGTTGTAATGCTAGAGTTCGCAATACAGGGTTGAGGTTGATTCCAAAATATATATACTTTGAGTTGTGATCTAGCCTGAGACTTTACACACTGGGTCGTGGATTGATTCGAGATAATATATATTGATTTATTTTTGTACTATTAGCTATGGACAATTAGTTGTAGATTACTAACGATGGACTGCTAACTTAACAAACTTAAATCATTAAAAAGTAATAAAAATGTTGTGAATATATTTCGATCATACTTTGATATATATGTATATATTTGTTATAGGTTCGTGAATCGACCAGTGGCCAAGTCTTTTTTCCGGCAAAGTAAAAATCTGTAAAAGTGAGTTATAGTCCCACTTTTAAAAATATATTATTTTTGGGATGAGAATACATGCAATTTTATAAATGTTTTACAAAATAGACACAAGTAATCGAAAATACTTTCTATGTTGGATTATCGAACCGAATATGCCCCTTTTTAGCTTGGTAGCCTAAGAATTAGGGAAATGGCCCCTAATTGAAGCGAATCCTAAATGATAGATCTATTTGGCCCAACAAGCCTCATCCGAGTTACGGATGCTTTAGTGCTTCGATTTATCATATCCGATGAGAGTCCCGGAATGATGGGGATATTCTATATGAATCTTGTTAAGGTCGGTTACCAGGTGTTCAACATATGAATGAATTTTATCTCTATGCAGTTTGCGAAATGCCTGATATGAGATGTATATTTATGGAAAAAAAATGAAATCTTGTGGTCTATTGTTACAAATTGATAAATATATAGGTTAAACCTATAACTCACCAACATTTTTGTTGACGTTTTAAGCATGTTTATTCTCAGGTGATTATTAAGAGCTTCCACTATTGTATGCTAATGTATGGATAAGAGTTGGAGTAAGTATGCTTGTATAATATTGTTTAAATACTGCATTTGAAGACTTAAGTTGATGTGTAATATTATTGTAAACCATTATGTAATAGTCGTGTGAAAACGCTATATTTTAGATTATCATTATTTGATAATCGTCGTAATATTTTTAAAATCTTTATCGATAAAATAAAGGTTATGGTTTGTTTTAAAATCGAATGCAGTCTTTGAAAAATGTCTCATATAGAGGTCAAAACCTCGCAACGAAATCAATTAATATGGAACGTTTATAATCTATATGAACGGGACATTTCAGTTGGTACTCCTTGGTATCTACGGTGCGTATGACGTTGATGCTTGTGAGATAGTTTATGATGTTGAAGCATGGAATGTGGATGTTGTTGGTGGTGGTAATGGTTATGTTGGCGTTGCTGATGGAGGTACTGTTGATGCCGGTGATGCTGCTGGTGCTTGTAACCTTTGCACCATATTCTCCAAAGACACTACCCGAGCGCGAAGCTCGTTGACTTCTTCTATTACACCGGGGTGATTGTCGGTTCGGACGAGCGGATGAATATGATCTAAAATTCGAGATAGTATATAGTAATGACGAGATACTCTGGAAATGAGAGAGAAAATGGTGTCTCGAACTGGTTCGCCGGTAAGTGCTTCAGGTTCTTCACCAAGAGGGCAATGCGGTGGATGGAAGGGATCACCTTCTTCTTGTCTCCAATGATTAAGTAGACTACGAACCCATCCCCAATTCATCTAGAATAGATGATGGCTAATTAGTTGATCCATTCCGGTCACACTGCTTTCAGAGCTTGAGTGGAATTCCATATCGGAGTCCGAGGGACTTGAACTAGTGACGAGTTCCATTTCGTACGATTGAATAAAGGATTTTTTGATATGAAATGATTTCCGGTTATCAGATGGTATTATAATTATATAGAATATCTATATATATAGAGCAAAAGATTTCGTAGATTACAGAGGAATTTACGGAATATGTTAGGCAAGGTTTACAGTAACAAATACGCTAAGATATGAATTAGCAGATACGCTAAGATATGAATTTTGTCTATACACTATTCATGTAATCAATGCAGTAAGATGTGTCTAGACTAAGAATGATAAGCAGGTAATTTTCTAAGAGTGATAAGCAGATGATTTCTGACTAGAAATGATAAGCAAAACTTTTGACATGCAGTTAAGGTCAAAGTCCAGACTCACTAATGCATCTTAATAATTATCAGTTAGATACACTAATGCAAGACCTGTTTCGCTAAGACCACCGCTATGATACCACATGAGATGACACATCCTAATCCATAAGGACGAATACAGTAACATATGGTTACATTGCGAGGTATTTGACCTCTATATGATAAGTTCTACAAACATTGCATTCGCTTTTAAAAGACAACCTTCATTTCATCGAAAGTTGACAAGCATGCATACCATTTCATAATATATCCAAACTATAAATGACTTAATAATAATCTTGTTGACTTCAACAACTTGAATACAACATCTTTTGAAATATGCCATGAATGACTCCAAGTAATATCTTTAAAATGAGCAAATGCACAGCGGAAGATTTCTTTAATACTTGAGAATAAACATGTTTTCAAGTGTCAACCAAAGGTTGGTGAGTTCATTAGTTTATCATAAACAATCATTTCCATTAATTTAATAGACCACAAGGTTTTCATTTCCATTTCTAATAAGCATCTTCTCATATCATGGCATTTCGCACTGTATAGAGATAAAAATCATTCATATGGTGAACGCTTGATAACCGAACTAACAGGATGCATATAGAATATCCCCATCATTCCGGGACTCTCATAGGATATGATAAATCGAAGTACTAAAGCATTCGTAACCCGAATGGGACTTGTCAAGGTCCATAGATCTATCTTTAGGATTCGCGTCAATTAGGGGCCATTTCCCTAATTCTTAGGCTACCAAGCTAAAAAGGGGCATATTCGATTTCTATAATCCAACCATAGAATGTAGTTTCGATTACTTGTGTCTATTTCGTAAAACATTTATAAAACAGCGCATGTATTCTTAGTCCCAAAAATATATATTGCAAAAGTATTTAAAAAGGGAGCAAATGAAACTCACAATACTGTATTTCGTAGTAAAAATACATATGACCGCTTTGAACAAATGCAAGGTTAGCCTTGGATTCACGAACCTATATTAATTATATATTTATATGTTGGTCAATATATGTTTAACAATTTAGGTCAAGTCATAGTGTATCACAATCCTAATGCTCGAGCTTATCATGCAAAAGTCAACAAAAGTCAACTTGACTCAAAATGATTTCCAAAATCTATACATGTTTATTATATAACCTAAATATAAAATATATTTATCAGATTTTATTAAAGTAAATAATAAAAGTCATCTATTAATAAAATTTTATATTAAAATATATATATGATAAAAAATATACTTTTATATATCTTAAGTAATAAACTTTATAAAGTTCACTTAATATCATAAAAATATAGTGGTATGTATTATTAATGTTATTATATTACGTGTGGTAAAAATATCTTTGTATTACATATTTATTTGATAAAATAATATTGATAATAATAATAAAAGTTGTATTATTTTTTAATAATAATAATAATTATTATTATTCTACTAATAATAATAATGACAATATTTATGTTTACTAATGATGATATTAATTATAATAAAGTGATTATTCTAATCATGATAATTTTAATAATAATGATATTTTTTATTATTAACTAAAATGATAATTTTTAATAATAATAATAATAATACTAAAATGATAATAATAATGATATTTTATAATAACAATGATATTTCTATTAAATGATAATTTTAATAAAAATGATAGTTTTAATATTAATGATACTTTTAAAAATAATATTAATGAAAAAAATAATAAAATGATAGTTTTGATAAAAATATTAATTATTTTAGTAATAATAATAATAATAATAATAATAATAATAATAATAATAATAATAATATTGATAATATTAATAATAACCTTAATGATAATAACGATAGTAATAATAATAACAATAACAATTCTTAATGATAATACTTATATTAATAACGATAATGATAATAATAATAACAATATTAATTATTAGATAATAATAATAATAATAATAATAATAATGACGATAATAACGACGATAACGATAACGATAACGACGATCGTAATAATAATAATAATAATATTAGAGTTAACGATAATTCAGTTGACCAAATCTTTAAATTCGTTCATCGAAAGCACACGACTTCTAAATGAAAAGTTAATAATTTTTCGCCAGCTTTCCAACGACATGCATATCATATACCTTAACTCAGTAGCATATGTATAAAATTCATAATTTATCATAAACTAACTAACGATGAAACTAAGTATACAAGCATGCATAATCAAATATACTCGAGTAATAGTCAGGGATACACTATTAATATATAAAAGATAAGATATGAATGCTCACGTATCAATATTGAGATTCAATATTGCAGGAAAGTACATAGACGCGACGGAGATGATAAACACTAGATTGACCTCATGGGCATACCCCCGAACATTACCCATAACCTCTATAGCTATAACCCATAATTTCCTTAGCTCTATCCCACTCGGAAAACCCGTTTGAAAATACGCGAGCAAAACTTCGTCGTAGAATTTTATGTATAATAATACTAATACTACTAATAATAATATTAGGATTAATTACAATAACAACAACAAAAACAACAATAATAATAATAATAATAATAATAATAATAATAATAATAATAATAATAATAATAATAATAATAATAATAATAATAATAATAATAATAATAATAATAATAATAAATATACGGAGTAATATTTTTGGTGCAATGAATCGCAGAAGAGCTCGAGCTTTATAGCCCCGTTTGGTGAACCACAGCTCCGCGATTGCGGAGGAACTATGCCCAACTGGCTCGTGAGTGCGGTCTTCCCAGATCCAGCTCACCATTCAATGATTAATGGCTGCCGACAGTTTTATATATATATATATATATATATATATATATATATATATATATATATATATATATATATATATATATAATATATATATATTATATAATTAATTATATATAATATTATATTTACGTGCATAGTTAACTTGTAACTTTAGTTCCGTTGAGACGTACGTTGGAAAATGGTTTATGACTCGGTTCCGGTTTTTCGAACGACGTTTCGTACGCTTAGAAAACTTGTACTTTACATTTTGTGACTCGTACCCTTGTCAAAATATAACCTTAAATCATTGATAAATTATATTACACAAAGTATAACTTATACATTTGGGTGTCTTGGTCATTTACTTCTATAAATCAACTTCTCGTTGTTTGTTAAAATATATTTAATAATATATTTAAAATATTACTTAAATCAAAACGTTTTATAACTATATTAATATTACATTGTAAAATATATATATATATATATATATATATATATATATATATATATATATATCTTTATTTAGGAATATAATTTATATATATAATTAGAATATTTATTTAGTTTTCAAAACCAGTTATATTTCAAAATCCGTTTTATATCATTTAAACTCGTTTAAATAATAGAAGTTATTATATCAAATAATGTTTTTAGTATTATGAAAACTAAATAGTTAATTTACCCAGGGTCACGAGGCAATCACTGTAAAGTATGCTTTTGAAAATTAAACGGAAATCTCCACTAACTTTTGACTAACTCACGTTAATGACACTTTATTCCAATTTGTAAAATCACTTTACCAATTATTCCGAATATCGTTAAAAATGAAAAGTTCCTAAATCAAAGTGGACCTCTCAACAGAGACACGTAAATCATGTCATAATGAATCTTGATAACTCAATCATTTGATATCATCTTTTAATTCCATCGGTAAATGCGATCATGTAAAGTATTATACCTAATACTTTGTTTACGTTTTCAAGTTATAATATATATATATATATATATATATATATATATATATATATATATATATATATATATATATATATATATATATGTATACAATCATATCCATTTGTATAATAGTTCGTGAATCGTCGAAATTTGGCCTAGGTTAAATGAATGTATGAACACAGTTTAAAATTCTTGAAATTCAACTTAACAAACTTTGCTTATCGTTTCAGAATAATATAAAGATAAAGTTTAAATTTGGTCGGAAATTTCAGGGTTGTCACAATAATAATCATCTACAATAGTAAGAATATGCTTAAACCCTTCTTTACTTTTTACTTTATATGGTCCCCACACATCCAGATTAATAAGTGTTGGTCCCCATATTAACAACATGAGTATTGTAGAGGGGGTGAGTACAATTCGTTTGTTTATCTTAACAGTTTAAGCAAATTAGTATTCATGCAAGTAAACTAAATAAGAGTCAAAGGTAATTTTCCACGATTATTCTTTATTGATATAAATCACAAAGAATCACAACTATCCTTAGTGAAATGATAGTTAGTTGATACAGATTCACCTAAGTTATAGCTATTGAGGTTAGCTAAAGCTATTACACGTTTGGACTCTTAATAAATAAAACCCACACCACTAGTTGTTACAATAGTGGAAACATCAATTTATAATAGTCCTATTAACCGTGTAATTGTTCTATTGTCCACTTGTACATAGGATGTCTGTACTTGTGGGGACAATTGTGTCAGAGTGCGTGCTTCCTTCTTTCCTCTTTGGTAGCAGGAACACTCCAATTCGGTTTGGCACCACTATTTGATTAAACAAATAGAATATTATGTTTCCTAGGCATTGACAAAGGATAACATATGTCTGCACATTCATTAAACTTCTGCATTCCCACGTGGTCTTGTAAGGTCACTTGTCAGCCGCCGACGCGTGTCATTTTCTGTTCAACTTTGTCTTTGACTTCTGTTGAATAGTACAATTGATGTAGACCACTCAGAAAACTACTATGCTTGTAATGGAGCATATATGTCTTGTGTTGTATGCTGCTTTCCAGCCATGCTGGTTCTTCTATGCTGAGTCACTTGATATTCTTGAATTGCTGGGTACACATCCTGTGCTAATCGAAGAATACTGTCTACCTTGTGCTGGTAGACTAGGCAGCATACTAGACACTCGACATAGCAATATTTACTGTCTATACATAAACAAACTTATGCTGGCTGTACATTACATTTTAGTAAAAATAAAATTCTGTTTTGTCATAATTAAATCCTTAATTATTTTGGGGACTCAACAATCTCCCCCTATTTGATGATGACAAAACCTATGACATATAAAGAAAATACTAAAGGCATCACTAAGGAACCTAATGAAAAATAGGCAGTAAATTTGTCCCTTTTTGGTTTGTTTTTGGGATCTTTTGTTGAGTTATCTATATCTTATAAATTGATATGATTTTGAAGATAAACTCATTTCATGTTTACTACAACTTTTATATACAATAATTACAAGACAGTATAATGAAACATGAAATAACAAAAGATACAAATTAAGCACTAGAAGGCTATCTGTTTTTATCCTTTTCTTTATCTTGTTCATTATCTGATAGCTCTTCTTCCTTCACTTTTACAGCTATCCTGGCTTCAGGAAACAGGATAGGTAGCTCAACAGGATCAAACACTGGTATTTGAGGAGGTAGAATGATGGGATTTCTTCTGTGTGGGCCAGTACCAATAGATTTCTTCCTTTTAGGCTTCTGTGAAAGAACTTCTTCGACATTCACTTCTGGTGCATTCCTATACTTGACTACTTTGTTGAAAAGTTCTTGAAGTTCAGGTTTTAGTGTATCTTTAATAGCTTTTTTACCTTTAACAATGAAGTACTGCAGTATCTCCATCCATTCACTGAATCTAAAAGTTCTTAGATTCGTGTAATCTACCATCTCATAGACATTATTTGTAGTGACCCGAACTTTTCCATGTTTATATATATTAAATGAAATTGTTATTTACATGATTAAGTGTTTCCAACATGTTAAGCAATCAAACTTGTTAAGACTTGATTAATTGAAATAGGTTTCATATAGACAATTGACCACCCAAGTTAACCGGAGATTCACGAACGTTAAAACTTGTAAAAACTATATGATGACATATATATGATTATATATATAGTTAACATGATATAATGATAAGTAAGTATCTCATTAGGTATTTTAACAGTGAGTTATATACATAAAATTGAGTTTATTGAATTAAGAAACTAGAAACGATATATATAACGATTATCGTTATAACAACGTCTTACTAAATACATATGAATCATACTAAGATATTGATACAATATGTTTAATCATGATAAATGATAAGTAAACATGTCATTAAGTGTATTAACAATGAACTACATACGTAAAAACAAGACTACTAACTTAATGATTTCGAAACGAGACATATATGTAACGATTATCGTTGTAACAACATTTAACTGTATATATATCATACTAAGATATATTAATATATCATAATATCATGATAATGTAATAATTTAACATCTCTTTAGATATAATAAATAATGGGTTAACAACATTTAACAAGATCGTTAACCTAAAGGTTTCAAAACAACATTTACATGTAACGACTAACGATGACTTAACGACTCAGTTAAAATGTATATACATGTAGTGTTTTAATATGTATTCTTACACTTTTGAAAGACTTCAACCACTTATCAAAATACTTCTACCTAACAAAAATGCTTACAATTACATCCTCGTTCAGTTTCATCAACAATTCTACTCATATGCACCCGTATTCGTACTCGTACAATACACAGCTTTTAGATGTATGTACTATTGGTACATACACTCTAATGATTAGCTCTTAGCAGCCCATGTGAGTCACCTAACACATGTAGGAACCATCATTTGGCAACTAGCATGAAATATCTCATAAAATTACAAAAATATGAGTAATCATTCATGACTTATTTACAAGTAAACAAAATTACACATCCTTTATATCTAATCCATATACCAACGACAAAAAACACCTATAAACACTTTCATTCTTCAATTTTTTTCATCTAATTGATCTCTCTCAAGTTCTATCTTCAAGTTCTAAGTGTTCTTCAAAAATTCTATAAGTTCTAGTTTCATAAAATCAAGAATACTTCCAAGTTTGCTAGCTTACTTCCAATCTTGTAAAGTGATCATCCAACCTCAAGAAATCTTTATTATTTATAGTAAGATATCTTTCTAATACAAGGTAATACTCATATTCAAACTTTGATTCAATTTCTATAACTATAACAATCTTATTTCGAGTGGAAATCTTACTTGAACTTGTTTTCGTGTCATGATTCTGCTTCAAGAACTTTCAAGCCATCCAAGGATCCTTTGAAGCTAGATCTATTTTTCTAATTTCTAGTAGGTTTTCCTACTAAAATTAAGGTAGTAATGATGTTAATAACATCATTTGATTCACACATATAAAACTATCTTATTCGAAGATTTAAACTTGTAATCACTAGAACATAGTTTAGTTAATTCTAAAATTGTTCGCAAATAAATTTAATCCTTCTAACTTGACTTTTAAAATCAATTAAACACATGTTCTATATCTATATGATATGCTAACTTAATGATTTAAAACCTGAAAACACGAAAAACAGCGTAAAACCGGACATACGCCGTCGTAGTAACACCGCAGGCTGTTTTGGGTTTGATAATTAAAAACTATGATAAACTTTGATTTAAAAGTTATTCTTCTGGGAAAATTATTTTTCTTATGAACATGAAACTATATCCAAAAATCATGGTTAAACTCAAAGTGGAAGTATGTTTTTCAAAATGGTCATCAAGACGTCGTTCTTTCGACTGAAATGACTACCTATTACAAAAACGACTTGTAACTTATATTTCTGACTATAAACCTATACTTTTTCTGTTTAGATTCATAAAATATAGTTCAATATGAAACCATAGCAATTTGATTCACTCAAAACGGATTTAAAACGAATAAGTTATGGGTAAAACAAGATTGGATATTTTTTTGATTGTAGTAGCTACGGGAAATATTGTAACAATTCTATACAAATCATATCCTAGCTAACTTATATTGTATTATACATGTATTCTAATATATTATGTAATCTTGGGATACCATAGACATAAATACAATGTTTTGATATATCATAATGACCCATCTATCTATATCTATATATATATATATATATATATATATATATATATATATATATATATATATATATATATATATATATATATATATATATATATATATATATATATATATATATATATATATATATATTTTGGAAAAACCATAGACACACTATATACTGTAATGTTGGAGTTAGCTATACAGGGTTGAGATTGATTCCAAAATATTATATACTTTGAGTTGTGATCTAGCCTGAGGCTTGTATACATGAGGTCGTGGATTGATTCGAGATATTATATATTTCTTATTTCTGTACATCTAACTGTGGACAACTAGTTGTAGGTTACTAATGAGGACAGCTGACTTAATAAACTTAAAACAGTAAAACGTATTAAAAATGTTGTAAATATATTTTGAACATACTTTGATATATATGTACATATTTGTTATAGGTTCGTGAATCGACCAATGGCCAAGTCTTACTTCCCGACGAAGTAAATCTGTGAAAGTGAGTTATAGTCCCACTTTTAAAATCTAATATTTTTGGAATGAGAATACATGCAACTTTTTAAATGTTTTACAAAATAGATACAAGTATATGAAACTACTTTCTATGGTTGAACGATCCAAGCCGAATATGCCCCTTTTTACTTGGTAACCTAAGAATTAGTAAACCAGTCTACTAATTGACGCGAATCCTAAAGATAGATCTATTGGGCTCAACAAACCCATCCATTGTAGCGGATGCTTTAGTACTTTGAGTTTTTATATCATGTCCGATGGATATCCCGGAATGATGGGGATATTCTTATATGCATCTTGTTAATGTCGGTTACCAGGTGTTCACCATATGAATGATTTTTATCTCTATGTATGGGATGTATATTGAAATATGAAATCTTGTGGTCTATTATTATGATTTGATAATATATAGGTTAAACCTATAACTCACCAACATTTTTGTTGACGTTTTAAGCATATTTATTCTCAGGTGATTATTAAGAGCTTCCGATGTTGCATACTAAAATAAGGACAAGATTTGGAGTCCATGCTTGTATGATATTATGTACAAACTGCATTCAAGAAACTTATTTTTGATGTAATATATTCTTATTGTAAACCATTATGTAATGGTCGTGTGTAAACGGTATATTTTAGATTATCATTATTTGATAATCTACGTAATGTTTTTTAAACCTTTATCGATAAAATAAAGGTTATGGTTGTTTTAAAAATGAATGCAGTCTTTGAAAAACGTCTCATATTGAGGTAAAAACCTCGCGACGAAATCAATTAATATGGAACGTTTATAATCAATATGAACGGGACATTTCAGTTGGTATCCGAGCATTGGTTTTAGAGAACCAGAAATTTTCATTAGTGTGTCTTATCAAGTTTGTTAGGATACATTAGTGAGTCTGGACTTCGACTGTGTTTTCTTTAAAAACGATTGCTTAACACTTTTGTTGGAAACTATATATTATTAACATGTAAATATTATGTGATATACTAACCTCTTAATGTGTTTGATATTGTGTGATAGATGTCTACCACTAGTACAAATCTCATCGACTCACCTAATAATAATGAAGAGTCGAATATAATTTGGGAAGATTCACAAATTCCCGAAGAGGAACCGGAAGAAGAGGAACCGGAAGAAGAGGAATCAGAAGAGGAGGAACCGAAAGAGGATGAACCGGAAGAAGAAGAGGTTCCGGAGGAAGAAATATTGATACCTACAATAAATCGATTAAATAAAAGAAAATCATCAACCAACGGACCAAAGTTAAAATTGGTCAATGGTGTTTTCGCCTAGGAAGCAAAATTTTTGGAAGATTATCAATTTTCCGATGAATCGGATCCCGATGAGGATTCCGATGATGTTATAGAAATTACCTCGACCCAATTTAATAAAGAAAAATAAAATAATAAGGGAAAATGTATAAAAAATAGAGAAACCTGATTCCAACCCCGATGAACTTTATATGTATCGGCAACGTCCGTATTTCCTAAATTGTAACAATAACCTGGAAACATCTAAACCACCAGGTTTTTCTAAACCATTTTGGAAAACGACGGCTCGTATTAGAGGAACACCATATATCCCTAGAAAATTAGGAAAACGAACCAAGTCCAAAGAATAAGAAACCAGTGATTCAGATTAGAGGGTTGTAATCATGTTGTGTATTATATGTATTGTAGTGTGCTTGTACTTTTATGTTCTATGTAAAAATTGCTTGTATTATTTAATAATTATCTTTTACGAATCTAATCCTTGTCTATTTTACAGTATAAAAACAAAATGGATGTTAAGGGTAGACAACCGAATATTTTAGAAGACCTACCAGAGGATATGATTGAGGAAATCTTGTCTAGAGTCGGTCAGAATTCATCAGTACATTTAGTTATCGCGAAATTAACTTGTCAAACATTTGAATGACTTTCCAGAAATGCCTTAGTTTATAAAAGGCTTTCCTTTGATAGGTGGGGTATATCACATTTGGGAGACCGTAAGTTACGTCGTGTTTTCTTTAATGCGTTAAATGCGGGGAACCCAAATGCAATTTTACGCTACGGGTTAAGAACCTATTTTGACTCAACATATCCCAACATAGGATTTCGTGAGTTAGAAAGAGCTTCTAACATACAACATAAAGAAGCATGTTATACTTACGGGTTAGTGATGTTCGCTTCTTACCAAAGTGAGAAAAAAAACATCGGATTACAACTTTTGAATAAAACATTCCCTCAAGTGACGGATTCAGTAATTGGGGTGAGAAACAAGGTTTTTAGATTATTATGGGGCTGTTGGACATTACGAAACCCTCGTCCTTTTAACGACATTACAACATGCTGCCTAGCCAATGGTCATAATGGTTACTTTTCACAAGATCAAGGATGGGAAGTCGTCTTAGTAAAACCTGAATGCATGACTTGTTTCTGGACTTATGAATTACGTTTCTTTATTTCTTTTGCTGAACAACTTGCGTATTAACTAAAATTGCCTTCATAGCTGCCGAGTAGCAAAGTTATTATGTGCTATATTTCATCCTATATGTTTATTAGCGGTATTGTAAGTTTGTAAAATATTGTATAAAGTTTGAACGCGAAATATTATTGTAATAAGTTTTTCATATAGAATCGTAGTAGTTGAATTATATAATAGCTACTAAGTAAGAACTTAACGGGTAGGTACTACCCGAATTAAAACTATAAAATGCTAATATGAAGAAAAAGCTTTTATAAATAAGTTCATATTATGCTATGAAATACTATTGACTACTCTTAAATTCTATATGATTAACTCAATTCTTTTGGCTATTTTTGAAGGAAATGGCACCGGCGACTCGTCAGAACTTGAACATGGGTGAGGAAGATTTCCGTGTTTTTCTTGCTGTGAACATAGCCGCAGTGCAGGCTGCGATGCAAAATAACAATAACTCTGGATCTAGCAGTGGAACTAATTCCGCAAAAAATCATGTAGGATGCTCCTACAAAGAATTTACTGCCTGCAAACCTTTAGAATTTGATAGAACCGAAGGACCAATTGGATTGAAACGGTGGACCGAGAAGGTCGAATTGGTATTTTCCATAAGTAAGTGTACTGAAGAGGACAAAGTTAAGTACGCTACGCATACCTTCATAGGTACGGCATTAACATGGTGGAATACCTATCTCGAGCAGGTAGGACAAGATGCTGCTTACGCACTACCATGGCCAGCATTCAAGCAATTGATGAACGAGCAGTATCGTCCCAGAAATGAGGTCAATAAGCTCAAGGTAGAGCTTAGAGGATTACAAACACAAGGTTTCGATATCACCACGTACGAACGACGATTTATAGAATTGTGCCTATTGTGTCCCAAAACGTTCGAAGATGAAGAAGAGAAGATTGACACATTTGTAAAAGGGTTACCGGAAAGAATTCAAGAAGATGTGAGTTCACACGAGCCCGCCTCCATACAAAAGGCAAGTCGAATGGCTCACAAATTAGTGAACCAGATCGAAGGAAGGATTAAAGAGCAGGCGACCGAAGAGGCTAACATGAAACAAGTCAAGAGAAAGTGGGAAGAAACCAATGACAAGAGTCACCAATACAACAACAACAATCACAACCACAATCGCAATAACTATCCCAATAACCGCAACATCAATCGCAACAACAATTTCAACAAACGTCCCAACAATAACTACAATAACCATCCCAACAATAACAACAACAACAACAACAACAACAACAACAACAACAACAACAACAACAATAACAATCCCAACAACAATCTCAATAACAACAATGGCAATAAAAACTAAAAACAGCCATGCCAAAGATGTGAAGAGCACCACCTGAGGTTCTGCACGACATTTTGCAATAGGTGTAAAAGAAATGGTCATAGCGCGAAGAAATGCGAAATCTACGGACCAATGCATAACAGAACTAAAGGAACAAATAATGTCGGAACCAATAACACCGCCATAGTTTGTTTTGGATGTGGAAAACTGGGCCACTTTAGTAGAAATTGCCCGAATCAGGGGAATACTAATGGGCAGGGCAGTGGAAGAGTTTTCAATATTAATACGGCAGAAGCGCAGGAAGACCCCGAGCTTGTTACGGGTACGTTTCTCATTGACAATAAGGCTGCTTATGTTTTATTTGATTCGGGTGCGGATAGAAGCTATATGCGTAGAGATTTTTGTGCTAAACTAAGTTGTTCACCGACACCCTTTTTATAATAAATTTTTACTCGAATTAGCAAATGGTAAATTAATTACAGCAGATAATATATGTCGGAATCGAGAAATTAAACTGGTTAGCGAAACATTTAAGATTGACTTGATGCCAGTAGAGTTAGGAAGTTTTGATGTGATAATCGGTATGGATTGGTTGAAAGAAGTGAAAGCAGAGATCGTTTGTTACAAAAATGCAATTCGCATTATACAAGAAAAAGGAAAACCCTTAATGGTGTACGGAGAAAAGAGCAACGCGAAGTTAAATCTTATTAGTAACCTGAAGGCACAAAAACTAATAAGAAAAGGTTGCTATGCTGTGCTAGCACATGTCGAGAAAGTCAATTCCGAAGAAAAGAACATCAATGATGTTCTCGTCGCAAAAGAATTTCCCGATGTATTTTCGAAAGAATTACCGGGACTACCTCCACACCGATCCATTGAATTTCAAATAGACCTTGTACCGGGAGCTGCACCAAATTGCTCGTGCTCCATACAGACTCGCACCTAGCGAAATGAAGGAACTCCAAAGCCAATTACAAGAACTTTTAGAGTGTGGTTTTATTCGACCAAGCACATCACCATGGCGAGCTCCTGTTTTGTTTGTCAAGAAGAAGGATGGTACATTTAGGTTATGTATCGACCACCGAGAGTTGAACAAACTTACCATCAAGAACCGCTACCCACTACCGAGAATCGACGACTTATTTGATCAACTACAAGGCTCATCGGTTTATTCTAAGATTGATTTACGTTCTGGGTATCATCAAATGCGGGTGAAGGAGGATGATATTCCAAAGACTGCTTTTAGGATGCGTTACGGTCATTACGAGTTTATGTTATGCTGTTTGGGTTGACTAACGCACCAGCTGTGTTCATGGACCTCGTGAACCGAGTGTGTGGACCATACCTTGACAAGTTTGTTATTGTTTTCATCGATGACATACTTATTTACTCAAAGAATGACCAAGAGCATGAAGAACATTTGAGAAAAGTGCTAGAGTTGTTAAGGAAAGAAAAACTGTACGCTAAGTTTTCAAAGTGTGCATTTTGGTTGAAAGAAGTTCAATTTCTCGGTCACATAGTGAACAAAGAAGGTATTCAGGTGGATCCAGCAAAGATTGAAACCGTTGAAAAATGGGAAACCCCGAAAACTCCGAAGCATATACGCCAATTTTTAGGACTAGCTGGGTACTACAGAAGATTCATCCAAGATTTTTCCAGAAAAGCAAAACCCTTGACTGCATTAACGCATAAAGGGAGGAAATTTGAATGGAAAGATAAATAAGAGAAAGCGTTTCAATTGTTAAAGAAAAAGTTAACTACGACACCTATATTATCATTACCTGAAGGGAATTTTGATTTTGTGATATATTGTGACGCTTCAAAGCAAGGTCTCGGTTGTGTATTAATGCAACGAACGAAGGTAATTGCTTATGCATCTAGAAAATTGAATATTCACGAGCAGAATTATACGACGCATGATTTGGAATTAGGCGCGGTTGTTTTTGCATTAAAGACTTGGTGGCACTACTTATATGGGGTCAAAAGTATTATATATACCGACCACAAAAGTTTTCAACACATATTTAATAAGAAACAACTGAACATGAGGCAACGCAGGTGGATTGAATTGTTGAATGATTACGACTTTGAGATTCGTTACCACCAGGGGAAGGCGAATGTGGTAGCCGACACTTTGAGCAAAAAGGACAGAGAACCCATTCGAGTAAAAGCTATGAATATAATGATTCACAATAACCTTACTACTCAAATAAAGGAGGCGCAACAAGGAGTTTTAAAAGAGGGAAATTTAAAGGATGAAATACCCAAAGGATCGGAGAAGAATCTTAATATTCGGGAAGACGGAACCCGGTATAGGGCTGAAAGAATTTGGGTACCAAAATTTGGAGATATGAGAGAAATGGTACTTAGAGAAGCTCATAAAACCAAATACTCAATACACCCTGGAACGGGGAAGATGAACAAGGATCTCCAGAAACATTTTTGGTGGTCGGGTATGAAAGCTGATGTTGCTAAATACGTAGGAGAATGTTTGACGTGTTCTAAGGTCAAAGTGGAACATCAGAAACCATCAGGTCTACTTCAACAACCCGAAATCCCGGAATGGAAATGTGAAAACATTACCATGGATTTCATCACTAAATTGCCAAGGACTGCAAGTGGTTTTGATACTATTTGTGTAATAGTTGATCGTCTCACCAAATTAGCACACTTCCTGCAAATAAGAGAAGATGACAAGATGAAGAAGTTAGCACGACTGTATTTGAAGGAAGTCATCTCCAGACATGGAATACCAATCTCTATTATCTCTGATAGGGATGGCAGATTTATTTCAAGATTCTGGCAGACATTACAGCAAGCATTAGGAACTCGTCTAGACATGAGTACTGCCTATCATCCATAAACTGATAGGCAGAGCAAAAGGACGATACAAATGCTTTAAGACATGCTACGAGCATGTGTTATTGATTTCGGAAACAGTTGGGATCGACATCTACCGTTAGCAGAATTTTCCTACAACAATAGCTACCATTCAAGCATTGAGATGGCGCCGTTTGAAGCATTTTATGGTAGAAAGTACATGTCTCTGATTTGTTGGAGTGAAGTGGGGGATAGATTGATTATGGGTCCGAAGATAATACAAGAAACTATCGAAAAGATCATCCAAATTCAACAACGGTTGAAAACCACCCAAATTCGACAAAAGAGCTACGCCGACATTAAAAGAAAAGATATAGAATTTGAAATTGGAGAGATGGTCATGCTTAAGGTTGCACCTTGGAAAGGCGTTGTTCGATTTGGTAAACGAGGGAAATTAAATCCAAGGTATATAGGACCATTCAAGATTATTGATCGTGTCGGACCAGTAGCTTACCGACTTGAGTTACCTCAACAACTCGCGGCTGTACATAACACTTTCCACATCTCGAATTTGAAGAAATATTTTGCTAAAGAAGATCTCACTATTCCGTTAGACGAAATCCAAATCAACAAAAAACTTCAATTCATCGAAGAACCCGTCGAAATAATCGATCGTAAGGGTAAAAGACTTAAACAAAACAAGATACCAATTGTTAAGGTTCGATGGAATGCTCGTAGAGGACCCGAGTTCACCTGGGAACGAGAAGATCAGATGAAGAAGAAATACCCGCACTTATTTCCAGAAGATACGTCAACACCTCCAACTGCTTAAAATTTAGGGACGAAATTTATTTAATGGGTAGGTACTGTAGTGACCCGAACTTTTCCATGTTTATATATATTAAATGAAATTGTTATTTACATGATTAAGTGTTTCCAACATGTTAAGCAATAAAACTTGTTAAGACTTGATTAATTGAAATAGGTTTCATATAGACAATTGACCACCCAAGTTGACCGGTGATTCACGAACGTTAAAACTTGTAAAAACTATATGATGACATATATATATATATGATTATATATATAGTTAACATGATATTATGATAAGTAAGTATCTCATTAGGTATTTTGACAATGAGTTATATACATAAAATTGAGTTTATTGAATTAAGAAACTCGAAACGATATATATAACGATTATCGTTATAGCAACGTCTTACTAAATACATATGAATCATACTAAGATATTGATACAATATGTTTAATCATGATAAATGATAAGTAAACATGTCATTAAGTGTATTAACAATGAACTAAATATGTAAAAACAAGACTACTAACTTAATGATTTCGAAACGAGACATATATGTAACGATTATCGTTGTAACAACATTTAACTATATATATATATCATACTAAGATATATTAATATATCATAATATTATGATAATGTAATAATTTAACATCTCTTTAGATATAATAAACAATGGGTTAACAACATTTAACAAGATCGTTAACCTAAAGGTTTCAAAACAACATTTACATGTAACGACTAACAATGACTTAACGACTCAGTTAAAATGTATATACATGTAGTGTTTTAATATGTATTCTTAAACTTTTGAAAGACTTCAAGACACTTATCAAAATACTTCTACTTAACAAAAATGCTTACAATTACATCCTCGTTCAGTTTCATCAACAATTCTACTCATATGCACCCGTATTCGTACTGGTACAATACACAGCTTTTAGATGTATGTACTATTGGTATATACACTCCAATGATTAGCTCTTAGCAGCCCATTTGAGTCACCTAACACATGTGGGAACCATAATTTGGCAACTAGCATGAAATATCTCATAAAATTACAAAAATATGAGTAATCATTCATGACTTATTTACAAGTAAACAAAATTACACATCCTTTATATCTAATCCATATACCAACGACCAAAAACACCTATAAACACTTTAATTCTTCAATTTTCTTCATCTAATTGATCTCTCTCAAGTTCTATCTTCAAGTTCTAAGTGTTCTTCATAAATTCTATAAGTTCTAGTTTCATAAAATCAAGAATACTTCCAAGTTTGCTAGCTTACTTCCAATCTTGTAAAGTGATCATCCAACCTCAAGAAATCTTTCTTATTTATAGTAAGATATCTTTCTAATACAATTTAATACTCATATTCAAACTTTGATTCAATTTCTATAACTATAACAATCTTATTTCGAGTGGAAATCTTACTTGAACTTGTTTTCGTGTCATGATTCTGCTTCAAGAACTTTCAAGCCATCCAAGGATCCTTTGAAGCTAGATCTATTTTTCTCATTTCCAGTAGGTTTACCTACTAAAATTAATGTAGTAATGATGTTCATAACATCAATCGATTCATACATATAAAACTATCTTATTCGAAGATTTAAACTTGTAATCACTAGAACATAGTTTAGTTAATTCTAAACTGGTTTGCAAATAAAGTTAATCCTTCTAACTTGACTTTTAAAATTAACTAAACACATGTTCTATATCTATACGATATGTTAACTTAATGATTTAAAACCTGAAAACACGAAAAACACCGTAAAACCGGACATACGCCGTCGTAGTAACACCGCGGGCTGTTTTGGGTTTGATAATTAAAAACTATGATAAACTTTGATTTAAAAGTTGTTCTAACGGGAAAATGATTTTTCTTATGAACATGAAACTATATCCAAAAATCATGGTTAAACTCAAAGTGGAAGTATGTTTTTCAAAATGGTCATCAAGATGTCGTTCTTTCGACTGAAATGACTACCTCTTATAAAAATGACTTGTAACTTATATTTCTGACTATAAACCTATAATTTTTTTGTTTAGATTCATAAAATAGAGTTCAATATGAAACCATAGCAATTTGATTCACTCAAAATGGATTTAAAACGAAGAAGTTATGGGTAAAACAAGATTGGATATTTTTTTGATTGTTGTAGCTACGGGAAATATTGTAACAATTCTATACAAATCATATCCTAGCTAACTTATATTGTATTATACATGTATGCTAATATATTATGTAATCTTGGGATACCATAGACACGAATACAATGTTTTGACATATCATATCGACCCATCTATATATATATTTCGGAACAACCATAGACACTCTATATGCAGTAATGTTGGAGTTAGTTATACAGGGTTCAGGTTGATTCCAAAATATTATATACTTTGAGTTGTGATCTAGCCTGAGGCTTGTATACACGAGGTCGTGGATTGATTCGAGATATTATATATTGCTTTATTGTAACACCCCATTTTTCTCCGTACATGATATATAGGTGTATTGTGTAGGTACGACTAGAGTTTGAAGGATTTGAGACGTGTTCGGGTGTTAAAGTCTTGTACGCGGGTGAAGGGATCAGGTCGAGTTTTGGGTCGCGGCGCGACAAGTGAGGCCGCGGCGCGGCATTCTATTGAAATTTAGATCAAAAGTTAGTTATAAAATGATCCCAGACTTAGTCAAATGTCGCGGCGCGACGAATTAGGCCGCGGCGCGGCATACAGTGCGAACTGGCACCGGATTCTTTTAATTTTAAATGAAGTTCAAGGGCAATTTGGTCATTTCACGTTTGAGCCATATTTGAGGCTTTAACCTCATCCACTCATTCATTTTCTTTATTTCATTTTCCTTTTCTTTCCATTTTTCTCTCAAAAACTCAAACACCCAATTGGATTCAAACGGATTTTGGAAAGGAAGAAGCGGGTTTTGATCTTTAGCGTAGTTGACAAGTTTGTTCTCCTCGTTCTTAGCTACACGGTAATACTAGTGGTAAGCTCTAACTCCGAATTTTATTTTCGTGTTCATCATTCAAATTTGAGGCTTTTGGCTTGTATGTTCATAGATGGAACCCATTTAGTTGTTAATTGGAGATTAACACCAAGATTCGGGTTTATATGTGTTAAAGGCGGGTTTTGGGTTGGTTAATGATTTAACCATGTTTAAGACTTGTAAATGGTGTACAATCACTAGCATTAGTGATTATTGGTGTTTTGGAGACTTTTAGGGTTTTCGTGGTTGACTAATTTTGACTAGAGTCAAAATTAGGGTTTGTTGATGATTATGACCCGAATGTCGATTCGATGAGGTTTATAAACTTAAAATGGATTAAGTTGAGGTATAAAACCGAGTTAAATATGTTTTGGTGTCAAAACTCGCTAACGGCGCGATGTTGACTCCTTTGGGTTAAAATTAGGGTTTATGGGCGATTTTGAGAATGATAAGTGTTTAACACTTGTGATTGGGTTTAATTGGCATATTAGGACCATTCTCACTTGCGCTAATGATTATTGGTTAGTTTAGGCACGATTTGTTCTTGGAAGTGCAATTGGGTCGAAATTGCACTAGGTGTAAATTGGGTTGGTTTGTAAATTCACCCTAATTGTGTTATTGTATTTGTGATAATGGAATAGGTACATTCCATCGGCGAGTTGCGGATTGTTGGAAGCATTCATCAAGGCGACAAGGTGAGTGTAAATATCCTATGTGCATATGTATGTGTAGGATGGGTGCGGGTCGGGTGAAGTGATTCTCGGCTATAGAGCTCACTTCACATATAGGTGGATTTGATGGACTTGTGTATGGGTCCAATTGGCACGGTTGTGCATTTTGGTTGACCACCTTTGGCGAAGTACACACTTTGGGTGTACGTTATCACACGTGGTTGTGAGTGGAATAAGTATACATGTATGTATATAATGTATTTATCTGTAGGAACGGATATGTGTTGTCCAAGTTAGTGATATATGTGTTGTACGCTGACGGGTTTAAGAACGGATATATGTTGTCCAATTTAGTGTTATATGTGTTGTACACTAATGATTTATGAATGGTTATGTGTTGTCCGATTTAGTGTTATATGTGTTGTACACTAACAATTTTATAAACAGATATGTGTTGTCCAAGGGTTAGTGATATATGTGTTGTGCACTAACGGTTGTTACGAACACCAATGGGAAATTCGAGTACCATTCCTTTGTATAATTGGTTAACCTTGGGCGGTTTTATGCTCTGTTATATATATATATTAATGTATTGTTGTGATGTAGCTAACCCTCCGGGTGTAGCTTATTGGCGTTTTTCACATCGTCGTTGGTGACTTACTTTATGGTTGTTGTTACTAGCTTGTTGCTTAGTGATTATATGGTATGATGAGCTTAGCTTGCCTTTATGCTTGGATGCTCCGGTATGCGGTATTTGGATATTTGTGTGGCGTGTCCATTTTATGCATATATATGTATGTAGTATATTCTCACTCACTAAGCATTAGCTTACCCTCTCGTTGTTGATATTTTTATAGGTTCGCATGCTTGGCGGCTCGGGTAAGCTTGGGGATTAGAGATCTTGGCTAGGTTGCTTAGAAGATCTTGCTTTTGTATTCGATTAGGATTTGGGTAGCGTAGTCCCAAATCACCATGCTCGGTTTTGTTGGAAACTAAACTAGTCGGGTCGTGTATGCCTGTTTGGACAATTAACTAATGTATTAAATGTTTTAAGGTTTATTAAACCTTCTATTGTATTAAAGATGTTTATGAAAACACAAATGGGACCTAAAGTATTATTTAACGCGTATTAAAAAGGAAAAAAAATTTATGGGCCGGTTTTAATACGGGTTGGGTCGTTATATTTATTTCTGTATATCTAACTGTGGACAACTAGTTGTAGGTTACTAACGAGGACAGCTGACTTAATAAACGTAAAACAGTAAAACGTATTAAAAATGTTGTAAATATATTTTGAACATACTTTGATATATATGTACATATTTTTTATAGGTTCATGAATCGACCAGTGGCCAAGTCTTACTTCTCGACGAAGTAAATCTGTGAAAGTGAGTTATAGTCCCACTTTTAAAATCTAATATTTTTGGGATGAGAATACATGCAGCTTTTTAAATGTTTTACAAAATAGACACAAGTACATGAAACTACTTTCTATAGTTGAACGATCGAAGCCGAATATGCCCCTTTTTACTTGGTAACCTAAGAATTAGTAAACCAGTCTACTAATTGATGCGAATCCTAAAGATAGATCTATTGGGCTCAACAAACTCCATCCGTTGTAGCGGATGCTTTAGTACTTTGAGTTTTTATATCATGTCCGATGGATGTCCCGGAATGATGGGGATATTCTTATATGCATCTTGTTAATGTCGGTTACCAGGTGTTCACCATATGAATGATTTTTATCTCTATGTATGGGATGTATATTGAAATATGAAATCTTGTGGTCTATTATTATGATTTGATAATATATAGGTTAAACATATAACTCACCAACATTTTTGTTGACATTTTAAGCATGTTTATTCTCAGGTGATTATTAAGAGCTTTCGCTGTTGCATACTAAAATAAGGACAAGATTTGGAGTCCATGCTTATATGATATTATGTAAAAACTGCATTCAAGAAACTTATTTTTGATGTAATATATTCTTATTATAAACCATTATGTAATGGTCGTGTGCAAACAGTATATTTTAGATTATCATTATTTGATAATCTACGTAATGCTTTTTAAACCTTTATCGATAAAATAAAGGTTATGGTTGTTTTAAAAATGAATGCAGTCTTTGAAAAACGTCTCATATAGAGGTCAAAACCTCGCGACGAAATCAATTAATATGGAACGTTTATAATCAATATGAACGGGACATTTCATTATTGTCCCTGCTGATACAGAAGGACGTTTTTGTACCTTTATGCACTTTGATGATCTTATCACGATTAAATTTTCTGCTCATCACATCAACATACTTACTCCTGAAGAAGTGATCAGATAGCTCTTTTGTTCTTTCAGTCTCTATAGGAGTTTCAATAGGTACCTTGTCAGCAAATTCCAGTTCATCCAATGCCTTGTCCTGAGCTTTGACTATGGCTTTTGCTAACTTGAGAGATTCAGCCTCTTGCTTTCTGTCAGCAGCCAATTTAGCTTCTTCTTCCCTGAGCCTCAGCCTTTCAGCATACTCAGCATCATCCCTTCTTTGTTGTTCAAGCTGAACACTTGTAAGATAGTCATTAACAGTGATGTTCAGAGATTTTGTTGTTGCCATTAATTGCCTGCCTTCATCAGTTGTTAAGGCATCACAATATTGCTTTAAATCCATGTCCAGCTGCAAAGCCTCATAAAAGAGGGATTTCTCTTCATCAGTGTGAAGCCTTTGACCACTGTTGTATAAGTACACACCAATATCAATGCCGAGCTCCAAGGCATTAATGTAGAATTATTGGTCAAGAGGATGATACGGCAGTCTGATATGGCGTATTCTTTCTGGTATTCCTGCTACTCTTTGTTCTAGCAGTTTAGGAACAGTGATCTCAAGTATGTAAGCCTCCCTTTCATCTGGATTAATTTTTCTGATGTCAGGCTTACTCTTTGCAGCTGAGTCATCTTCCCAAGTGGTATGCTTATCATTCTTCTTGGGGGAAGATGGAGGATATACAAAAGGTGATTCTGCTGTGCCAGAAGGACCCACTGGTTCAAAGTTAATACGTTCATCCAGTGTCCTGTCAAAATAAGCAAGAGTCCGTGCAGGTATTGGTGATTGAATGAAAGTTGAACTACCCCTGCCCCAGACTGTGAAATTAGCAGCAACATAATTAGTATCATCATTAGCTCCCAGCCCATCTACCTTAGCTGGGTCTTCAGATCTTGTTTCACCCAGCAGCACACTTCTGGCTGGGTCTTCTATCACAGCCCTCCTTGCTGTGTCTTCAGTACCAGCTGACTGATTAGTATCAGCTGGTATAACTGTCGCAGTACCTTCACCAGCTGCCGCAAATAAGGGCTCTTTCCTTAGGGGCAGGTTGTCCCTAGGGGCAGATTTTACCCTTTGTTTATCAATAGGCTTGGGTTCAGCTAGTGGTTCTTGTGTTGATATTGGTTCTTTTGGAGGCAGAAAGGGAGTGATTGCAAGATACTCCCCCTCAGTAGCAGACATATCTGTCTCTACTGGTTTCTCTTCATCATCATCAAGGTTGATGAACTCTGCTGGTTTTTGTGGTGCAGCTGGCTGAGCAGAAGATGCAGGTCGAGAAGATTGGCTGATTTTCAACATAGCATCCAGCCATTTCATAAACACATCAGCTCTTTCTCCTCCTGACCTGTTCGAATCCAAATATCTTTGCATCTCTTCAGGTGTCATCTTTTTTATTCTATATGCTCGCTCATCATACAGCTTTTCCTTCTTTCTATCATACTTCACCATGAACTTAGCATTTCTTTTTAAAGCATCCCTCTTATATTTGTCTATGCTGAGCAGTCCATCATGAATATCAAGCTTTTCAGGATTAAGGCTCCTTCTATGCTCTATTTTATGTCTTTTTCGAGCAGTAAAGGCCTCAAATTTAGCATTGAAGGCATCATTTAAATCATGCTGTCTCTTCTGATGCCTCTCCATTTTTCTTTTCATCTTTCTTTCAATGGTTTGAGAGACAACAAAATATTCAGCTACAGCCAGTTCAGAAACATCACTGGGCTTATTGCCAGAACCAATATCATTTACAGATGTGGCAGGCATACTGGGTTGAGATTCACCAGCAGCCTTCACACCTGCTTCAGTATGAGCGTTGCTGGGCTTAGGGCCAGTTCCTTGATCAGCACCATCACCATCACCATCACCATCACCATCTCTCCTTTGCTGTTTAGGAGCATTCTCATGCTCATCTCTTTGACGACCCAGAAAATTTCGACTAATTTTAAATCAAACTCTCGATATGATTTAATATTTTTGACACGATAAGCAAAGTCTATAATGTTGAGTCTCAAAAATTTTGAACTGTTTTCATTGTAATACCCCGTCAGAATCTACTAACGGAATATTAACTCCTGGTCCCACAGTTTAGCGGTCACGCCCTCTATATGAGACGTTTCCGAAAAGTATTCGCATTAATTATCAAATCAAGTCATTTATTAAAGAAAATGTAACTGGAAAACATTTGACATAAACGACTAATGTATATGAACCCAAATCATCTCGAATAAAATAGTTTTAATTCGAATATTTGTTCTTGAAATAAAACGATAAAATATGCTGGACACCGTCCAGTTCTAGCAGCAAACAACATAATCACTTCAGTTAGGTGGAATCACTTCCTCTAAGTACCTGAGATGAAACATGCAAAACGTCAACGAAAAACGTTGAGTGAAACTACAGGTTTAGTAAATCATTTCGTGAGTTAGGCCACAAGATTTTCTTAGAAAACATCATAGGAAAAGTATACATTATCATGAGCACTTGATTATAAAGCTTTAACCTTTGCGTAATCCGAGCACACGTCTTTAGTTTACCCTTTTATTGCGCTACACCGATCAAGTGTATGAGTAACAACAAAATAGACGCATGTCAGGTTTAGGCGAGGTTTGTCAAACCTAACGGTACCGTCCCTATAAGTCTAGCTTACAAAGTAACTAATATAATCAAGCTAAGGAATTTTTGATCTGAACTCATATGTATATTCTTTGTAAGTTACTTGTTCCTAATATGTAAAACATTTGGAAAAAAGCGTGCATCTCATCCCTGTAAAAATGTATTAGGGACTGTAGACTCACCTTAGCAAAAGCACTTGTAATTTCTTAGCAAAACGTAAAGTTGTTGAACAATCTCGACTGACCAATGCAACCTAAATAAGTAAATCATCTTAAGTATACACTTATAGGTCAAACCATGTCAAACCATAGTGTACGCAAAGTCCTAGTGCTCGGACTGACTCAACGAACAAGTAAAAGTGAACTAATCCAAGCAAGTCAACCAAAGTCAAACCAAAAGTCAACTCGGTCAAAGTGGTCAACTAAATTCAAACATCTCAGTAGGTCATGCAAACATGATCAATAAGTCAAATCTAGGTCAAGTATCACTTTACGAGTTATAATTAAGCATATTGCACTTTTGCACCTTAAAGCACGCCTTGGAAACTCGTACGTCGTAGAAAGATCCAACTATATCTCATAGCACATAAATCATTAAATCATGAAAAACTCTAGATCTTAACTACACTTAAAATCGATTCCAAAAAGTCCGGCCAAAGCCTCATACGATAAATAAAAGTCAGGAGTCAGAAGGGGTCTAATTACGGTTTACTAAATCAGTTTCAGCACGCGCATCAGTTTTGAAATATTTCTCAGAAAATATAGAAAATAGATTTTGATAAACGGCCAATTGGAGTCATCTCAAAACATCTCAAAATTTTAGTGATAAAATAATCAAAAACATTGATTTAGCCAATTTGTACAGTTTTGCAAACATTTACAGACTCATCAGTTTTGTTCATCAAACAGACATATCATTTAGACAAGCATATATCTCATGGAAAATCATGTTCTCGCAAGTTCACATACAAATGAAACATGCCAAGTAACATATATACTAACATATTTCAGAAGATCAAAGTCTTAATCAACTCCTAGTTCACTCTAGCAATTTTTATGTAACTTTGAAAAACGATTCAGCTCACTTTAAAAACTAAATCTTCGTTTTGACATAACGGGAGCATTACATAACCTTTTGATGCAAATTTTAAGTCTAAATTGCATAACTTTTCACAAGGAATACAGTAGTACACTTTATATAAGCTAAAACACAAAGCATGCAACTCATAAAATTCGGATTATGCACATAACCTAGTCAAATCTTCGATTAAGCATATCTTAAGCATACGATAACGAAATCACGCAAAATCGGAGTCTAAAATTAATAACTTTTCGATATATTTCTATTTAAACATATTACAAGATCAGATATCATGTCAATTAAATCAGATCAACAAGAAACAAATTCATTTTCCGTACATACAACGTTAATTACGCAATCAAACGATAAATAACAACGCTAGACCCCACTAATTGAGCACTAGACTTGATTACACTATGTAATTGAACAAAAACTGAATAAATAAAATTAGGGTTACTAGTTATACCTTAAAATATCAAATTGTTCACACAATCGCGTAGAGAACGATAAGGGGATCAACGTTGATGCACGAGACTTTGTTAAATTCCAAGCTTTGATGGTGGTTTTGTGGTGGTGAAGGGCGAAGACACAAAGGGGGGAGGGGAGAGCAAATAATCGGCTAAAAAAATAAAGGGGAGGGTTTATGGGATTAAGCTTCTATTTATAGTTAGGTTTAGGGCCTTAATTTAATCCCTAATTAAACATAAGCCCAAAGTTTAGTCCATAAGGGGTATGTGGGGGAGGGTTCGTCCGAATGGCCCACCTAGGGGTGTCCTGGGCTCATTTTGCTTATTTACTTGAATGCGCGTGGTCCGTTTCGCATGCCGTTAACCGTAACGGGTCTCCGGAACGTTAACTAGTCGTTGAAATAAAATCACCGGATTTAATTCATTAAATAAATAATAAATTAAATTAGTTTTTCTTAAAGTTAATAATTATTGAAAATAATTATTTTGTCACTTTTTTGAGTTCCGTAAACTAAAAAGCTTTTAAGGCGATTAACTTAATCGTAACGTTTTCTAGTTATTTCACCTTCCGAAATAAATTTATAAATTAATATAACCTATTAATTCAAGAATCCCTCTAATAAGCATGTATTTAATTCTATTAAACACACAAGTCTAAGTAAACACCGTTAAATACTTAACGGACAAGTAACGATAGTAAACAGAAAAAGTCGGGTTGTTACATTACCCACCTGTTAAGAAAAATTTCGTCCTAAAATTTTAGTGCTCATCCGCCGTAGTCGTCTCCTCGGGAAACAGTTGCGGATACTTAAGTCTCATCTGATTTTCACGTTCCCACGTGAATTCTGGTCCTCTACGGGCATTCCATCTAACCTTAACAAGCTGAATTCTGCTTTGTTTTAGTTGCTTAACCTCGTGATCCATAATCTCAACAGGTTCTTCGATGAAATTAATCTTAGGATCAACTTGCACTTCATCTAAAGGAATTACCAAACTTTTGTTTGATAAACAGTTCTTCAAATTGGAAACATGAAACATATCGTGAATCTCACTGAGTTCTTGCGGTAGCTTCAGTCTATACGCTACTGGACCAATTCTTTCGGTAATCTCAAATGGTCCAATATACCTCGAACTTAACTTTCCTCTCTTGCCAAAACGTACTACACCCTTCCAGGGTGATACCTTGAGCATAACTTTGTCTCCAACCTGAAATTCCAAATGTTTCCTTCTAATATCGGCATAACTCTTTTGACGATCTCGCGCTATTTTCATTCTCTTTCGTATCTGCGTGATCTTCTCTGTCGTTTCGTGTACAATCTCAGGACCAGTTAACTGACTATCTCCTAACTCAGTCCAACATATAGGTGATCTGCACTTTCTGCCATACAGTGCTTCAAAAGGCGCTGCCTTTATACTTGCGTGATAACTATTGTTGTAAGAAAACTCTACTAACGGTAAATGTCTATCCCATCCAATTCCAAAGTCAATAGCACATGCCCTTAACATGTCTTCTAATGTCTGAATGGTTCTCTCACTTTGGTCATCAGTCTGTGGATGGTATGCTGTACACATATCTAAGCGAGTTCTCATGGCCTCATGCATAGCTTGCCAGAATCTAGATGTAAATCTACTATCTCTGTCGTAAATAATGGATAGCGGCACTCCATGTCGAGAAACTACTTCCTTTATGTAGATCTGTGCCAACCTCTCCATCTTATCCGTTTCCTTAATCGGTAGAAAATGAGCAGACTTCGTAAGCCGATCAACGATAACCCAAATCGTATCTTAACCTCCTAATTTTTTAGGCAACTTAGTGACAAAATCCATTGTAATATTCTCTCACTTCCATTGTGGAATCTCTAGCTTTGTCAACAATCCTGACGGTTTCTGATGCTATGCCTTAACTTTAGCACATGTCAAGCACTTATCAACATAAGTAGCGATATCAGCTTTCATATTAGGCCACCAATACAGTGCCTTAAGATCTTAGTACATCTTGTCGGATCCATGGTGAATAGAATACATTGTCTTGTATGCCTCTTCTAGCACTAGTTCCCTTAATCCGCCAAACTTCGGTACCCAAATTCTGTCGATAAAATATCGAGTTCCATCATCTCGAGTAATGAACTTCTTATCGATTCCTCGAAGTGATTCGTTAGCAACATTCTCTTCTTTCAATGTCACTAACTGTGTGTCATGTACCTGAGAAGTAAGGTTTCTTCGAATAGTCAAGTTCAATGCTCTAAATTGAATAGGCTTAACTCTCTCCTTCCTTCTCAAAGAATCTGCCACTACATTAGCCTTACCAGGATGGTAGCTAATGTCACAGTCGTAGTTGTTCAATAGTTCAATCCAATGCCTTTGTCTCATATTAAGCTGTTTCTGATCGAAAATATGCCGCAAACTCTTGTGATCCGTGAATACAGTAAACTTAGTACCATACAGATAGTGTCTCCACATCTTCAATGCAAAGACTATAGCACCAAGTTCTAAATCGTGAGTCGTATAGTTCAACTCATGTATCTTCAACTGTCGCAATCCATAAGCAATCACCTTCGTACGCTATATCAACACGCAACCAAAACCCTGTCGTGAAGCGTCGCAGTAAACCACGAAATCCTCGGTTCCTTCGAGTAAAGACAAAATTGGTGCAGTCGTTAACTTCTCTTTTAACAACTGAAATGCAGCTTCATGCAACTCTGTCCATTCATACTTCTTACCCTTATGAGTCAATGCTGTTAACGGTCGGGCAATAGTAGAAAATCCCTCAATGAATCTTCTATAATAATCGGCGAGACCTAAGAATTGTCGTATCTGCGTTGGCGACTTAGGAGTCTCCCATTTCTGAACTGTCTCTATCTTCGCAGGATCAACTTGGATACCATTGACACCTACGATATGACCCAAAAATTGCACTTCTTGCAGTCAAAAGTCACATTTCAAAAATTTCGCGTACAACTGCTCCTTCCTGAGCATCTCTAGTAACAAACGGAGATGTTGTTCATGTTCCTTCTCATTCTTGGAGTATACTAGAATATCATCGATGAACACAATAACAAACTTATCTAGATATGGCTTACACACACGGTTCATGAGATCCATGAACACAGCCGAGCGTTCATCAATCCAAACGGCATTACAGTAAATTTATGATGACCATAGCGTGTCCTAAATGCTGTCTTCGGTATATCTGCCTCTTTCACTCTTATCTGATGATAACCTGATCTTAGATCGATCTTAGAGTAACACGCATCCTTGCATTGATCAAACAAATCATCAATTCTCGGTAACGGATATCTATTCTTGATAGTTAACTTATTCAACTCCCTGTAATCAATACAGAGTCTCATAGATCCATCCTTCTTCTTCACAAACAGTACTGGAGCTCTATCTCTGAAGTTCTTGGCCATGTAGCACGCCCTCTAGCACCTTACATAAATCAGAGCATTGCGACCCTGATGTTCTTCCCCATGGGGAGCACTTCGACGCAGAATAGCATAACATGCTAGTTCCAATATTAAACAAGGCTATAATCAAATATACTAGCAACGAGTAGTGATGCATAGTAAATAATATTAAATCATAGTGATTTTAGTAGGACTAATGATACATAGCGTTTAGTAGTAGTAGTAGTAGTAAGGACAATGTACACTAGTAGCATTATCACTAATTAACATTAGTAGTAGCAACACTAAGCATGATCAATCATTAATAAACCCAACACTTAATGTAATAAAAATCTCGTTCAAACATCATGCATAACCAACGAAAGTAACATATCTCAAATGTCATAAGTAAAACCACATAAGTAAAACCACATCTAGCAATGTATGTGCGAATATCAAATAATAAACAATGATATTCAAATAGTATTCAATAGCATGGAACAAGTCTAAACAAGCGATCTCTATTTGCGTTTTTGAAGCTCCTTCAACAAATATTCGACCATCTTCTCCAAGTTTTCGACTCGCAACATGAGGTCACTAGGGTTGTTGTCATTAGCTGCAGCAGTGGAGGTAGTAGGTTTAGAAGTAGATGTAGAAGCATCATAGGGATGAAAATGGCGACACATCTCCAGTGACTGGTTATCATAGCGAAAACTCTTGTAAAATGGGTTTCTAGCTCGAGCAGGTCCTTTCGGTATCCTACGGTGGCCTCTCGGTCCGTAGGAGTTAACATAGTCGGGATTAACAAAAGGTGACTGGGGTGAATCAGGTAAGTCAGGTTTGGATTCGGATTCGAGTTCTGAGTCTTCCTCGGGATCCTCTTCCGGTTCTTTTCCCTTGGGCTCATCCTCGTACTCAGTTTCCATTTCGGGTTCTGACTCCGTATCATCTACAAACTCGAGTATCGTATTTCCTTGCCCTTGCACGATTTACTCGGATTCCGTGTCAGAGTCGGTAAGAATAATAGGATTGGAAGAAATCATCTAGCACTCAAAGAAAACACAAAGTTAATTCATATAGTAATCATGTCATTATAGAAATCAAGTAGCTTAGCAATTAGTTTAACTAGGGTTCATGTAACTTAACAAGTTTAAGGTTACAGTCTAGACTCAATAGATGTCCTAACGTTCGACTCTCTAATGCAGCCTAGTCCTAGGTAACCGATATACTCTGATACCAAATGTAATACCCCGTCAGAATCCACTAACGGAATATTAACTCTTGGTCCCACAGTTTAGCGGTCACGCCCTCTATATGAGACGTTTTCGAAAAGTATTCGCATTAATTATCAAATCAAGTCATTTATTAAAGAAAATGTAACTGGAAAACGTTTGACATAAATGACTAATATATATGAACCCAAACATCTCGAATAAAATAGTTTTAATGCGAATATTTGTTCTTAAAATAAAACGATAAAATATGCTGGATGCCTTCCAGTTCTAGCAGCAAACAGCATAATCACTTCAGTTAAGCGGAAGCACTACCTCTAAGTAACTGAGATGAAACATGCAAAACGTCAACAAAAAACTTTGAGTGAAACTACAGGTTTAGTAAATCATTTCGTAAGTTAGGCCACAAGATTTTCTTAGAAAACATCATAGGAAATGTATACATTATCATGAGCACTTGATTATAAAGCTTTAACCTTTGCGTGAGCCGAGCACATGTCTTTAGTTTACCCTATCATTGCGCTACACCGATCAAGTATATGAGTAACAAAAAAATAGACGCCTGTCATTGTAACGACCCGGATTTTTCCGACTACTTGATTATACTATTTACATGATTTAATTATTCCGACTTGATAAGCAATGAATTTTAATAAGTTTTGAACCTCCGGAAAGAGTTTTACACAAGCTTTTGCTCACCCTTTTATTCCGACAATTCACGAACGTCATAACTTGATTTAATTATTTAATTGTTTAATTATTGTGTATATATATGGATTTATATATATTTAACTTGAAAATATGATAATTAAATATCTCATTATGTATATTAACAAAGTATTATATATATTTTCATAATACTAATTTAAAGAGTTTTTGAACAATATATATGTTACTATTTAAACGATGTAATTAACTTATGTTAAAATATATTTACATATAATGTATTATGAGTGTAAATACATCCTTAAAAGTATTGAATACACTTTATAATATACCAATACATATAAAGGATAGCTATACTAGTATTTTCGTTCAATTTTCTCAAGAATTCTACTCGCATTCATACGGTATTTTTACCCGTATTATACACAGCTTCTAGAAGTATTTACTATTGGTAAATATCAATAGAAATATGCAATTATTTGTGTAATATGTCATTCATGACCTAATCAATTTAATATGTCATTCATGACTTAATACATTTTAAATTATCTTAGATATTTTTACTAAAAACTAAATTTTCAAGCCTATAAATAAGCACCATTTCTAACTCATTTTTACACATTCATTTTCCAAATTTTACTTCTAATTTTCACACACACTTGCAAGAACTCTCTCAAGTTTTGTTCTACTACTTCTTTCAAGCATATTTACATTCTAAACTTGAGGTAAAAACTCTACTTCAACTCTTGTTCAATTCATATGTTTATAACTATCTATATAAGAGTTTATAAACTAGAAAATAGTTTAGTTAATTCTAAACTTGTTCGCAAACAAAGTTAATCCTTCTAACTTGACTTTTAAAAACAACTTAACACATGTTTTATATGTATATGATATACTAACTTAATGAGTTAAAACTTGGAAACACGAAGAACACCGTAAAACCGGACATACGTGGGTTGGATAATTAAAAACTATCATAATCTTTGATTTAAAAGTTGTTCTTCTCGGAAAATGATATTTCATATGAACATGATACCATATCCAAAAAATCATGGTTAAACTCAAAATTGAAGTATGTTTTTCAAAATGGTCATCAAGATGTCGTTCTTTTGACGGAAATGACTACCTCTTTTAAATATGGATTATAACTTGTAACTCTGACTATAAACCACCACTTTTTCAGTTTAGTTTCACAAATAATAGTTCGTTATGAAACCATAGCAATTTGATTCACTCAAAACGGATTTATAACGAAGAAATTATGGGCAAAACAATATTAGTTAAAAATGGATAATTTGATTACGGGATTAATTCATTAAAATCTATACTAACCATATTCTAGCTAACTTTTTTTTGTATTATACATGTATTCTAACATGTCATGGTTACACAATACATCAGATAAATCAAAAGACACCACATACACAATACGTGTAACTACAATAGTAGTATTGTGGGTCATGATTGAGTCTTATACAACACGTGTATACTATGTGCTACTAATTGTGGACTACTAACTGTGGACTACTAATTGTGGACTACTAACGTTGGACTGCTAACTTGACAACTTAAACAATCACACGTGATTGAAAATATAAACTTAAACAATCACACGTGATTGAAAATATGAACTTAAACAATCACATGTGATTGAAGATATGATATGAATAATAATTGTATTACATTTTGATATACATATATATTTGTTACAGGATCATGAATCCAAGGACGACGGCCATATTTTTAATAAGTTGAAAACTTATTATTAATATTCTTTTAATACCGTGAGTATATAGTCCAATTTTTAAACTCTACAAATATTTTGTGATGAGAATACATGAATTTTATGTTTTACGCCATAGACACAAGTACTTCAAATATATTCTACATTGAGTTATACCATTTTGCATATCTTCCCTAATAGCTTGGTAACTAATATTTACATGTTGTAAGAACATGTAAGCGCGAATCCTATTGATAGATCTATCAGGTTTGACAACCCCAACCGGGCTAGTCGCTCTAGTATCGTAAACGGTTGCATAGTACTTCATTTTTACTACACTTGGTGCAGTGTAGGGAGATTTCATAATAAAGGGAATATGCTACATTAATGGTTAAGTATGATTACCGAAACGCTCAACAACTTATAGAATACTTTTATACACTTGCGAGTGTACATATATTTATAACTATGAAATCTTGTGGTCTATATTTATATCAATGATAGCTTTAAACCTATATATCTCACCAACCTTTGTGTTGACTGTTTAAACATGTTTATTCTCAGGTCCTTAAGAAATTCTTTCGCTGTTGCATTATCTGAGCAAGCTTTGCATGGAGTCTCATGCTTTTAATTAAATAAAGTGTTGCATTTAATAAAATCTTTGTCATGTATTATATTCGACTGTTATGTCACGTATGTAGTATTTGGAAACCGATGTATTATGGGGATTATTTCTTAAATAATTGCCCACTTGTTTAAAACATGCATTATGTATAATAATAGTGTGCTTTTTATGAAACGAATGCAATATTTTCTAAAACGTATCATATAGAGGTCAAATACCTCGCTATGGGACCAATGAATAACGTACCACATTTATAGTATTATGGACGGGTCGTTTTAGTTGGTATCAGAGCGGTGGTCTTAGCGAACCAGGTCTTGCATTAGTGTGTCTAACTGATAGTTGTTAGGATGCATTAGTGAGTCTGGACTTCGGCCATGTCTACATGTCAAAAGTTTTGCTTATCATTTCTTGTCAGAAATTACTAGCTAATCATTCTTAGTCTAGGCACATCTTACTGCATTGATTGCATGAATGGTGTATAGACAAAATTCATATCTTAGTATATCTGTTAAATCATATCTTAGCGTATCTGTTACTGTAAACTTTGTCTGACATATTCCGTAAATTCCTCCGTAATCTACGAAATATTTTCTTCTATATATATATATAGATATTCTATGTAATTATAATACCATCCGATAGTCGGAAATCATTTCATATAAAAAAAAAATCCTTTATTCAATCGTACGAAATGGAACTCGCCACTAGTACAAGTCCCTCGGATTCC
This sequence comes from Rutidosis leptorrhynchoides, assembly GCF_046630445.1. NCBI lineage: Eukaryota > Viridiplantae > Streptophyta > Magnoliopsida > Asterales > Asteraceae > Rutidosis > Rutidosis leptorrhynchoides. The sequence continues at coordinate 61,700,353 of NC_092342.1, forward strand.
GATATGGAGTTTCACTCGAGCTCCGAAACCAGTGTGACTGGAATGGATTAACCAATTAGCCATCATCTATTCTGGATGAATTGGGGATGGGTTCGCAGTCTACTTAATCATTGGAGACAAGAAGAAGGTGATCTCTTCCATCCACCACATTTCCCTCTTGGCGAAGAACCAGAAGCACTTACCAGTGAACCTGTCCGAAACACCATTTTCTCTCACATTTCCAGAGTATCTCGTCACGATTATATACTATCTAAAATTCTAGATCTTATTCATCTGCTCGTCCGAACTGAAATCATCCCGGTGTAATAGAAGAAGTCAACGAGCTTCGCACTCGGGTAGTGGATTTTAAAAATATGGTGCAAAGGTTACAAGCACCAGCAGCATCACCGGCATTAACAGTACCACCATCAGCAACATCAACAGTACCATTACCACCATCAACAACAACATTCACATCCCATACCTCAACGTCACAATCTATACATCGAGCATCAACGTCATACGCACCGTAGATACCAAGGAGTACCAACAACAATAACCGATGAAGTATTGATTCATGACTTCATTGGAGAAACATTCTGCGGTGATTATGTAATCTCTAAAGTCTTAGAGATTATCTATTCCAGCCTTAACCATAAATCAGATGAGTGGACCGAAATGATAGAAGGAAGAATAGAAACCCTGACAAGAATGGTGCGTGGTTTACAAGATAGACTTGTTATACAAGCACCACCAGTAGTACCACCAGCATCACCATCAGTATCACCAACACCGGCAAAATCTGTAGCACTACAAGCTCCGCCAATTCCATAATCATCAACAACATCACAAATCAACAGCGCGTATATTGTATCAACGAGTTATGAAGTATTAACTCATTTCCCCTGAAGAAATTATATGTTTATTTTATATATATATATGAATTTTGAGATCAAAATAAATCTTTTCGTACTAAGCTATTATGTATGAATTGAAAAAGAGTAGATACTACTCGGTTAAATTCATATTAATATTCTATTATGTACATCCGTCGTTAACAACTTAACCATCGTTAACTACAATCTATGTTTCAATTCAATGAATTCCATTTCATAATAAACCAAGTTTATTATTCAATTACATGTTTGATTTTACACTTTCATCTTCGATGTACTCGAAACTTTCTGAAAAATATCATTTGTGCTTTACGAAATTCACAAGAACACCACTAACATCAACATCATTCACTGAAGAAATGTCAATAAGAATAAATAATGAAGTATTGACTACATTAGTGAAATACTCCGTGAAGATTATGTAATCTCTAATGTTTTAGAGATTATTCATTTCTAGTTCCAGCTGAAAATCAAATGAGTTTAATATTATATTAACTCATTAAATCTATGTTACATCTGCAGAAAATATACATATATATATTTTCATAAAGGCTGTAATAAAAGTTCTCTTGTACAAAATATTACTTGTGAAACTTTTAACGGGTAGGTAATACTCGAGAGATATATAAATTCACAATTAATATGTTACATTCTTATATTCTGATTCAGCAAATCATTAACTATACTCACTACTTTCACAACGATATACATTCTTTTTTAGAAATAAAAACAACCATTCTCATCCAAATTTGATTACATATTCTGATTTTGACAAATCAAAATTTAAGTCAAGATTTAACAGAAGACATCACTCTTAGATCCCTACAGTTTTCAAAGCTATACTTTGACTTCAAAACTGTGATAGAACATCACATCTATTCATAAAACTCAGAAAAATATTCATGTCGTCCAAAACTCTAGAACATCATATGTATATTGACGATTACAATCTGCGTTTAAACCCTTCATGAGTCTTGAAAACACCTCAATTAAGAAACAATCGAGAAGATGATCCAACCACACGTTATCTATGAAAAGACGAATTTATGCATACAGTCATACACCTGGAAAACTCCCGGAACCCAAGTAGAAGTTTAACACGTATCCGTGTCAGATCCTTTGGCATTTATTACCAAAAATAACTTTTCAATCCTTTTTCAAAGTACACAGTTTTGTCACAGCTCCAGCAAATCAACTTCAATTTTTCATTCGAATAAGCCTTATTATAATGATTACCCCTTCATCATTGTTACCGGGGAACCTTTTATATCTCGCCACATTTGCAGTAAACTTACCAACAACTTCATTGATCTTTGACCTTCCGAAAAATCACTATACTCATTGAAACTGTATCATGTACTCATCCACATCTTGTAACAATAATTTCCATACCAACTACCAGGAATCAGCAATCAGTATTTCGAATCTCGCAACGTTTCTACATCAACAGTTATATGCATACATATAACAATTATCTCTTAGAATTATGATCTTCCATTCTGAAATCCTTAAAAGCGCCCAACCTACGAATCAGTTCTCGAAATTTTGAAAAATGCCGATGAAGCAGCAAAAACTGTAAATGACCTTAACAGCCAAAAGTTTGATGATAAAGAATAGTGCGTTGGCAAAGCTCAGAAAAGAGAAGGTTTGGAACTGGAAAACGGATTGAGCAAATCATGAAGGAGGCTGTGGACAAATCACAAAGACTAAACCTATCTTCAAAGAATCCAAATGATTCAGTGTCTGCTAAAGTCATTAACGAATACCTTGCTCCTGACTCTAAACCTTTGCGGACAAATCTTCTTCATCACCTTTCGATCTTAGAAATTCTAAGATATCATCGTATCTTTCATTATAAATATCCTCGATATTTCTGAAGATATTTTCGTAACTATTATTATCTGAAATTATTCATTTCTGCATGCTATATGTGTTATATCATAAAAGAAACTGTTTTAGTTTCTAAATTCTGAAGAAGAACAAAATTCTAATTTAAAATATGAATGTTTTTGAAGTAGTGTTAAGGACTGAAGCATGAGTTAGTATATTATAATGACACTTGATCAAAGTGATTATATTACAGTAAGTCATGCTGAATTTCTAATGAAACATGATGATTTACAGACCATACCATCATCATGTGCCATGTTACATAACTTTTTCATTCTATTTAACCTCTAGAATTATCAAGAAAATATTTTTCTTGATGATTCGGTCTTTTCCGTAATTTTCTGGTAATTTAACAAGTCAGATCGTGCTATTACCATTTCTTTCTTAGAACATTAGTATTGTTCATCCGAAGCTTCATACCTACGAATTCTAGACCATTACTCGCTTGACTTGAAGTTGGGAAGAGGAGACAAAAGCATGGAACTCTTAAATATAAAAGAAAATATAAAGCCCAACAACAATACATAAATTACAAACCGTGCATATCAATACGTATTGCAACGTAAAGGAACGGGAGAATTAAAAACTATATAACCCCAAGGTAATAGTAAAAGTAAATAAATTCCTCCGGTGGTAGATGAAAAAGAAGAATGACAGATATGAAAGTTAGGAGTATATCAAGAATCAGAACTGGATGGAGCATATTGACGAATGTTTTAGAAGTATGAATTAAGGAAGAAAGTATAGAACATGAGAGATGTGGAAATAAGGAAACGAAGGGGGGTGTTAATTTATAGCGAAATATCAGACATAGCAATCAAGGCAGATTACGCACCTAATCGAAGAAAATTCTAATTTCCTTAATTACCGAAGAATCAAATCTTATTAAGATTACAAAGATTTTCTTTAATCCGGAAATCAACCGTGACGACGTCAAAAGTAAGACGAATCTTACTTTTCTCATTTCACTATTTTGCGATAGCTTCACTCATACACTTCACATAATCGAATTGTTTTATCCATATTACTCACTGATGAAAAAACTCTAATTTTCAACTCGTATTCGTCATGAAAACATACTTATTGTCAGCCATAACGATCTCGATCAAATTTCGGGACAAAATTTCTTTAACGGGTAGGTACTGTAACGACCCGGATTTTTCCGACTACTTGATTATACTATTTAAATGATTTAATTATTTCGACTTGATAAGCAATGAATTTTAATAAGTCTTGAACCTCCGGAAAGAGTTTTACACAAGATTTTGGTCACCCTTTTATTCCGACGATTCACGAACGTCATAACTTGATTTAATTGTTTAATTATTGTGTATATATATGGATTTATATATATTTAACTTGAAAATATGATAATTAAATATCTCATTATGTATATTAACAAAGTATTATATATATTTTCATACTACTAATTTAAAGAGTTTTTGAACAATATATATGTTACTATTTAAACGACGTAATTAACTTATGTTAAAATATATTTACATATAATGTATTACGAGTGTAAATACATCCTTACAAGTATTTAATACACTTTATAATATACCAATACATATAAAGGATAGCTATACTAGTATTTTCGTTCAATTTCCTCAAGAATTCTACTCGCATTCCTACGGTATTTTTACCCGTATTATACACAGCTTCTAGAAGTATTTACTATTGGTATATACCAATAGAAATCTGAAATTATTTGTGTAATATGTCATCCATGACCTAATAAATTTAATATGTCATCCATGACTTAATACATTCTAACTTATCTTAGATATTTTCACTAAAAACCAAATTTTCAAGCCTATAAATAAGCACCATTTCTAACTCATTTTTACACATTCATTTTCCAAATTTTACTTCCAATTTTCACACACACTTGCAAGAACTCTCTCAAGTTTTGTTCTACTACTTCTTTCCAGCAACTTTATATTCTAAACTTGAGGGAAAAACTCTACTTCAACTCTTGTTCAATTCATATGTTTATAACTATCTATATAAGAGTTTATAAACTACAACATAGTTTAGTTAATGCTAAACTTGTTCGCAAACAAAGTTAATCCTTCTAACTTGACTTTTAAAAACAACTTAACACATGTTTTATATCTCTATGATATACTAACTTAATGAGTTAAAACTTGGAAACACGAAGAACACCGTAAAACCGGACATACGCCGTCGTAGTAAAACCGGGGGCTGTTTTGGGTTGGATAATTAAAAACTATCATAATATTTGATTTAAAAGTTGTTCTTCTGGGAAAATGATATTTCATATGAACATGATACTATATCCAAAAATCATGGTTAAACTCAAAATTGAAGTATGTTTTTCAAAATGGTCATCAAGATGTCGTTCTTTCGACGGAAATGACTACCTCTTTCAAATATGTATTATAACTTGTAACTCCGACTATAAACCACCAATTTTTTAGTTTAGTTTCACAAATTACAGTTCGTTATGAAACCATAGCAATTTGATTCACTCAAAACGGATTTATAACGAAGAAATTATGGGCAAAACAATATTAGTTAAAAATGGATAATTTGATTACGGGATTAATTCATTAAAATCTATACTAACCATATTCTAGCTAACTTTTCTTGTATTATACATGTATTCTAACATTTCATGGTTACACAATACGTCAGATAAATCAAAAGACACCACATACACAATACGTGTAACTACAATAGCGGTATTGTGGGTCATGATTGAGTCTTATACAACACGTGTATACTATGTGCTACTAATTGTGGACTACTAACTGTGGACTACTAACTATGGACTACTAATTGTAGACTACTAACGTTGGACTGCTAACTTGACAACCTAAACAATCACACGTGATTGAAAATATAAACTTAAACAATCACACGTGGTTGAAAATATGAACTTAAACAATCACATGTGATTGAAGATATGATATAAATAATAGTTGTATTACATTTTTATATACATATGTATTTATTACAGGTTCATGAATCCAAGGACGACGTCCATATTTTTAATAAGTTGAAAACTTATTATTAATATACTTTTACTACCGTGAGTATATAGTCCCATTTTTAAACTCTACAAATATTTTGGGATGAGAATACATGTATTTTATGTTTTACGCCATAGACACAAGTACTTAAAATATATTCTACGTTGAGTTGTACCACTTTGCATATCTTCCCTAATAGCTTGGTAACTAATATTCACATGTTGTGAGAACATGTAAGCGCGAATCCTATTGATAGATCTATCGGGTTTGACAACCCCAACCGGGCATGTCGCTCTAGTATCATAAATGGTTGCATAGTACTTCATTTTTACTACACTTAGTACAGTGTAGGGAGATTTCATAATAAAGGGAATATGCTACATTAATGGTTAAGTATGGTTACCGAAGCGCTCAACAACTTATAGAATACTTTTATACACTTGCGAGTGTACATATATTTATAACTATGAAATCTTGTGGTCTATATTTATATCGATGATAGCTTTAAACCTATATATCTCACCAACTTTTGTGTTGACTGTTTAAGCATGTTTATTCTCAGGTCCTTAAGAGAGTCTTCCGCTGTTGCATTATCTGAGCAAACTGTGCATTGAGTCTCATGCTTTTAATTAAATAAAGTGTTGCATTCAATAAAACCTTTGTCATATATTATATTCGACTGTTATGTCACGTGTGTAGTATTTGGAAACCGATGTATTATGGGGATTATTTCTTAAATAATCGACACTTGTTTAAAACATGCATTATGTATAATAATAGTGTACTTTTTATGAAACGAATGCAATATTTTCTAAAACATATCATATAGAGATCAAATAACTCGCTATGGAACCAATGAATAACGTACCACATTTATAGTAATATGGACGGGTCGTTTCAGTTGGTATCAGAGCGGTGGTCTTAGCGAACCAGGTCTTTCATTAGTGTGTCTAACTGATAGTTGTTAGGATGCATTAGTGAGTCTGGACTTCGACCATGTCTACATATCAAAAGTTTTGCTTATCATTTCTTTTCGGAAATTACTTACATATCATTCTTAGTCTAGGCACATCTTACTGCATTGATTGCATGAATGGTATATAGACAAAATTCATATCTTAGTATATCTGCTAAATCATATCTTAGCGTATCTATTACTGTAAACTTTGCCTGACATATTCCGTAAATTCCTCCGTAATCTTTTATTCTATATATATATAGATATTCTATGTAATTAGAATACCATCCGATAGTCGGAAATCATTTCATATCAAAAAAAAAATCCTTTATTCAATCGTACGAAATGGAACTCGCCACTAGTTCAAGTCCCTCGGTTTCCGATATGGAGTTTCATTCGAGCTCCGAAACCAGTGTGACTGGAATGGATCAACCAATTAGCCATCATCTATTCTGGATGAATTGGGGATGGGTTCGTAGTCTACTTAATCATTGGAGACAAGAAGAAGGTGATCTCTTCCATCCACCACATTTCCCTCTTGGCGAAGAACCAGAAGCACTTACCGGCGAACCTGTCCGAAACACCATTTTCTCTCTTATTTCCAGAGTATCTCGTCACGATTATATACTATCTCAAATTCTAGATCTTATTCATCCACTCGTCCGAACCAACAATCATCCCGGTGTAATAGAAGAAGTCAACGAGCTTCGCACTCAGGTAGTGGCTTTGGAAAATATGGTGCAAAGGTTAAAAGCACCAGCACCACCGGCATCAATAGTACCACCATCAGCAACATCAACAGTACCATTACCCCCATCAACAACAACATTCACATCCCACACCTCAACGTCATAATCTATACCTCGAGCATCAACGTCATACGCACCGTAGAGACCAAGGAGTACCAACAACAATAACCGATGAAGTATTGATTCATAACTTCATTGGAGAAACATTCTGCGGCAATTATGTAATCTCTAAAGTCTTAGAGATTATCTATTCCAGCCTTAACCGTAAATCAGATGAGTGGACTGAAATGATAGAAGGAAAAGTAGAAACCCTAACAAGAATGGTGCGTGGTTTACAAGCTAGACTTGTTATACAAGCACCGCCGGTAGTACCACCAGCATCACCATCAGTATCACCAACACCGGCAAAACCTGTATCACTACATGATCAATAAGTCAAATCTAGGTCAACTATTACTTTACGAGTCATAATTAAGCATATTGCACTTTTGCACCTTAAAGCACGCCTTAGAAATTTGTACGTCGTAGAAAGATCCAACTATATCGCATAGAACATAAATCATTAAATCATGAACAACTCCAGATCTTAACTACACTTAAAATCGATTCCGAAAAGTCTGGCCAAAGCCTCATACGATAAATAAAAGTCAGAAGTCTGAAGGGGTCTAATTACGATTTACTAAATCAGTTTTAGCACACGCATCAGTTTTGAAATATTTCTCAGAAAATATAGAAAATAGAGTTTGACAAACGGCTAAAAGGAGTCATCTCAAAACATCTCAAAATTTTAGTAATAAAATAATCAGAAACATTGCTTTAGCCAATTTGTACAGTTTTGCAAACCTTTACAGACTCATCAGTTTTGTTCATCAAACAGACATATCATTTAGACGAGCATATATCTCATGGAAAATCATGTTCTCGCAAGTTCATATACAAATGAAACATGCCAAGTAACATATATAACATATTCCAGAAGATCAAAGTCTCAATCAATTCCTAGTTCACTCTAGCAATTTTTATGTAACTTTGAAAAATGATTCAGCTCACTTTAAAAAACAAATCTTCGTTTTGACATAACGGGAGCATTACATAACCTTTTGACGCAAATCTTAAGTCTAAATTGCATAAATTTTCACAAGGAATATAGTAGTACACTTTATATAAGCTAAAACACAAAGCATGCAACTCAGAAAATTCGGATTATGCACATAACTTAGTCAAATCTTCGATTAAGCATATCTTAATCATACGAATACGAAATCACGCAAAATCAGAGTCTAAAATTAATAACTTTTCGATATCTTTCTATTTAAACATATTACAAGATCAGATCTTATGTCAATTAAATCAAATCAACAAGAAACAAATTCGTTTTTCGTACATACAACGTTAATTACGCAATCAAACGATAAATAACAACACTAGACACCATTAATTGAGCACTAGACTTGATTACACTATGTAATTGAACAAAAACTGAATTAATAAAATTGGTTACTAGTTATACCTTAAAATATTAAATTGTTCACACAATCGCATAGAGAACGACAAGGGGATCAACGTTAATTCACGAGACTTTGTTAAATTCCAAGCTTTGATGGTGGTTTTGTGGTGGTGAAGGGCGACGACACAAAGGGGGGAGGGGAGAGCAAATAATCAGCCAAAAAAATAAAGGGGAGGGTTTATGGAATTAAGCTTCTATTTATAGTTAGGTTTAGGGCCTTAATTTAATCTCTAATTAAACATAAGCCCAAAGTTTAGTCCATAAGGGGTATGTGGGGGAGCGTTCGGCCGAATGGCCCACCTGGGTGTGTCCTGGGCTCGTTTTGCTTATTTACTTGAATGCGCGTGGTCCGTTTCGCATGCCGTTAACCGTACCGGGTCTCCGGAACGTTAATTAGTCGTTGAAACAAAATCACCAGATTTAATTCATTAAATAAATAATAAATTAAATTAGTTTTTCTTAAAGTTGGTAATTATTGAAAATAATTATTTCATCATTTTTCTGAGTTCCATAAACTAAAAAGCTTTCTAGGCGATTAACTTAATCGTAAGGTTTTCTAGTTATTTCACCTTCCGAAATAAATTCATAAATTAATAAAACCTATTAATTCATAAATCCCTCTAATAAACATGTATTTAATTCTATTAAATACACAAGTCTAAGTGAACACCGTTAAATACTTAACGGACAAGTAACGATAGTAAACGGAAAAAGTCGGGTTGTTACATTCATGAATTCATTTGACCTTCGACTGCTCTCGCCATTTCACGAACCACAATTTGTAAATAGATACATGTATATTTAAATATATGAATATATAATAATAATTTGAAATATTATATGATTTAATTATTAAAATTAATTATGTAAAATAAAAAAATATTATAATAGTTATTATTTAAAATATATCTTTATGTATAAATAAAGATATTTAAATTAAAATTTTAGAGTTTTTCCAAAGACTTTTATTCGCCATTGACTAACAACGGAGAATGAAATTCAGTCCATGAAAGGCAACGACTAACTTAATCACACGTTTATTATTATTATTCTGATATTAATTTTATTATTATATTATATACTTCTGTTGAAAATATATCCGTGAACCAAATTATAAGATATTTACATGTGATACAGTGTTGCTTTTGTTTCTGCTCCCCATCAATCTAAACTTTACAGAAGTATATATATATTTCTGTTTGTTTCAATAACCCATCTTCACCTCTGACTCTTCTTATCTCTTTTCCTCAACGGCATCACTCTTGAGCCACCACATAACCATGATCCGACATTCATCATCACCTGCTATATATCCTTGTTTGAAGAACCAAACCACTACAGGCCCATTCGAACTATCACCACTCATCTACACGATCGTAACCCACAAAACCATATTCATATATCAACCACCCTACAAACCCGTCACCATAGTCCACTGTTATGCTTCTGTTGTCGCTATAAAACATCACCACCCATCAATTTATTTCTTGCTCGATCAACTCCTACTACAACCACCATTCTATATATACATACATACATGGAAAACCAAACCATAACCTTGTTATTGGTATTTGTTTTAAACCATCACCACACGTTGATCAAACAACTATTATTCGATCGATTTTACTACTGCTATTGGTCAAACTATTACCACACTTGCTTCTTGTTTTCCCTCTTCGAAACACCATCATCTAACCCACTTATACTTCGATGACCATCCAAAAACTGAGTCATGATGACTGCTACTGCCCATTCTTTATACTACAGACCAAAGTCACCATCATTTTCATCATGTCAGTCACTCTAACTTGCTTTTGTCAACTAATTAATCATGACCGAAACCCAAACGCTTACTGTTGCATCTGTTTCTGCTTCAATTCGAGAACCACCTAAAAAAACCCACCTTCCATCTCTCTCTCTTCCTTTCTCTCTCCCTTTCTTCTTCAAACGATCCCTATCACCATCAAAATCATGTTGTAAAATTGTTCCTGTCGTGTTATTTTTACATTGATCAGACTCATCATCAACGAACACCATCTTCAACTTCAAACCACCTGTAAATTGATTGTATACTGCTGCTGTTCCTATTCTCTGTATCCAATTAATTTTCATTGTGATTAACCGATAACTTTGCTCGATGCTACTGCTGCAGTACATGTTAATTCCTGTTAAAGTGGAACACGAATGATGATGAGAATATAAAAAGATGGTGGAGGGGTCAAGATGGAGATGTAACCTTGGATTCTAAATCCAACAATATCAGCTCACTTATTTTAATTTAACCAATGCAAGATTTGGATCAGGCTTCCTTTTTCTGTTGGCCGTGAGCCAACTTCTGTTTTTATGTTGGGCCGTGATCCAACTCTTGTTGGGCTTTGGATTGTTGGGCCTTGAAACGAAAGTATCATCTTCTGATCTGGTTCGTTCATACATACCATCGGTTTATATATTTTCTTTTTCTCTTATAATGAAGATGATGACGGGCATACTTGATGATGGTGTAACGAAGAGATCATAACGAGTTAGATGATGATTGAATGCTTGATTATAATACGATGAAGTAGATGTCTGTTATGATTTTATGTGATTATTTGATGATGATGATTTCGATAAAATGATAAACGATAATGATAATGGCGATTCAATATTGATAATGATCAATGTATGTGCTGATGAGATTATGATAGATAGATGATGATGGTAGTTAATTGAACCTGGTGGATCGAGTTTAGAAGAAGAAGAAGAAGAGAAAGGGAAACATATAGTATCGGGTTAAATAAATTGAAATCCTATTTATAATCAGATATGCAAGGACAGAGGAATGGTTTATAAAGGTGTCTGGTTAGCGATTGGTCTCGGTTCGAGCCCGGACTGAGGCACTTTTTTTTTAGGAACTCATTCTTTAAGGTAGTATTATTATTTACTATTACTATTATTATTATTATTATTATTATTATTATTATTATTATTATTATTATTATTATTATTTATACTATTATTATTATTATTATTATTATTATTATTATTATTATTATTATTATTATTATTTATACTATTATTATTATTATAAGTATGATTATTATTATTATTATTATCAATATACGTATCATTATAAGAATTATTATTATTATTATTATTATTATCATTTTTAATATTATCGTTATTATTATTATTATTATTATTATTATTATTATTATTATTATTATTATTATTATTATTATTATTATTATTATTATTAGTATTATTATTAAAATTATCATTGTATTATTAAAAGTATCATTATTATTAAAATTATCATTTTTACTAAAATTATCATTTTATTATCATTAAAACTATCATTATTATTATTATTAGAATTATCATTATTTTTATCATTATTATTTTTATTATCATTATTATTATTATTTTTAACATTAATATTATTATTTTTAACATTATTATTAGTATTATCATTTTTACTACTAGTATCATTAATATTACTATTATAACTATATTATTATTATCAATACTACTATTAATATTATTATTATTACAATAAAAATTAGTTATATAAAAATATATTTAACAAAAAATATATTAATATTCTTATAATAAATATTAATTATTTATTTATTAGCATATAAAATAAATATATTAATGAGGTTATTAACAAAACATATAATTTATTAAGATAACATTTATATCACTAATAATATATAAATTTGTTCGATTAAAATTATATGTGTTAATATATATATATATATATATATATATATATATATATATATATATATATATATATATATATATATATATAAATATTAACACACACACACACACATATATATACATATATATATATATATATATATATATATATATATATATATATATATATATATATATATATATATATAGGTTCGTGAATCTGAGGCCAACCCTACATTGTTCAGTACCGTCGTATGCATATTTTTACTACAAAATATCGTATCGTGAGTTTCATTTACTCCCCTTTTAATTGCTTTTGCAATATATATTTTTGGGCTGAGAATACATACGCTGCTTTTATAAATGTTTTACAAAATCGACACAAGTACTTAAAAACATTCTACAACTGAATTATTATACCGGATATCCCTATTATTTTTGCTTGGTAACCTAATGTAACGTCCTCCCAATAGGGTCTGGAAGGAACGTCACTAATATCAAAACATACCAACATATTATAATAAACGAGAACAATACTAAATGATGAATTTAACTTTAATGAGTACGCAACGGAAAATGAAATATCGTTACAACGACAGGAATAACAATATCGTAAATGTTCACATGCAGAAGTAATAAATGCGATATCTCTTGATCCTATGTCCAAGTAGCATCACATAAGCAGTAAGTATAAGAGCTTGAATCAAACAGTACCTGAGACAAAACATGCTAAAGTGTCAACCAAAAAGGTTGAGTGAAGTTCATAGGTTTAACAAAAAGTTTGTCGTTGTTTTAGACCACAAGATTTAGTTTGTAAAGTTGATCTCCCGCAGGATCAAAAAGTTATGCCAATGCGTGATATTTAGACTAAACGTTCAAGTTTTTGCCCCATGACAAGTTGTGTCTGTCCTTGTCGGTTTAATTTCATTATTAAGTAATACAATGACTTGGTCAAATGTATCAGGGACGTTACTCCCGATAGGCCTACCCCCAATAATTAAGCATGCCGCAACAATTAAAAATATCACAGTAGGGACTTAGTCGGACATAGCCGGGTATAGCATAGTTTAACAGTTTGGTACTTGTGTCTAACGTGTAAAAAGTAAAAACAGCATGTGTCTCACCCCAAGTAAAAGTAAGAAAGTTTGCTAGCAATAAAGAGGGGCTATGAATTCACCTTAGTAAGTACAGAGAGAGTTATTCCTCAGAATAAAGAGTTGAACGAGTGAGCAGAAAAGTCAACCTATTGACATTTAAGAGTAGTTAAGTGTTTTGCCCGTGTTTAAGTTTAAGTATGTGTTTGTTTTACTAAGTTTCTATTCCTAGTAAGTTACTATTTTTATAAAGTTTCCATTTTTAGAAAGTTTCTTATTTTACTAAGTTTCTATGACTAGAGAGTTTCTACTTTTATCAATGTTTTCTATTTTATGATACTTGCCGTATTAGACAAGCTTCCAATCACCCCTTTCCCTTCGAATGGCTAATTTAGATCTAGGGGCTTGAGCCATAGGACCCTTTAAATCGGAAATCCAAACCCTCTGCCTAGAATCTCATAGAAACCATTCGTCAAGAAAGTTCGAAGATCTATACATCTCTAATACATATCCCAAAATGTTTTTATGTTACAATATAAGTAGTAGGTTATAGGTGCTAGTAATAGTAATAGTGTATACATGTTATTTATTTTATTTTTAATTGCATATAATTTATAACATTATTTACATGTTTCGGTAAAAATAATAACCGAAGTAAAAAGTAAAAAGTAAAAAGTAAAAAGTAAAAAAAATAAAAAGTAAGAAAAGAATACTTACTAGTAGTAATTCTTCAAAGAGAGAATGAGAGAAATTTTGGTGTGAGTTTGAATGAGAAATGAGGGGTATTTATACTTGAAAAAATTAGGTAAAAAGAATAAAATAATTAAAAGAAAAAGAAATATTTAATTCTTAATGGGATTTTAAAATTAAAAAGTATTAAATGTTAGGTCATGGGATAATGCACAAAATAAAATAATAAAAGTAGTTTTTCCATTAAAATTTTTAATTAAAAAGTAATTTATTTATTTATTTATTTATTATTTATTTATTTATTTATTTTTTATTTATTTTAAGGATTTTTTTTATGTAAATAAACAAATTTATTTAATGTTTTTCCAAGAATATTTGTCAATAATATTTTATTTTTATTTTATTTTTATTTTTGTTTTATTTAATTAATAAATACAAATTTTGCATAAAAATAATAAATAATTCGGTATTTTGTATTTTTAATAATAATTATGATTTTAATTATTAAACTATAGTTTTAGTAAGTTTGTAAATATTATTACATTTATATATAATTGGATTTATTATATAGTTAAATATATAATACATTAACTAAATAATAAAAGTGATACAAAGTTTATATACTTAGTTAAATTATGTCAAATTATATAAATTAATAATATATTATTTATTTAAGCGTACATTGTTGACTAAAAATAACTATTCGATCAATATTTAATTGTATATAACAACCCTTAATACATATAGTCAGACATATAACCCTAGGGTTAATTCAGTAATTTAGAAGTCGAAAAGTGAGGGTTGTTACAGTACCTCCCCGTTAATAAAAACTTCGTCCCGAAGTTTTAGGTAGACTTCTCGGATGCATCAGCGGTTGAGAAGAGATGGGGATATTTCTGTTTCATTTGGTCTTCACGTTCCCAGGTATGTTCGGGGCCTTGCGTGTTTTCCAAAGGATGGAATATTATTTTGTTTCAAGCGTTTAAGTCATACAAACCATAATCTCTATAGGTTCTTCTACGAAGTGCATTTTATCATTAATGCAGAGATCATTCAAAATGATGATGTTATGCAAGTCATTTCAGTAAATTGGATACATGAAATGTGTTATGAATAATATTGAGCTCATTTAAAACCTTGAGCGTTTATGCTGCAATATTAGGCAGACAAAACAGAGAGGAGTTCATGAAAATCATAGTCATGAAATTTGATAGAGATCGTCATTCTTTATAACAAGAATGATGAATTAGAGTTTTATCGACATTAAATAATATGGATAAAGTAATTCGATTATAGAAAGAGTATAAACGAAGCTATCGTAAAAGAGTAAATGAGAAAATTAAATGTTTGCCTTAACTTTTGACGTAGTTACGATTGATTTCCGGATTTCAAGGAATTAAAGAAATCTTCGAAATCTTTATAAGATTTGATTTTCCGGTAATTACAGAAATTAGGATTTTCTTTAATTAAAGGCGGTGAATTGCCTCGATTGCTGTGTCTGGAATTTTTTGCTATAAATTAGCTTCTTCCGTTTCATTATCTTCACCACTTATATACTTTCTTTCTCAATTCATACTTCCAAAAGTTTTGTTAATATGCTCAATCCAGTTCTTGTCTTTGACATTATATTGGTTATCGCCACAATCATCCTTCTTTTCCAACTCCCACCAGAGGAGTCTGTTTACTTCTACTATGCTCTAGAATTTATTGTGTTTTTAGTTCTCCCGTGTCTTTATATTGCTATACGCATTGATATAAATGGTTTGTAATTTCAGTGTTGTTATCGGGATTTATATTTTCCCTTATATGTCGAAGCTTCATGCTTTTGTAAAGCAAGTAACAGTCCAGAATTCGTAGGTATGGAGTTTCGAATGATCATGATATTCAAAGCAGAAGGAAAGGTAATAGCACGATTTGATTTATCATATTACCAGAATATCCGGAAAAGACCGAATTATCAAGAAAAATATTTTCTTGATATGTTTAGAGTTTAAATAGATAAGAGTCGTGTAACATGGCAAATGATGATTATAAAGTCTATGAATCATCATCTTCCATTAAAAATTTAGCATGACTTACTGTAATATAATCACGTTGGCCTGACGTCATTATATTATACTAACTCATGCTTCAATTCCCAACATTACTTCAAATCATTCATAATTTAAACTTGAACTTTACAGAATATAGAAACTAAAACAGTTTCCTTTATGATGTGATAAAGATATCGCAAAGAGATAATTAATTGCTGACAAGAATCGTTATAAAGATATCTTCAAAAATATAGAGGATATTTATAACAAAAGATACAGTGATATCTCAGAATTTCTAAGTTCCAATGACGAGGAAAATTCTTTTGTTTCCTCTGTATTTAATGCTACCATATCTGAATCATTGGTTATCAATCCGAGATGGTTTCAAGAAATTTTATTTTTTTTAGATGATTAAACGCTGATTGTAATCGTCAACGGATCTAATGGTTAACGAATAGGCGTTGTTGATGATAATATCGGTGGTTTGATGTGATAATTCATCATAGAATACGAATGAATATAATTCATGAATGTAGTGATCTTTAGGAAGATAACACCTGCTAAAGCTTTACTTGAATTCTGGTATGTTAATTTCAGAATGTGTAACTAAATTTGTATGAAAATGATTGTGTATCACAGTGAAGGCAGTGAGTATAATTAATGATTTATGAATCGAAATTGAAGAATGTACAGTGTATTTATGTGAGATGTAAATATTTCTCGGGTATTACCTACCCATTAAAATATTTTCACAATTAACATTTTTTACAATCTTTATGAAGATATACGTTCATATATGTATTCTTCAGATATAATCATGGATTTAATGAGTTAATATATATTAAACTCATTTGATTTGCGGTTTGGAACGAGAGTAAATAATCTCCAAAATCTTAGAGATTTCATAATTGTTGCGAAATATTTCGCTAATGAAGTTATGAATCAATACATTCATCTTTATACTTGATTTATTACGAAATGGAGTTTATTGTGCTGAAGCAGTGATTAACAATTGTTAAGTCATTAGCGAAGGGTGTACATCATAGCATATTAGTGATATGAATTAACCAAGTAGTACATACTAGTTGAGATTCTCACGTAATTGCTTAGTACGACAAGATTTATTATTGTTCCAAATCATATATATATAAGGTATACATATATAATTCTTCACGAAGTATGAGTCAATACATCTTAACTCTTTATTTCTAATATTCCTTGGTATCTATGGGGCGTATCATGTTGATGTTTGAGGTACTGAGTGTGTTGTTGAGGCGGGGGATGCGAATGTTGTTGTTGATGAAGCTGATGCTGTTAGTGGTGATGTTGATGGTACTGGTGGTGATGCTGGTTATGCTGCTGGTGCTGCTGCTGGTGTTCGTAGGTTTCGCACCAGATTTTCCAGAGCCACTACTCGAGCGCGAAGCTCGTTGACTTCTTCTATTATTCCGGGATGATTGGTGGTTGGAACAAGGGGGTGAATAAGATCTAGAATCTTCTATATTATATATTCGTGACGGGATACCCTGGAAAGAAGAGAGAAAATGGTGTTTCGGACTGGTTCGCCGGTAAGCGCTTCAGGTTCTTCGCCAAGAGGTGAATTCGGTTGGTGGAAGGGATCACCTTCTTCTTGTCTCCATTGATTGAGTCAGCTACGAACCCATCCCCAATTCATCTAGAATAGATGATGGCTGATTGGTTCGTTTGTTCCGGTTACGCTGCCGTGGGAGCTTGAAGAGTTTGAGAAATTCATATTATATGTTTGGAATAGGGTTTGATATGAAATGGGTATTGAATACCGAATGATATATTCGTCTCCTTGAATACGTATTTATAGCAAAAAGATTTCCGTAATTTACGGAGGAAATTTAGGATAAGTGGTAGACAAAGTTTATAGACATGATAATATATGATAAGATATGATGTGTCATCCATTTATGTAATAATGGTGGTATGACGTGTTGAGATTTGTAACCAGATATTGATTAAAGAATTTTAATTCGTATACTGTGATAACCCAATAATATTTTTCGGTTCACAAACCGATGCATAAAGGCATAAGATACGTGAGTGTTTGAAGTAGTAGTAGGAGCTTGTGGACGAACCGTTATCTTCAATAACATATAGAAGTTTGATAAACTTGATAGGTCATAAGTTTGAAAAAAAAATTAAGTGGAATAAAGATGAATATGATATAAACGAAACACTTTATTTTATTAAGAACAAGGCTTTAAACAAGCCTTCTTATTACACGATTCGGGGATAGAAATAGTTTAAGGCCTAGCCTTTGCATAGATAGAAAATAACTAGGAAATATTAAGATTGAAGTAGTCTTCATATTTCTTCTTCTCGTCCTCAACCTCCTTCATAAACTTCTCAAACTTGTCATTCTTCTCCTTTTGTTCCTCATAAAGATACTCGATGTTATCATAAAGATTGGAAACATCATTGTTGATTACATGGTACTTGTGGTCCCTTATAGAAAGTTGATTATTCACGTGGTTTTCCTCCATCTTCAATCTAAGGTCAACATCTTCTCTTAGGTAGGAGAGAGATTGCTTCCCCCATCGGGTATTTCTATCACCTTCATACTTCACCAACTTTATCTCTTTCTTTAGTTCAGCATTTTCCTCCATGAGCTTCTTCATCGCTAGGTCTTTTTCCTTCATTTGAAAATCGATCCTTGCAATATGGCGAATTCAGTCATCGGTAGTTTTTCGCAGATTCATGAGCTCGTACTTGGCATCAACTTCATCGTAGAAAGGAGATCGGGATCTTTTCTTTGACGGCCCAGTTTCTTCAAGACATTTCCTCTTGTCTTTATTCCTCGGGGTTGGATAGTATTCAGGAGACCCATGTAACTTTAGAGTAGTATTTGGGCTATAATTTGGTGAGGGAGGACCACCAAAGCCATAAGGTGGACTTTAGACTGGTCTTTCTGTGGAAGGCCTTTCAGTATCTTTTTCGGTTGGCTTGAAAAGATTCATTTTAGTCGTTTGATGATAATTAGACATCCTAACATTAGGAAGGAGATTTTGATCAGTTTTAGGATAGGATTGTAAGACATATGTTTTAAGATTACAAGGCAATCCTAAGTGCTTTAAAGTCTAAGGCAGGAAAGGTTATAGTTTCCTAGATTGCTAAGGCACCCTAGCTAACAAGTAAGGCACACATAAAAATGCAATCCTGGTTCTCTATAACAGCCTGGTTATGCTCTGATACCAATCTGTAACGTCCTCCCAATAGGGTCTGGAAGGAACGTCACTAATATCAAAACATACCAACATATTATAATAAACGAGAACAATACAAAATGATGAATTTAACTTTAATGAGTATGCAACGGAAAATGAAATATCGTTACAATGACAGGAATAACAATATCGTAAATGTTCACATGCAGAAGTAATAAATGCGATATCTCTTGATCCTATGTCCAAGTAGCATCACATAAGCAGTAAGTATAAGAGCTTGAATCAAACAGTACCTGAGACAAAACATGCTAAAGTGTCAAACAAAAAGGTTGAGTGAAGTTCATAGGTTTAACAAAAAGTTTGTCGTTGTTTTAGACCACAAGATTTAGTTTGTAAAGTTGATCTCCCGCAGGATCAAAAAGTTATGCCAATGCGTGATATTTAGACTAAACGTTCAAGTTTTTGCCCCATGACAAGCTGTGTCTGTCCTTGTCGGTTTAATTTCATTATTAAGTAATACAATGACTTGGTCAAATGTATCGGGGACGTTACTCCCGATAGGCCTACCCCCAATAATTAAGCATGCCGCAGCAATTAAAAATATCACTGTAGGGACTTAGTCGGACATAGCCGGGTATAGCATAGTTTAACAGTTTGGTACTTGTGTCTAACGTGTAAAAAGTAAAAACAGCATGTGTCTCACCCCAAGTAAAAGTAAGTAAGTTTGCTAGCAATAAAGAGGGGCTATGAATTCACCTTAGTAAGTAGAGAGAGAGTTATTCCTCGGAATAAAGAGTTGAACGAGTGAGCAGAAAAGTCAACCTATTGACATTTAAGAGTAGTTAAGTGTTTTGCCCATGTTTAAGTTTAAGTATGTGTTTGTTTTACTAAGTTTCTATTCCTAGTAAGTTACTATTTTTATAAAGTTTCCATTTTTAGAAAGTTTCTTATTTTACTAAGTTTCTATGACTAGAGAGTTTCTACTTTTATCAGTGTTTTCCATTTTAGGATATTTGCCGTATTAGATAAGCTTCCAATCACCCCTTTCCCTTCGAATGGCTAATTTAGATCTAGGGGCTTGAGCCATAGGACCCTTTAAATCGAAAATCCAAACCCTCTGCCTAGAATCTCATAGAAACCATTCGTCAAGAAAGTTCGAAGATCTATACATCTCTAATACATATTCCAAAATGTTTTTATGTTACAATATAAGTAGTAGGTTATAGGTGCTAGTAATAGTAATAGTGTATACATGTTATTTATTTTATTTTTAATTGCATATAATTTATAACATTATTTACATGTTTCGGTAAAAATAATAACCGAATTAAAAAGTAAAAAGTAAAAAGTAAAAAAAATAAAAAGTAAGAAAAGAATACTTACTAGTAGTAATTCTTCAAAGAGAGAATGAGAGAAATTTTGGTGTGAGTTTGAATGAGAAATGAGGGGTATTTATACTTGAAAAAATTAGGTAAAAAGAATAAAATAATTAAAAGAAAAAGAAATATTTAATTCTTAATGGGATTTTAAAATTAAAAAGTATTAAATGTTAGGTCATGGGATAATGCACAAAATAAAATAATAAAAGTAGTTTTTCCATTAAAATTTTTAATTAAAAAGTAATTTATTTATTTATTTATTTATTTATTTTTTATTTATTTTAAGGATTTTTTTTATGTAAATAAACAAATTTATTTAATGTTTTTACAATAATATTTGTCAATAATATTTTATTTTTATTTTTTTTATTTTTGTTTTATTTAATTAATAAATACAAATTTTGCATAAAAATAATAAATAATTCGGTATTTTGTATTTTTAATAATAATTATGATTTTAATTATTAAACTATAGTTTTAGTAAGTTTGTAAATATTATTACATTTATATATAATTGGATTTATTATATAGTTAAATATATAATACATTAACTAAATAATAAAAGTGATACAAAGTTTATATACTTAGTTAAATTATGTCAAATTATATAAATTTATAATATATTATTTATTTAAGCGTACATTGTTGACTAAAAATTACTATTCGGTCAATATTTAATTGTATATAACAACCCTTAATACATATAGTCAGACATATAACCCTAGGGTTAATTCAGTAATTTAGAAGTCAAAAAGTGAGGGTTGTTACACCTAAGAATTAGTGAACTGGCCACTAATTGACGCGATTCCTAAAGGTAGATCTACGGGCACTAACACCCCCCATTCTGGAAAATGGAATCATTTAGTACTTCGAATTATTAGTATATAGAGTGAGGCCTGTATGCTGGGGGATATTACTTTGACGTATTGTTAATGTCAGTTACCAGGTGTTTATTCGTATGAATGATTTTTGCAGACGGAATTCCTGCAAGTTAATTATAAAAATAAAATCTTGTGGTCTATTAAAATTATTGAAATGAATGTTTATGATAAACTAATGAACTCACCAACCTTTTGGTTGACACTTTTAAGCATGTTTATTCTCAGGTATTAAAGAAATCTTCCGCTGTGCATTTGCTCATTTTAGAGATATTACTTGGAGTCGTTCATGGCATATTTAAAATGACATTGCATTCAAATCATTTGAGTTCAAAAAGATTGTTAATAGATAAATGATAGATTAGTCAATTATACTTGGGAAACATGATAATATCATTGGTATGCATATTGTAAACTTTCGTTGAAATGAAAGTTTTTCTTTTAAAAGAATGCAATGTTTGTAAAAGTATCATATAGAGGTCAGTACGTCGCAATGGGACCAGATGTTAATGTATTCGTCCATATGGATTTGGACAGGTCGTTTCTTGTGGTATCAGAGCGTTGGTCCTAGCGAACCAGGTCCTGCATTAGTGTGTGTAACTGGTAGTTGTTAGGATGCATTAGTGAGTCGGGACTTCGCTCTTAGCTGCATATCAAAAAGTTTTGCTTATCATTTCTTGTCGTAAATTACATGCTTATCATTCTTAAGTCTAGACATGTTTTCCTGCATTTACTGCATAGATAGTGTACAGAAGAATTCATATCTTAGCATATATGTTACTGTAAACTTGTCTGACACCTCCCGAAGATTCCACCGTAACTTATGGGATTTTGGTATTATATATACATATATAAATTATGTATGGAAGAATACCAATCTAAGTCCTATAATTTATCTCATATCAAAAATCATTTCCCTACTCTGTACGAGATGGATCCCACAACTAGTTCAAGTTCCTCAGATTCCGATAGATCTTCCGATATGGATTTTCACTCGAGCTCCGAAAGCAGTGTAACGGGAATGGATCAACCAATCAGCCATCATCAATTCTGGATGAATTGGGGATGGGTTCGTAGTCAACTTGATCAATGGAGAAGAGAAGAAGGTGATCCCTTCCATCTACCAAATTTCCCGCTTGGAGAAGAACCTGAAGCACTTATCGGCGAATCAGTCTGAAACACCATTTTCACCCTCACTTCCAGAATAGCTCGCAACGATTACGTAATATCTACTATTCTAAATCTTATTCATCCCCTTGTTTAAACCGCCAACCATCCCGGAATAATAGAAGAAGTTAACGAGCTTCGCGCTCGAGTAGTGGCTTTGGAGAATATGGTGCAAAACTTACAAGCACCAGCAGCATCACCGACACCAACAGTACCACTAGCATCAGCAGCTGTACCATCAACAACACTTTATCTTCATTATACATGGCGATTATGTAATCTCTATTGTTTTAGAGATTATGTATTCTAGTTCTAACGGTAAATCAAATGAGTTTAATATTATATTAACTCATTAAATCCATGATTACATCTGAAGAAAATATATATGTATATATATTTTCATAACGATTGTAGTTAAAAGTTCTCTTGTACAAACTATTAATGATGAGAATATTTTAACGGGTAGGTAATACCATAGAAATATTTAGATCTCACATTAACATGTTATACTGTACATTCTTCAAATCCAATTCAACAGTCATTTACTATCCTACTTACAACCACATATATACGTATCCGTTCATCCACGAATAACCATTTTCATTCCAATTCAATTTCATATACGAATTTTTACCGATCAGAATCCATGTCAAGTTTTAACAGGTGGCATAATGAAGATAATATTGGACAAAATAAAATTTATTAGAAACAAACTAATTATGTATGTATAATTTTGTTAAGAATCCATGCTAACAATATCCTAGCTAACTGTTCCTATATCCGTTATGACTATTTCCTTATAATATACTAGTCTTGGTTAAACCTGAGACAATATAATATAATCTTGGTTAGTTAAGACAATAGATATACAATACGTCGGATAAATCGTAAGGCACATGTACACAATACGTCTAGATTAATTCTAAGACAATAGTTGTGCAATGGGTTACGATTGAGTCTTAGACAATACGTATACAATACGTCTTGATTAATTAGATTATATATTTAGACTATTGGACTATTGGACTATCTACTAACATTGGACAATTAAAAAGTATTAAAATATTGATTATAACATATTAGACTAAACATTTCTTCAAAGTTGCCACTTGATTCCATCTTAAATATCATTTGTATCTTGATAATTACAATCTTTATTCAAACCCTTCAAACTCTTGAAAACACCTCGGATTGATAACCAATGATTCAGATATGGTAACAGTGAATGCCGATGGAGCAGCAAAAGTTATGGATGGTCTTAATGGCCAAAAGTATGATGATAAAGAATGGTGTGTTGAAAAAGCTCAGATTTAGAACTAAAAAATGGAAAGAGCAAACTATGAAGGAGACTGTTGACAAATCACAAGGACTAACCCCGTACTTAAAGAATCCAGATGATTCTGTATCTAATGAAATCTTTAGAGAATACCTTGCTTCTCACACATGTTAAATTCTTGCAGAAGAATTTTCTTCATCAACCTTCGATCTTAGAAATGTGACGACCCGAAAATTTCCGACCAAATTTAAACTTAATCTTATTATGATTTGACACGATAAGCAAAGTCTATTATGTCGAAGTCTTAACAATTTTGAACTGTGTTCATATTATCAATTACCCTTTGACTACTCCCGACGATTCACGAACCACTATTTGTAAATATATATATATATATATATATATATATATATATATATATATATATATATATATATATATATAAATTATTATAAATTAAAATATTATATGAGTTAATTAATTATGTAAATAAAATAATATGTGATATTATTATTACAATAAATCTATATATATATATATATATATATATATATATATATATATATATATATATATATATATATATATATATATATATATATATATATATATATATGTAACATATATTAAATGTATTTGGTAATTTCGAAGTTATTTAGTAAACAACGGTAACGCTCAATTGTAATTCAATTAATAATAAACGAGTTAAAAAGGAACTTAAGTAATTTTAAAATAAACGGTGACACGAAACTGAGTTATATAAGTTATAGGGTTATTAAAAGTATATTTAGGATCTAATTATTTAATTTTAACACTTTTTATATTTTACCCATAAATGAGAGGGACAGTTGATGTAATTTTTCATCATTAATTTAATGACTGAATTTTATACCATAATGACCATAATAATTAAATATATTTAATCTAAAAATTTGAGATTTTTCTGAAGACTTTTTATTCGCCACTGAGTGAACAACGGGACACGATATAATACCCATAATAAGTGTCGGCATATGAATATAAGTGATGGCTTCACTATTTAATAAAGGTTAATCTCCACTGCACGTTTTTGTTTTCCTCCTATTAAATTATGACTTTATGTTTTTTTAATTTTCATTATAATAATATTATTAATCTAAATCTAAATTACAGCTTAATATATATCTGTGTATAGATATTGATATGAGAAATATAGATAGAGAACCCTTCTCTCTTCTACTTCGGTTCTCCCTTACATCACCACTCTTGACCATTATCCTCACCACCACCTCCGCCGTCTGCTACCACCATGACCACCACCGTCGGTTATCACTACAACAACCATCTACACCCGCCATCACCTTGCAACACCACCCTCTTTTTCTCCAATGGCTATCATCACCGACACCATCATCCATCATCAGACTATTATGATTTTAAAACGATCGACCCTCACCTCACCACCACTTGAAAACCGTCACCCACATCACCACCCCAAACGACGGCCACCATCCAACACCATGGCAAACCACCTCTCTCTCATCCTCTTCTCTCTCTCTCTTGAAAACCACCAACTATCACCTTTTCTCTCCTTCTTCTTTGTTCCTATCAATCAAAACCACAACCGCCACCCCACTGCCATCTTCAAAACCATCATCACGAACCACCAGCCTATCACCTCCATCGCCACCCATCATGTTTGTTTGTTTTTGTTTTTGCTCAATCACCAAGAAGAACATCAACACATACGATTGTTTTATATCTAGATCGTTTACTTCTGTTTCATTAGTTAGCTTCGATAAAATCATCAACAACAAAACCACTGTTAACTTATATTATTCTTTCTCTAAATCGATGACCCACTTGATAAGTGGTAGGGTAATCGTGTTCGATCCTTTACCAACCAACTGTACAACTTGTTATGGTACTGGACTCAGGCCAATTGGTCTGCTAGTTAATGGACTTCATTTTAAAAATTGCATATCGTTAAATGGGCTTCAGAAAAGAATCCAATTGGGAATTAATCGTTAAGTGGGCTTCTATTATGCTTTAATTCTATTACAGTAATGATAAATATGATATTATGACGTGATGATTTTAATATCCTGGTATTGATGTTTTCCCGATGATGTTATACATATATGATGGTGGCGGTGATGATATGAATAAGCATGATGATGTAATGTTCATGATAAAATTGAAGATGATGGTTATGTATGATGGCGTTAATGATGGTATTATGAGGACCGTAAAATGATGATGATGTTAGACGATGATGTATTACGCGTATGATTATGATAATAATTAGGAATATGATCATGAATATGATAACGATGATATGTTAATATGAATATGATGATGATTTAAGGTTGATGATAAAGATGTAAATGGGTTTGTATTAAGAAGGCGGTAGACATTTAAGGTTAAAAGAAATAAATGAACATATTAAAACAGAAATGATTAAGCAGAACCATGGGTAGGAGTGTTGGATGTAACCGAGAGGTCACGGGTTCGAGCCCCGTTGGAAGCGTTATTTTTCTTTTGACGATTCTTTGAGGTAGTTATTCTATTTTATTATTATTATTATTATTATTATTATTATTATTATTATTATTATTATTATTATTATTATTATTATTATTATTATTATTATTATTATTATTATTATTATTATTATTATTATTATTATTATTATTGTATTTATTATTGTTGTTATTAATTGTTATTACTACTAAATATTAGCATTATAAGTACTACTAGTATTATAATTATTATAAGAATTATAACCATTATTATTATCATTAATATTAGTATTAGTAACATTTTAGACGTATTATTATTATTAACAAATGTATTATTATTAAGATTACCATTCGTAACAAGATTGTTATAAATATTATTATTATTAAATATTAGGTATTAATATTAGAATTATTATTTTTATCATTATTATTAAATCCTTCATTTTATTAAAAACTACTGATATTATCATTATTAGTATTGTTATTATTAAAAACATTATTACAACTATATTATTATCTAAAGAATCATTATTAGTAAAACTATCATGTTTCATTTTTATATCTAAGTATTAGTATTATTATCTTTACTTTAACAGAATTATAATTGTTAATTTTACAAATAAAAGAGATTTATATATATAAGTATATTACATACTATATTTTTATATGAAATATTATTAACAACTAAATTACATATAGTATATAAAATATTTTAAGATATTATAAATAATAATATAAAAACATATAAAAATATAAATATTAATTTTAAAACATTATATATACATAATAATAAGTTAAAATTTAATAATATATTATAATATATATATATATATATATATATATATATATATATATATATACAATTTTGTTCGATTACAATTATATGTGTTAATATATATACAAATGTTATAGGTTTATGAATCCAAGGTCAACCCTACATTTGTTCAATGACGTCATATGTATTTTTACTACAAAATACAGTATTGTGAGTTTCATTTGCCTTTTTTTACCCTTTATATTTTTGGGCTGAGAATACATGCGCAATTTTTTATAAATGTTTTATGAAATAGACACAAGTAATTGAAACTACATTATATGGGTGAATGATCGAAGCCGAATATGCCCCTTTTACTTGGTAACCTAAGAATTAGTAAACCAGTCTACTAATTGACACGAATCCTAAAGATAGATCTATTGGGCCCAATAAATCCCATCCGTTGTAGCGGATGCTTTAGTACTTCAAGTTTTTATATCATGTCTGATGGATGTCCCGGAATGATGGGGATATTCTTATATGCATCTTGTTAATGTCAGTTACCAGGTGTTCACCATATGAATGATATTTTTGTCTCTACGCATGGGACGTATATTTATGAGAACTAGAAATGAAATTCTTGTGGTCTATTAAAATGATGAAAATGAATGTTTTCGATAAACTGATGAACTCACCAACCTTTTGGTTGACACTTTAAAGCATGTTTATTCTCAGGTTTGAAAGAAATCTTCCGCTGTGCATTTGCTCATTTTAGAGATATTACTTGGAGTCATTCATGACATATTTCAAAAGACGTTGCATTCGAGTCGTTGAGTTCGTTAAGATTATTATTAAGTCAATTATAGTTGGATATATTATGAAATGGTATGCATGCCGTCAACTTTCGATGTAATGAAAGTTTGTCTTTTAAAAACGAATGCAATGTTGTAAAATGTATCATATAGAGGTCAAGTACCTCGCGATGTAACCAAATGTAATGTATTCGTCCAGATGAATTAGGACGGGTCCTTTTAGTTGGTATCAGAGCGGTGGTCTCAGCGAACCAGGTCTTGCATTAGTGTGTCTAACTAGTAGTTGTTTAGATGCATTAGTGAGTCTGGACTTCGACCGTGTCTGCATGTCAAAAGTTTTGCTTATCATTTTTGTCTAAAAATTACCTGCTTATCATTTTTAGTCTAGACACATCATACTGCAATGATTGCATGAATAGTGTATAGACAAAATTCATATCTTAGCTTATCTGCTAATTCATATATTAGCTTATCTGTTATTGTTACCTTTGCCTGACAGATTTCGTAGATTCCTCCGTGACTTATGGGATTTTAGTATTATATATGCATATCTAAATTATGTATTGCAGGGTACTAATCTACACCCTATAATCTAATTCTTATCGAAAAATCCTTTACTCAATCGTACGAAATGGAGCTCGTCACTAGTTCAAGTTCTTCGAAACCCGACAGCTATTCCGACATAGATGTTCACCTAAGTTCTAGAAGCAATGTCACCAGAATGAATCAGCCATTACCAATTCATCTGATGGGTTCGTAGTCAATTTAATCAGTGGAGACAAGAAGGTGAACCTTTCCATCAACTGAATTCACCTCTCAGCAATGAACCTGAAGCGTTTACCGGCGAACCTGTCCGAAATACCATTTTCTCTCTTATTTCCAGGATAACTCGTCACGATTATATTCTATCCAAAATTCTAAACCTTATTCATCCGCTCGTTCCGACCGACAATCATCCCGGAATAATAGAATAAGTCAACGAACTTCACGCTCGAGTAATCAATTTGGAGAATATGGTGCAAAATTTCCCAGCTTCAACAACATCACCTGCACCAACAGTACCATCAGTAACAGCACCAGTACCATCAACAATATATGCCTCAATATCTCATTCTGTACCTCGAGTATAATCATCACTCTACATATCGTTCTACATCAATTATCTTCGTTCTTCATGACGATTATGTAATCTCTAATGTTTTAGAGATTATGTATTCTAGTTTTGACGGTAAATCAAATGAGATTAATATCATATTAACTCATTAAATCCATGATTACATCTGAAGAAAATATATATGTAACTATATTTTCATAAAGATTGTAATTAAAAATTCTTTTGTACAAACTGTTAATGGTGAAAATATTTTAACGGGTAGGTAATACTCGAGGAATATTCAGATTTCACATTAATAAGTACACTGTACATTCTTCGAATCTGATTCAATAGTCATTTACTATCCTACTTACATTCACAGATACACGTATCCGTTCACCGCAGAATAACCATTTTCATTCAATTTCATATTTGGATTTTGTCCTATCAGAATCCAACAAGTGGCATAATGAAGAAAACATTGGACAAAATAAAATTTGTTAGAAACAAACAATTTAACTATGAGAAATTTTATTAAGTATCCACGCTAACTGTTCCTAGCTAACTGTTAATTCCGTATTACCTTTTATTTATAGCAATTTATTTATCGCAATTTATTTATCGCATTTTACTTATCGCAATTTTAATTCTCGCAATTTTATTTATTGTCATTTAATTTTTGTTATTTATTTTACGCACTTTAAATATCGGGACACGTATACAAGGTTTTGACATATCATATCGACGAATCTATATATATTATTTGGAATAACCATAGACACTCTATATGTAGTGATGCTGGAGTTAGCTATACAGGGTTGAGGTTGATTATACAATAATATATATAGTTTGAGTTGTGATCGAGTCTGAGACATGTACACGGGTCACGATACGTATTAATTAATTCGAATATTATATATTAAATTATATATGAATTATTGGACTGTTAACTGTGGACTATCGACTGTGGACTAATGACATTGGACAATTAAAATGAATTAAAATATTGATTATAACATATGAAACTAAACATTTCTTCAAGTTTGCCACTTGATTTCATCTTAAACCTCATTTATATCTCGACGATTACAATCTGCGTTCAAACCTTTCATGATTCTTGAAAACACCTCAATCGAGAGGATGAACCAACCACATTTCATCTACAGAAAGAAAAGATTGATGCGTATAGTTATGCACATGAAAACTCTCAAAAACTGAATAAACGTTTAACGTGTAGCTGTGCTAATTCCTTTAGCGTTATTATTACCGAAAATAACTTTGCAATCTCTTTCCAAATTAGCCAATTTTATCACAGCTCCAACAAGTCAACTTCGATTTTTCGTTCGAAAACAATCTTATTATAACCTTGATATATATGTGTGCTCTTTTATTGTTACCGGGGAACTTTTATATTCCATCATATTACCAACAGATGTACCAGCAACCTCGTCGCTCCATGGTTTAAATCTCTCTGACAAATCACTGAATTTATCTATTGAAGTCTCATCATGTACTCATCCGCATCTTGTAACAAGAATTGCCATACCAATTACCGGAAATCAACAAATCTGTATTGTGAGTCTCGCAACGTTTCCACACCAACAGCTATATGTATCCATATAACATTTATCTCTTAGAACTATGATCTTCCATTCTGAAGCTCTGAAAAGCACCCAGTCTGCGAATTAATACTCTGAATTTTTAAAAGTTGAATGAAGCAACAAAAACTTTAAACGACCTCAACAGCCAAAAATTGATGATAAAGAATTGTATGTTGGCAAAGCTCAGAAAAAGTTTGAAACTGAAAAACTGATTGAGCAAACTACGAAGGAGTCTCTGAACAAATCACAAGGACTAAAATTGTACATTAAGAATCCTGATGATTCTATTTTTGATGAAATCTTTAGCGAATACCTTGCTTCTGACTCCAAACTCTTGCGGACAAATTTTCTTCACCATCCTTCGATATTAGAAATTCCAAGATATCATCGTATCTTTCATTATAAATATCCTCCATATTTCTAAAGATGTTTTCATAACTTTTCTTATCTGAAATCATTATTCTCTTTGTGCTATCAGTGTTACATCATATAGAAACTGTTAGTTTCTATATTCTGTAACTTTCGAGCATAAAATATGAATGTTATTGAAGTAATGTTGGGAACTGATGCATGAGTTAGTATAATATAATGACACTTGATCAACGTGATTATATTACAGTAAGTCATGCTGAGTTTCTAATGGAACGTGATGATTCACAGATCATAACGTCACCATGTGCCATGTTACACAACTCTCACATTCTACCTAATCTATAAATATATCAAGAACATATTTTCTTGATAGTTATATCTTTTCTCCTTAATTCTGGTAATATAACCTATCAAGATCG
Source organism: Rutidosis leptorrhynchoides (assembly GCF_046630445.1). NCBI lineage: Eukaryota > Viridiplantae > Streptophyta > Magnoliopsida > Asterales > Asteraceae > Rutidosis > Rutidosis leptorrhynchoides. Next base: position 61,732,281 of record NC_092342.1, read on the forward strand.
TGCTAATACATTCTTTTCTGTTTAGAACATGATGTTTATCCGAAATTCCATACTTACGAATTCTGGACCGTTACTCACTTTACTAGAGGTCGGGAGGATAATAAAAAGGCAAAGAGCTCCAAATCTAAGAGAAAATATAAAGTCCAATAACAACACGGAGGGTACAAACCGTGGATATTAATACGAATAGTAATATAAAGACACGACAGAATTAAGAATAATATCACCCCAAGGTAATAGTAGAAGTAAACAGATTTCTCTAGTGGAAGATTGAAAAGAAGGATGACAGAAGTGATAATTAGAAAAATATCAAGGAATAGAACTGGATTAAGCATTTTCACAATCTTTTGAATGTATGAACTAAGGAAGAAAGTATAGGAGTGGTGGAAAATAATGGAACGGAAAAAGTTTAATTTATAATGGAAATATCAGACAGAGTAATCGAGGCAGATCACCATATTTAATTATAGAGATCTTAATCTCCTTATTCGCCGAAGAATCAAATCTCTTAGATTTCAAAGATTTTCTTTAAATCCCTTGAATTCCGGAATTCAATCGCGACTACGTCAAAAGTTATGAAAAAATCTCCATTTCTTCATCTCGATCTTTTATGATAGCTTCATTCATACGCTTCGATTAATCGAATCATTATATCCATATTACTCAATGATGATAAAACTCTATTTATCAACTCATATTCGTCATGAAAACATTTTTATTGTTAGCCATGACCACCTCACTCAAATTTCGGGACGAAATTTCTTTAACGGGTAGGTACTGTGACGACCCGAAAATTTCCGACCAAATTTAAACTTAATCTTATTATGATTTGACACGATAAGCAAAGTCTATTATGTTGAAGTCTTAACAATTTTGAACTGTGTTCATATTATCAATTACCCTTTGACTACTCCCGACGATTCACGAACCACTATTTGTAAATATATATATATATATATATATATATATATATATATATATATATATATATATATAAATTATTATAAATTAAAATATTATATGAGTTAATTAATTATGAAAATAAAATAATGTGTGATATTATTATTAATATATATATATATATATATATATATATATATATATATATATATATATATATATATATATATATATATATATATATATATATATATAAGGTATATTAAATGTATTTGGTGATTTCGAAGTTATTTAGTAAACAACGGTAACGCTCAATTGTAATTCGATTAATAATAAACGAGTTAAAAAGAAACTTAAGTAATTTTAAAATAAACGATGATATGAAACTGAGTTATATAAGTTATTGGCTTATTAAAAGTATATTTAGGATCTAATTATTTAATTTTAACACTTTTTATATTTTACCCATAAATGAGAGGGACAGTTGATGTAATTTTTAATTATTAATTTAATGATTGAATTTTATACCATAATGACCATAATAATTAAATATATTTAATATAAAAATTTGGGATTTTCCTGAAGACTTTTTATTCGCCACTGAGTGAACAACGGGGCACGATATAATACCCATAATAAGTGTTGGCATATGAATACAAGTGATGGCTTCACTATTTAATAAAGGTTAATCTCCACTGCACGTTTTTGTTTTCCTCCTATTAAATTATGACTTTATGTTTTTTTAATTTTCATTATAATAATATTATTAATCTAAATCTAAATTACAACTTAATATATATCTGTGTATAGATATTGATATGAGAAATATAGATAGAGAACCCTTCTCTCTTCTACTTCGGTTCTCCCTTACATCACCACTCTTGACCATTATCCTCACCACCACCTTCGCCGTCTGCTACCACCATGACCACCACCGTCGGTTATCACTACAACAACCATATACACCCGCCATCACCTTGCAACACCACCCTCTTTTTCTCCAATGGCTATCATCACCGAGACCATCATCCATCATCAGACTATTATCATTTTAAAACGATCGACCCTCACCTCACCACCACTTGAAAACCTTCACCCACATCACCACCCCAAACGGCGGCCACCATCCAACACCATGGCAAACCACCTCTCTCTCATCCTCTTCTCTCTCTCTCTTGAAAACCACCAACTATTACCTTTTCTCTCCTTCTTCTTTGTTCCTATCAATAAAAACCACAACTGCCACCCCACTGCCATCTTCAAAACCATAATCACGAACCACCAGCCTATCACCTCCATCGCCACCCATCATGTTTGTTTGTTTTTATTTCTGCTCAATCACCACGAAGAACATCAACACACACGATTGTTTTATATCTGGATCGTTTACTTCTGTTTCATTAGTTAGCTTCGATAAAATCATCAACAACAAAACCACTGTTAACTTATATTATTCTTTCTCTAAATCGATGACCCACTTGATAAGTGGTAGGGTAATCGTGTTCGATCCTTTACCAACCAACTGTACAACTTGTTATGGTACTGGACTCAGGCCAATTGGTCTGCTAGTTAATGGACTTCGTTTTAAAAATTGCATATCGTTAAATGGGCTTCAGAAAAGAATCCAATTGGGAATGAATCGTTAAGTGGGCTTCTACTATGCTTTAATTCTGTTACAGTAACGATAAATATGATATTATGACGTGATGATTTTAATATCCTGGTATTGATGTTTTCCCGATGATGTTATACATATATGATGGTGGCGGTGATGATATGAATAAGCATGATGATGTAATGTTCATGATAAAATTGAAGATGATGGTTATGTATGATGGCATTAATGATGGTATTAGGAGGACCGTAAAATGATGATGATGTTAGACGATGATGTATTACGCGTATGATTATGATAATAATTAGGAATATGATCATGAATATGATAACGATGATATGTTAATATTAATATGATGATGATTTAAGGTTGATGATAAAGATGTAAATGGGTTTGTATTAAGAAGGCGGTAGACATTTAAGGTTGAAAGAAATAAATGAACATATTAAAATAGAAATGATTAAGCAGAACCATGGGTAGGAGTGTTGGATGTAACCGAGAGGTCACGGGTTCGAGCCCCGTTGGAAGCGTTATTTTTCTTTTGACGATTCTTTGAGGTAGTTATACTATTTTTATTACTATTATTATTATTATTATTATTATTATTATTATTATTATTATTATTATTATTATTATTATTATTATTATTATTATTATTATTATTATTATTATTATTGTATTTATTATTGTTGTTATTAATTGTTATTACTACTATATATTAGCATTATAAGTACTACTAGTATTATAATTATGATAAGAATTATAACCATTATTATTATCATTAATATTAGTATTAGTAACATTTTAGACGTATTATTATTATTATTAACAAATGTATTATTATTAAGATTACCATTCGTAACAAGATTGTTATAAATATTATTATTATTAAATATTAGGTATTAATATCAGAATTATTATTTTTATCATTATTATTAAATCCTTCATTTTATTAAAAACTACTGATATTATCATTATTAGTATTATTATTATTAAAAACTATTATTACAACTATATTATTATCTAAAGAATCATTATTAGTACAACTATCATGTTTCATTTTTATATCTAAGTATTAGTATTATTATCTTTACTTTAACAGAATTATAATTGTTAGTTTTAAAAATAAAAGAGATTTATATATATAAGTATATTACATACTATATTTTTATATGAAATATTATTAACAACTAAATTACATATAGTATATAAAATATTTTAAGATATTATAAATAATAATATAAAAACATATAAATATATAAATATTAATTTTAAAACATTATATATACATAACAATAAGTTAAAATTTAATAATATATATATATATATATATATATATATATATATATATATATATATATATATATATATATGTATATATATATACAATTTTGTTTGATTACAATTATATGTGTTAAATTCAAGGTCAACCCTACATTTGTTCAATGACGTCATATGTATTTTTACTACAAAATACAGTATTGTGAGTTTCATTTGCCTTTTTTTACCCTTTATATTTTTGGGCAGAGAATACATGCGCAATTTTTTATAAATATTTTACGAAATAGACACAAGTAATTGAAACTACATTATATGGGTGAATGATCGAAGCCGAATAAGCCCCTTTTACTTGGTAACCTAAGAATTAGTAAACCAGTCTACTAATTGACGCGAATCCTAAAGATAGATCTATTGGGCCCAACAAACCCCATCCGTTGTAGCGGATGCTTTAGTACTTCGAGTTTTTATATCATGTTCGATGGATGTCCCGGAATGATGGGGATATTCTTATATGCATCTTGTTAATGTCGGTTACCAGGTGTTCACCATATGAATGATATTTTTGTCTCTATGCATGGGACGTATATTTATGAGAACTGGAAATGAAATTCTTGTGGTCTATTAAAATGATGAAAATGAATGTTTTCGATAAACTAATGAACTCACCAACCTTTTGGTTGACACTTTAAAGCATGTTTATTCTCAGGTTTGAAAGAAATCTTCCGTTGTGCATTTGCTCATTTTAGAGATATTACTTGGACTCATTCATGACATATTTCAAAAGATGTTGCATTTGAGTCATTGAGTTAGTCAAGATTATTATTAAGTAAATTATAGTTGGATATATTATGAAATGATATGCATTCCGTCAACTTTCGATGTAATGAAAGTTTGTCTTTTAAAAACGAATGCAATGTTGTAAAATGTATCATATAGAGGTCAAGTACCTCGCGATGTAACCAAATGTAATGTATTCGTCCAGATGGATTAGGACGGGTCCTTTCAAGAAATTCCCAAAATATCATCATAAATATCTTCGATATTTCTGAGGATATTTTCATAAATATTCTTGTCCGAAATTATTTATATCTTCGTGCTGTCTGCGTTACATCATAAAGAAAACCGTTTTAGTTTCTATATCTCTGTAACATTCGATTAAAAATTATGAATGATTTCTGGAGAAGTGTTGGAAATTGAAGCATGAGTTAGTATAATATAATGGCGTTTGGCCAACGTGGTTATATTACAGTAAGTCATGCTAAAATTTCTAATGGAATGTGATGAGGTTCACAGATCATACTCTCATCATGTGCCATGTTACATAAATCTTTCATTCTACGTAACCTCTAATCATATCAAGAAAATATATTCTTGATAGTTCTATCCTCCGTGATTCTGGTAATTTAACAAATTGCTATTACATTTCTTTATGCTTAGTATATTATGATCATTCAAAACTTCATACATACGAATTTTGGATCATTATTCATGATAGTTCTCCAAATGAACATATATTTAGGTACAATATCCTTCCAATATGTAACGCTTTTAGTTGCAATTGTTCTATTTTTATGTAATATTCGTTTAAATAAATAAGTGCGAAGACAAAAGAAGAAAACGACGATTTGAAGACACAAATGACCAAAAAGCTCAAATGTACAAGATGTAATTCAAGTGGTTCAATTTATTGATGAGAAACGTCCAAAAATGATAAGAGTGCAAGCCGCAAAATGCAAAGTACAAGATATTAAATAGTACGCAAGGACGTTTGAAAATCCGAAACCGGGACATGAACCAACTCTCAACGCGCGACGCAACGGAGTTAAAATTACGAGTCAACTATGCACATAAATATAATATAATATATAAACAATTCTTAAAATTATATATATATATATATATATATATATATATATATATATATATATATATATATATATATATATATATATATTATATTTATTTATTAAAATGTCGGCAAAACTAGAAAACAAAGTGATGTATGCTGGCCAGCCTGTCCATGCGATCGCATGGAAATAACAAAGGGAACCCATGCGATCGCATGGCTCCCAAATTCAGCTCACATCTATAAAAGGTAGCGAATTGAACGAGTAATATATACCTTTTTCTTCTTCTTCCTCTGTAATCATAATTATATTTTTAATTATAATTTTAATTTTAAATTAAATTTAATAATAATTGGGTTATTGTAAGAAATGTTTTACGGGTTTTAAAGTCGAAATTCTGTCCGTGTAACGCTACGCGATTAATCACCACTGTAAGCTAAGTTCTTCCTTTTTAAATTAATGTCTCGTAACTAAGTTATTATTATGCTTATTTGAGACGAAGTAATCACGATGTTAGACTAAATATTATGACGGGGTTATTAGATTTTGTACCATAATTAAGGTTTGGACAAAAGACCGATACTTGTGGACATTGGACTTTGACTATTAATAGATAGGGGTTATTGTCTAATTGAGCGACAACTCATTGGAATCTGTCAAACCTATCTTCAAATTAGTTAATCTAATAATTATTAAAATGATTATGTATGTCCTATTTAGTAACGTTTATACGACATCTTTTACGATCATTTAATTAATTATTCGGGTTGGGTAATTGATTATTCATTCTGATCAAGTGGGTAAATTAATATTCATATCTAATTAAAACAGGGGTGGATTACATACAAGGATAATTGGTGTAATTGTTAACAAAGTATTAAAACCTTGGATTACGCGCAGTCGATAACCTGGTGTAATTATTAACAAAGTATTAAAACCTTGTTACAGTTCGAATCCCTAATTAGTTGGAATATTTGACTTCGAGAATAAGGTTAATTTGGCGAACATTTTATAATTATGACCGATGGACTATTATGGACAAAAAACCAAATAGGTATCAAATAATCCAGGACAAAGGACAATTAACCCGGGTAATAAATTAAAATCAACACGTCGAACATCATAATTACGGAAGTTTAAATAAGCATAATACTTTTATTTCATATTTCATCGTACCTTTATTTACTGTCATTTTAATTACTGCAATTTACTTTATCGCAATTTAAATTTTGTCATTTATATTATCGTCATTTATCTTTATGCTTTATTTAAAATCGACAAACCGGTCATTAAACGGTATAACCCCCTTTTATAATAATATTACTACTTATATATATATATATATATATATATATATATATATATATATATATATATATATATATATATATATATATATATATAATTATTATATAAATATAGTTAATAAAAATATAGCGTTAAACTCAGCTAGCTCCCTGTGGAACGAACCGGACTTACGAAAAACTACACTACTCTACGATTAGGTACACTGCCTATAAGTGTTGTAGCAAGGTTTAGGTATATTCCATAAATAAATAAATAAAACTTGTGTAATTTGTATCATATTTTGTAGTATTTCGCAGTAAAAATAATAACTATTTCGTATACACCTCTGCGCACATCAAGTTTTTGGCACCGCTGCCGGGGACTCGACGAAGCGAAACGCTATAAAAAAAGATTTTTATCAAGTCTTATTTCATTTTTATAAAAATACGTTTTATATAATACAATTAAAAATATAAAAGAAAAAGAAAAATATATATCTATATTTTTAAGTTTAGTTAAATTTAAAAAGTTTATATTTCTATTTATTGTGAGAAGTTATAAAAAACTAATAAGTAAATTTTTTATTTATTTATACGTTTTATATAAATATTTTATAAAAATATAAAACAAAAAAAAATAATTAAAATTGTATTCGGGCCCGAACACTGTAGCAGCCCAACTATCTGGCCTGATTTCTAGATCCATGCGACCGCATGGAAACTTAACCCTCAACTCATGCGATCGTATGAGCTGAGGTGACACGTCTGAAACCTAGGACAGCCGAATTAGGGTTAAGTTAATTAATTATTATTATTATTAATTACCTAATTAGGGTTTATTTTAATAATAATTTAGTTTAGTTGTTATTTTATTTGTATTTTTAAGTTATAATTAGTTTTATTAATATATAAATTAATACTTTTATAAAATAATAATATAAAAATAATATTTTTATAAAATTGTAATTTTATCACTTTTTATATCTTTTTATGAATTTTATATTTTAATCGTTTATTCGTAATATTTGTATTTTTTTTCGTTCGTACTTAGTTTTAAATTTAGTATTTGCTGTAGTTTATTTTTATTTCTAGAATTTTTAGGCTATGCCGTAAAATCCCTTAAGTGCTTTTTCTTTAGACTAAGATTTAGATGCTCTAGAATTTTACGACATCGCTTATCGCTTAAATATTTAATAAATTTTAGTACTTTTTAAGTTATTGTCGTTTTGAATATAGAATTCCTCTTAAGCTTTAATACCTTTAGACGTAAGTTTTAATTTTTTTTTAGTATTTAGTACCTTTTAAGTTTCGACGCGCTACTTTCTTCTTATTATTTTTCGACATTTGTCTTTCGACCTTTTATTTTTGACGTTTTTCGACGCGCGCTTTTTCTTTCTTATTTCTCGACGCTCTAGTTTTTAGGACATAGAATTTTCTATTTCTTCTATAAAATTTCAAAACAAAAAATTATTTTAAGCGGTTAAATTGATAGACATCCAAAATTTTCTGGTTCGTAGTAATAGTTGGATTTGTTAGTGGCGAGTTGTGGGCTTCCGATTTAAAGGGTCCTGGCTACCTGCTGCATCTATTGGCTATTCGAAACGTGGGCAAAATCAGAAAAGTCTATTAATTTGATAACTTATATAATTTTTATCTTTTATAACTAATAGGATATTCAGTGAATGCACCGAGCAAAACGTTCATCACCTTTTATACGTTCACCACCTGTAACCAGATCAAGACATCTAGCTAGTATTGCCGCCGTTGATTTTTCTTTAGAATCATCATCTAGTCGAACAAGTACTCCAACTCAAATTTCCGATAATCCATTTTCTGAACCCGACTTCACAATTGAGAATCTGGAGAATATTCAAGGACAATTCAGAGATCCTGAACCACTAATCATTCCTCCGGAACCACAAATTACACATCCAGAGATTGTTAAGGAAGAAATCATTAAATCAGAATTCTCTAGTGATTCAGATTCAACAAATTCAATTATGGAAGTAACGGAACCTCTAAGTATGGAAGACCGAATGAGAACCACACGCACGGGCCAAGGTCACGCCAATATTAAGCCAGATATTAATGCACCTGATTATGAAATAAAAGGACAAATCCTACACATGGTAATTAATCAATGCCAATATAGTGGTACGCCAAAAGAAGATCCAAACGAACATCTTCGAACTTTTAATAGGATTTGTACTCTATTCAAAATCAGAGAAGTTGAGATTGAACAGATCTATCTCTTGTTATTTCCCTGGACTTTAAAGGGAGAAGCCAAAGATTGGTTAGAATCATTACCTGAAGGGGCGATTGATACATGGGATGTTTTAGTTGAAAATTTTCTTAAACAATTCTTTCCAGCATCTAAAGCCGTGAGACTTCAAGGAGAAATTGTTACGTTCACACAAAAGCCAAATGAAACTCTATATGAGGCATGGACAAGATTTGGAAAATTGTTGAGAGGATGTCCTCAGCATGGTTTAGACACTTATCAAATAGTACAAATATTCTACCAAGGATGCGACATTCCTACACGAAAAGACATCGACATAATAGTTGGTGGTTCCATTATGAAGAAAACCGCAACTGAAGCTCATAAAATTATTGATAACACAGCCTCCCACTCACATGAGTGTCACCAGGAAAAAGATATTTTTCGTTCATCTAAAGTGGCTAGAGCCAATTCTAGCCATGACTTTGATTCCGTTTTCGCAAAAATAGATGCTTTCGAGAGATGAATGGAAAAGATGAATAAAGATATTCACGCAATACGAATCAGTTGTGAGTAATGCGATTGACCACACTTAATGAAAGATTGTCACATTGAGCAAACGATGGAACAACGTGAGAATGTTTCCTACATGAACCAAAGGCCGGGAAATAATTATCAAAATAATTATCAACCGCCAAGGCCAAACTTCAATTGAAATCAAAACATTCTTTACAATCCAAATGGACCTAACAATAACTCGTACAACCAACAACGTCCGAATAACTAACCAACTTAAAACAACACTTTCAATCAATAAAGACCTAGCTTGTATAAACCACCACAAAAAACCGAAGAGAAAAAGCCAAATCTGAAAGAAATGATGGCAAAGCTAATAGAATCTCAAACACAATTTATTACATCTCAAACCCAAACAAATGAGAGGTTTGATCAGTCATTAAGAACTCAACAATCTTCCATTTTGAATCTAGAAAAACACGTAGGTACTCTTACTAGCATGATGAGTGAAAGGGAACAAGGAAAGCTACCAAGTGATACTGAAGTAAATCCTCGGAAGGAGAATGTTAATATGGTATCAACAAATTCTGAAAAACCAGCTCCAAAAGATGGGAAGGTTTTAGATGTGAGTAACAATGAAGAAGTTACAACACCACCACCACCACCCGAGTATGTAAAGCCAGTGGTGGCACCATACAGACCACCCATCCCGTTTCCAAGAAAAGGAGTTGAGTATGAGCAAGTGATAGGTAATAAAGTTTGTGATACCTCTAGAAAAAAGAAGAAGAATAAGAAAGTACAAGAAACAAAAATCGTAAAGATAAACCCGGTGAAGACAGTTCCACCAAAACCTCCACCAAGGGTGGGTGATCCGGGTGAATTTAGTGTTCCTTGTCTACTTAGTGATTGTGTCATGTATGATGCACTAGCAGATTTAGGTGCAAGTGTGAGTGTAATGCCTCTTTCATTATATAAGAGATTAGGAGTAGGTGAGTTAAGTCCAACAGAGATGAGTGTTCGACTCTTTGATCAAACCATTAGGCACCCAGTTGGAATTGCTGACAACCTACCCGTTCAAGTGGGTAATTTAACCTTTTTAGTCGAATTTATTGTCATTGACATAGAAGAAGACTCAAACATTCCTCTAATTTTAGGTCGACCATTCTTAGTGTCCACCGGGGCGTTATTTGATGTAAGAGAGGGTAGAATGACACTTAGTAATGATGAAAAATCAATCACCTTTGTGAGTCGAAAGTCTAAATCTCCACCTTCCAAAACCGTTGAACCAACAAAAACGATTGGTAAGAACCATATTGTTTTACCAAATCCAACGGTAGTGGTTAGCAATAAAAAAATGCCTAAGTGTGGCGAAAAGGAAGTAACAACTAATGATGACCTGATAACAAAGAACCCCGTTGTTGATATGAAATTAAATGACCCCGTTATTAATAGTTCAATGAAGAAACTTATTAAACGGATTCGCGATGCTAGAACCAAGGGGAACTTTAAGTTATGTAACCGGTTAGTATCCAATCTATCGCTTAAAGAAAAGGCGAAACTAGTTGAATCTGTGGATGTTACACAGGAATCAGACCAATGGCTTAAAACAAAAGTCACAGATATGCAAGTTGATTATGGTCCAAAAGAAATTGACGATGAAGTTAATCACAATTTCGACACCACAGCTACCTAAGTGTGGGGAGATTCAAATGTTCTAAAGAGAAAACGTTGTCTAGAGTTAGTTGTTCTGTTCTCGTGTAGTTTCGAGAATGGAATCCGGTTGGTCTTTTCCACTAGCAGACACTAAAGAACTAGTTTTCTCCCCCCATTCTGAATTTTTATTTTGTAGGTTTTGTATGAAATTAATATGCATTTTTAAATTTAAGTTTTGTGTGAATTTAAAAACAAAAATTACTTTATTTCATTAAGTTTAAAAAAATGATTTCTAAAATTCATCGTAAGTTGAAGACTAGGTCATGGAACCGAAATTGCTTTACCCGAGGGCGGGGCGACAAATTTTGTTATCATTATTTTTAATTTTATTGATCTAAAGTATAAAAAAAAATTAAAAAACAAAAAATCTTTGCTTTTAAAACAATCGCTTTAAAAACGACAAATTTTAAATTTTGTAGGTAAACTTACCGAAACTACCTAAAGTAAAAGGAAACAAAAATTTTAAAAAATTATTCATTTAAATTGTTTTAATAAATAAAGGTTTTATAAAATATATATATATATATATATATATATATATATATATATATATATATATATATATATATATATATATATATATATATATATATATATATATATATATATATATATATATATATGTTTGTAGTTTATGCTATATACAAAACAGGGTAAAACAGCGCATTTTCAAAGACTGACATTAAGTTCAGCAAAAGCTACTAATTTTGACGACAAGACGCAAAATATCAAATGTGATATAAAATAATATGTTCGCAAACTCGGTATTTTTAATCACTTTTCTACACTAATCACCCTCATGAATTTATAATTATAGTCTGATTTCATGCAAATGAGGGCATTGCATGATCTCAAGTGTGGGGAAGGGTTATAAATTCTCTCGGGTTTACACTTAGTTTAATTGCCAAATTTTGTGAAAATTTGAAAAATTTTCAACTAAATGAATTCAAAATCATGTTTATACATATATACATATTTATGAACGATAAAACTAGGTGTTAATGCCGAAATTATTGTTACCTCGGAGAAAACATAAATGGAGAAACTGCCCAAAACGTTAGAATTCATTTAAAATGGAATAGAGGAGAATAAAAAGGCAAAGAAAAAAATAAATAAAAGCTAAGTGTGGACAGAATTTACCAAGTTCTTCAAAACATATATCACATATTTGTACAATATTATTGCAGGTACTTTCGCTTTGGACTAAACTAATCAGTTTTACCCGATTTATTGTAATACCTTTGAAAAGAATAGATGGATCTACACGGTGAATTAATTCCATCATTAAAATGAAGTAAAGTCTTCTGAAACAGACACGCGCTTCTTGATTTAGATCAGGAAGTTGTCGTCCAGACCAGCTGTAGGTTGACGAAAAATCTAGAAAAGTCATCTCTAAAATCAGCAGGAAATCCACGGACCTCAGCATCAAACAGGGTCGCCAAGTGGTCAGACTTATCCTAACCATGAGAGGATCTGTCTCGTAAAATGGGGAGGGCGCCGTGCAAATTAGCTTGATAAGACTAATGAATCAGACTCCCAGAAGGGATAATCTCCTTAAAGATCAAAAATCAGCTTTTAAGACTGATATTGCTCAATCCTTGATATTGACCTTAAAGATTGAGAATTACAAACTCATGGAATTCGATGATATCTAAACTCGAGCTTGAACGAGAAAATATTTTGATCAAAATTAAAACCGATTTGTTTTCTGAAAACCTATTTCAATGCGTTCATTACCATTGAACGTAAAATCTTGAGAATTCATCAGAATTCATTAGGTCACCTGAACCAAATCGGGTATCAACCGTAAGAACGGTGGTTGCATAGCATGGTCGAAGACAGGACCTTGTGCCAGACCGAAAAACTATAGGGTGATCTTTACTATTGCTCCTACAAAGAATAGTAATTGCATCCGACACGTTTTTGACCATAATTATCTGCATGTCATGGGACATTGCCTTAACAGTTGCTTGTTCAACGCTTTTCTTTACAACCGGACGGTAGTTTACCGAAAGGTAATATACGGAGCAAGTATACTGGACGTGTGCTTTCCTAATACAAGGTTAGCAAGTGGGTGACACAAAACCGCAAGTTTTGAGCTAAAATTTTAAAATCTGAAACCTACAAAACCCACAAAAACATTTTGCAAACACCGGTGAAGGGTTATTCCAGAAAACTTATCTAGGGTAAAAGCTAGAATGAATTTTCAAAAGATCAAATGTTTTCATAAAGATCCAATTTTCTTAAGGATCTAAATTTTATAAGTCATGTGGGACTGTAAACCACATCGTTACTATCATTGTTTATACCGCAGTATCAAAATCACTAATGTATAAAGTGTGAGAATAAAAAAGTGATTAGAGTGAAGTGTGATTTTAATTTCAAATTCTGTATTGCTTGAGGACAAGCAACGTTCAAGTGTGGGAATATTTGATAGTGCTCCAAATGAACTTATATTTAGGCACAATATCCTTCCAATATGTGAAGATTTTAGTTGCAATTGTTCTATTTTTAAGTAATATTCGTTTAAATAAATAAGTGCGAAGACAAAAGAAGAAAATGACGATTTGAAGATGCAAATGACCAAAAAGCTCAAATGTACAAGATATAATTCAAGTGGTTCAATTTATTGATGAGAAACGTCCAAAAATGATAAGAGTACAAGCCGCAAAACGCAAAGTACAAGATATTAAATAGTACGCAAGGACGTTCGAAAATCCGGAACCGGGACATGAACCAACTCTCAACGCGCGACGCAACGGAGCTAAAATTACGAGTCAACTATGCACATAAATATAATATAATATATAAATAATTCTTAAAATTATATTTATATATATATATATATATATATATATATATATATATATATATATATATATATATATATATATATATATATATTATATTTATTTATTAAAACGTCGGCAAAACTAGAAAACAAAGTGATGTATGCTGGCCAGCCTGTCTATGCGATCGCATGGAAATAACAAAGGGAACCCATGCGATCGTATGGCTCCCAAATTCAGCTCACATCTATAAAAGGCAGCGAATTGAACGAGTAATATATACCTTTTTCTTCTTTTTCCTCTGTAATCATAATTATATTTTTAATTATAATTTTAATTTTAAATTAAATTTAATAATAATTGGGTTATTGTAAGGAATGTTTTACGGGTTTTAAAGTCAAAATTCTATCCGTGTAACGCTACGCGATTAATCACCACTGTAAGCTATGTTCTTCCTTTTTAAATTAATGTCTCGTAACTAAGTTATTATTATGCTTATTTGAGCCGAAGTAATCACGATGTTAGACTAAATATTATGACGGGGTTATTAGATTTTGTACCATAATTAAGGTTTGGACAAAAGACCGACACTTGTAGACATTGGACTATGACTATTAATAGATAGGGGGTATTGTCTAATTGAGAGACAACTCATTGGAACCTGTCGAACCTATCTTCAAATTAGTTAATCTAATAATTATTAAAATGATTATATAGGTCCTATTTAGTGACGTTTATACGACATCTTTTACGATCATTTAATTAATTATTCGAGTTGGGTAATTGATTATTCATTCTGATCAAGTGGTTAAATTAATATTCATATCTCATTAAAACAGGGGTGGATTACATACAATGATAATTGGTGTAATTGTTAACAAAGTATTAAAACCTTGGATTACGCGCAGTCGATAACCTGGTGTAATTATTAACAAAGTATTAAAACCTTGTTATAGTTCGAATCCCTAATTAGTTGGAATATTTGACTTCTGGAATAAGGTTAATTTGACGAACATTTTATAATTATGACCGATGAACTATTATGGACAAAAAACCAAATAGGTATCAAATAATCCAGGAAAAAGGACAATTAACCCGGGTAATAAATTAAAATCAACACGTCGAACATCATGATTAAGGAAGTTTAAATAAGCATAATACTTTTATTTCATATTTTATCATATCTTTATTTACTGTCATTTTAATTACTGCAATTTACTTTATCGTAATTTAAATTCTGTCATTTATATTATCGTCATTTATCTTTACGCTTTATTTAAAATCGACAAACCGGTCATTAAATGGTAAAACTCCCTTTTATAATAATATTACTACTTATATATATATATATATATATATATATATATATATATATATATATATATATATATATATATATATATATATATATATATATATATATATATATATATATAATTATTATATAAATATAGTTAATAAAAATATAGCGTTAAACTCAGCTAGCTCCCTGTGGAACGAACCGGACTTACTAAAAACTACACTACTCTACGATTAGGTACACTGCCTATAAGTGTTGTAGCAAGGTTTAGGTATATTCCATAAATAAATAAATAAAACTTGTGTAATTTGTATCATATTTTGTAGTATTTCGCAGTAAAAATAATAACTATTTCGTATACACCTCTGCGCACATCAATTTGCTTTACTTAAAGTCAGGAAGAGGAAACAAAAGCATGGAACTCCAAAATATAAAGAAAAATATAAGCATGACAGCAACATAGAAATTACAAACCGTGTATATCAATGCGTATAGCAATATAAAGACATGGGAGAATAATAAACACTATAATCCCTAGAGCATAGTAGAAGTAAACAGATTCCTCCAGTGGGAGTTGGAAAAGAAGGATGATTGTAGCGATAGTCAATATAAGGTCAAGGATCAAGACAAGATTAAGCATATTATCGAATCTTTTGAAAATATGAAAGGAGAAAGAAAATATAGGTGTGATAAAAATAATGGAACGGAGAAGATAAATTTATAGTGAAATATCAGACATAGCAATTGAGGCAGATTACCGCATTTAATTAAAGAGGATCATAATTTCCTTAATTACCGAAGAATCAAATCCTACGAAGATTTTCTTTAAATCCCTTGAATTCCGAAAGTCAACCGTGACTACGTTAAAAGTTAAGAAGAATCTCTATTTCTTCATTTCACACTTTTGTGATAGCTTCTCTGATACACTTCGAGTAATTGAATTATTTTATCTATATCATTCAACGGTGATAAAACTCTAATTTTTCAACCCATATTCATCATGAAAACATTCTTATTGTTAGCCATGACGACCTCGATCAAATTTCGGAACAAAATTTCTTTAACGGGTAGGTATTGTGAAGACCCGAAAAAATTTGACTAATTTTAAATCAAACTCTCGATACGATTTAATATTTTTTACACGATAAGCAAAGTCTGTAATGTTGAGTCTCAAAAATTTTGAACTGTTTTCATGAATTCATTTGACCTTCGACTGCTCTCGACGATTCACGAACCACCATTTGTAAATAGATACATGTATATTATAATATATGAATATATAATAATAATTTGAAATATTATATGATTTAATTATTAAAATTAATTATGTAAAATAAAATAATATTATAATAGTTATTATTTAAAATATATCTTTATGTACAAATAAAGATATTTAAATTAAAAATTTAGAGTTTTTCCAAAGACTTTTATTCGCCACTGACTAACAACGGAGAACGAAATTCAGTCCGTGAAAGACGACGGCTAACTTAATCACACGTTTATTATTATTATTATTATTATTATTAATATTATTATTATTATTATATTATATACTTCTGTTAAAAATATATCCGTGAACCAAATTATAAGATATTTAAGTGTGATACAGTGTTGCTTTTGTTTCTGCTCCCCATCAATCTAAGCTTTACAGAAGTGTATATATATATATATATATATATATATATATATATATATATATATATATATATATATATATATATATATATATATATATATATATATATATATATATATATATATATATATATTATCTACAATATGGATGAACCATCTATCTTTCTGTTTGTTTTAATAACCCATCTTCACCTCTGTCTCTTCTTATCTCTTTTCCTGCACGGCATCACTCTTGAGCCACCACACAACCATGATCCGCCATTCATTATCACACAACCATGATCCGCCATTCATCATCACCTACTATATATCCTTGTTTGAAGAACCAAACCACTACAGGCCCATTCGAACTATCACCACTCATCTACACGATCGTAACCTACAAAACCATATTCATATATCAACCACCCTACAAACCTGCCACCACAGTCCACTGTTGTGCTTCTGTTGTCGTGATAAAACACCACCACCCATCAATTTGTTTCTTGCTCGATCAACTCCTACTACAACCACCATTCTATATATACATACATACATGGAAAACTAAACCATAACCTTGTTATTGGTATTTGTTTTAAACCATCACCACACCTTGATCAAACAACTACTATTCGATCAGTTTTACTACTGCTATCGGTCAAACTATTACCACACTTGCTTCTTGTTTTCCCTCTTCGAAACACCATCATCTAACCCACTTATACTTCGATGACCATCCAAAAATTGAATCATGATGACTGCTACTGCTCGTTCTTTATACTACAGCCTAAAGTCACCATCATCATCATCATGTCAGCCACTCCAACTTCCTTTTGTTAACTAATTAATCATGATCGAAACCCAAACGCTTACTGTTGCATCTGTTTCTGCTTCAGTCCGAGAACCACCTAACAAAACCCACCTTTCATCTCTCTCTCTCTCTCTCTCTCTCTTCCTTTCTCTCTCCCTTTATTCTTCAAACGATCACTATCACCATCAAAACCAGGTTGTAAAATTGTTTCTGTCGTGTTATTTTTACATTGATCAGACCCATCATCAACGAACACCATCTTCAACTTCAAACCACCTGCAAATCGATTGTATACTGCTGTTGTTCCTTTTCGCTGTATCCAATTAATTTTCGCTGTGATTAACCGATAACTTTGCTCGATGCTACTACTGTAGTACATGTTAATTCTTGTTAAAGTGGAACACGAATGATGATGAGAATATAAAAAGAAGGTGGAGGGGTCAAGATGGAGATGTAACCTTGGATTCTAAATCCAACGACATCAGCTCCCTTATTTTAATTTAACCAATGCAAAATTTGGATCGGGCTTCCTTTTTCTATTAGATCGTGAGCCAACTTCTGTTTTTATGTTGGGCCGTGATCCAACTTTTGTTGGGCTTTGGATTGTTGTTCCTTGAAACGAAAGTATCAACTTCTGACCTGGTTCTTTCATACATACCATCGGTTTATATATTTTTTTTCTCCATACTTGATGATGGTGTAACGAAGAGGTCATAACCAGTTAGATGATGATTGAATGCTTGATTATGATACGATGAAGAAGATGTCTGTTATGATTTTATGTGATTATTTGATGATGATGATTTCGATAAAATGATAAACGATAATGATAATGGCGATTCAATATTGATAATGATCGATGTATGTGCTGATGAGATTATGATAGATAGATGATGATGGTTGTTAATTGACCCTGGTCGATGCAGTTTAGAAGAAGAAGAAGAAGAGAAAGGGAAACATATAGTATCGGTTAAATAAATTGAAATCCTAGTTATAATCAGATATGCAAGGATAGAGGAATTGTTTATGAGAGTGTCTGGTTAGCGATTGGTCTCAGTTCGAGCCCGGACTGAGGCAATTGTTTTTTAGAAACTCATTCTTTAAGGTAGTATTATTATTTACTATTATTATTATTATTAGTATTATTATTATTATTATTATTATTATTATTATTATTATTATTATTATTATTATTATTATTATTATTATAAGTATGATTATTATTATTATTATTATTATTATCAATATAAATATCATTATTAGAATTATTATTATTATTATTATTATTATTATTATCATTTTTAATATTATCGTTATTATTATTATTATTATTATTAGTATTATTATTAAAATTATCATTTTATTATTAAAAATCATTATTATTAAAATTATCATTTTTACTAAAATTATCACTTTATTATCATTAAAACTATAATTATTATTATTAGAATTATCATTATTTTTATCATTAATATTTTTATTATCATTATTATTATTATTTTTAACATTATTATTATTATTATTATTATTATTATTATTATTATTATTATTATTATTATTATTATTATTATTATTATTATTATTATCATTTTTACTACTAGTATCATTATTATAACTATTATAACTATATTATTATTATCAATACTACTATTAATAATATTATTATTATTACAATAAAAATTAGTTATATAAAAATATATTTACAAAAACTATATTAATATTCTTATAATAAATATTAATTATTTATTTAAAAGCATATAAAATAAATATATTAATGAAGTTATTAACAAAACATATAATTTATTAAGATAATATTTATATCACTAAAAATATATAAATTTATTCGATTACAATTATATGTGTTAATATATATATATATATATATATATATATATATATATATAATTTATTAAGCATATATAAATGATATAGGTTCGTGAATCCAAGGCCAACCCTGCATTGTTCAGTACCGTCGTATGCATATTTTTACTACAAAATATCGTATCGTGAGTTTCATTTACTCCCTTTTTAATTGCTTTTGCAATATATATTTTTGGGCTGAGAATACATGCGCTGCTTTTATAAATATTTTACAAAATAGACACAAGTACTAAAAAACATTCTACGACTGAATTATTATACCGGATATTCCTATTATTTTTGCTTGGTAACCTAAGAATTAGTGAACTGGTCACTAATTGACGCGAATCCTAATGGTAGATCTACGGGCACTAACACCCCCCATTCTGGAAAATGGAATGCTTTTGTACTTCGAATTATTAGTATACATAGTGCAGCCTATATGTTGGGGGATATTACTTTGACGTCTTGTTAATGTCGGTTACCATGTATTTATTCGTATGAATGATTTTTGCAGACGGAATTCCTGCAAGTTAATTATAAAAATGAAATTTTGTGGTCTATTAAAATTATTGAAATGAATATTTATGATAAACTAATGAACTCACCAACCTTTTGGTTGACACTTTTAAGCATGTTTATTCTCAGGTATTAAAGAAATCTTTCGCTGTGCATTTGCTCATTTTAGAGATATTACTTGGAGTTGTTCATGGCATATTTTAAAAGACGTTGCATTCAAATCATTTGAGTTCAATATTGTTAATAGATAAATGATAGATTAGTCAATTATACTTGGAAAACATGATAATATCACTGGTATGCATATTTGTAAACTTTCGTTGAAATGAATGTTTGTCTTTTAAAAGAATGAAATGTTTGTAAAACGTATCATATAGAGGTCAGTACCTCGCAATGGGACCAGATGTTGATGTATTCTTCCATATGGATTTGGACGGGTCGTTTCATGCTCCCCCTCAGATTGTTTTCTCTTCTTATGTTTCTTAGCTTTCTTTTCCCCCTTTTTGTCATCAGCAGGGGCAGAAGCAGATGAAATGTTCCGTTCATATTGATTATAAATGTTCCATATTAATTGATTTCGTCGCGAGGTTTTGACCTCTATATGAGACGTTTTTCAAAGACTGCATTCATTTTTAAAACAACTATAATCTTTATTTTATCGATAAAGGTCTAAAAAACATTACGTAGATTATCTAATAATGATAATCTAAAATATATCGTTTACGCACGACCATTACATAATGGTTTACAATATGAATATATTACATCAAAAATAAGTTTCTTGAATGCAGTTTTACATAATATCATACAAGCATGGACTCTAAATCTTGTCCTTATTTTAGTATGTAGCAGCGGAAGCTCTTAATAATCACCTGAGAATAAACATGCTTAAAACGTCAATAAAAATGTTGGTGAGTTATAGGTTTAACCTATATATTATCAAATCATAATAATAGACCACAAGATTTCATATTCAATACATCCCATACATAGAGATAAAAATCATTCATATGGTGAACACCTGGTAACCGACATTAACAAGATGCATATAAGAATATCCCCATCATTCCAGGACATCCATCGGACATGATATAAAAACTCGAAGTACTAAAGCATCTGCTACAACGGATGGGGTTTGTTGGGCCCAATAGATCTATCTTTAGGATTCGCGTCAATTAGTAGACTGGTTTACTAATTCTTAGGATACCAAGTAGAAAGGGGCATATTCGGCTTCGATCGTTGAACCATAGAAAGTAGTTTCATGTAATTTTGTCTATTTTGTAAAACATTTAAAAAGCTGCATGTATTCTCATCCCAAAAATATTAGATTTTAAAAGTGGGACTATAACTCACTTTCACAGATTTTTACTTCGTCGGGAAGTAAGACTTGGCCACTAGTCGATTCACGAACCTATAACAAATATGTACATATATATCAAAGTATGTTCAAAATATAATTACAACATTTCTAATACGTTTTAATGTTTTAAGTTTATTAAGTCAGCTGTCCTCATTAGTAACCTACAACTAGTTGTCCATAGTTAGATGTACAGAAATAAATTGATATATATTATCTTGACCCAATCCACGACCCAGTGTATACACATCTCAGGCTAGATCACAACTTAAAGTATATATATTTTTGGAATTAACCTCAACTCTGTATAGCTAACTCCAACATTACTGCATATAGAGTGTCTATGGTTGTTCCAAATAATATATATAGATGGGTCAATATGATATGTCAAAACATTTGCATACGTGTCTATGGTATCCCAAGATTACATAATATATTAGAATATATGTATTATACAATATAAGTTAGCTAGGATATGATTAATATAGATTTGTTACCAATTTTCACGTAGCTACAACAAGTAAAAATATCCAATCTTGTTTTACCCATAACTTCTTCGTTTTAAATCCGTTTTGAGTTAATCCAATTGCTATGGTTTCATATTGAAATTAAGTTTATGAATCTATACAGAAAAAGTATAAGTTTACCGTCGGAAATACAGGGTACAAGTCATTTTTGTAAATGTAGTCATTTCAGTCGAAAGAACGACGTCTAGATGACCATTTTGGAAAACATAATTCCACTTTGAGTTTAATCATGAATTTTGGATATAGTTTCATGTTCATAAGAAAAATCATTTTCCCAAGAGAACAACTTTTAAATCAAAGTTAATCGTAGTTTTTAATTAACTAACCCAAAACAGCCCGCAGTGTTACTACGACGGCGTATATCCAGTTTTACGTTGTTTTTCGTGTTTTCAGGTTTTAAATCATTAAGTTAGCATATCATATAGATATAGAACATGTGTATAGTTGATTTTAAAAGTCAAGTTAGAAGGATTAACTTTTGTTTGCGAACAAGTTTAGAATTAACTAAACTATGTTCTAGTGATTTCAAGTTTAAACCTTCGAATAAGGTAGTTTTATATATATGAATCGAATGATGTTATGACCATCATTACTACCTCAGGTTTTGTGGATAAACCTACTGGAAATTACAAAAATAGATCTAGCTTCAAAGGATCCTTGGATGGCTTGAAAGTTCTTGAAGCAGAATCATGACACGAAAACAAGTTTAAGTAAGATTTCCACTCGAAATAAGATTGTTATAGTTATAGAAATTGAATCAAAGTTGGAATATGAGTATTACCTTGTATTAGAAAGATATCTTACTGTCAATAAGAAAGATTTCTTGAGGTTAGATGATCACTTTACAAGATTGGAAGTAAGCTAGCAAACTTGGAAGTATACTTGATTTTATGAAACTAGAACTTATAGATTTTATGAAGAACACTTAGAACTTGAAGATAGAACTTGAGAGAGATCAATTTGATGAAGAAAATTGAAGAATGAAAGTTTTTGTAGGTGTTTTTGGTCGTTGGTATATGGATTAGATATAAAGGATGTGTAATTTTGTTTACATGTAAATAAGTCATGAATGATTACTAATATTTTTATAATTTTATGAGATATTTCATGCCAGTTGCCAAATGATGGTTCCCACATGTGTTAGGTGACTCACATGGGCTGCTAAGAGCTAATCATTGGAGTGTATATACCAATAGTACATACATCTAAAAGCTGTGTATTGTACGAGTATGAATACAGGTGCATACGAGTAGAATTATTGATGAAACTGAACGAGGATGTAATTGTAAGAATTTTTGTTAAGTAGAAGTATTTTGATAAGTGTCTTGAAGTCTTTCAAAATTGTATGAATACATATTAAAACACTACATGTATATACATTTTAACTGAGTCGTTAAGTCATCGTTAGTCGTTACATGTAAATGTTGTTTTGAAACCTTTAGGTTAACGATCTTGTTAAATGTTGTTAACCCATTGTTTATTATATCTAAAGAGATGTTAAATTATTACATTATCATGATATTATGATATATTAATATATCTTAGTATGATATATATATACAGTTAAATGTTGTTACAACGATAATCGTTACATATATGTCTCGTTTCGAAATCATTAAGGTAGTAGTCTTGTTTTTACATATGTAGTTCATTGTTAATACACTTAATGACATGTTTACTTATAATTTATCATGATTAAACATAGGGTATCAATATCTTAATATGATTCATATGTATTTAGTAAGACGTTGTTATAATGATAATCGTTATATATATCGTTTCGAGTTTCTTAATTCAATAAACTCAATTTTATGTATATAACTCATTGTTAAAATACCTAATGAGATACTTACTTATCATAATATCATGTTAACTATATATATAATCATATATATGTCATAATATAGTTATTACAAGTTTTAACGTTCGTGAATCACCGGTCAACTTGGGTGGTCAATTGTCTATATGAAACCTATTTAAATTAATCAAGTCTTAAAAAGTTTGATTGCTTAACATGTTGGAAACACTTAATCATGTAAATAACAATTTCATTTAATATATATAAACATGGAAAAGTTCGGGTCACTACAGTACCTACCCGTTAAATAAATTTCGTCCCGAAATTTTAAGCAGTTTGAGGTGTTGACGTATCTTCTGGAAATAAGTGCGGGTATTTCTTCTTTATCTGATCTTCTCATTCCCAGGTGAACTCGAGTCCTCTACGAGCATTCCATCAAACCTTAACAATTGGTATCTTGTTTTGCTTAAGTCTTTTAACCTCATGATCCATTATTTCGACGGGTTCTTCGACGAATTGAAGTTTTTCGTTGATTTGGATTTCATCTGACAGAATAGTGAGATCTATTTTAGCAAAACAATTCTTCAAATTTGAGACGTGGAAATTGTTATGTACAGCCGCGAGTTGTTGTGGTAATTCAAGTCGGTAAGCTACTGGTCCGACACGATCAATAATCTTGAATGGTCCTATATACCTTGGATTTAATTTCCCTCGTTTACCAAATCGAACAACGCATTTCCAAGGTGCAACCTTAAGCATGACCATCTCTCCAATTTCAAATTCTATATCTTTTCTTTTAATGTCGGCGTAGCTCTTTTGTCGACTTTGGGCGGTTTTCAACCGTTGTTGAATTTGGATGATCTTCTTGGTAGTTTCTTGTATTATCTCCGGACCTGTAATCTATCTATCCCCCACTTCACTCCAACAAATCGGAGACCTGCACTTTCTACCATAAAGTGCTTCAAACGGCACCATCTCAATGCTTGAATGGTAGCTGTTGTTGTAGGAAAATTCTGCTAACGGTAGATGTCGATCCCAATTGTTTCCAAAATCAATAACATATGCTCGTAGCATGTCTTCAAGTGTTTGTATCATCCTTTCACTCTGCCCATCAGTTTGTGGATGATAGGCAGTACTCATGTCTAGACGAGTTCCTAATGCTTGCTGTAATGTCTGCCAGAATCTTGAAATAAATCTGCCATCCCTATCAGAGATAATAGAGATTAGTATTCCATGTCTGGAGATGACTTCCTTCAAATACAGTCATGCTAACTTCTCCATCTTGTCATCTTCTCTTATTGGCAGGAAGTGTGCTGATTTGGTGAGACGATCAACTATTAACCAAATAGTATCAAAACCACTTGCAGTCCTTTCAATTTAGTGATGAAATCCATGGTAATATTTTCCCATTTCCATTCTGGGATTTCGGCTTGTTGAAGTAGACCTGATGGTTTCTGATGCTCAGCTTTGACCTTAGAACACGTCAAACATTCCCCTACGTATTTAGCAACATCGATGTTCATACATGGCCACCAAAAATGTTTCTTGAGATCTTTGTACATCTTCCCCGTTCCAGGATGTATTGAGTATCTGGTTTTATGAGCTTCTCTAAGTACCATTCCTCTCATATCTCCAAATTTTGGTACCCAAATTCTTTCAGCCCTATATCGAGTTCCGTCTTCCCGAATATTAAGATGCTTCTCCGATCCTTTGGGTATTTCATCCTTTAAATTTCCCTCTTTTAAAACTCCTTGTTGCGCCTCCTTTATTTGAGTAGTAAGGTTATTGTGAATCATTATATTCATAGCTTTTACTCGAATGGGTTCTCTGTCCTTTCTACTCAAGGCGTCGGCTACCACATTCGCCTTCCCCGGGTGGTAACGAATCTCAAAGTCGTAATCATTCAACAATTCAATCCACCTGCGCTGCCTCATGTTCAGTTGTTACTGATTAAATATATGTTGAAGACTTTTGTGATCGGTATATATAATACTTTTGACCCCATATAAGTAGTGCCTCCAAGTCTTTAATGCAAAAACAACCGCGCCTAATTCCAAATCATGCGTCGTATAATTCTGCTCGTGAATCTTCAATTGTCTAGAAGCATAAGCAATTACTTTCGTTCTTTGCATTAATACACAACCGAGACCTTGCTTTGAAGCGTCACAATATATCACAAAATCATCATTCCCTTCAGGTAATGACAATATAGGTGGTGTAGTTAACTTTTTCTTTAACAATTAAAACGCTTTCTCTTGTTCATCCTTCCATTCAAATTTCCTCCCTTTATGCGTTAATGTAGTCAAGGGTTTTGCTATTCTGGAAAAATCTTGGATGAACCTTCTGTAGTAACCAGCTAGTCCTAAAAATTGGCGTATATGCTTCGGAGTTTTTAGAGTTTCCCATTTTTCAACGGTTTTAATCTTTGCTGGATCCACCTGAATACCTTCTTTGTTCACTATGTGACCGAGGAATTGAACTTCTTTCAACCAAAATGCACACTTTGAAAACTTACCGTACAGTTTTTCTTTTCTCAGCAACTCTAGTACTTTTCTTAAATGTTCTTCATGCTCTTGATCATTCTTCGAGTAAATAAGTATGTCATCGATGAAAACAATGACAAACTTGTCAAGATATAGCCCACACACTCGGTTCATGAGGTCCATGAACACAGCTGGTGCGTTCGTCAATCCAAACGGCATAACCATAAACTCGCAATGACCGTAACGCGTCCTAAAAGCAGTCTTTGAAATATCATCCTCCTTCACCCGCATTTGATGATACCCAGAACATAAATTAATCTTTGAATAAATCGACGAGCCTTGTAGTTGATCAAATAAGTCATCGATTCTCGGTAGTGGATAGCGGTTCTTGATGGTAAGTTTGTTCAACTCTCGGTAGTCGATACACAACCTAAATGTACCATCCTTCTGTGAAGACCCGTCCTAATCCATCTGGACAAAGTCCATATCAATTATAAACGATTCACAACAGTTGGTTACATCGCGAGGTACTTGACCTCTATATGATACATTTTACAAACATTGCATTCGTTTTTGAAAAGACAATCTTTCATTACATCAAAAGTTGACGGCATGCATATCATTTCATAATATATCTAACTATAATTGACTTAATAATAATCTTGATGAACTCAATGACTCGAATGCAACGTCTTTTGAAATATGCTATGAATGACTCCAAGTATTATCTCTAAATTGAGCAAATGCACAGCGGAAGATTTCTTTCGTACCTGAGAATAAACATGCTTTAAAGTGTCAACCAAAAGGTTGGTGAGTTCATTAGTTTAACATAAATAATCATTTCCATCATTTTAATAGACCACAAGATTTCATATTTCCATTTCTCATAAACATACGTCCCATGCATAGAGACAAAAATATCATTCATATGGATTGAACACCTGGTAACCGACATTCACAATACGCATATAGAATATCCCCTATCATTCTGGGATCCTCCTTCGGACATGATATATATTTTGAAGTACTAAAGCATCCGGTACTTTGGATAGGGCTTGTTGGGCCTGATAGATCTATCTTTAGAGTTCGCGTCAATTAAGGTGTCTGTTCCCTAATTCTTAGATTACCAGACTTAATAAAAAGGGGCATATTCGATTTCGATAATTCAACCATAGAATGTAGTTTCACGTACTTGTGTCTATTTTGTAAATCATTTATAAAAATTGCGCATGTATTCTCAGCCCAAAAATATAAAGGGTAAAAAGGCAAATAAAACTCACACATATAAATATTGTAAAACAGTTAATAAAGCATTTGCATGTATTCTCAGCCCAAAAATATATATAAAAAGGGAATAATGAAACTCACGCATATAATTATTGTAAAACAGTTAATAAAACATTTGCATGTATTCTCAGCCCCAAAAATGTAAAGAGTAAGAGGGGATCAATGAAACTCACAATAATGTATTTTGTAGTAAAAATACATATGACGACATTGAACGATGCAGGATTGGCCTCGGATTCACGAACCTATATTATTTATATATACATTAATACATATACTCGTAATCAAATAATTTCATAATTTATATGTTATATAGTTTTAATTTGTGTATATATATAATTAGTATTATTACGAATCCATAATTTGTTATATCATATGCGTTTACACAACTAGTATCTATTTAGTAAATTAATATTAATAATTATACATAAAAAGTTGTATCTTTTTATGATAATAATAATAAAAATAATAAAAATAATAAAAATATTAATGATTCTACTAATGATAATAATAATAATAAATAAAATACTTATAATAATACTAATAATGGTAATAATGGTACTATTAAAATAAAATGATAATTTTTAATAAATGAGATACTTTTAATAATAATAGTAGTTTTTAATAAAAATGATAAGTTTAATAATAATGAAAATGGAAATAATAATTTTGATGATAATACTTAATACTTAATAATAATAATAATAATAATAATAATAATAATAATAATAATAATTTTTAATGATAATACTAATAATAACACTAATGATAATAATATTAATCGTATTAGTGATAATATTAACCATGTTATCAATATTGGTAATAATAATAATTATCATAATAATAACAATAGTTAACAATAATAAAAATAGTAATAGTTATAATACTACCTTAAAAGATAACTATTTTGTCAAAGGCCGGGCTCGAATCCGCGACCTTCCGCTCACTCCATACACTCTGAACTATGTCTCCGATTGTTTATTTCTGTTTTAATACCCATCTTCAATATATGTAAAATCGTTTAAACTGTTTCAGATTCTTCCTCATCTTTTCTTAAACTAACAAACCATCATTATCTAACTCGTTTACTATTCTCATCATCTCTTATTACCAAATCATCACCTAGTGGATTTTTTTCATCATAAACATAACCGTATATCATAATCATCATTCCATAATCCTAACATCATCTAACTATCAACTCTATTCGTCATAAGCATCACCATCATTTTCGGTTCTATATTATCGCATACCATCATCAACTTTCATTCATCACCATCGAACAAAATACAAAAAAAAAATATGATAGTCACTCATCATATCATAACAAGCCACTTGTTGAATTCCTTAAAAGGTTTCGGTCCTACCAAGCAATAATACATGCAAATATCGACTAGTATTATCACCAAACACTTTGGCCAAAACAAAAAGGAGTAAGTGGCCTAATCTAATCAACACAAATGCACCACTCTTCTATTCTCTATCACGTGTCCGTCCATAGATAAAGGATATTGACAGCTCGCATATTCCACCATTCGACAAAGAACAAAACAAGATAAGTGGAGTGGTTATCAAAGAAACTCTATTATTATTATATATGTACCTATACATATTATTATATCCAACTTACTTTTAAAATGGGTTTACTTAATCGAATATGTCTATGTTCGGTATTAAAGAAAACAGAAATAAGGAAACAAGAACGTTTAAAGGAGTTGTGGGTTTTGAGTTTGAACAGCAAAAGTATAGCAGCATCGAAGGAGACAGAAAACAGGTACGATATACATGCATTTAAATGGTGTATGCAGGTGGTTTGTGTTGGGTTATTCGGTGACTGTAGGTGGTGGTTTTGAGTTATACTCAACGATAATTAACAAGTGGTGTTGGTTATCAAAACAGAAAAACAAAAAAAATATACGCAGGTGCTATTGTTGGGTGTTCTTCGAATGACAGCAAACAAGAGTAGTAATAGCGGGATTCGTGAGCTGTTGAAAGTGGTGATGGGTGCATCGGTTCAAAACAGGATAATAAGGGAGAGAAATGACATAGAGAGAGGAAAGAGAGCAAGAAAAAAAATAACAACGGGTTTTTGGGTTGAGTTTATACATGGTGGTTCGAATAGAAAAATATGAAGGTGGTGATATTCCCGAATGGGTTTTTGTCTAATATCGTGAGTTACAGATTTTTGTATATACAAAATAAAGTCGACACTTAAGATCAAACAAGGAGAAGAAACCAAAAATAAAAAAATATAAAAAAATAAAAAGTAGATATGAAGATTTAACAGAACCGTACAATTGATATGGGTGATAAATATTTGATTGGCATTTTCCACAATAATTGATTAGTACAGACAGAAATATATTTTTGATTGTGATGTATATCAAAGTGTACGAATTTTACGGTGTTATGGGTCATATTCAGTTACTTTAAATAATTAAAAAATATTAATATTAATAATAATTCTAATAAGGTTAATATTAATAATAATTATATTAATAATAATAATAATAATAATAATAACAAATAAATAATAATAATATTGATAATAATAATTATTAATAATTATGTTCCTAGTAATGCTACTAGTAATAATTACATTGGTAATAAAAAAATATTAATACTAATATTTACAATAATTTTATTAATATTGATAATAATAAGTAATAATAAGAATAAAAATAATGATATAAATAAAATTGACAATTATAATAAGTCACAATATTAAGGATTTTAATGAAATTGACAATAATAAGATTATTAATGACATTTTTTAATAATAACACTAGTTATTAATTATAACATTAATAATAACATTTATATATATCAAATTTTATTATGCATATATATATATTTATATTTATTTACACAACTGTCCGTGAATCGTCGGAAGTAGTCAAAGGTCAGACGATTTCATAAAATAGTTCAAACATTTTAGGACTCAACATTACAGACTTTGCTTATTGTGTCGAGATCAAATATAAAGATTAAATTTAAATTTGGTCGAAAATTTCCGGGTCGTCACAGTACCTACCCGTTAAAGAAATTTCGTCCCGAAATTTGAATGAGGTTGTCATAGCTAACAATAAAAATGTTTTGATGACGATTATGAGTTGGTGAAATAGAATTTTATTGTCATAGAGTAATATGGATAAAATGATTCGATTACTCGAAGAGTATAAGTGAAGCTATCGCAAAAGATTGAAATACAGGAATAGAATTTCGTCTTATCTTTTGACGTAGTCATGGTCGATTTCCGAAAATCAGGGAATTTAAAAGAAAATCTTTGAAATCTGAATAAGATCTGATTTCCTCGGGATTAAGGAAATTAAAATCTCTTTAATTTAATGCGATCATCTGTCTCGATTGCTTTGTCTGGTATCTCCACTATAAATGAAGTTTTTCCGTTCCATTATCTTCATCATTCCTATACTAAATTCCAAAATTCAAAATCAAACACTCCCAAACTGAAAAATGCTAACACTTCCCCCAATGATTGTTTCATTCGATGTTCGTTACGGAGGTGATTTCCATAATCAAATGAAGGAATATAAGTGGGGCGACAGAATTTCGTTTGAAGATATCGACATTCGTGATGTTGGTTTACAATACTTGCTATCCTTTCTGAAGGAAAAAGTTCTGTGTGAATTCACGTCTGTGTTCTTTTATAAAGACGATTATGATGTGGATTATAGGGCAAGTTTTCTGTGTATCGATGGTCAATGGTACTTATAAAAGATACCATTGAAGATCGCGATAAACACATTTCTCTATATGTGGTTCTTGAAGATGAAGAGACGTTGGGTTATCGTTACCTTGATGAATCAGCTGAAGCAGCAGCTGAAGCAGCAAGAGAAATACCGATGTCTCCAGAGTACCTCACAGATGGTGAAATAACTGGTGAACGCTACTTCGTAGATGACGAATGACGACGACGAGTAGTTTGATTGTAATCTTGTAATTTTTAATTGTTGTGATGTTTTAATTTTTAATTATTGTAATTTTAGTGTTGTTGTCGAGTTTTATCTCTTCCCTTATGTTTCGGAGCTCTTTGTCTTTTTAATCTCCTCTCGATCTCTAGTAAAACGAGTAATGGTCCAGAATTTGTAAGTATGGAGTTTCGAATGATTTTAATGTTATAATCAAGAAAGAACGTAATAGCACGATTTGATTTGTCAAATTACCATAATCATTGAGAATAGAACTATCAAGAATATACTTTCTTGATATGTTCAGAAGTTAAGCAGAATGTCAGAGTTATGTAACATGGCACATGATGACGTTATGATCTGTGAATCATCACGTTCCATTAGAAACTTAGCATGACTTACTGTAATATAATCACGTTGGTCGGGCGTCATTATATTATACTAACACATGCTTCAATTACCAACACTTCTCCACAATTCATTCATAATTTATACTTAGATTTTACAGAAGTTTCCAATACAATGAAATACAGAAAACACAAAGAGGTAGATAATTTTGGACAAGAATATTTATGAAAATATTCTCAGAAATATCGAAGATATTTATGATGATATTTTAGAATTTCTAAGTTCGATAGTTGATGGAGAAAAATTTTCCGTAAGATTTTAACATGACTTCGGAGCAAGATATTCTCTAAAGATTTCAACAGATCCAGAATTATCTGGATTCTTTGAATATAGGGTATGGTCCTTGTATTTGTCCTTGGTCTCCTTCGTGGTTAGCTCAATCCGTTTTTCAGTTCCAAATTTTTTTTTTTTTTTTGCTTTTCCAACATACCATTCTTTATCATTAAACTTCCGATGATTAAGGTCGTTTACGATTGTCTACAGTTTCTGCTGCTTCATTCAGCTTTTTCAACATTCAGAATATTGATTTGTAGACTGAGTGCTGTTCAGAATTTCAGAATGAAAGACCATAATTCTAAAAGATAAATGTTATGCATATAACTGTTGATGTAGATATGCTGTGAGTTTTCAAAGTACTGATTGCTGATTCTCGGTAATTGTTATGGCAGTTCTCGTTACAAGATGCGGATGAGTATATGATAGGGTTTCAATGAATAAATATAATGATTTGTCAAAGAGATTTAAGCCAAGGAGCGACGAGGTTGCTGGTACGTCTGCTGGTAATATGGTGGAATATAAAAGAATTCTCCGGTATCAAAAGGGTAATCGTATATATCAGGATTATAGTAAGGCTACTTCGAATGACAAGTCAAAGTTGACTTGCTAGAGCTGTGACAAAATTGGCTACTTTGAAAAGGGATCGCAAAGTTATTTTTTCTAATAAATGCCAATGGATCTGATGCGGCTACGTGTTAAACTTTTACTCAATTGTCGAGAGTTTCTCAGGTGCATAACTATATGCATAAATTTTTCCTTCCGTAGATGAAGTTCGGTTGGTTCATCCTCTTGATTGAGGTGTTTTCAAGAATCATGAAAGGTTTAAACGCAGATTGTAATCATCAAAATACAAATGAGATTTAAGATGAAATCAAGTGGCAAACTTGAAGAATTATTTAATTTAATATGTTATAATCAATATTTTAATTCATTTTAAATTGTCCAATGTTACTAGTCCACAGTCGATAGTCCACGGTTAGCAATTCTATAATTCATATATGGTTTAATATATAATATTCAAATTAATTAGTACGTATCGTGACCCGTGTACATGTCTCAGACTCGATCACAACTCAAAGTATATATATTATTATAGAATCAACCTCAACCCTGTATAGAGAACTCGATCATTATTGCATATAGAGTGTCTATGGTGATTCCAAATAATATATATAGATGCGTCGATATGATATGTCAAAACCTTGTATACGTGTCCCGATATTTAAAGTGCGTAAAATAAATAACAGAAATTAAATAACGATAAATAAAGTGCGTAAAGTAAATAACAAAAATTAACTGACGATAAATAAAATTGCGAGAATGTAAATTGCGATAATTAAATTGCGATAAATAAAATGTAATCATTTAGCTAGGAACAATTATCTAGGAACAGTTAGCGTGGATTCTTAACAAAATTTCTCATAGTTAATTTGTTTGTTTCTAACAAATTTTATTTTGTCAAATGTTTTCTTCATTATGCCACTTGTTGAATTCTGATAAATCAAAATCCAAATCTGAAATTGGATGAAAATGGTTATTTTGCGGTGAACGAATTCGTATATCTGTAGATGTAAATAAGATAGTGAATGACTGTTGAATCAGATTCGAAGATTGTACAGTGTAACTTATTAATGTGAAATCTAAATATTCCTCGGGAATTACCTACCCGTTAAAATATTTTCACCATTAACAGTTTGTACGAAAGAATTTTTAATTACAATCTTACAATCTTAATGAAAATATATACATATATATTTTCTTCAGATGTAATCATGGATTTAATGAGTCAATATGATATTAAACTCATTTGATTTACCTTTAGAACAAGAATATATAATCTCTAAAACATTAGAGATTACATAATCGCCATATCTGACGAAGATAAATCATGTAGAACAATGATTATACTCGAGGTACAGAATGAGATGTTGAGGCATGGATTGTTGAAACTTGGGTTGTTGGTGGTACTGGTGCCATTGGTGCTGAGGTTGGTGATGTTACTGGTGTTGGTGATACTGCTGGTGCTTGCAAATTGTATACTGTGCTCTCTAAAGTTAATACTCGAGCTCGGAGTTCTCTAACTTCTTCTACTAACCCTGGTTGATTATTAGTGTGAGGTAGAGGTGGGATATCTTCTCTAGTTCTGTTAATGGTAGCTTTAAGACGAAAAATTCTTGCAAATAGGGTATAAACAGTGTTGCGAAAGGGTTCGCCGGTGAGCGGGTCAAGTACTCCAAGGTTAGGTGGTAGATTCGATTCATGATATGGAGTACCTTCTTCCCTTCTCCATAGGGTGAGTATGTCGCGAACCCACCCCCATTTTCTCCAGTAGTCACGGTAGTTGATTGGTTGGTGTGCTCCTGTCACACTGTCTTCGGAGTCAGAGGAACTTGGTCGATTCGTAGAGGCCATCTTACGCGATCTCAGGAAAGATTTTTGGTATGAAGAGTTTAGTGACAGCAATTGATAGTTGGATGGTATTCTCATTGCATAATTTGCATAGATATATATATATATATATATATATAGTACCATGATCCCTTAAATTAAGGAGAAATTTACGAGAGATATCAGGCAAGGTCTACAGTAACAGATACGCTAAGATATGAATTGTCAGATACGCTAAGATATGAATTTTGTCTACACACTATTCATGCAGTTAATGTAGTAAAACGTGTCTAGACTAAGAATAATGAGTAAGTAATTTCCTAAGGATGATAAGCAGATAATTTCCGACTAGAAGTGATAAGCAAAAATTCTTGACATGCAGACACGGTCGAAGTCCATACTCACTAATGCATCCTAACGACTTATCAGTTAGACACACTAATACAGACCTGGTTCGCTAAGACCACCACTCTGATACCAACTGTGAAGACCCGTCCTAATCCATCTGGACAAAGTACATATCAATTATAAACGATTCACAACAGTTGGTTACATCGCGAGGTACTTGACCTCTATATGATACATTTTACAAACATTGCATTCGTTTTTGAAAAGACAATCTTTCATTACATCGAAAGTTGATGGCATGCATATCATTTCATAATATATCTAACTATAATTGACTTAATAATAATCTTGATGAACTCAACGACTCGAATGTAACGTCTTTTGAAATATGCTATGAATGACTCCAAGTATTATCTCTAAATTGAGCAAATGCACAGCGGAAGATTTCTTTCGTACCTGAGAATAAACATGCTTTAAAGTGTCAACCAAAAGGTTGGTGAGTTCATTAGTTTAACATAAATAATCATTTCCATCATTTTAATAGACCACAAGATTTCATATTTCCATTTCTTATAAACATACGTCTCATGCATAGAGATAAAAATATCATTCATATGGATTGAACACCTGGTAACCGACATTCACAATACGCATATAGAATATCCCCTATCACTCCGGGATCCTCCTTCGAACATGATATATATTTCGAAGTACTAAAGCATCCGGTACTTTGGATGGGGCTTGTTGGGCCCGATAGATATATCTTTAGAGTTCGCGTCAATTAGGGTGTCTATTCCCTAATTCTTAGATTACCAGACTTAATAAAAAGGGGCATATTCGATTTCGATAATTCAACCATAGAATGTAGTTTCACGTACTTGTGTCTATTTTGTAAATCATTTATAAAAATTGCGCATGTATTCTCAGCCCAAAAATATAAAGGGTAAAAAGGCAAATGAAATTCACACATATAAATATTGTAAAACAGTTAATAAAGCATTTGCATGTATTCTCAGCCCAAAAATATATATAAAAAGGGAATAATGAAACTCACGCATATAATTATTGTAAAACAGTTAATAAAATATTTGCATGTATTCTCAGCCCCAAAAATGTAAAGAGTAAGAGGGGATCAATGAAACTCACAATAATGTATTTTGTAGTAAAAATACATATGACGACATTGAACTATGCAGGATTGGCCTCGGATTCACGAACCTATATTATTTATATATACATTAATACATATACTCGTAATCAAATAATTTCATATATTATTTCATAATTTATATGTTATATAGTTTTAATTTGTGTATATATATGATTAGTATTATTACGAATCCATAATTTGTTATATCATATGCGTTTACACAACTAGTATCTATTTAGTAAATTAATATTAATAATTATACATAAAAAGTTGTATCTTTTTATGATAATAATAATAAAAATAGTAATAATATTAATGATTCTACTAATGATAATAATAATAATAATAAATAAAATACTTATAATAATACTAATAATGGTAATATTAAAATAAAATGATAATTTTTAATAAATGTGATACTTTTAATAATAATAGTAGTTTTTAATAAAAATGATAAGTTTAATAATCATGATAATGGAAATAATAATTTTGATGATAATACTTAATACTTAATAATAATAATAATAATAATAATAATAATAATAATAATAATAATAATAATAATAATAATTTTTAATGATAATACTAATAATAACACTAATGATAATAATATTAATCGTATTAGTGATAATATTAACCATGTTATCAATATTGGTAATAATAATAATTATCATAATAATAACAATAGTTAACAATAATAAAAATATTAATAGTAATAATACTACCTTAAAAGATAACTATTTGGTCAGAGGCCGGGCTCGAATCCGCGACCTTCCGCTCACTCCATACACTCTAAACTATGTCTCCGATTGTTTATTTCTGTTTTAATACCCATCTTCAATATATGTAAAATCGTTTAAACTGTTTCATATTCTTCCTCATCTTTTCTTAAACTAACAAACCATCATTATCTAACTCGTTTACTATTCTCATCATCTCTTATTACCAAATCATCACCTAGTGGATTTTGTTCATCATAAACATAACCGTATATCATAATCATCATTCCATAATACTAACATCATCTAACTATCAACTCTATTCGTCATAAGCATCACCATCATTTTCGGTTCTATATTCTCGCATACCATCATCAACTTTCATTCATCACCATCGAACAAAATACAAAAAAAAAAAAATTGATAGTCACTCATCATATCACAACAAGCCACTTGTTGAATTCCTTAAAAGGTTTCGGTCCTACCAAGCAATAATACATGCAAATATCGACTAGTATTATCACCAAACACTTTGGCCAAAACAAAAAGGAGTAAGTGGCCTAAACTAATCAACACAAATGCACCACTCTTCTATGCTCTATCACGTGTCTATCCATAGATAAAGGATATTGACAGCTCGCATATTCCACCATTCGACAAAGAACAAAACAAGATAAGTGGAGTGGTTATCAAAGAAACTCTATTATTATTATATATGTACCTATACATATTATTATATCCAACTTACTTTTAAAATGGGTTTACTTAATCGAATATGTCTGTGTTCGGTATTAAAGAAAACAGAAATAAGGAAACAAGAACGTTTAAAGGAGTTGTGGGTTTTGAGTTTGAACAGCAAAAGTATAGCAGCATCGAAGGAGACAGAAAATAGGTACGATATACATGCATTTAAATGGTGTATGCAGGTGGTTTGTGTTGGGTTATTCGGTGACTGTAGGTGGTGGTTTCGAGTTATACTCAACGATAATTAACAAGTGGTGTTGGTTATCAAAACAGAAAAACAAAAAAAATATACGCAGGTTCTATTGTTGGGTGTTCTTCGAATGACAGCAAACAAGAGTAGTAATAGCGGGATTCGTGAGTTGTTGAAAGTGGTGATGGGTGCATCGGTTCAAAACAGGATAATAAGGGATAGAAATGACATAGAGAGAGGAGAGAGAGAGAAAGAAAAAAAATAACAACGGGTTTTTGGGTTGAGTTTATACATGGTGGTTCGAATAGAAAAATATGAAGGTGGTGATACTCCCAAATGGGTTTTTGTCTAATATCGTGAGTTACAGATTTTTGTATATACAAAATAAAGTCGACACTTAAGATCATACAAGGAGAAGAAACCAAAAATAAAAAAATAAAAAGTAGATATGAAGATTTAACAGAATCGTACAATTGATATGGGTGATAAATATTTGATTGGCATTTTCCACAATAATTGATTAGTACAGACAGAAATATATTTTCGATTGTGATGTATATCAAAGTGTAATTTTTAATTGTTGTGATGTTTTAATTTTTAATTATTGTAATTTCAGTGTTGTTGTCGAGTTTTATCTCTTCCCTTATATTTCGGAGCTCTTTGTCTTTTTAATCTCCTCTCGATCTCTAGTAAAACGAGTAATGGTCCAGAATTTGTAAGTATGGAGTTTCGAATGATTTTAATGTTATAATCAAGAAAGAACGTAATAGCACGATTTGATTTGTCAAATTACCAGAATCATTGAGAATAGAACTATCAAGAATATACTTTCTTGATATGTTCAGAAGTTAAGCAGAATGTCAGAGTTATGTAACATGGCACATGATGACGTTATGATCTGTGAATCATCACGTTCCATTAGAAACTCAGCATGACTTACTGTAATATAATCACGTTGGCCGGGCATCATTATATTATACTAACTCATGCTTCAATTCCCAACACTTCTCCACAATTCATTCATAATTTATACTTAGATTTTACAAAAGTTTCCAATACAATGAAATACAGAAAACACAAAGAGGTAGATAATTTCGGACAAGAATATTTATGAAAATATCCTCAGAAATATCGAAGATATTTATGATGATATTTTGGAATTTCTAAGTTCGATAGTTGATGGAGGAAAATTTTCTGTAAGATTTTAACATGACTTCGGAGAAAGATATTCTCTAAAGATTTCAATAGATCCAGAATTATCTGGATTCTTTGAATATAGGGTATGGTCCTTGTATTTGTCCTTGGTCTCCTTCGTGGTTAGCTCAATCCGTTTTTCAGTTCCAATTTTTTTTTTTTTTTTTTTTAGCTTTTCCAACATACTATTCTTTATCATTAAACTTCCGACGATTAAGGTCGTTTACGATTGTCTACAGTTTCTGCTGCTTCATTCAGCTTTTTCAACATTCAGAATATTGATTTGTAGACTGAGTGTTGTTCAGAATTTCAGAATGAAAGACCATAATTCTAAAAGATAAATGTTATACATATAACTATTGATGTAGATATGCTGTGAGTTTTCAAAGTACTGATTGCTGATTCCCGGTAATTGTTATGGCAGTTCTCGTTACAAGATGCGAATGAGTATATGATAGGGTTTCAATGAATAAATATAATGATTTGTCAAAGAGATTTAAGCCAAGGAGCGACGAGGTTGCTGGTACGTCTGCTGGTAATATGGTGGAATATAAAAGAATTCTCCGGTATCAAAAGGGTAATCGTATATATCAGGATTATAGTAAGGCTACTTCGAATGACAAGTCAAAGTTGACTTGCTGGAGCTGTGTCAAAATTGGCTACTTTGAAAAGGGATCGCAAAGTTATTTTTGCTAATAAATGCCAATGGATCTGATGCGGCTACGTGTTAAACTTTTACTCAATTGTCGAGAGTTTCTCAGGTGCATAACTATATGCATAAATTTTTCCTTCCGTAGATGAAGTTCGGTTGGTTCATCCTCTCGATTGAGGTGTTTTCAAGAATCATGAAAGGTTTAAACGCAGATTGTAATCATCAAAATACAAATGAGGTTTAAGATGAAATCAAGTGGCAAACTTGAAGAATTGTTTAATTTCATATGTTATAATCAATATTTTAATTCATTTTAAATTGTCCAATGTTACTAGTCCACAGTCGATAGTCCACGGTTAGCAATTCTATAATTCATATATGGTTTAATATATAATATTCAAATTAATTAGTACGTATCGTGATCCGTGTACATGTCTCAGACTCGATCACAACTCAAAGTATATATATTATTATAGAATCAACCTCAACCCTGTATAGAGAACTCGATCATTACTGCATATAGAGTGTCTATGGTGATTCCAAATAATATATATAGATGCGTCGATATGATATGTCAAAACCTTGTATACGTGTCCCGATATTTAAAGTGTGTAAAATAAATAACAGAAATTAAATAACGATAAATAAAGTGCGTAAAGTAAATAACAGAAATTAAATGACGATAAATAAAATTGCGAGAATGTAAATTGCGATAATTAAATTGCAATAAATAAAATGTAATCAGTTAGCTAGGAACAATTATCTAGGAACAGTTAGCGTGGATTCTTAACAAAATTTCTCATAGTTAATTTGTTTGTTTCTAACAAATTTTATTTTTTCAAATGTTTTCTTCATTATGCCACTTGTTGAATTCTGATAAATCAAAATCCAAATCTGAAATTGGATGAAAATGGTTATTTTGCGATGAACGAATTCGTATATCTGTAGATGTAAGTAAGATAGTGAATGACTGTTGAATCAGATTCGAAGATTGTACAGTGTAACTTATTAATATGAAATCTAAATATTCCTCGGGTATTACCTACCCGTTAAAATATTTTCACCATTAATAGTTTGTACGAAAGAATTTTTAATTACAATCTTTATGAAAATGTATACATATATATTTTCTTTAGATGTAATCATGGATTTAATGAGTCAATATGATATTAAACTCATTTGATTTACCTTTAGAACAAGAATATATAATCTCTAAAACATTAGAGATTACATAATCGCCATGTCGGACGAAGATAAATGATGTAGAACAATGATTATACTCGAGGTACAGAATGAGATGTTGAGGCATGGATTGTTGAAACTTGGGTTGTTGGTGGTACTGGTGCCATTGGTGCTGAGGCTGGTGATGTTACTGGTGTTGGTGATACTGCTGGTGCTTGCAAATTGTATACCGTGCTCTCTAAAGTTAATACTCGAGCTCGGAGTTCTCTAACTTCTTCTACTAACCCTGGTTGATTATTAGTGTGAGGTAGAGGTCAGATATCTTCTCTAGTTCCGTTAATGGTAGCTTCAAGACGAAAAATTCTTGCAAATAGGGTATAAACGGTGTTGCGAACGGGTTCGCCGGTGAGCGGGTCAAGTACTCCAAGGTTAGGTGGTAGATTCGATTCATGATATGGAGTACCTTCTTCCCTTCTCCATAGGGTGAGTATGTCGCGAACCCACCCCCATTTTCTCCAGTAGTCACGGTAGTTGATTGGTTGGTGTGCTCCTGTCACACTGTCTTCGGAGTCAGAGGAACTTGGTCGATTCGTAGAGGCCATCTTACGCGATCTCAGGAAAGATTTTTGGTATGAAGAGTTTAGTGACAGCAATTGATAGTTGGATGGTATTCTCAATGCATAATTTGCATAGATATATATATAGTACCAGGATCCCTTAAATTAAGGAGAAATTTACGAGAGATATCAGGCAAGGTCTACAGTAACAGATACGCTAAGATATGAATTGTCAGATACGCTAAGATATGAATTTTGTCTATACACTATTCATGCAGTTAATGTAGTAAAACGTGTCTAGACTAAGAATAATGAGTAAGTAATTTCCTAAGAATGATAAGCAGATAATTTCCGACTAGAAGTGATAAGCAAAACTTTTGACATGCAGACACGGTCGAAGTCCAGACTCACTAATGCATCCTAACGACTTATCAATTAGACACACTAATACAGACCTGGTTCGCTAAGACCACCGCTCTGATACCAACTGTGAAGACCCGTCCTAATCCATATGGACAAAGTCCATATCAATTATAAACGATTCACAACAGTTGGTTACATCACGAGGTACTTGACCTCTATATGATACATTTTACAAACATTGCATTCGTTTTTGAAAAGACAATCTTTCATTACATCAAAAGTTGACGGCATGCATATCATTTCATAATATATCTAACTATAATTGACTTAATAATAATCTTGATGAACTCAACGACTCGAATGCAACGTCTTTTGAAATATGCTATGAATGACTCCAAGTATTATCTCTAAATTGAGCAAATGCACAGCGGAAGATTTCTTTCGTACCTGAGAATAAACATGCTTTAAAGTGTCAACCAAAAGGTTGGTGAGTTCATTAGTTTAACATAAATAATCATTTCCATCATTTTAATAGACCACAAGATTTCATATTTCCATTTTTCAAAAACATACGTCCCATGCATAGAGACAAAAATATCATTCATATGGATTGAACACCTGGTAACCGACATTCACAATACGCATATAGAATATCCCCTATCATTCCGGGATCCTCCTTCAGACATGATATATATTTCGAAGTACTAAAGCATCCGGTACTTTGGATGGGGCTTGTTGGGCCCGATAGATCTATCTTTAGAGTTCGCGTCAATTAGGGTGTTTGTTCCCTAATTCTTAGATTACCAGACTTAATAAAAAGGGGCATATTCGATTTCGATCATTCAACCATAGAATGTAGTTTCACGTACTTGTGTCTATTTTGTAAATCATTTATAAAAATTGCGCATGTATTCTCAGCCCAAAAATATAAAGGGTAAAAAGGCAAATGAAACTCACACATATAAATATTGTAAAACAGTTAATAAAGCATTTGCATGTATTCTCAGCCCAAAAATATATATAAAAAGGGAATAATGAAACTCATGCATATAATTATTGTAAAACAGTTAATAAAACATTTGCATGTATTCTCAGCCCCAAAAATGTAAAGAGTAAGAGGGGATCAATGAAACTCACAATAATGTATTTTGTAGTAAAAATACATATGATGACATTGAACGATGCAGGATTGGCCTCGGATTCACGAACCTATATTATTTATATATACATTAATACATATACTCGTAATCAAATAATTTCATATATTATTTCATAATTTATATGTTATATAGTTTTAATTTGTGTATATATATAATTAGTATTATTACGAATCCATAATTTGTTATATCATATGCGTTTACACAACTAGTATCTATTTAGTAAATTAATATTAATAATTATACATAAAAGGTTGTATCTTTTTATGATAATAATAATAAAAATAGTAATAATATTAATGATTCTACTAATGATAATAATAATAATAATAAATAAAATACTTATAATAATACTAATAATGGTAATAATGGTACTATTAAAATAAAATGATAATTTTTAATAAATGTGATACTTTTAATAATAATAGTAGTTTTTAATAAAAATGATAAGTTTAATAATAATGATAATGGAAATAATAATTTTGATGATAATACTTAATACTTAATAATAATAATAATAATAATAATAATAATAATAATAATAATAATAATAATAATAATAATAATAATAATAATAATAATAATAATAATAATAATTTTTAATGATAGTACTAATAATAACACTAATGATAATAATATTAATCGTATTAGTGATAATATTAACCATGTTATCAATATTGGTAATAATAATAATTATCATAATAATAACAATAGTTAACAATAATAAAAATATTAATAGTAATAATACTACCTTAAAAGATAACTATTTTGTCAAAGGCTGGGATCGAATCCGCGACCTTCCGCTCACTCCATACACTCTGACCTATGTCTCCGATTGTTTATTTCTGTTTTAATACCCATCTTCAATATATGTAAAATCGTTTAAACTGTTTCAGATTCTTCCTCATCTTTTCTTAAACTAACAAACCATCATTATCTAACTCGTTCACTATTCTCATCATCTCTTATTACCAAATCATCACCTAGTGGATTTTGTTCATCATAAACATAACTTTATATCATAATCATCATTCCATAATCCTAACATCATCTAACTATCAACTCTATTCATCATAAGCATCACCATCATTTTGGGTTCTATATTCTCGCATACCATCATCAACTTTCATTCATCACCATCGAACAAAATAAAAAAAAAAAAAATGATAGTCACTCATCATATCACAACAAGCCACTTGTTGAATTCCTTAAAAGTTTTCGTTCCTACCAAGCAATAAAACATGCAAATATCGACTAGTATTATCACCAAACACTTTGGCCAAAACAAAAAGTAGTAAGTGGCCTAAACTAATCAACACAAATGCACCACTCTTTTATGCTCTATCACGTGTCCATCCATAGATAAAGGATTTTGACAGCTCGCATATTCCACCATTCGACAAAGAACAAAACAAGGTAAGTGGAGTGGTTATCAA
Organism: Rutidosis leptorrhynchoides; assembly: GCF_046630445.1. Taxonomy (NCBI): domain Eukaryota; kingdom Viridiplantae; phylum Streptophyta; class Magnoliopsida; order Asterales; family Asteraceae; genus Rutidosis; species Rutidosis leptorrhynchoides. Next base: position 61,776,698 of record NC_092342.1, read on the forward strand.
AGAAACTCTATTATTATTATATATGTACCTATACATATTATTATATCCAACTTACTTTTAAAATGGGTTTACTTAATCGAATATGTCTGTGTTCGATATTAAAGAAAACTTAAATAAGGAAACAAGAACGTTTAAAGGAGTTGTGGGTTTTGAGTTTGAACAGCAAAAGTATAGCAGCATCGAAGGAGACAGAAAACATGTACGATATACATGCATTTAAATGGTGTATGCAGGTGGTTTGTGTTGGGTTATTCGGTGACTGTAGGTGGTGGTTTCAAGTTATACTCAACAATAATTAACAAGTGGTGTTGGTTATCAAAACAGAAAAACAAAAAAAATATACGCAGGTGCTATTGTTGGGTGTTCTTCGAATGACAGCAAACAAGAGTAGTAATAGAGAGATTCGTGAGCTGTTGAAAGTGGTGATGGGTGCATCGGTTCAAAACAGGATAATAAGGGAGAGAAATGACATAGAGAGAGGAGAGAGAGAAAGAAAAAAAATAACAACGGGTTTTTGGGTTGAGTTTATACATGGTGGTTCGAATAGAAAAATATGAAGGTGGTGATACTCCCGAATGGGTTTTTGTCTAATATCGTGAGTTACAGATTTTTGTATATACAAAATAAAGTCGACACTTAAGATCATACAAGGAGAAGAAACCAAAAATATAAAAAAATAAAAAGTAGATATGAAGATTTAACAGAATCGTACAATTGATATGGGTGATAAATATTTGATTGGCATTTTCCACAATAATTGATTAGTACAGACAGAAATATATTTTCGATTGTGATGTATATCAAAGTGTACGAATTTTACGGTGTTATGGGTCATATTCAGTTACTTTAAATAATTAAAAAAATATTAATATTAATAATAATTCTAATAAGGTTAATATTAATAATAATTATATTAATAATAATAATAATAATAATAATAATAATAATAATAATAATAATAAATAAATAACAATAATAATATTGATAATAATAATTATTAATAATTATGTTCCTAGTAATGCTACTAGTAATAATTACATTGGTAATAAAAAAATATTAATACTAATATTTACAATAATTTTATTAATATTGATAATAATAAGTAATAATAAGAATAAAAATAATGATATAAATAAAATTGACAATTATAATAAGTCACAATATTAAGGATTTTAATGAAATTGACAATAATAAGATTATTAATGATATTTTTTAATCATAACACTAGTTATTAATTATAACATTAATAATAACATTTGTATATATCAAATTTTATTATGCATATATATATTTATATATTTATTTACACAACTGTCCGTGAATCGTCGGAAGTAGTCAAAGGTCAGACGATTTCATAAAATAGTTCAAGCATTTTAGGACTCAACATTACAGACTTTGCTTATCGTGTCGAGATCAAATATAAAGATTAAATTTAAATTTGGTCAGAAATTTCCGGGTCGTCACACCTTCTTCTTGACAAACAAAACAGGAGCTCCCCACGGTGATGTGCTTGGTCAAATGAAACCACACTCTAAAAGTTCTTGTAATTGGCTCTGAAGTTCCTTCATTTCGCTAGGTGGAGTCTGTATGGAGCATGAGCTATTGGTGCAGCTCCCGGTACAAGGTCTATTTGAAATTCAACGGATCAGTGCGGTGGTAGTCCATGTAATTCTTTCGAAAATACATCGAGAAATTCTTTTGCAACTGGAACATCATTGATGTTCTTTTCTTCGGAATTGACTTTCTCGACGTGTGCTAGCACAGCACTGCAACCTTTTCTTATTAGTTTTTGTGCCTTCAGGTTACTAATAAGATTTAACTTCGCGTTGCTCTTTTCTCCGTACACCATTAAGGGTTTTCCTTTTTCTCGTATAATGCGAATTGCATTTTTGTAACAAATATCTCTGCTTTTACTTCTTTCAACCAGTCCATACCGATTATCACATCAAAACTCCCTAACTCTACTGGTATCAAGTCAGTCTTAAATGTTTCGCTAACCAGTTTAATTTTTCGATTCCGACATATATTATCTGCTGTAATTAATTTACAGTTTGCTAATTCGAGTAAAAGTTTATTATCCAAGGGCGTCGGTGAACAACTTAGTTTAGCACAAAAATCTCTACTCATATAGCTTCTATCCATACCCGAATCAAATAAAACATAAGCAGATTTATTGTCAATGAGAAACGTACCCGTAACAAGCTTCGGGTCTTCCTGCGCTTCTGCCGTATTAATATTGAAAACTCTTCCGCGGCCCTGCCCATTAGTATTCCCCTGATTCGGGCAATTTCTACTAAAGTGGCCCGGTTTTCCACATCCAAAACAAACTATGGCGGTATTATTTGTTCCGACATTATTTGTTCCTTTAGTTCTGTTATGCATTGGTCCGTAGATTTCGCACTTCTTCGTGTTATGACCATTTCTTTTACACCTATTGCAAAATGTCGTGCAGAACCCCAGGTGATGCTCTTCACATCTTTGGCATGGCTGTTTTTGATTTTTGTTGCCATTGTTGTTATTGAGATTGTTGTTGGGATTGTTATTGTTGTTGTTGTTGTTATTGTTGTTGGGCCGGTTATTGTAGTTATTGTTGGGACGTTTGTTGAAGTTGTTGTTGCGATTGATGTTTCGGTTATTGGGATAGTTGTTGCGATTTTGGTTGTGATTGTTGTTGTTGTATTGGTGACTCTTGTCATTGGTTTCTTCCCACTTTTTCTTGACTTGTTTCATGTTAGCATCTTCGGTCGCCTGCTCTTTAATCCTTCCTTCTATCTGGTTCACTAATTTGTGAGCCATTCGACTTGCCTTTTGTATGGAGGCGGGCTCGTGTGAACTCATATCTTCTTGAATTCTTTCCGGTAACCCTTTTACAAATGCGTCGATCTTCTCTTCTTCGTCTTCAAACGTTCTAGGACACAATAGGCACAATTCTGTAAATCGTCGTTCATACGTGGTGATATCAAAACCTTGCGTTCGTAATCCTCTAAGCTCTACCTTGAGCTTATTGACCTCGTTCCTGGGACGATACTGCTCGTTCATCAATTGCTTGAATGCTGACCATGGTAGTGCGTAAGCAGCATCTTGTCCTACCTGCTCGAGATAGGTATTCCACCACGTTAATGCCGTACCTGTGAAGGTATGCGTAGCGTACTTAACTTTGTCCTCTTCAGTACACTTACTTATGGCAAACACCGATTCGACCTTCTCGGTCCACCGTTTCAATCCAATTGGTCCTTCGGTTCCATCAAATTCTAAAGATTTGCAGGCAGTGAATTCTTTGTAGGAGCATCCTACACGATTTCTTGAGGAATTAGTTCTACTGCTAGATCCAGAGTTATTATTATTTTTCATTGCATCCTGCACTGCGGCTATGTTCGCAGCAAGGAAAACACGGAAGTCTTCCTCACTCATGTTCAAGTTCTGACGAGTCGCCGGTGCCATTTCCTTCAAAATAGCCAAAAGAATTGAGTTAATCATATATAATTTAAGAGTAGTCAATAGTATTTCATAGCATAATATGAACTTATTTATAAAAGTTTTTCTTCATATTAGCATTTTATAGTTTTAATTCGGGTAGTACCTACCCGTTAAGTTCATACTTAGCAGCTATTATATAATTCATCTACTTCGATTCTATATGAAAAACTTATTACAATAATATTTCGCGTTCAAACTTTATACAATATTTTACAAACTTACAATACTGCTATAATACATATAGGATGAAATATAGCACATAATAACTTTGCTACTCGGCAGCTATAAAGGCAATTCTAGTTAATACGCAAGTTGTTCAGCAAAAGAAATAAAGACACGTAATTCATAAGTCCAGAAACAAGTCATGCATTCAGGTTTTACTAAGACGACTTCCCATCCTTGATCTTGTGGAAAATAACCATTATGACCATTGGCTAGGCAGCATGTTGTAATGTCGTCAAAAGGACGAGGGTTTTGTAATGTCCAACAGCCCCGTAATAATCTAAAAACCTTGTTCCTCACCCCAACTACTGAATCCGTCACTTGTGGGAAGGTTTTATTTAAAAGCTGCAATCCGATGTTCTTTTTCTCACTTTGGTAAGAAGCGAACATCACTAACCCGTAAGCATAACATGCTTCTTTATGTTGCATGTTAGAAGCTCTTTCTAATTCACGAAATCCTATGTTGGGATATGTTGAGTCAAAATAGGTTCTTAACCCGTAGCGTAAAATTGCATTTAGGTTCCCCGCATTTAATACTTTAAAGAAAACACGGCGTAACTTACGGTCTCCCCAATGTGATATACCCCACCTATCAAAGGAAAGCCTTTTATAAACTAAGGCATTTCTGGAAAGTCTTTCAAATGTTTGACAAGTTAATTTTGCCATAACTAAATGTGCTGATGAATTCTGACCAACTCTAGACAAGATTTGCTAAATCATATCCTCTGGTAGGTCTTCTAAAATATTCGGTTGTCTACCCTTAACGTCCATTTTATTTTTATACTGTAAAATAGACAAGGATTAGATTCGTAAAAAATAATTAAAAAACAATACAAGCAATTTTTACATAGAACATAAAAGTACAAGCACACTACAATACATATAATACACAACATGATTACAACCCTCTAATCTAAATCACTGGTTTCTTCTTCTTCGGACTTGGTTTGTTTTCCTAATTTTCTAGGAATATATGGTGTTCCTCTAATACGAGCCGTCGTTTTCCACAATGGTTTAGAAAAACCTGGTGGTTTAGAGGTTCCCGGGTCATTGTTACATTTTAGGAAATACGGATGTTGCCGATACATATAAAGTTCATCGGGGTTGGAATCAGGTTTCTCTATTTTTATACCTTTTCCCTTATTATTTTCTTTCGCTTTATTAAATTGGGTCGAGGTAATTTCTATAACATCATCGGAATCCTCATCGGGATCTGATTCATCGAAAAATTGATAATCTTCCCAATATTTTGCTTCCTCGGCGGAAACACCATTGACCATTATTAACTTTGGTCCGTTGGTTGAGGATTTTCTTTTATTTAATCGATTTACTATAGGTATCAATATTTCTTCCTCCGGAACCTCTCCTTCTTCCAGTTCCTCTTCTTACGGTTCCTCCTCTTCCGGTTCCTCCTCTTCTGGTTCCTCTTCTTCCGGTTCCTCTTCGGAAATTTGTGAATCTTCCCAAAATATATTCGACTCTTCATTATTATTAGGTGAATCGATGGGATTTGTACTAGTGGTAGACATCTATCACACAATATCAAACACATTAAGAGGTTAATATATCACATAATATTTACATGTTAATAATATATAGTTTCCAACAAAAGTGTTAAGCAATCGTTTTTAAAGAAAACACGGTCGAAGTCCAGACTCACTAATGTATCCTAACAAACTCGATAAGATACACTAATGCAAATTTCTGGTTCTCTAAGACCAATACTCGGATACCAACTGAAATACAGTTGGGGACAACCACCGTCCCACCCAGTGCCTTCCCAGCTAACCGCCTGGTGACCACTGAGTATACCTCAGATACTGATTTTAGGGTCTGCCTCTCGGCTACTACCAACCCTCTTAAGGGATCGCAAGGAGTAAGAGCTAATGCTTCGTCACAGGTAACACTGTGAGAACCTCCTTTACGACTAACCCGCCACACATGGACGGCGTTATACCAGCTCTGATACCAACTGAAATGTCCCGTTCATATTGATTATAAATGTTCCATATTAATTGATTTCGTCACGAGGTTTTGACCTCTATATGAGACGTTTTTCAAAGACTGCATTCATTTTTAAAACAACCATAACTTTTATTTTATCGATAAAGGTCTAAAAAGCATTACGTAGATTATCAAATAATGATAATCTAAAATACACCGTTTACACACGACCATTACATAATGGTTTACAATATGAATATATTACATCAAAAATAAGTTTCTTGAATGCAGTTTTACATAATATCATACAAGCATGGACTCTAAATCTTGTCCTTATTTTAGTATGCAACAGTGGAAGCTCTTAATAATCACCTGAGAATAAACATGCTTAAAACGTCAACAAAAATGTTAGTGAGTTATAGGTTTAACCTATATATTATCAAATCATAATAATAGACCACAAGATTTCATATTTCAATACACATCCCATACATAGAGATAAAAATCATTCATATGGTGAACACCTGGTAACCGACATTAACAAGATGCATATTTAAGAATATCCCCATCATTCCGGGACTCCCTTCGGATATGATATAAATTTCGAAGTACTAAAGCATCCGGTACTTTGGATGGGGTTTGTTAGGCCCAATAGATCTATCTTTAGGATTCACGTCAATTAGGGTGTCTGTTCCCTAATTCTTAGATTACCAGACTTAATAAAAAGGGGCATATTCGATTTTGATAATTCAACCATAGAATGTAGTTTCACGTACTTGTGTCTATTTTGTAAATCATTTATAAAACCTGCATGTATTCTCATCCCAAAAATATTAGATTTTAAAAGTGGGACTATAACTCACTTTCACAGATTTTTACTTCGTCGGGAAGTAAGACTTGGCCACTGGTCGATTCACGAACCTATAACAAATATGTACACCTGGTAACCGATATTAACAAGATGCATATAAAAATATCCCCATCATTCCGGGACATCCATCGGATATGATATAAAAACTCGAAGTACTAAAGCATCCGCTACAACGGATGGGGTTTGTTGGGCCCAATAGATCTATCTTTAGGATTCGCGTCAATTAGTAAACTAGTTTACTAATTCTTAGGTTACCAAGTAGAAAGGGGCATATTCGACTTCGATCGTTCAACCATATTCGACTTGTGTCTATTTCATGTACTTCCCAAAAATATTAGATTTTAAAAGTGGGACTATAACTCACTTTCACATATTTTTACTTCGTCGGGAAGTAAGACTTGGCCACTGGTCGATTCATGAACCTATAATAAATATGTACATATATATCAAAGTATGTTCAAAATATAATTACAACATTTCTAATACGTTTTAATGTTTTAAGTTTATTAAGTCAGTTGTCCTCGTTAGTAACCTATAACTAGTTGTCCATAGTTAGATGTACAGAAATAAATTGATATATATTATCTTAACCCAATCCACGACCCAGTGTATACACGTCTCAGGCTAGATCACAACTCAAAGTATATATATTTTTGGAATCAACCTCAACCCTGTATAGCTAACCCCAACATTACTGCATATAGAGTGTCTATGGTTGTTCCAAATAATATATATAGATGGGTCAATATGATATGTCAAAACATTTGCATACGTGTCTATGGTATCCCAAGATTACATAATATATTAGAATATATGTATTATACAATATAAGTTAGCTAGGATATGATTTGTATAGATTTGTTACCAATTTTCACGTAGCTACAACAAGTAAAAATATCCAATCTTGTTTTACCCATAACTTCTTCGTTTTAAATCCGTTTTGAGTGAATCCAATTGCTATGGTTTCATATTGAACTTAAGTTTATTAATCTATACAGAAAAAGTATAAGTTTATAGTTGGAAATATAGGTTACAATTCGTTTTTGTAAAGGTAGTCATTTCAGTCGAAAGAATGACGTCTAGATGACCATTTTGGAAAACATACTTCCACTTTGAGTTTAATCATGATTTTTGGATATAGTTTCATGTTCATAAGAAAAATCATTTTCCCAGGAGAACAACTTTTAAATCAAAGTTTATCATAGTTTTTAATTAACTAACCCAAAACAGCCAGCGGTGTTACTACGACGGCGTATATCCAGTTTTACGGTGTTTTTCGTGTTTTCAGATTTTAAATCATTAAGTTAGCATATCATATAGATATAGAACATGTGTCTAGTTGATTTTAAAAGTCAAGTTAGAAGGAATAACTTTTTTTGCGAACAAGTTTAGAATTAACTAAACTATGTTCTAGTGATTTCAAGTTTAAACCTTCGAATAAGGTAGTTATATATATATGAATCGAATGATGTTATGAACATCATTACTACCTCAGGTTTTGTAGATAAACCTACTAGAAATGAGAAAAATAGATCTAGCTTCAAAGGATCCTTGGATGGCTTGAAAGTTCTTGAAGTAGAATCATGATACGAAAACAAGTTCAAGTAAGATTTTCACTCGAAATAAGATTGTTATAGTCATAGAAATTGAATCAAAGTTGGAATATGAGTATTACCTTGTATTAGAAAGATATCTTACTATAAATAAGAAAGATTTCTTGAGGTTGGATGATCACTTTACAAGATTAGAAGTAAGCTAGCAAACTTGGAAGTATTCTTGATTTTATGAAACTGGAACTTATAGAATTTATGAAGAACACTTAGAACTTGAAGATAGAACTTGAGAGAGATCAATTTGATGAAGAAAATTGAAGAATTAAAGTTTTTGTAGGTGTTTTTGGTCGTTGGTATATGGATTAGATATAAAGGATGTGTAATTTTGTTTACATGTAAATAAGTCATGAATGATTACTAATATTTTTGTAATTTTATGAGATATTTCATGCTAGTTGCCAAATGATGGTTCCCACATGTGTTAGGTGATTCACATGGGCTGCTAAGAGCTTATCATTGGAGTATATATACCAATAGTACATACATCTAAAAGCTGTGTATTGTACGAGTACGAATACAGGTGCATACGAGTAGAATTGTTGATGAAACTGAACGAGGATGTAATTGTAAGCATTTTTGTTAAGTAGAAGTATTTTGATAAGTATCTTGAAGTCTTTCAAAATTGTATGAATACATATTAAAACACTACATGTATATACATTTTAACTGAGTCGTTAAGTCATCGTTAGTCGTTACATGAAAATGTTGTTTTGAAACCTTTAGGTTAACGATCTTGTTAAATGTTGTTAACCCATTGTTTATTATATCTAAAGAGATGTTAAATTATTACATTATCGTGATATTATGATATATTAATATATCTTAGTATGATATATATACAGTTAAATGTTGTTACAACGATAATCGTTACATATATGTCTCGTTTCGAAATCATTAAGTTAGTAGTCTTGTTTTTACATATGTAGTTCATTGTTAATACACTAAATGACATGTTTACTTATAATTTATCATGATTAAACATAGGGTATCAATATCTTAATATGATTCATATGTATTTAGTAAGACGTTGTTATAACGATAATCGTTATATATATCGTTTCGAGTTTCTTAATTCAATAAACTCAATTTTATGTATATAACTCATTGTTAAAATACTGTAACAACCCAAACCAAACCACGAACAACCCGCGTAAAAATAACAAATAATTTTTTTTTTTGCTGGAACAGCATATAGCGCGGCGCGCCATATGGCCGCGCGGCGCGCCAAACTGGTCTGTCCCAAAAGTCATGAAACGCGAAAAAGATCGGCCACTTCCCGACATAATTAGACAAAACAATTTTAACAACATATTCAAACATGTAAAACTAACACAATTCAAACATAAAATAAATTTTACAAAGCGGGGCCCACTTTGGCCGTTTTACGAGTTTAATACATAACGTGAGTTTCGACCACCAAAAAGTTTAAGTACCAAACGACGCAATGAGCATGGTGTTTGGGATTAAACTACCCAAGTCATGGTCAAACCCCAAAAGCTAACACATCCAAAAGGCGTCCCCTAACAAGCAGGATCTCTAATCCAACCGTATGCCCTTATCCTTATCCACGCCGGAACCTATAAAATGGTAAACAACGAGAGGGTAAGCTAACGCTTAGTGAATGCAATAATTACACACATACATATATAATATATCTATTTGCAAACACTTACACGCATACCGTATACATGCTAGCAAACACAATTAGCTTATCGTCATAAATGCAAGCTATAACCTCCAATAACCAAACTAGCATAACAATAGCATATTTAACTTGAACAAATATAATATGCTTACGCTACAACACAATAACCATGGTTAACCAATCGAACAAGGAACGGTGTTTAAAGACCGTCGAAGTTCATAACTACCATTAGTGCACTTAACACTTCGTACACTAACCCCACGGGTGGCATCTTAACACGTCGATACTTCGCCTCGAGTGGCGCCTTAACACATCGGCACTTCACCCTTCAACTTACTTGGAGTGGCATCTTAGCACATCGATACTTCACTCCGGGTGGTGTCTTAACACATCGACACTTCACCCCGTCATATTACTTTGAGTGGTGTCTTAGCACATTGACACTTCACTCGTCACGTGAAATGTGGTGTCTTAGCACATCGACACTTCACATCTCACGCTACAACAGATAAATACATTATATACCTACGCATATAATCATTCCACTCACCTTACGCCTTTGGTGAATCAATAAACCAAGCTTGAATCTTCAAGGTAACGCACCTATTATAATATACACATAATCAATCAACCATTCAAGTTGGTCAAACCCACAACACTCACTACTACTAGGTCATTTTGACCCATTTGGGCACTTAACCCTAAAATTGGGTCATCTTTCGCCAAAAACCTAACATTAGCCAAGTTAGGTCTTAAAACACCTTTTAACACTAGGTTTATGCATTAATCACAAACATTAACTAACTTAGGTCCATTTTGACCCATTTGACCACTTAAAAGTCAATACACCCATTTCGGATCTTCCGCTAACCCACTCGACACCCATTTACATTTATATAAGTGTGCTAGTAATTCACTAACTACTTAAGGTTCATTAACAACAATTAATACTTGAAAAACCCTAGTTAGTCATCTTTGAGTCAACATAACCCAAATTCACCCAAAACACCCAATTTACTAACAAAGTGGGTTTTAAGTTCACCATAAACCCTAACTCTAACCCTTACACAAAATTGAATCAAGAAATCAAGATTAGAGCATACCACTACCACCAAAACGTAGCTAGGAAGTAGATGAACAACTTTAGAACTTGAGCTTAAGCAAGAATCCTCTTTCTTCTTCTCCAAAAATGAGTTTTCTCACACTAGGTTATCACTCTCTCTCTAGAATTGAATGGATGAGGTTGATGTAGGTGAAAATGGAGTTAATGAGGCCCCAACAACTGGTTTAGGGCCTTAAAGTCGGACCCCACATGATTTTACCAATTTACCCTCAAAATATCTAATTTAAAGAGGAGGGAATCTGTCACAGACCAGTGGCGCGACGCGCCAAAAGGCCGCGCGGCGTGCCAAATTCCAAGACCAGTTTCTGCCTTCTTTTTAAATTATGAAACGAACACCCACACTTCAAAGATCATATTTACACATATGTACGGTGAAATATTTGGGTCTTACAAATACCTTATGAGATACTTACTTATCATAATATCATGTTAACTATATATATAATCATATATATGTCATCATATAGTTTTTACAAGTTTTAACGTTCATGAATCACCGGTCAAATTGGGTGGTCAATTGTCTATATGAAACCTATTTAAATTAATCAAGTCTTAACAAGTTTGATTGCTTAACATGTTGGAAACACTTAATCATGTAAATAACAATTTCATTTAATATATATAAACATGGAAAAGTTCGGATCACTACAGCAGAGTCTGGGGAAACATGCGCATCAAGATCACTATCTGACTCAGGAACAGAAAAAGAAAAGTTGTTCCAGTCAGCATCAGCAGGAGACAGAAGTGCACCAGGGTCAACACCACATTCCCTGAGACACAGGTTTGAAGATCTGACTTCGTTCCTAGCAATACCCATGGACATTTGATTTACGCTGGCTCTAACATCAGCTTGAAGAGCAGCCATGCGTTGCATTATCTCTACCAAAGTAACATAAGCAGAAGCAGGAATCATGGTAGCCATCTGTTATTCCTGTAACTCCAATATCTTCCAATACCCTGTTCTCTTCATTTAGAAATTGATTCCTTCGATTAGCAGCATCTAGTTCCATTTGAAGATGGTTAATGTGATCAGTATACTTGTTGTGAGAGATGATTCGTTGCTTAAGTTCATCTTCTTCTTCATAGTAGCGGCGAATGGTATCAAATACTAGATCTGCAAAGGCAGTTACTTCCTTGAGCTGGGTTTCAATAACAGACGTGGTAATACAACCAGCCCTTCGAATAGCTTCAGCCATGCAGTCAACTAGAGTTTCCCTGATTGTTTTGGTGATATCAGGTGTGATTCTGGCAACTGTTCTGTAAACAGACAGAGTAGATACTTCAGCCACCTCAGAAGTAGCAGATCCACTGGGTGAGGGGCGATAACTAGCAGCCACAATATGAGTACCTCTGTGGGGTCGTGGAGGTGGAAGGTCAGTGTCTGACTCATCACCATGATCACCAATGTTTTTACCTTTACCCGAAGGTTTAGAACCACTGGTATCCTTTGCAGCAGCATCATTAGTTGCATCATCATCCAGATCTACTGGTTTGTCTTTGGAGCCAGTCACATTATCATGAACGACTGGCTCTTCCTTACCAGTACCTTTATCAGCATCACCATCAGATGAAGAAGATGATGAGGAAGAAGTTGATGAATCAGATTGTGCTGGCGAATCAGGAATATTCTGCATCACACATTTACCAGTAGTAGGGTTGTTCATTAATTTGCTCCAGTATAGCCAGCCTCTCAAAAACTTCTTCACATGCTGGTTAATCAAGCTGAGAGAGTAGTTCAGTCAGCTCCTCAGCAGGTAATTTGTTGGCTGAAACTAATGCACTTTGTGGATCAATAGTCAGCTGATCCACCAGTAAAGCAATTTTGGGGGTGATAGATGCTCCCCTGTAAATGAAGTTGGGCACCACTTCATCTGGATCTGGTAGCTTACAGACATACTTAGGCTTTTCACCATAAACAGAAGCCTGAGTAGATTTAGTTGTATTAGCAGCAGGGGTACCAGCATCCAGTTTAACACCCTGTTCACCAGAATCTGAACCAGGGATGACAATAACATTTGCTGCATTTGGAGTAATGGATTGAAACTCCATGTCAGATGAATCATTAAGATTAGTAGCAGTATCAGTAGTTAACATAGTGTCACCCTTGATTTCAGGGACAAAATCATCAACAAGAACCTCCTTAACAATGTTATCAATAACCTCTTCAAGAACATGAGGAGGGTCAACAATTATCTCATCAGCCACTTCTGGAACAGTAGTGGTGTCAGCAATACTGGAAATTGGAGGAGAAATAACAGTAGCAGAATCATCAAAAACCATCTCCTCAGGACCAGTAGGAACAGTTGAACCAGCATCAACTTGATCCCCAGTATCACCAGCAGCAGTAGAAGCAACAATACTAGTATCAACACCACCAGTAGGAAAATCAGCAGCACCAGCACCAGTAGCAGAAGCAGAGAGCTTATCAGCACCAGTTTCAAAACCAGTAAATACAATAGGATTCCTTTCAATCTCCTCCTCTGCTTGTTCATCTACCCTGCTAACAACTGAAACAATAGAACATTTTATGTTAACAAATGTAGAACCAAATAAATTTAACTCAACAATTAGATCTCGTGTTGGTCTCTGAGGACAGACTGTGATTTAGTCAGCCCTTTGATTAAGACAGAGGAAGGTGTCTGTAAGTGCAGCTGTGACTCTGCTGACTCATTGGCAACACATGCTGACCCAGATTGTGTAAGAGTTCTGGCTAGTGATAATGTAGGAGTGTGATTCTTATCATGATCCAAGTAACACTCAGGTTGTGCAGTATCCTGAGCTGGTTCAACACGATGAGGAGCCAACTCAAGTCTGCTTTGGGGGTCAGGTATGTTCTCTGCTGGTTGTACTGTCAGTAGATGATATTTCATGAAGTGTAATTTTAAAAAATGTGGAAGTGCCTGGTTAGAAGAGTATGGGTTGCTACTCTTCTTAACACTAGTTTTAAAACTAGTCAGCTTTGGAGCCAAGGTTATACCTTAACCCCACTTTCATTTTCAAGTCAGCAGTTAAAATATTTTTAATTATGTTAGAGATTTCTGCTATATGGTCTAGAGACACACCAAGTTCCATAGCAACATCCTTTTCAGGAGCAGCAGTTGAGACTGGTCCAACCTCCCCTGTGATGTGCATGGAACCAGCTTTTGCACGTTTAGATTTGCCTGTTACTAAGAAATAGATGAGCAAAGGATTCCAATACTATAAGTGGGTAGTCAGTATATAAGACCAGGGTTGTTCTTTATTATCAGAGAGCACTAGATTCTAATACAGCTACTGCGTTATCAGTATCTGAGACGGTGGTTGTTCTAGTTGAGGTAGCTGACTTCTTCCGTTAAACCACTGGCTTTCGCTGAGGTCCCTCCCCCTCAGATGGTGCACTAATAGAGGTAGTCAATTGGGTAGCTCCACCCCGAGCAGCAAGATACTCGAGCATTCCTGGCGTCAGACCAGTATATGGAGCAGCTGGTGTGGCCTTTGTCATCCCCCTTGTTTTAGTGGAAGGTCAAATGATTTTTCAGTAATCTGCTGGTAAGCATCACCCAGCTCATTTTCAAACACAAGGCTCAAAAACCTTGGAAAGGGGATTAAATGTGTTCTTTTTGGTGCAAGCACCATTTCCCTTAACCTTAGGTAGATTTCTGCACAATATCGATGTTCCTGTTGAACAGCAGCCCATGACCCATCTTTAGCTCAAAATCTGAGCATTGATCAAAGTTTCCTGACTTCTGGCTGATGCACTGGGTCAGCAAACCAAAGAAATAGTACCACAGCGGTGGCATGTGCTTCCTCAATGGGCTGTGAGCCACAGCACCCGTATATCTGATGATTTCCAGCACCTCCCTTCTCACATCATCACTAGATGGTGAAGCAACAAATGGTCCACCTGGAAATTGTAGGGCTCATCTAATAGCATCGATAGTGACGGAGCATGTTAGGGTTTCAATAACCATGCCATGAACACACGGTGTACCCTGTGGAGTGTTGGTAATGGTAGCCGTGTACCAAAATCTGCCTAAGCAGGCTGGATAGAGTCTGGAAGGAACTCCGGTGATAGATCTAGCCAATGGACATTGCCTGATGTATGCAATTAACTTCTCATAGCCCATGTTAGATTTAGACTTGGGAATGGATAGAGCATGTGCAGCATTGCCTCTAGATAGACGAAGAAGATCATGTGCTGGTGCATTTGCGACTTGTATAAGGCGTGGATACAAGGAAAATAACGGTGCCTGTTCTTGTTGCTCCTTAGGTGCCGGTTGTTGTTGTTGCTGTTCAGGCTGTTCAGGCTATTCTGGCTGTTATTGTTGTTGCTGTTGTTCCTCAGGTTGGTTTTCAATTGGTTGTGGTTGTTGTTGTTGGTCTACCATTGATGATTGTAGAAGATGAATGTTTGAATGATTTGAAGATTTGGGGATTTTGAGAGAAGAGTGTGATTTTTAAAATTAAATAACTGAAGGTTATTATGGAAAATGAATCACCCTTTTATCCTTTCTGATTGGTGAAAAAGTGTAGGAGATAGAAAATGGCAACTGTCATCTGCAGGCGCGAGGGCAGATTTGACAGACTGGCATATTTTTGAGGGGACACAGACTGTTGACATGATGTTTAATCGGCTTGAACACTCATACCTCCCATTACGCATTAAATGCAGTAGGTTCTTAATTCAAAACTGAAGTTAAAGACCATAAAATAAAGTTTGTATTAAATACAAAAATTCTTTGTTACATTTAATATGTTATGTATTTAATTTAAATCATTGGGAGTAAATGAGTTTCATTTTTAAGGTATCATTTTAGTATTGTGAGCTATTTATTACTTCATTTTAGACATTGTATAACCATGACATAAAAGACGTTGTTGTGCTAATTGTTGGACATGTAGGCAGTAAGTAAGAATTGTGACTTACTGGTTTGTCCTACATGCTGTAGAGCCAGCACACCAACAACATTGTCTTTTATTTTAGAGTTCAAGCATACCCAGCTCAGAGATGAGGTAGTTAAAACTTTTCTCATCTAAGGGCTTTGTGAAAAGATCTGCTAACTGCTGGTCTATTGAAATAAAATGTAGCTCCACATCTCCTTTTTGAACATGATCCCTTATGAAGTGATATCGAACATCAATGTGCTTAGTCCTTGAATGCATCACAAGATTGTTGGTGATAGCAATTGCACTGGTGTTGTCACAGTAGATTAGAATTTTTGTAACATGAACAGCATAGTCCTTCAGCTGGCTTTGCATCCATAGTACTTGAGCAGAACAACTACCAGCAGAAACATATTCTGCCTCAGCAGTAGATGTGGACATAGTATTTTGCTTTTTGCTCGTCCAGCTGACTAGCCTACCACCCAGTAACTGACAACCACCAGTAGTACTTTTCCTGTCTATTTTACATCCTACAAAATCAGCATCTGAATACCCAATTAGTTCAAAATCTTGGTCTTTGGGATATCAAAGACCACGTTTAGCAGTATCTTTCAGATACCTAAATATCCTCTTTACTGCCAGCAAATGTGACTCTTTAGGATCAGCTTGATATCTAGCACAGAGACATGTGGCAAACATAATATCTGGTCTGCTGGCTGTGAGATAAAGTAGGGACCCAATCATACCTCTATATTCAGTGATATTGACTGGTTCACCATTGAGATCAGCATCTATTTTGATAGATGCTGCCATTGGAGTCTCTATATCCTTTAAACAGGTCAGACCAAATTTCTTTAACATATCTTTGATATATTTATCTTGACTTATAAAAATTCCATCATCAAGTTGTTTAATTTACAATCCTAAAAAGTATTGCAGATCTCTTTGTAAGCTCATTTCATATGTCTTTGACATAAGTTTTGAAAAATCTTGACAATGTTTTTCATTTTTAGATCCATAAATAATATCATCCACGTATATTTGTACCAGCAAGAGATCACCATCTATCTCCTTTAAGAATAGAGTGGTATCAATTGTTCTAACTTTAAAACCTATACCAGTGAGATACACATGAAGTGTCTTATACCAAGCTCTTGATGCCTGTTTTAGGCCATATAGAGCTTTGTCTAACTTGTAGAGATGGTCTGAATATTTACTGCTTACAAAACCAGGAGGCTGTTTGACATAGACTTCTTCTTGCAGCTTCTCATTTAGAAATGCAGACTTAACATCCATCTGGAATACCCTAAAGTTCATCTTAACAGCATATGCCAAGAACAATCTAATAGGTTCCATCCTAGCCACTGGTGCATATGTCTCTCCATAATCCAATCCTTTTTCCTGTTTGAAACTCTGAGCTACCAATCTAGCTTTGTTTCTGATCACAATCCCATCTTATTCTTGAAAACCCACTTGGTACCAATGATCTTTTTTGTTTCATCATCAGGTTTAGGTACCAATGTCCAAACCTTATTCCTATCAAACTGGGAGATCTCGTCTTGCATAGCTCCTGCCCAGCAAGGATCTTTGATTGCTTCTTCTGGACATGTAGGTTCAATGGTAGATACAAAGTTTACATGCATACAAAAGTTGTTGGTTGCATGTCTCTTTGTCTTAACACCACTAGCCAGATTACCAATAACCTGCTCAATTGTATGCTCCTTTGTCCATCTAGTATTATGAACAGGTGAGCTTGTTGTGGAACACACATTATCTTGATCATTAGCTGGTTCAGCAGTATGAGCAGCAACAGAAGACAGCTGTTCATTATGAGTGTAACCAGTACCAGCTTGTGATCCTTCAGAACCAGTACACCTCTGCTAAAATTGTAGAACTTCAGTAGAGCCAGTAGGTCCACTAGGTTTAGACACAGATGGAACAGAATGTTCCATTTCATCATTAGAGAACTCAGCAACATGGATTGGTGAGGGAGTTGCTGCTGGTTCTTCTTCATCATCAAGAGCTTGCTGAGTAGGCTCTTCAAATAATAACTCTTCATTTTCTTGTCCAGAATGTGAAATGGGGGTAGTTTCATCAAATGTAACATTAATGGATTCTTCAAAACAACCCCTTCTTTTGTTGAAAACCCTATATGCCTTTGACATGTTGGAATATCCAAGAAATATACCTTCATCAGCTTTAGCGTCTAACTTACCAAGCTGGTCCCTATTGTTCAGAATAAAACAGGGAGTGCCAAATACATGAAGAAATGAAATTGAGGGTCTTCTTTCTTTGAGAACTTCATAAGCGGTCTTTTGATGTCTTTTCATTATTAAAGATCTATTCTGGGTAAAACAGGCAGTACTCACAGCTTCTGCCCAGTATGAATTTTTCAACCCAGACTCAGTCAACATAGATCTTACTGCTTTAATGAGAGTTCTGTTCCTTCTTTCTGCAACACCATTCTGTTGAGGTGTTCTCACAGCAGAAAATTTCTGTGAAATACCTTTGTCAGCACAAAATTCTTCCAAAGTTGCATTTCTGAATTCTGTACCATGATCACTTCTTAGCTGTTTTACCAGTTACCTATTCAATAGTTCCATTCTTTTGATAAAATTGATAATTTCATTAGCAGCTTCACTCTTTTGCTTCAAAAAGAATACCCAAGTGTACCTGGAATATTCATCACCAATAATCAGTGTATACTTCTTCCCACTACAGCTGGCTACATTAGCAGGACCACAAAGATCCATATGAAGTAGGCAAAATGGTTTCTCAACCGATGAAATCTGCTTTGACTTAAATGAAGCATGGTGATGCTTTCCTTTTTTACAACCAGGACACAATATGTCCTTCACATAAGACATTGTGGGCAGCCCAGACACCAAACTTTTACTAGATAATTTGTAAATAACTTTAAAGTTGAGATGTGAGAGTCTCTTGTGCCATAACTACTTGAGTTTGTCTGCTACCTTTGAATAAAAACAAGTATCAGTTGTTGTGACTGTTGTGTTCATGTCGATTTGATACATGTTCTCATGTCTTTTTGCTGTCAGCAGAGGCTTCCCTGTCTTATCAAAAATAATGCCAATTTTCCTTCTGAATTGGACTATCTTACTTTTGCTTGTCAGTTGGCTGATGCTGAGTAGATTGTGTTTAAGCCCAACGACATATGCCACATTTGAGAATGTGACATTCCCATTTGTTAAAGTGCCAAAACCCTTTGTGTAACCCAACGGGTTATCTCTATATGAAACAACTGAACCATCCTTTTCTTGATATTCCATCAGCAGGGACTTATATCCGATCACATGTCTCGAACATCCACTATCGAGATACCAGATTTGCTTGTTTTGAATGCCCTGCACACTAGCTAAGAGATTAGTTCTTTTTGGGAACCCATCCGAGGATGGGTTCTGGAAGAGTCATTTTTAATGATCTCTTCCTGTCTACTGGTTTGCTTGAAGAGGCAGTAGCAGATGGGAATTGGGTTTGAGTACACTGGTTGGCCAAGTGAAATTTGCTACCACACTTGTAGCATTTTCTCACTTTTGGTCTAGGTGACTGGTCATACACAGACTTAATGGGGGCAGTAAGATCAGGTCTGCTTTTGGCTATAGCAGCTCTGAGCTGGTCAAGCTTAACAGTCATTATCTCAGTTATCGATGACCCAGCACACGATTCCACAATTTGGTCCACTTTAGCTTTTCCCTTAAGGGCAACTTTCTTCTTGGAATCGGTACCATAATCATGGTATACTGCTTTGCCTTTGTTATTTAACGAGCTAGTGTGGGAAGTTACTGACTTGTCAGCTGATACTGGTTGACCAGTATGAATCTTGATTGCTGTCTTTGACTTGCCAGTATTACGTTTTGCTGGCTTGTCTACAGCTACTAGTTGACAAGTACGATTTTCATCAGCTGGCTCAGCATTGGTGAAATTTGAACAGGAAGGGGAATCAGTTAATTTTAACTTTCTTCGATTGTTTTCAGTGATTTCCCTTTTAATACGTCTTTCCTTTAGAGTCATATAGTAGATGCAAGAGGGGTCAGTAGTCTCATCAGTTGAGGTACTGGCTTCTCTTACTCTTTTTTCATCCTTCATTATCTCTTTCATGGTAGGTGGTGGGTTAGCAGAAGGTCTTACAAATTTATTTGTGAAGACCTTGTTACCATTAACTATCTTGGTAAAAGTAATTGGCAAGACAGCATCAGGATCAGTTTCAAGCACAGTCACCAGCACCATGAAAGTGACTTCAGCATGTGCAGCAGCAGCAGCATAGTCACCAGCACAGAATGCCTCAACCTGCGTAGGTATCAGCTCATTAATGCATTTTGCTGTGCGTTGAGCAGACAAACACCAAGAGGCCACTACCCTTCTAAGGTCAGTAAGCTGGTTTTGGACTACTGATGCATCTGAGTGAAGAGATTTTAAAGCATAATTTTATTTTTCAAGTTTAGAAATTTCATTTTTTAAGATCTTAATTTCATCAGATCTGCATTTAAGTCTTTCATTTAAATATTTAATTTCAGCTTTGAAAACTTCTTCATGCTTGCTGCCTTTGCTTAAGTCAATTCTTAGGTAGTCAAACATTTCAGCTTTTTCATCATCAGTATAAGTTCGAAAATTTTCAACCTTATACAGCATTTCAGATTTTCATTGAGGTGAATCCCTTTTTAGGTCATAATTCTGACACGATAAGCAAAGTCTGCTATCCTGAGTCTCAAAAATTTTGAACTGTTTTCTTGCATTCATTTAACTTCGACTGTCCTCGATGATTCACGAACAACTATTTGTAAATAGATACATATATATTTTAATATATATAGATATATATAAATTTGAAGTATAATTAAATATATTATATGCTTTAATTAACTATGTAAAATAAAAATAAAATATGATATTATCATTAAAATAAATACATACATATATATATATATATATATATATATATATATATATATATATATATATATATATATATATATATATATATATATATATATATATATATATATATATATATATATAAAGTATATTAAAAATAAATATTATATGATTGTAATACTCGTTTGATGTTTCGATTGATATTAATCAACTTAAATTCGAACTTATATGATTTTAAAATAAACGGTGATCCGAAAATGGATTATATAAATTATAGGCTTATTAAAAATATATTTAGGAGCTATTTGTTAAATTTTAACACTTTTTATATTTTACCAGGGATCGAGAGCTAATAGTTGATTTAATATTTTATTTAATAAAATTTAAACAATTAATGACCATTTTTATAAAATAATGATTTGAATAAATATTTATATTTTATGTAAAAATTTGAGATTTTTCTGAATAATTTATCCGCCGCTGATTAACAACAGGATTACAAAAATTAGTCCGTGAATGGTGACAGCTAACATATCACACGTTTTTAATCTTAATTGATTAATTAATATGTAAAGTAGAAGATTACTATATCATTCTGTTTGATGTTTCCCACTAACTCGCTAAATTATTCGAATACTATTTTTGATTCATTTAATTTGACACCATACCTTATTATATATATATTAACACCATCACAAACAAAAACTCAAGTCACTGTATTTACTTTCTATTTTAAATCCCTTTTACACTTCTTTGTATTATCAAAAGACGCCAAGCGGATTAATCGGTAAAGGTTATGGGGTCAGCACATATTTATTTACCAAATTATCACATGTTTAAATATTAAATTATATTATAATTACTACTTGATTGATACTATGCTTAATTGAATAATTCTATATGATTATTGTGTTTGTAGGTACATATATGTGTTATGCAAATAATCGAATCTATCTAGCTGTCTTTGTTTCCTTTCATTTTCAGACATGTAATATATATATATATATATATATATATATATATATATATATATATATATATATATATATATATATATATATATATATATATATATATATATATATATATATATATATATTCATATAAATATGCAAGATATATCACACCATCCAATCTATTCTATATATATTTACTTATACATATACATTTTTCACAAGTTATCAAACCCACTTGTGGCATATATCTTTGTTTCCTGGTTCAAACAAGATGCATACATGCATCTTCAAACATACATCTTTAAAGAAATAAAACCTGAACATCCTTTGGTTTCGAACAAGTATTTATATTTTTTTTTTTATGATTCATCACCGAACCATGACCATAACCGCTGCAAACCTTTTGCTGTTCTTCAGTCGACAACCAACACATCAAACCCAGGTGCTACTATCGTATATATTTCTGTCTTACCACCATAAACCCACCACAATCCCACTTGATCACTACCTTCATCGAGCACCATCGTCAAAAACACCACTCTCTTCAAACATCGAACCATCGATTTGCAACTTCTATTGTTCCTGTTACGATCTAAATCGTCACCACCTTCAGCGTATTTGTCGATCACCAAACTATCTATCTCTGATTAACTTAACTGCTCGCTAGTTTGATGCCTTGTTTATTTTCTGTCGACAAGACCGCAACACCCGTAACAACTTGTCACCTACAACAAAACTTTAACCGATGGATCACTGCTGCTACTTTCTTTTTATTGCATTCGAAGTTACTGCTACTGTTACTATTCTGTTTCCTATGTTGGGGCGAGCAACCATTAACCACCATGAAAACATACAAAACAGCCACCACAAAACCGTCACTAACTTGACCCATCACTGTTGCAACCAAATCGAAACCTATTTTTTTTTCTTTTTGTTCATGTTCCAGTTTCATTTGGCTCCTGCTGTTTTGCAGCTGCTACTACAGCAGTTTAAACCTATCTCTGTTTTATGAATAAAAGGAATATGCGAGGTTGATGACGATGAACAGTAGCATGGTAGGCTGTGATGATTTAAAGACGATGATGTATAATTAAAGGTGTACGATGATGATGATTGGGAACCGGATGATGATGTTGAAGTTGTTAAATGAAAGAATGATGATGATGAATAGTTATGGGTTTTGAATTTAAAAGAAGAAGAAAATAACAGAATAAACGGGTTAAATAATATTTGGGGTGATAATAAATTCAGAAAAACGAGATAGATCAGATGGTTAGGGGTGTTTTCTTAGACGAGAGGTCGCGGGTTCGAGCCCGGGCAGTGGCATTTGTTTTTGAAATCTTGTTACTTTAAGGTAGTATTCTTATTATTATTATTATTATTATTATTATTATTATTATTATTATTATTATTATTATTATTATTATTATTATTATTATTATTATTATTATTATTACTACTACTACTATTATTAGTACTATTATTATTATTATTATTATTATTATTATTATTATTATTATTATTATTATTATATTATTATTATTATTATTAATTATTATTATGTTAATTATTATTCTTACTAATATTAATATCATGATTATTATTATTATTATTATCATCATCATTAATAACATTATTATTATTAATATAAGTATTATTATTATAATTATCATTATTAGTATTAGGAAAATTATTATTATTATAGTTATTATAGTTATTAATATTATTACTATTATTATTATCATTTTTATTATTAAAAGTATTAAAATTATCATTATTATTATTATTAAAACTATCATTATTATTATTTACATTAACATGATTTTTATATAATTTTATTTACATTATTTTTATTATCATTATTATTATCATTAATATTATTATTATTATGGTATTGTTGTTACTACAAATAAAATGGCTATTATTATTATCAAAATTATTATTTTCATTATCACTATTAAGATTATTATTATTAATTTACTAAATAAATATTATATATATAAAAATATATTTATTGCATATAACATAACTATATTGATTTTTATAAAAAAAATACTAATTATTTATCTAAAGTATATAAAATAAATATAGTTAATTAAGTTATTAATGAAACACATAAGTTACTAAAATAACTATTAATAATAATATATAAATTGTTCGGCTACGATTATATGTGTTAATATATATACATGATATAGGTTCGTGAATCCGAGGCCAACATTGCATTGTTTAGTCCCGTCGTATGCATATTTTGCTACAAATATCGTATCGTGAGTTTCATTTGCTCCCTTTATAACTGCTTTTGTAATATATATTTTTGGGCTGAGAATACATGCGCCGTTTTATAAATGTTTGACGAAATAGACACAAGTACTCAAAACTACATTCTATGGTTGGATTATGAGACCGAATATCGCCCCTTTTAGCTTGGTAGCCTAAGAATTAGGGAAATGGCCCCTAATTGACGTGAATCCTAAAGATAGATCTATGAGCTTTGACATGCCCCAGTCAGAGATATGAACTGCTTTAATACTTCGATTTATATATATACTGATTGCGATTGCCGGTATATATATGGCATACTGATTGCAATGTGTCGGTATGCAGGGGATATTCTATATGCATTATGTTAATGTCGATTACCAGGTGTTCATCATATGAATAATTTTTATACAGATTACGATATGCCTGTATGTTGATTATGAAAAAAAAAAATGAAATCTTGTAGTCTATTAAAATTATGGAAATGATTGATTTTGATAAACTAATGAACTCACCAACCTTTTGGTTGACACTTTTAAGTATGTTTATACTCAGGTATTAAAGAAATCTTCCGCTGTGCATTTGCTCATTTTAAAGATATTACTTGGAGTCGTTCATGGCATATTTCAAAAGACGTTGTATTCAAATCGTTTAAGTTCAAAAAGACTGTTATTAAGTCAATGACAGATTAGTCATTCATATTATTGGAATCATATATCATTTGTATAGAAAGGTTATATTTTGAAGCAAGTTTGTCTTTTAAAATGAATGCAATATTTACAAAACGTATCATATAGAGGTCAGTACCTCGCAATAGAACCAACTAATGTGAATAGTTTATAATCGGTATGAACGGGTCCTTTCAGTTGGTATCAGAGCGTTAGTCTTAGTGAACCAGGTCTTGCATTAGTGTGTCTAACTGATAGTTGTTAGGATGCATTAGTGAGTCTGGACTTCGACCATGTCTGCATGTCAAAAGTTTTGCTTATCATTTTTGTAGGAAAATTTCATGTTTATCATCTTAAGTCTTGACACGTGTTTTTACATTTATTTCATACAAGGTGTATAGACGAATCATATCCTATCGTATCTATTATAATGGATCTTATATGGCGCTTTTCGTAACTCTCTCTGTAATCTACAGCATCTTTTGTACTAAAAATAGGTATTCTATGTAATTATAATATCATCTGATATCCGAAAATTATTTCATATCAAAAATCCTTTATCTGATCGTGTAAAATGGATCGTGCACAAAGTTCGAGTTCCTATAGTTCTGAGGGCAATTCTGAAGACTCTAAAGGTAGTGTGACTGAAATGCCCCAACTGGTTGACTACACTTTTTCCTAGAAGAAATGGGGATGGATTCAAGACATACTCACTCGCTGGAGAAATGAAGAGAGAGAACCCTACCACGAACCAAATTTACCTCCCGACATCGGAGAACTTGATGCACTCACCGGTTAACCTGTTCGCAACAAGGTTTTCACACTCTTTGCCAGAAAATTCCGTCTCGAAGAACGAATACATAGAAGTAAGTGGTAATTCAAAATAGTAATAAAATTCTTTTCATATTAGCTATGACGTGTGAATTTTTAAAGGGTAGGTAATACCCGAGAAAGATAAAAGAAACTTTAAAGGGCTTTTATCATATTTAATTCACATATGCTATCATGTATATCCTTCATCAACGATTTAACAATCGTTATCTACTATCTCTACCTTCGTCAGGTTATAAATTCTTCAAGATTACTATTCTAATACTTCATGATTTTCACACTTCTATTTTGAAGTACCCGAAACTTTTTAGAAGATACATCTATTCATGCAAACCAGGAAACTTTGTTTGTGCCTTTCAAAATTCACGACAGTTCTACGTTAACTATCCTATTCATATAACGGCTATATTCTACACTTGTGTACTTCGATTCAAGATTGTAACAATACTCTAGTTATGAATCACTTCTTTATATCGGTTAAATTTGAGAATACTGATGAAGCAGTATAAACAGTTGAAGGTCATAGAAGACAGAAGTTTGATAATAAAAGAATAGCACGTTAAAAAAGCTTGGAAAAGGACTAAAATTTTCTTTCTTCATTATAAATATCTTCAATATTTCTATGATATCGTTATATCTTTCTTAATTGTAAATATCTTCATCATTTCTGAAGGTATCTTTATATCGTTTTCATTTGTAATTATCTTCGCCTTCGTTTTATCCTTATTACACCACATTGAAAACTATTTTGATTCTAAAAATTTCAGTGAAACCCTGAAGTTTTAAATCCTTTGTTATTTTAGAGTAATATTGGAATGAAAGCATGAGTTAATGTAATATAATGACGCCTGATCAACGTGGTTATATTATGGTAAGTCATGCAGAAGTTCTAATAGAATGTGATGATGGTAATGCTTGATCAACCTTACTGTCACCACAAACCATGTTATTTGAATCAAATTCATCATGAACCCTAACTCGACCCGAGAAGGGCATTAATAAAACTATCTGCGTATCAACCTCGAAGAAATCTTTAATCCTATCATTTTTTTCTTCGGTGAAACATTCTTAGACGATTAAAATCTTTCAATTAAGAATCTGAGTACATATCTGGAACTAAAACATTCTTGATTTCAATTCCAAGAGTCATCACTCAAATTTCGAGACGAAATTTCTTGAACGGGTAGGTACTGTAACTACTCAAAAAAATTTGACTTATTTTTAACTAGAATCTCTAAATGATTTCATAATTCTGACACGATAAGCAAAGTCTGCTATCCTGAGTCTCAAAAATTTTGAACTGTTTTCTTGCATTCATTTAACTTCGACTGTCCTCGACGATTTACGAACAACTATCTGTAAATAGATACATATATATTTTAATATATATAGATATATATAAATTTGAAGTATAATTTAAAATATTATATGCTTTAATTAACTATGTAAAATAAAAATAAAATATGATATTATCATTAAAATAAATACATATATATATATATATATATATATATATATATATATATATATATATATATATATATAAAGTATATTAAAAATAAATATTAAATAATTGTAATACTCGTTTGATGTTTCGATTGATATTAAGCAACTTAAATTCAAACTTATATGATTTTAAAATAAACGGTGATCCGAAAATGGATTAGATAAATTATAGGCTTATTAAAAATATATTTCGGAGATATTTGTTAAATTTTAACACTTTTTATATTTTACCCGGGATCGAGAGCTAATAGTTGATTTAATATTTTATTTAATAAAATTTAAACAATTAATGACCATTTTTATAAAATAATGATTTGAATAAATATTTATATTTGATGTAAAAATTTGAGATTTTTCTGAATAATTTATCCGCCACTGATTAACAACCGGAGCACAAAAATTAGTCTGTGAATGGTGACAGCTAACATATCATACATTTTTAATCTTAATTTATTAATTAATATGTAAAGTAGAAGATTACTGTATCATTCTGTTTGATGTTTCCCACTAACTCGCTAAATTATTTGAATACTATTTTTGATTCATTTCATTTGACACCATACCATATTTTATATATATATATATATATATATATATATATATATATATATATATATATATATATATATATATATATATATATATATATATATATACACCATCACAAACAAAAACTCAAGTCACTGTATTTGTGTTCTATTTTAAATCCCTTTTACACATCTTTGTATTATCAAAAGAAGCCAAGCGGATTAATCGGTAAAGGTTATGGAGTCAGTTCATATTTATTTACCAAATTATCACACGTTTAAATATTAAATTATATTATAATTACTACTTGATTGATACTATACTTAATTGAATAATTCCATATGATTACTGTGTTTGTAGGTACATATATGTGTTATGCAAATAATAGAATCTATCTAGCTGTCTTTGTTTCCTTTCATTTTCAGACATGTAATATATATATTCATATAAATATGCAAGATATATCACACCATCCAATCTATTCTATATATATTTACTTATACATATACATTTTTCACAAGTTATCAAACCCACTTGTGGCATATATCTTTGTTTCCTGGTTCAAACAAGATGCATACATGCATCTTCAAACATACATCTTTAAAGAAATAAAACCTGAACATCCTTTAGTTTCGAACAAGTATTTATTTTTATTTTTTGGTATGATTCATCACCCAACCATGACCATAACCGCTGCAACCTTCTGCTGTTCTTCGGTCGACAACCAACACATCAAACCCGGGTGCTACTATCGTATATATTTCTATCTTACCACCATAAACCCACCACAACCCCACTTGATCACTACCTTCATCGAGCACCATCGTCAAAAACACCACTCTCTTCAAACATCGAACCATCGATTTCAACTTCTATTGTTCCTGTTATGATCTAAATCATCACCACCTTCAGCGTATTTATCGATCACTGAAATATCTATCTCTGATTAACTTAACTGCTCGCTAGTTTGATGCCTTGTTTATTTTCTATCGACAAGACCCCAACACCCGTAACAACTTGTCACCTACAACAAAACTTCAACCGATGGATCACTGCTGCTACTTTCTTTTTATTGCATTCAAAGTTACTGCTACTGTTACTATTTTGTTTCCTGTGTTGAGGCGAGCAACCATCAACCACCATGAAAACACACAAAACAGCCACCACAAAACCGTCACCAACTTGACCCATCACTATTGCAACTAAATCGAAACCTATTTTTTTCTTTATGTTCATGTTCCAGTTTCATTTGGCTCCTGCTATTCTGCAGCTGCTACTACAGCAGTTTAAACCTATTTCTGTTTTATGAATAAAAGGAAGACGCAAGGTTGATGACGATGAACAGTAGCATGGTGGGGTGTGATGATTTAAAGACAATGATGTATAATTAAAGGTGTACGATGATGATGATGATTATGATTAAAATGATGATGATGGGGAACCGGATGATGATGTGAAGTTGTTAAACGAAAGAATGAGATGATGAAAGTTATGCTTTTTGAATTTTAAAGAAGAAGAAAATAACAGAATAAATGGGTTAAATATATTTAGGGTGATAATAAACTCAGGAAAATGAGATAGATCAGATGGTTAGGGGTGTTTTCTTAAACGAGAGGTCGAGGGTTCGTGCCCGGGTAATGGCATTTTTTTGAATGCTTGTTACTTTAAGGTAGTATTATTATTATTATTATTATTATTATTATTATTATTATTATTATTATTATTATTATTATTATTATTATTATTATTATTATTATTATTATTATTATTATTATTATTATTATTATTATTAATTATTAATTATTGTTATGTTAATTATTATTATTACTAATATTAATATCATGATTATTATTATTATTATTATCATAATTAATAACATTATTATTATTAATATAAGTATTATTGTTATTATTATCATTATTATTATCATTATTAGTAATAGTAAAATTATTATTATTATAGTTATCATAGTTATTAATATTATTACTATTATTATTATCATTTTTATTATTAAAAGTATTAAAATTATCAATATTATTATTATTAAAACTATCATTATTATTATCATTATTATTATTTTCATTAACATGATTTTTATATATTTTTATTTACATTATTTTTATTATCATTATTATTATCATTAATATTATTATTATGGTATTGTTATTACTACAAATAAAATGGCTATTATTATTATCAAAATCATTATTTTCATTATCACTATTAAGATTATTATTATTAATTTACTAAATAAATATTATATATATAAAAATATATTTATTACATATAACATAACTATATTGATTTTTATAAAAAAAATACTAATTATTTATCTAAAGTATATAAAAGAAATATTGTTAATTAAGTTATTAATGAAACACATAAGTTACTAAAATAACAATTAATAACAATATATAAATTGTTCGGATTACGATTATATGTGTTAATATATATACTTGATATAGGTTCGTGAATCCGAGGCCAACCTTGCATTGTTCAGTCCCGTCGTATGCATATTTTGCTACAAATATCTTATCGTGAGTTTCATTTGCTCCATTTATAAATGCTTTTGAAATATATATTTTTGGGCTGAGAATACATGCGCCGTTTTATAAATGTTTGACAAAATAGACACAAGTACTCAAAACTTTATTCTATGGTTGGATTATTAGGCCGAATATAGCCCCTTTTAGCTTGGTAGCCTAAGAATTAGGGAAATGGCCCCTAATTGACGCGAATCCTAAAGATAGATCTATGGGCTTTAACACGCCCCAGTCAGAGATATGAACTGCTTTAATACTTCGATTTATATATATACTGATTGCGATTGCCGGTATATATATGGCATACTGAATGCGGTGTGCCAGTATGCGGGGGATATTCTATATGCATTATGTTAAAGTCAGTTACCAGGTGTTCATCATATGAATGATTTTTATACAGATTGCGAAATGCATGTATGTTGATTATGAAAAAAAATGAAATCTTGTGGTCTATTAAAATTATGGAAATGATTGATTATGATATACTAATGAACTCACCAACCTTTTGGTTGACACTTTTAAGCATGTTTATTCTCAGGTATTAAATAAATCTTCCGCTGTGCATTTGCTCATTTTAAAGATATTACTTGGAGACGTTCATGGCATATTTCAAAAGACGTTGCATTCAAATCGTTTAAGTTCAAAAAGACTGTTATTAAGTCAATGACAGATTAGCCATTCATATTATTGGAATCATATATCATTTGTATAGAAAGGTTATATTTGGAAGCAAGTTTGTCTTTTAAAATGAATGCAATGTTTACAAAATGTATCATATAGAGGTCAGTACCTCGAAATGGAACCAACTAATGTGAATCATTTATAATCGGTATGAATGGGTCCTTTCAAATGTACTACCATTGTTATCCTCATCAAACTCCTCAACCTCTTTAGCCATCAAACACAGCTTTTTACCAGAAGCATAACCATCACCATCATCATCAGTTTTACTGTCAGAGGATGAAGATGAACTGGTTTCATCCCAATCATGATGTTCAGCTACTAGTACCTTTTCTGGCTTCTTTTCCTTCTTACCAGTCTTTGAGCTTTCCTTCATCTGAGCCTTCATAGATTTGTACTTATTCTTGTACTTTTCAGCTTTTGAGAAAGAGTTAGCATGTGATGTTCAAGGTTTCCTGGACATGCATTCAGCAGCAAAATGTCCAACCTTCCCACAATTATAACACTCAGATTTGGGGCCCTTGACAGATTTGCTGCCATACCTAGCACTTGACTTCTTACTCACTTTGTATGGCTTGCTGGTTCTAATACGATTGAACCTTTTGAATTGCCTAGCCAGCAATGTCATAGCTTCAGCAAACCCTTCTACATCATCCTCATCATCACTGCTTTCCTCAAACCCAGTACCACTATCCTCCTCTTCAGCGGACTTTTCTTCTGCCATCAGCTTTTGAACCAGTAAAGGCTTTTGGGCTTTCTTTTTAGCAGCAGTGTAAAATCCAAATATTTATTGTACATAATGTATTTATGGTGTACGATGCGTATATGAAGTGTACGGAGCATGTACGTGTTGCTTGCTCGAATGTCGAAGAAAACTGGACGTTGTTTGAGGTACAAGGTGTGTACGTATCTTTTCAACCCCAAATAAAGTTTGAGTTGATGTTTCAAAGCCTTACCATTGGAAAGAATATCTTATTACATTTCCAACGATATTTGATTCATCGAAAACGGAGCTACGGTCAAAAAGTTATGGCCAAAACAAGTTTCTGAAAACTGACCTGTAGGTTGGAGGGGCGCTCCACCTTTCGACGCGGTGCGCCAAACCCGTCTGATGCAATTTTTAGCCTTTTTAAAAGGTTTAAATGAGGGGTACTTTGGTCTTTTCATTTAGGGTCAGTTTAGGGTCACCAAAACTGATCTACAACTATATTGGAGCTCATTTTCACTCATCAAACACTCTCATCTTCAAACCCTAGAGTGAGAGGAGAGTTTTAGAGAGAGAGAGCTCCAATTGGAGAAGAAGAAGGGTGTTTCGGGTCAAACCTCGGGTATTAAAGTTGTTCTACTCGTCAACGGCATCATGTTGGCAGTATTGGTAAGTTCAAACTCCGAACTTCATCTTTGTAATTTGATATTCAAGTTTAGGGTTTTGAACTAGTTAGTTATAAAACTCTTTTAGGAGGTGAAATGGGTAATTGTAACTAGTTATTGTTGATGTTGGTGGTTTTAGGATTGGATGATGATATTGTTAGTTTGTAAACTAATTTTGTTGATGAAATCACTAGCTAACTTGGATTATTAGTGATTTGGGGTGTAAGTTCACAAATTGGGTGTTTTGACTAGTTTTAGGTCAAAATGGGTTTTTGTGTAAATGTTGGTCTAAAATGCATTTAAAGCCTAACAGAGGTGTATTTAGGTATTTCGGGAACGCGGGAAATGGTCTCGTTAGTTTTGGACTTTCGAGTATCGTTAAAAGTGCAAAAAGGCGTAGATTGCACTTTATGTCAATTTGGGCGGGTCGTGAGTCCAAGTGGGGGATTGGTTGATCAAACCTTGTGCAAAATGTATTAGTAGGACATAATCACTACTCGATTGTGATTATGAGTGGTTCAGGTGAGATTTGACTTAGTCAAAGTTGGTCAAGTGTATATAGTCGAAATTACACTTGTGATGTGTTAAGTCGAATAGGCTTAAGTTGTAGGTTATTTGCATGTATGATTTGCGTAGGTGATATACTTGAAGTTGGTGGAAGGAGTTCAAGTTTGCAAGTTGCACTTCTTCAAGTAATCGAGGTGAGTGGAATATTTATACATGTATGTATGTGGTTTATTTACTCGTACGCGATGTGGGCCTTTGGTGCCACATCGTGAGTATTGGGCGTTGTGTCACAAGACGGTGACTTATCGGGGTTATGGGTGAAGAGGATTACGTGTAGGTAATGTCTCGTTAGGAGACTCACGAGTCGGTGACACCTCACGGTGGTTCACGAGGCAGTGACCCTTAGTAGTTGGTTGGTGTTTAACAAGTCGGTGGCACCATAAGTTGGAGAAGTGATTTACGAGTCGGTAACACTTCATAGTGTTCACAAGTCGGTGGCACTTAGTGGTGTTTCACAAGTCGGTGACACCTCTTGGAGGTTCGCAAGTCGGTGACCTCATATGTATTGATGGGTGTTTCACAAGTCGGTGACACCTTATAGTGCTTCACAAGTCGGTGACACTTGGTGGTACTTCACAAGTCGGTGATGCCACATGGCGTTCACAAGTCGGTGACCCATAAGTATTAGTGGTGATTCACGAGTCGGTGACATCAAATGACGAGTCACAAGTCGGTGACATAGTACGAGTGAGACTCGATGATCTTGGTCGGCTATAAGTCGGTAGTAGCAAAGCGGTGAACGGTTAGCGTGTCCATGCCTTTTATGTTTAGTTTATAATTGCGGTAATTTATATTCTAACGTTGTTGCTAGTCGTGTGTTTGTTGATGTTGGCTCGTTTATATATTGTATGCATGGTATTGTAAGTGGATGCGTGTAGGTAAATTACATATGTATATGTATAAGTATTGTATTCACTAAGCATTAGCTTACCCTCTCGTTGTTTTCATTTTTAGGTACGGAAGCGGTTTTGGCAAGGGTATGCTCGGGATTTAGATGATTTTCCCTTTTGATGCTTGCATGGATTACTTTTGTATTTGACCTAGGATTGGGTAGTTTATCCCCAACATCATGCTCGTAGTTTTGTTGGAACTTAAACTTTTGTGGTCGAATTTGTATTTTGTACTTGAAGGGTAAATTAGGCGTATGTGGGCCCGGGTTCGTAAAACTTATTTTATTAATGGAACGTGTTAGTTTTACATACATGAATATGTGATTGAAAGCGTTTCTTCTAAAAACGTCGGGAAAGGGTCAAACATTTTCGTGTTTTTGGCAAAACCGGACAGCGGGCTGTCCAGGTGGTTTGGCGCGCCGCGCACCCACCTGGCGCGCCGCGCAGATGGCAGTCACAACAAATTTTTTTTTTATTTCATATTTTTCGCGGGTTTGTTCGGGGGTTGGTTTGGGTTGTTACAAGTGGTATCAGAGCATGGTCTAAGGGATTTAGGTGACTTGAGATAGGCGCCTAGACTTAGACTTTTTGTGTGGACTATTATGCGGGACTTGTAGGATTACGGGTCGGTTCGGGTTTCTAGTTAGTGCCTTTGAGAATAGGTGCTTTAACTACGTGTTGATTATGTGTTACTAATCATGTTGTGTTGTGTTGAACATCTAGCGAGATGATTGTTGTATTCATGAGTTCGGCATGGCGTGTGACCATAATAATGCTTCGCGACCATTATTACGGTTGCAAGCCAAGTCATGCAAGTGATGTACAACAAGTGTTGAACTAGATGGGATGTACGAACGGTGGCATATTATATGTTTGTGAACGATTGATCGTGGTGGTGTGTGTAAGTTATTCATGTTGTGTTCCTAACCGAGTTCATTTCTTAGAATGACGACAAGGAGCAAACAAGCCAACGAAGATCAAGACGAAGACGTTGAGTTCACAGCTAAGGTTGAGGCCATCTTTAAACGTCAAAAAGCGGAGTTTCTCGAGGATGTTAGAAAGGTTTTCCGGGAATCGGTTGATGGGCAAATAACCGATCTAATTGATGAAAGGGTGAAGGTCACAATCGAGGAAGCGCTTGATGCTAGAAATATTTATCCCCGAGGCGAAGGGAGTGAAGGAAATGGGAGGCGGGATTTCCATTACAAAAACTTCAAGGATGCACAACCTCCTATGTTTAATGGGGTAAGGGATCCGTTGAAGAGTACATGTTGGGTTTCCGACATCGAGGGGGCTTTCCGTACTAGTGAATGTCCTCCCGAGAAGAAAACGAGGTACGGTTCTAGTATGTTACGTGAAGAAGCCAAGTTGTGGTGGGATGACAAGATTCAATTGTATGGCGAGGAACAATGTATAAGCTTGTCATTGGATGAGTTCAAAAAGGAGTTCTTTGATTAATACCGAACTTCTTCCGATCTTGATAGAATCCGGGACGAGTTACACAATTTGCGACAAG
This sequence comes from Rutidosis leptorrhynchoides, assembly GCF_046630445.1. Classification (NCBI taxonomy): domain Eukaryota; kingdom Viridiplantae; phylum Streptophyta; class Magnoliopsida; order Asterales; family Asteraceae; genus Rutidosis; species Rutidosis leptorrhynchoides. Next base: position 61,811,665 of record NC_092342.1, read on the forward strand.
GTTCGATGGACTTGGTTACTCTCAAGTCTACCTTTTTAGCAAAGACTCGTTTTTGTCTGGAGTACGTTGGTGACGATCACAAGTTGATGAAAGATTTCTACCGTACACTGAATGACAAATTTAAGGGTAAGATTAGTCGGGGAATGGCTAAGTTTTTTGAAGAGTTGTTTGAGTTAGCTCGAGGTTTTGAACCGGAAGTGTCAAAACCAAGTATGTCCGGTGTTAGTAAACGGAAGTTCGAAGCGACGGCATTTTCGAACAAGAAGAGTAAAAGCGCTACCGAAGGTGTCGGAAGCGTAAAGATGAGTGACACGGGTGGTTCTAAATTCGCGTGTTATAATTGTGGACAAATGGGGCATAAGTCTCGTGATTGTCCATCGGGCAAGGTCACATGTTTTAAGTGCCGGAAGGAGGGACACCGGAAGTCGGAATGTCCCGAGTGGAATAGTGACGGGGCGCGAAAATCTGGCGACGCTTGATTCAGGTACTATTCGATTTTAGTACTATCTATGTGCGGGTGATTTGGGTAATGATTGAGTTTATCCATGTGTTGTAGTGACTAGCTAGGTCGAGTTAGTCCATTGTGGTTTGACTAACCAGGTCGGGTTAATCAATTGTTGTTAGGTGTTGACCGAGTCGGGTTGACCAAGGGTAGTTGACTAACCAATCCGGGTTACTCAAATTGTTTTTAGGAGTTTGACCGAGTCGGGTTGACCGAGATAGTTTGACTAACCGAGTCGGGTTAATCGATAAATTGTTAGGAGTGTCGGCCGAGTCGGGTTGACCGAGTGCGTTTGATTAATCAAGACGGGTTAATCAATTGTTGTTAGGACTTAACCAAGTCGGGTTGACCATGTGTGTTGACTTAACCAAGTAGGGTAAATCGATTGTTGTTAGGTGTTGACCGAGGCGGGTCGACATAGTGTATTTGACTTGACCAAGTCGGGTTAATTGGGTTGGTGTTGGAGGCTTAACCAAGTCGGGGGTAACCATGGGATGATTAGAGGGTTACTTGTATTGTTCTCCATAAGGGTTAGCGTAGGATGGCATGCCGTTCGAGAGGCACTTACGTTGATCATGTAGGTGTGCGAGAAGAGTCACGATTGTTGACTATCTTTGGTGTGTGTAAGTAACCGTGTTAACGGTTGAGAGGATACGAGTTGGGGTGTAAGTATTGGTGGCACCAAGCATCACCATTGTAAGTGAAAGGATTGCTAGGCTTGCTTTGTGGCCTAGGCGGATAGTGACAAGCAGGCGTCACTAGAAAGTTGTAGGCGTTGAGCCGTAATGTCCATTGGATTTGTGTGACTTCGAATAGTCAAGTGTCATATGACACCGAGGAGGGACCCGAAAGGGTCGAGTGATTGAGACTCGGTGGTAGTAATGGGAGTTGCATAACACTACGTCAGGTGCCCTCCGTATACCTGCAAGTGGAATGCTTCACTCCGGTGTTGTGATTATTTTGTACTTGGGTACCGACGAGAAAACCCGAAGGTACGAAGATGGTTTATTGTGAAGATTAGCGGGCGTCGACGTTTGACCGATTCGAAAGGTCGAGTTTCATGTATCTTGTGGTAAGTCCGCTGAAGATTTTAAATATGATCAATGTTGATACCGGGCGTGTGTGATGTAGAATGTGGAAATTTCGCAAGGTATTATCATCTTGACGGTGATAGTGTGGGGTTAAAACCCTAAGTGGGGGAGTATGTACCCGGAGAGCACGGTGGTCCCTCAGTTTGGTAGGCGTGTTTGGGTCATTTTCCGGTAGTTGCCTTGTTTTGAGAGCCAACTAGAGACGTAGAGTGTTAGTTTAGACTGTCTCATGTAGGGGCGTGTTAGTGTAGAGTGCGTTCGGGAACAAACTCTCTAGAGTATTGGCGGTGGGCGTTAGAACTCTAAGTCATGAGTTGGAGTACGCCAAGGAATTTCTGAAGGATAGTTGTGCGATTGGAACATTGCATGGTGGTAAAGCGTGATCGATAGGATGCAATGGCGGCATCAAAGGGTCCGAGATTGTGTGAGAACTTGAAGACTTGAGGAAAGTGTGTTATTTTTGTTCGCGATGAGGTTTAGATTGCGAGGACGCGATCCAATTTAAGTGGGGGAGAGTTGTAAGACCCAAATATTTATTGTACATAATGTATTTATGGTGTACGATGCGTATATGAAGTGTACGGAGCATGTACGTGTTGCTTGCTCAAATGTCGAAGAAAACTGGACGTTGTTTGAGGTACAAGGTGTGTACGTATCTTTTCAACCCCAAATAAAGTTTGAGTTGATGTTTCAAAGCCTTACCATTGGAAAGAATATCTTATTACGTTTTCAACGATATTTGATTCATCGAAAACGGAGCTACGGTCAAAAAGTTATGGCCAAAACAAGTTTCTGAAAACTGACCTGTATGTTTGAGCGGCGCTCCACCTTTCGGCGCGGCGCGCCAAACCCGTCTGATGCAATTTTTAGCCTTTTTAAAAGGTTTAAATGAGGGTTACTTTGGTCTTTTCATTTAGGGTCGGTTTAGGGTCACCAAAACTGATCTAGAACTCCATTGGAGCTCATTTTCACTCATCAAACACTCTCATCTTCAAACCCTAGAGTGAGAGGAGAGTTTTAGAGAGAGAGAGAGCTCCAATTGGAGAAGAAGAAGGGTGTTTCGGGTCAAACCTCGGGTATTAAAGTTGTTCTACTCATCAACGGCATCATTTTGGCGGTATTGGTAACTTCAAACTCCGAACTTCATCTTTGTAATTTGATATTCAAGTTTAGGGTTTTGAACTAGTTAGTTATAAAACTCTTTTAGGAGGTGAAATGGGTAATTGTAACTAGTTATTGTTGATGTTGGTGGGTTTAGGATTGGATGATGATATTGTTAGTTTGTAAACTAATTTTGTTGATGAAATCACTAGCTAACTTGGATTATTAGTGATTTGGGGTGTAAGTTCACAAATTGGGTGTTTTGACTAGTTTTAGGTCAAAATGGGTTTTTGTGTAAATGTTGGTCTAAAATGCATTTAAAGCCTAAAAGAGGTGTATTTAGGTATTTCGGAAACGCGGGAAATGGTCTCGTTAGTTTTGGACTTTCGAGTATCGTTAAAAGTGCAAAAAGGCGTAAATTGCACTTTATGTCAATTTGGGCGGGTCGTGAGTCCAAATGGGGGATTGGTTGATCAAACCTTGTGCAAATTGTATTAGTGGGACATAATCACTATTCGATTGTGATTATGAGTGGTTCGGGTGAGATTTGACTTAGTCAAAGTTGGTCAAGTGTATATAGTCGAAATTACACTTGTGATGTGTTTTCTTTTTAAGCTTTAATACCTTTAGACGCAACTTTTAATTCTTAGTTTTTAGACTTTTAAGTTTCGACGCGCTACGTTCTTTTTATTATTTTTCGACCTTTTATTTTTTGACGTTTTTCGACGCGCTCTTTTTCTTTCTTATTTCTCAACGCTCTAGTTTTTAGAACTTAGAATATTTTCTATTTCTTCTCTAAAATTTCTTTAAATTTCAACGAAAAATTATTTTAAGTGGTTAAATTGATAGACATCCAAAATTTTCTGCTTCGTAGTAATAGTTGGATTTGTTAGTGGCTGAGTTGTGAGCTTCCGATTTAAAGGGTTCTGGCTCCCTGCTACATCTTTTGGCTATTCGAAACGTGGGCAAAAGCAGAAACGTCTATTAATTTGATAACTTATATAATTTTTTTTTAACTAATAGGATATTCAGTGAATGCACCGAGTAAAACGTTCACCACCTTTTGTACGTTCACCACCTGTAACTCGATCAAGACATCTAGCCAATATTGTCGCCGTTGATTTTTTTTTAGAATCATCATCCAGTCGACCAAGTACTCCAATTCAAATTTCCGATAATCCTTTTTTTGAACCCGACCTCACAATTGAGAATCCGGAGGATATTCAGGGACAATTCAGAGATCCTGAACCATTAATCTTTCCTCTAGAACCACCAATCATTCAAACAGAAATTGTCGAGGAACCAACCGTTAAATCAGAATCCTATAGTGATTCAGATTCAACAAATTCAATCATGGAAAATCTGGAACCTCTAAGTATGGAAGACCGAATGCGAGCTAAACGCACTGGCCAAGGTCATGCAATTACTCAACCTGACATTAATGCGCCAGATTATGAAATCAAAGGACAAATTCTACACATGGTAACTAATCAATGCCAATTTAGTGGTGCACCGAAGGAAGATCCAAATGAACATCTTCGTACCTTTAATAGGATCTGTACACTATTTAAAATAAGAGAAGTGGAGGATGAACAGATATATCTCATGTTATTTCCCTGGACTTTAAAGGGAGAAGCCCAAGATTGGTTAGAATCGTTACCTGAAGGGGCGATTGATACATGGGACGTTTTAGTTGAAAATTTTCTTAAACAATTCTTTCCGGCATCTAAAGCCGTAAGACTTCAAGGAGAAATTTTTACGTTCACGCAAAAGCCAAATGAAACTCTATATGAAGCGTGGACAAGATTTGGAAAGTTGTTGAGAGGATGTCCGCAACATGGTTTAGACACCTGTCAAATATTACAAATATTCTACCAAGGATGCGACATCACTACAAGGAAAGACATCGATATAGCAGCTGGTGGTTCCATTATGAAGAAAACCGCAACTGACGCTTACAAAATTATTGATAACACTGCTTCCCACTCACATGAGTGGCATTAAGAAAAAGATATCGTTAGATCATCTAAAGCAGCTAGAGCCGATTCTAGCCATGACTTTGATTCCATTTCTACAAAGATAGATTCTGTCGAGAGACGAATGGAAAAGATGACTAAAGATATTCACTCAATACGAATTAGTTGTGAGCAGTATGGAGGACCACATTTGACAAAAGATTGTCTCAGTATTGAACTAACAATGGAACAAAGAGAGAATGTTTCATACATAAACCAAAGGCCTGGAAATAATTATCAGAATAATTATCAACCGCCAAGACCAATCTACAATCAAAATCAGAACTATAACCGAAATGTTCCATACAACAACCAACAAGGTCCTAGCAATCAACAAGTATCTAACAATACTTACAATCAGCAAAGACCTATTTTTCAAAATAAAACACCACAAACCGATGATAAAAAGCCAAATTTAGAAGATATGATGTCGAAGCTAGTTGAATCTCAAACGCAGTTTTTTACATCTCAGAAATAAACCAATGAACAAAATGCTCAAGCATTTAGAAATCAACAAGCTTCGATTCAAAATTTGGAACAAGAAGTAAGTAACCCAGCAAGGTTAATAGGTGAAAGGAAACCGGGAAGTCTACCTAGTGATACAAATGCTAACCCCCGGAATGAAACAGCTAAAGCCATTACCACAAGAAGTGGTATTACACTTAAACCACCTGAAATACCTGTAATTTCTGATGATTCTATTCCCACTACACAAGAATCACAGCCTGAGCAAGATAAGGAAACAGAACCGGTAGTTGAGAAGGTTAATGAAGATAACACAGTTAAGGCTAAACCTTATGTTAAACCATACCAATCACCACTTCCTTACCCTAGTAAAATGAGAAAAGAGAGACTTGAAGCCGAGCAATCCAAATTTTTGGATATGTTTAAACAGATAAATGTAAATCTTCCTTTCATTGATGTGATTTCAGGAATGGCTAGATATGCTAAAATTCTGAAAGATCTAATCACAAATAGAAAGAAAATGGAAGAACTCTCGGCTGTTACTATGAATGCTAATTGCTCTGCAGTACTATTGAATAAGATACCAGAAAAATTATCAGATCCAGGAAGTTTCACAATTACATGTTTTCTGGGTAGTCTTAGTTCAATAGAAGCATTGGCAGACTTAGGTGCTAGTATAAATTTAATGCCGTATTCACTATACGCTAAACTAGACCTTGGAGAATTGAAACCAACACGAATAAGTATACAACTAGCAGATCGATCAGTAAAATATCCTAGAGGGATAATGGAGAACATGCTAGTTAAAGTTGGTACTTTAGTATTTCCAGTAGATTTTGTTATTCTGGACATGGAAGAAGATTCTCGAGTTCCTCTCATATTAGGAAGACCATTCTTAAACACGGCTAAAGCAATAATAGACGTGTTCGGTAAGAAACTGACCCTGAGTATAGAGGACGAGAGTGTTACCTTTTCAGTGGATAGAGACATGCAACAACCGCAATCTGCAGATGATACATGTTATTATATTCAAACTATAGATTCACATGCATAATTATTAGAAGAATTTCCAGAATTACAAGGAACAGGAGAATGTTCTTTAGGAGAAGGAACTGAACCAATTGATGAAACTGAAATGTTAGCTACACTTATGGCTAATGGATATGAACCAACAACAGAAGAAATTCAAATGCTAAAAGAGGAAGACAGATATCGATATAAATCATCGATAGAAGAACCACCGACATTAGAGTTAAAGCCACTTCCAAACCATTTGGAATATGCTTATTTACTTGGTGAATCTGAATTACCTATAATAATATCGTCTTCTCTTACTGAAAATGAAAAATCACAACTCATTTCTGTGCTAAAAGCTCATAAACCAGCTATTGCATGGAAGATTCATGATATTAAAGGAATAAGTCCTTCGTATTGCACACATAAAATCCTTATGGAAGAAGGTCATAAAACGTATGTACAACACCAATGAAGACTAAATCCGAATATGCAAGATGTTGTTAAGAAAGACATTATTAAACTCTTGATGCAGGTTTAATTTATCCAATCTCTGATAGTCCATAGGTAAGCCCAGTTCAATGCGTACCTAAGAAGGGTGGCATGACTGTCATCACAAATGAGAAAAATGAGCTTATTCCTACTAGGACTGTAACAGGATGGCGTGTTTGTATTGATTATAGAAAATTAAATGACGCCACCAGAAAAGATCACTTTCCCTTACCTTTCATTGATCAAATGTTTGAAAGATTAGCCAGAAATAGTTACTATTGTTTTCTTGATGGTTTTTCCGGATATTTTCAAATTCCAATAGCACCCGAGGACCAAGTGAAAACCACGTTCACATGCCCTTATGGTACTTTTGCTTACAAACGCATGCCATTTGGACTTTGCAACGCCCCTGCGACCTTTCAAAGATGCATGATGGCGATTTTTCACGACATGATAGAAGAATGCATGGAAGTTTTCATGGATGACTTTTCAGTCTTCGGTGATACATTTGAATCATGTCTAGTTAATCTTGAACGAATGCTTATTAGATGTGAACAATCAAATCTAGTTCTTAATTGGGAGAAATGTCATTTCATGGTTAAAGAAGGCATCGTTCTTGGTCATAAAATTTCAAAGGAAGGAATTGAAGTGGATAGAGCTAAAGCATATGTAATTGCTAAACTTCTACATCTCACCAATGTTAGAGGAGTTAGGAGTTTTCTAGGGCATGCCGGTTTTTACTGACGTTTCATAAAAGATTTTTCTAAAATTGCCACTCCTATGAATAAACTCCTAGAAAAAGATGCACCATTCATCTTTTCAGATGAATGCATCAAATCTTTTAATATTCTTAAAGAAAAACTCACTAATGCGCCGATTATGATAACTCCAAATTGGAATCTACCATTTGAACTCATGTGCGATGCAAGTGATTTTGCAATGGGAGCCGTTTTAGGACAAAGGATTGAAAAACGATTTCAACCTATTTATTATGCTAGTAAGACGTTACAAGGAGCACAAACAAATTACATAACTGCTGAAAAAGAACTCCTTGCAATTCTCTTTGCTTTTGACAAATTTCGTTCATATCTCGTTCTAACAAAAACGGTGGTCTATACCGACCATTCTGCTCTTAGATACCTATTTTGGAAACAAGATGCTAAACCAAGATTAATCCGTTGGATCTTACTCTTACAAGAGTTCGATATTGAGATCCGAGATAAAAAGGGAGCAGAAAATCTCGCCGCTGATCATCTTTCTCGTCTTGAAAATCCTGAATTAGAAGTTCTAAATGAATCGGCCATACAAGACAACTTTCCTGATGAATATCTATTGAAGATAGATTATAGTGAAATTCCATGGTTTGCAGACTATACAAACTAATTAGTATGTGGATTCCTTGAAAAATGGTTGTCGTACCAAAAACGAAAGAAATTCTTTAGTGATATAAAACACTATTTCTGGGAAGATCCACATTTGTTTAAAAGTTGTCCCGATGGAATAATACGTCGATGTGTATTCGGGGATGAAGCTAGTCAAATCTTAAACCATTGTCACACAGGACCAACAGGAGGGCATTATGGGCCTCCGCTCACAGCAAGAAAAGTTTACGATGCTGGATTCTATTGGCCTACAATTTTCAAACACGAACACCTTCTTTGCAAATCCTGTGATGCTTGTCAAAGGGCCAGAAAAATAAGTCAACGTGATGAAATGTCACAAAATATCATTCAAGTATGTGAAGTATTTGACATTTGGGGTATTGACTTTATGGGTCCATTTCCAAAATCTCATAATAATCTCTACATTCTCGTTGCCATTGATTGTGTATCTAAATGGGCGGAAGCACAAGCTCTCCCAACTAACGATGCACGAGTTGTAGTTAACTTTTTAAAACGTCTTTTTGCAAGGTTTGGAACACCGAAAGCTTTAATAAGTGATCGGGGCACTCATTTTTGTAATAATCAACTTGAGAAAGTTCTCAAAAGATATGGAGTAACTCATAAAATCTCAACCACTTATCATCCACAAACAAGTGGACAAGTTGAAAATACCAACCGAGCAGTAAAACGTATTCTAGAGAAAATCGTAGGATCAAATCAGAAGGAATGGTCCATGAAATTGGAGGATGCACTCTGGGCTTTTAGAACAGCCTACAAAACTCCAATTGGAACCACACCTTTTAAACTCGTTTATGGAAAAGCATGTCACCTTCCAGTAAAAATTGAACACAAAGCATTTTGGGCTTTGAAAACATGTAATCTTGATTTACATGAAGCTGGACGTCTACGGTTAAGTCAACTAAATGAATTAGAAGAATTAAGACATGAAGCATATGAAAATTCGTTGATCTATATAGAAAGAATGAAGAAATGGCATGATAAAAGAATCAGAAGTTCAAAAGAATTTAAAGAAGGAGACAGAGTTCTTCTTTTCAATTCACGATTCAAGCTATTTCCTGGAAAATTGAAATCAAGATGGTCTGGACCATTCATAGTCAAAAGAGTTTTCCCGTACAGAACAGTAGAATTAATAAATTCAAATAGGATAGAATTTAAGGTTAATGGTCACAAAGTTAAACATTACATAGATAATCCAATGGAAGTTGAAGATGAAGTAAATCACAATTTCGATACCACAGCTAACTAAGTGTGGGGAGAATCAAGTCTTTTTAGGGTAATTTGTATTTCTGTTAGAATTAGATATTCTGTTTTTGTGTAGTTACCGAGAATGGAATCCGAATGGTCTTTCCCTAGCAGACCCTAAAGAACTAGTCTTCTTCCCCCATTCTGAATTTTTATTTTTTTAGGTTTACGAGATGAAGAATTCCTTTGATCTGAACCATGGTCTAATGCTACACGCTTTGATTACTAAACGTAATAATGACACACTCCCGAGTGACCTGGTATCAGTAATAAGAGCCAAATTGGATGAAGTAAGAAAAGAACTCATAAACGATCATAATAAGTTACTTTTTGGTAAAGGAAAATCAAAATCCGCAGCAAAAAGAAGAGCACGACACCTTGAAAGATGTCACAAATGCGGAAAATGGTCACACGAAGGAAAATGCTCGACGAATCAGACATATTCCAATACCGAGTTCGTTACTTTATGCAGAGAAGGACCGTTCATATGTTTCGAAGAAAAATCGTTGAATGCTCGAGGTTATGCCTATGTAGCTATGGAAAACCAATTAGTTCGACTATCTTATGCGTGGGATAAAGCAGGTCACTGAGAATTCTTTCTCACAGGTAAGTTTGTACAGTTTTTATTTTTATTTTATTGCTTTTAACCTTTTGATAATAAACGCTAAATCGTTCGCTATAAAGTATTAAATTGATACTCAATAAAATTAGGTTTTACGACCGAAATTATTGATATCATACAAAAATTTATTACATCACTGCGAAATTTACCGTTTATTCTTAAGGTATAAATATCTTTAATCAATCAACCCAAAATATTTCAAAAATTCGTCAGGAGTAAAACTAGGTAATATAGCCAAAATTACTTTACCAAAAAGAGGGGCTTATATTTTTGATAATATTTGATTGATTAAAGTGGGATAAAAGACCAAAAAGATTTTTAATTTTTAATTTTTACCATGTTTTTAAAATTAATATATAAATATTAAATTAATATTGTAAACTTTTTAAAATCAATATATTCAAGTTTGTAAATATTTGAAAATTTTATGTTTTTAATATAAGTTTGTATGTATAAAAATAAAATTATAATATAAATTTGGTGTGAATTTTTAAAATTTTAATAATATGAATTTTTAATTTTATGCATTTTAAATTTAAGTTTGGTGTGAATTTAAAAATAAAAATTTACTTTATTTCACTAAGTTAAAAATATGATTTTTAAAATTCGTCGTGAGTTGAAAACTAGGTCATTGAACCGAAATTGCTTTACCCGAGGGAGGGACGAGAACTTTTATTATTATTATTGTTAATGTTATTGAATTAAAGTATGCCAAAAATATTTAAAAAAACCCAAAAATCTTTGCTTTTAAAACTGCGCTTAAAAATGAAAAATTTTAAAATTTTGTCGAGGGACGGACTAGGACAACGATCCGAAACACCCTCACTCCTAAAAAGAAACAAATTTTTAAAATTTTATTAATTTATGTTTTATTAGTATAAGGTTTTTATATAAAGAAAAAGAAAAAAAAAAAGAAAATACCAGACCCCCATGCGATCGCATGGGGTTTGGCCAACAAATCCATGCGATCGTATGGAGGCCAATATCTGGCCAGGATCAAAAGCTCCAGCGAGCTGTGTTCTGTCTCCATATTTTACACACACACATATACGAAAACACACACATATTATCACCAAAAATCACCATTTTTCACCCAAATTTCACCAAATTTCTCGCTACAATCTGCTCTAATCATGAATTTGATAAGAAGTTTATCAAGAAGGGTAACAATTTCACCACTAAACCTCTTTAAATTTGATTTTTAGTGTTCTTGAGCTATATTTTACCTAATTTTATTTTGTTAATTTCTAGTATAATTATAGTTAAATTGTTAGTATTTTATGCATGTATAATCTATATTGATGCTATTTAACATGATTTGAAGCCAAAAACTTCAAAAATTTTAGGAATCTAGGGTTTGTGTTCTTGAGTAATTTGGGGCTTTTTGATATAAACAGGTTATGGCCGATTTTTGTCATGAATTATTGCTAAATTAAGTAATGTAACATGTTTAGGTAGCTAAATGATCCAAACTTTGATCCTAAACATGATTTTTGAGAATTAAAGTGGACTTTTTAGGTATAAAATTCATGAACTTGATTAAATTGATGTAAATGCCATTTGAAACTTGTTTAATTGCTAGTAATGGTTGTTTTAACATGATATTTGAGTTGAATGCTTATGAACTTTGTAAACATTTTCATATATGCTTATTTGAAAAAGTGTAGAATTGTAAAAATTGTGAAAATGCGTATAAGTTTAATTTTGATTTAACATGTTATCGTAATTGTGTTAATTTGTTATTTTGCTAACACTAATGAATATTTGGATACACAAATTTTGTGTTTAATGTGTTTTGCAGAGATTTACTAATACTGATGGTGCATCATCATCATCTAGACAACCTGCTCCAGAACCTGAACCAAAAATGCAATACGAGCCAGAACCCGAACAAGAACCACAACAGGAACAACAACATCAACCTGATCAACACGTACCTTATTATGATCCGCTACAATTTGTTGATGCCTTTATAGTATTTCCGATGCATCTGCCAGTAGAATACCCAACGATTCCTGAACACACGTTGCATCCTAATCTGAGATTCGATAGAAGCTAGAGAGATTACCCGACATATCAAAGTAACAAATTCAAACTGATACCAAAAAATGTAGAAGTGCCGAGGGTAATCGATTGGGAGCCTTTAGAAAGGGTCCAACTAGTTAACTCAGTTAGGGAGCATCTGATCCAAAGGTATGGCAGTTCTTCTTTTCACGATTGGGTACGTTTATTCACCATTCGTAGACCTGTATATAAAGAATGGTGCATTGAGCTTATGAGTACTATAGCGTTAAATGCAGATGTAGATAGATTAGATGATAAAAGTTTTCTTAGATTTATACTTGGCCGTAGGATGTACAGGATGTCCATGCCGGACATGGCTAGGGCTTTGCAGATATATACTCCTGGTGAATTACTACTACCCGATTGTATGAATTTGATTTATCGTGGTGAAAGGGTAGATAGGAATTTTAACGTGAACGTCGTCTGGAGGCGTATGTCAGGTTATAATGTTTTTACGCTGGGAGAAAAATACTCCTACTTACATATTAACAAAGCCGAGCTTCGTATAATTCATAGATTTTTGGCTAACTCGATTACACAGAGAGGTCACAATAAGGAGAAAATGACCTTACATGATTTATTTTACCTAAAGTGTATTCGAGACCCAAGAGGCTTTGTTAATATCCCTTACTGTGTTGGTTTTTAATTATCTAAGATGGTGGAAGGAATACAGGAAGGGGGAATAATAGGAGGAGTTATTTTTGTTACTCTCATTGGAGAGTATTTGGGTGTAGATAGGGATCAAGGTGGTACACTTATGGTATGTAGGGAACAGGTTGAGCCTTTAGGATTGAGGGTCTATCAGGGTGCTAAGATATTGAAAAGTAGATGCAATCAGGCAATACCATATGTTGGTAGTCATCCTCAGGTAGAGAGAGGTTCAGATGAGGAAATGGAGGAAGCGGATGACATTAGGGATGTCATTAGGGAGGCTATGACTGATGTCTACCAGCGTGTAGATGAGGTGGAAATGACAAATGAGGATAGATTTGGTCGGATGGAGCAGTGGCATGCCTGGAATGATTACGAGCATTCCAGGCAAAGACAGCATGATAGATGGGTCTATCATCAGTGCCAGATCATGAGCTGGCTGTCACCTCAGGATCACTACGTACCGACCCGACCCGCTTACTATCCTCCACACCAGCCCGAGATGAGACCACCATATACTCTCTACGACCCTAACCAGGCCTATCAGTACACTTATCACCAACCATGGAACCCGGATGACGACATGAACTGGAACCCCTATCCAGATTAATATAGTTCATGTTGGTGATTTCTATGATTTTTAACTTTTTATTATTTTTATTTATTTATGTTTAAACATATGATATTGTGATACATTAATGTATTGTTTAATATTTTTATTATTTTGTATTAATATTTCATATTTGATTTAAAAGTGGGATTTTAAGTCCCATTTCAAATTACCATGCATGTTTATATTTGTATTGTATGTATTTTATTCCATATACACAACAGGGTAAAACAGCGTATTTTCAAAGACTGGCATTAAGTTCAGCAAAAGCTACTAGTTTTGACGACAAAACGAAAAACAAATGTGATGTAACAACAAGACGGAATGAACAAATGATGTGCACCATTTATCATTCAGCAAACAAATGCCAATAGGTTTGGAAATTTTGGTAAAATTTAATCATTTTTCTACGCTAATCACCCTCAATAATTTAAAATTGTTACTGATTTCTTGCAAATGAGGGCATCGCAAGATCTTAAGTGTGGGAAGGGGTTAAATTATTTCGGATTTTTAAAATTTTTAACTTATACACTTGGTTACCATTAAAAATACTAGTAACACAGTAGTTGTATTAGAATCTAGTGCTCTCTGATAATAAAGAACAGCCCTAGTCTTATATACTGACTACCCAATTCTAGTAAAAATTTCAAATAAATGAATTCAAAATCATGTTTATACATATTTATGAACGATAAAACTAGGTGTTAATACCGAAATTATTGTTACCTCGGAAAGGACATAAATTGAGAAACAAACCAAAATGTTAGAATTCATTTAAAATAAAATAGAGGACAATAAAAAGGAAAATAAAAGCTAAGTGTGGGAAAAAATTACAAATTATTTTGAACATATATCACATATTTGTGTACAAATAATTGAAGATACTTTTGTTTTGGACAAAATTAACTGTTTTACCCATAAAACTGTAATATATTTGAAAGAAAGATGGATCTACACGATGAATCAATTCCATCATTAAAAGGAAGTAAAGTCTTCCGAAAAAGAAACGCGCTTCTTGATTTAGGTCAGGAAGTTGTCGTCCAGACCAGTTGTAGAGTCTACGAAAAACCTTGAAAAGTTTTCTCGAAAATCAGCTGGAAATCCACGGACCTCAGCATCAAACAGGGTCGCCAAGTGGTCAGACTTATCCTAACCATGAGAGGAACTGTCTCATAAAATGGGGAGGGCGCCGTGCAAATTAGCTTGATAAGACTAATGAATCAGACTCCCAGAAAGGATAATCTCCTTAAAGATCAAAAATCAGCTTTTAAGCCTGATATTACTCAATCCTAGAGATTGACTTTTAAAGATTGAGAACTACAAACTCATGGAATTCGATGATATCTAAACTCGAGCTTGAACGAGAAAATATTTTGATCAAAATTACAAACCGATTTGTTTTCTGAAAACCCATTTTCAATGCGTTCATTACCATTGAACGTAAAATCCTAGGAATTCACCTGGAATTCATTAGGTCACCTGAACCAAATCGGGTGTCAACCGTAAGAACGGTGGTTGCATAGCATGGTCGAAGAAAGGACCTTGTGCCAGACCGAAAAATTAAAGGGTGAGCTTTACTATTGCTCCTACCAAGGATAGTAATTGCATCCGACACGTTCTAGACCATAATTAAAAGAATGTCATGGGATATTGCCTTAACAGTTGCTTGTTCAACGCTTTCCTTTACAACCGGACGGTAGTTTACCGAAAGGTAATATACGGAGCAATTATACTGGACGTGTTGCTTTCCTAATACAAGGTTAGCAAGTGGGTGACACAAAACCGTAAGTTTTGAGCTAAAATTTTCAAATCTGAAACCCACCAATCCCACAAAAACAATTTGCAAACACCGGTGAAAGGTTATTCCGAAAAACTTATCTAGGGTAAAAGCTAGATTTAATTTTCAAAAGATCAAATGTTTTCAAAAATGTGACACCCCCAAATAGGGCCTGGGGTATTTGTGTCTAATTATATCAAATCACAGTTGTATAAAGGAGAACGACTCTACATGAGACATTTTGTTGAGTTTTGCAGCGGAAGATAAATATGTCTTTAATTGATATGATATGTAATGAAGACTCCAAGCATAGCAAGCAATCATCATCAAAGCAGTAGATATACAGTGGAAGCAATATTTAAGTACCTGAGAATAAACATGCTTAAAAAGTCAACACAAGGTTGAGTGAGTTCATAGGTTTGTCATAAATAATGATTTCAGTAACAGTGTTAGAACACAAAATTTAGTTTGTAAAGTTGATATCCCGCAGGATCAAAAGTTATGCCAGTGCGTGATATTTAGACTAAACGTTGTTTGCCCTGTGACAAGTTGTTCTGTCCTTGTCATTTTAATTTCATTATTAAGTAATACAAAGACTTCGTCAAATGTATCGGGGACGTTACTCCCGATAGGCCTATCCCCAATAATTAAGAATGCCGCAGCAATTAAAAATATCACTGTAGGGACTTAGTCGGACATAGCCGGGTATAGCATAGTTTAATAGTTGGTACTGATATTTAGACTAGACTTTCAAGTTTACCCTGTACAAGTTATCATTTATACTTGTCGGTTGGGGACTTGCTGGTCATAGCCCAACATATCACAGTTTAATAGTTGATACGTGTAAAACAGTTATAAAAATTGCGCATGTATTCTCAGCCCAAAAATATATAAAAAGGGAGCAGATAAACTCACAATACGATACGATAGTTTGTATGATATGCGTATGATAGCACTGAACAAGTACAGAGTTGTCCTCGGATTCACGAACCTATATCAAGTATATATATTAACACATATACTCGTAATCGAATAAGTTTATTTATATAAAGTGATTAGTTATGTTATTTTTATATTAATAACTTGTAAGTTTCTTATATTTATTTTATATATTCTAAATAGATGAAAATATAAATTTTATTATGTTATGTGTAAATATATTTATATATGCATATATCATTTGTTTGTTAAAATAGTAACTAAAATAATATTAGTAATAATAATAATGATAATATAAATATCAATAATAATGATAATAATATTAATGGTTATATTGATGATAATTAAATTGATAGTTTTAATGGTAATGGCAATCTTTATTAAAAGTGATGATTTAATACATTGATAATTTTAATACCTTTAATAATATGAACGATAATAATGATAGTAATAATAATAATTTCAATAAAGATGGAAATTTTGATAAAATGACAAGTTAAAATAATACTTTTAATTATAACCATGTTTTTAATATACATGTTAATAATAACTTTAATATTAGTAATAATAATAATATCGATAATTAATAATACTAATAATAATAACATTAGTGATGGTAATACTAATAAGTTTTTAAATGATAATAATACTTCTTTATCATTAAAGATAATAATGTTAATACTAATAATATTAGTAATAATGATAATATAAACTATACTAGTGATACAAATTTTAATGTCCATGTTATTAATAATTAACAATAATGATAATATTTAGTAATACAATAGTACTAGTACTAGTAAATAATAATAATAATAATAATAATAATAATAATAATAATAATAATAATAATAATAATAATAATAATAATAATAATAATAATAATAATAATAATAATAATAATGTTGAAAAAGAAAACTACCTTAAATAAGCCCTTTAAAAAGAAATGCCTCAGATGAGGCTCGAACCCAAGACCTCCCGCTACCCCGTAAACACCCTAAACCATTACACTCTATCTGCTTTTCTGTTTTAAATCCGTAAACAGAAATATATAACCTGACTTATGTTTTCATGTTCTTCTTCTTCTTCTCAAATCCAATAATCGACCCATTGTTTCATCACAAATCAGTAAACTTATTTAGATTATTTATTAGGAATATAAGTAATCGTTTATATTTGTTTGTATTAATAGAAAACAAAAAGAAAAAAATTAAAAAGAAATAGCTGCTGCAGCAGCTTCGCTGTAAAAAAAAAGTAAAATTAGTTTTGATTTTTAAGAACGTTATAGATAAATATTATAACACGAATTAAGTTATGTAAAGATTTTTGTTTGAATTTTATCAGAAATTTCCGGGTTGTTATAAAAAAAGATCCAATTTCCTTAAGGATCTAAATTTTCATAGTCATGTGGGACTGTAAACCACAACGTTACTATCGTTCTTCATACCGCCGTATAGAAATCACTGATGTACAAAGTGTGAAGAATAAAGAAGTGATTCTAGTATTTTTATTTCAAGACTATATTGCTTGAGGACAAGCAACGCTCAAGTGTGGGAATATTTGATAATGCTAAAAACGAACATATATTTCATAGCATTATCCCTCTAAAAAGACAAGCTTTTAGTTGCAATTGTTCTATTTACAAGTGATATTCGTTTAAATAATAAAAGGTGAAGACAAAAGATAGATTCGACGAATTGAAGACGCAAACGACCAAAAAGCTAAAAAGTACAAAGTACAATCAAAGTGGTTCAAATTATTGATGAGAAACGTCTCGAAATTACAAGAGTACAAGACGCAAAACGCAAAGTACAAGATATTAAATTGTACGCAAGGACGTTCGAAAATCTGGAATCGGGACCAGAGTCAACTCTCAACGCTCGACGCAATGGACTAAAAATTACAAGTCAACTATGCACATAAATATAATATAATATTTAAATAATTCTTAAAATTATTTATATATTATATTTATTTATTAAACCGTCGGCAAAGAAGCAAACAAAAGTACATGAGCTGGAAAAAGTGGCCATGCGATCGCATGGCCTGAAGGCCTAAATCCCATGTAATCGCATGGTGAATAGTTTCTGGTGACAACCTATAAATTTCGCAGTTTTGGTTGATCTTACATACATCTTTTTCTTCTTCTTACTCAAACGTATATATATATATATATATATATATATATATATATATATATATATATATATATATATATATATATATATATATATATATATATTATATTTTAATTTTAATTTTAATTTTAATTTTAATTTTAATTTTAAATTCTAATAATAAGGGTATGTTAGCGAATGTTGTAAGGGTGTAAGTCGAAATTCTGTCCGTGTAACGCTACGCTATTATTAATCATTGTAAGTTATGTTCAACCTTTTTAAATTAATGTCTCGTAGTTAAGTTATTATTATGCTTATTTAAGCCAAAGTAATCATGATGTTGGGCTAAATATTAAAATTGGGTAATTGAGCTTTGTACCATAATTGGGGTTTGGACAAAAGAACGACACTTGTGAAAATTAGACTATGGGCTATTAATGGGCTTTATATTTGTTTAATTAAATGATAGTTTGTTAATTTAATATAAAGATTTACAATTGGACGTACCTATAAATAACCATATACACTCGATCGGACACGATGGGCGGGATATTTATAAGTACTAATAATCGTTCATTTAACCGGACACGGGAATGGATTAATAGTTAACGGACTTATTAAAACAGGGGTGAATTATATACAAGGACACTTGGTGTAATTATAGTTTAAGTCCCCAATTAGTTAGAATATTTGACTTCGGATATAAGGATAATTTGACGAGGACACTCGCACTTTATATTTATGACTGATGGACTGTTATGGACAAAAACCAGACGGACATATTGAATAATCCAGGACAAAGGACAATTAACCCATGGGAATAAACTAAAATCAACACGTCAAACATCATGATTACGGAAGTTTAAATAAGCATAATTCCTTTATTTCATATTTAGTTTCCTTTATTTCATATTTAATTGCACTTTTAATTATCGCAATTTTATTTATTGTCATTTTATTTATCGCATTTTAATTATTGTCATTTACTTTACGCTTTAAATTAAGTCTTTTATATTTTTAATATTTTACATTAGGTTTTAACTGCGACTAAAATTTTAAAATCGACAAACCGGTCATTAAACGGTAAAAAACCCCCTTTTATTCACATATAATATTACTTATATATACATATATATATATATATATATATATATATATATATATATATATATATATATATATATATATATATATATATATATATATATATATATATATATATATATATATATATATATATTTATTTATTTATTTATTTATTTATACAAATATAGTTTTAAAAATATAGCGTTAAACTTGGCGAGTTCCCTGAGGACGAACCGGACTTACTAAAAACTACACTACTGTACGATTAGGTACACTGCCTATAAGTGTTGTAGCAAGGTTTAGGTATATCTACTCTATAAATAAATAAATAACTTGTGTAAAATTGTATCGTATTTACTAGTATTTTGTTGTAAAAATATAACTATTTTATACACCACCTCGCACACATCAAGTATTTAGCAAGGTTTAGGTATATCCACTCTATAAATAAATAAATAACTTGTGTAAAATTGTATCGTATTTACTAGTATTTTGTTGTAAAAATATAACTATTTTATACACCACCTCGCACACATCAAGTATTTTTGGCGCCGCTGCCGGAGAAAGTTAAACGCCGAAAGCGCAACGCTATATATATAAAAAAAATTAGTTTACTTTTGTAAAATTACGCTTTTATAAAAATACGTTTTAAAAATTAAAGATATAAAAATATAAAAAGAATAAAAAAACAAAAATTATATATTTTTAATAGTTTGTTAAAATTATAAAATTATAAAGTTTTTATTTTTATTAAAAAAATTAAGTTTTTAATTAATTTTTATATATATTTTGTATAAATTTAAATCACAAAAGAGAAAAAAAAAACAAAAAAACAATCGGCCTGGTACTGTAGCAGCCCAGATCTGGCCCGAAACCCTACTCCATGCGACCGCATGGATATATAACAGTTGACTGGTAACAGCATTAATTACGGAGTATATTATTATTATTATTATTATTATTATTATTATTATTATTATTATTATTATTATTATTATTATTATTATTATTAAAACCCTAATTAGGGTTTAGTTTTTAATTATTTAGTTTAGTTATTTATTTAATTTGTATTTTTAGTTTAATTAGTTTTATTAATATATAAAATTAATAGTTTTATAAAATAAATAATATAAAAATAATATTTTTATAAAAATTGTACTTTTTACAACTTTAAGTTTATTTTTATATTTTATAACTTTTTATTTATTTTAGCGTAATATTTGTATTTTTCGCTCGTATTTAGTTTTAAGTCATAGTTTTTGCCGTAGTTTTTTTTTTTTCTAGATTTTTATGCTTTGCCGTAAAATCCCTTAAGTACTTTTTCTTTAAACTAAGATTTAGGTGCTTTAAAATTTTGCGGCGCCATTTTAATATTTTAGTACCTTTTTAAGTAATTACCGTTTTGGATATAGTATTTCTTTTTAAGCTTTAATACCTTTAGACGCAACTTTTAATTCTTAGTTTTTAGACTTTTAAGTTTCGACGCGCTACGTTCTTTTTATTATTTTTCGACCTTTTATTTTTCGACGTTTTTCGACGCGCTCTTTTTCTTTCTTATTTCTCGACGCTCTAGTTTTTAGAACTTAGAATATTTTCTATTTCTTCTCTAAAATTTCTTTAAATTTCAACGAAAAATTATTTTAAGTGGTTAAATTGATAGACATCCAAAATTTTCTGCTTCGTAGTAATAGTTGGATTTGTTAGTGGCTGAGTTGTGAGCTTCCGATTTAAAGGGTTCTGGCTCCCTGATTCATCTTTTGGCTATTTGAAACGTGGGCAAAAGCAGAAAAGTCTATTAATTTGATAACTTATATAATTTTTTTTTTAACTAATAGGAAATTCAGTGAATGCACCGAGCAAAACGTTCACCACCTTTTGTACGTTCACCACCTGTAACTCGATCAAGACATCTAGCCAATATTGTCGCCGCTGATTTTTCTTTAGAATCATCATCCAGTCGACCAAGTACTCCAATTTAAATTTCCGATAATCCATTTTTTGAACCCGACCTCACAATTGAGAATCCGAAGGATATTCTGGGACAATTCAGAGATCTTGAACCATTAATCTTTCCTCCAGAACCACCAATCATTCAAACAGAAATTGTCAAGGAACCAACCGTTAAATCAGAATCCTATAGTGATTCAGATTCAACAAATTCAATCATGGAAAATCTGGAACCTCTAAGTATGGAAGATCGAATGCGAGCTAAACGCACTGGCCAAGGTCATGCAATTACTCAACCTGACATTAATGCGCCAGATTATGAAATCAAAGGACAAATTCTACACATGGTAACTAATCAATGCCAATTTAGTGGTGCACCAAAGGAAGATTCAAATGAACATCTTCGTACCTTTAATAGGATCTGTACACTATTTAAAATAAGAGAAGTGGAGGATGAACAGATATATCTCATGTTATTTCCCTGGACTTTAAAGGGAAAAGCCAAAGATTGGTTAGAATCGTTACCTGAAGGGGCGATTGATACATGGGACGTTTTAGTTGAAAATTTTCTTAAACAATTTTTTCCGGCATCTAAAGCCGTAAGACTTCAAGGAGAAATTGTTACATTCACGCAAAAGCCAAATGAAACTCTATATGAAGCGTGGACAAGATTTGGAAAGTTGTTGAGAGGATGTCCGCAAGCAGCTAGAGCCGATTCTAGCCATGACTTTGATTCCATTTTTGCAAAGATAGATGCTGTCGAGAGACGAATGGAAAAGATGACTAAAGATATTCACTCAATATGAATTATTTGTGAGCAGTGTGGAGGACCACATTTGAAAAAAGATTGTCTCAGTATTGAACTTACAATGGAACAAAGAGAGAATGTTTCATACATAAACCAAAGGCCTGAAAATAATTATCAGAATAATTATCAACCGCCAAGACCAATCTATAATCAAAATCAGAACTATAACCGAAATGTTCCATACAACAACTAACAAGGCCCTAGCAATCAACAAGTATCTAACAATACTTACAATCAGCAAAGACCTATTTTTCAAAATAAACCACCACAAACCGATGATAAAAAGCCAAATTTAGAAGATATGATGTCGAAGCTAGTTGAATCTCAAACGCAATTTTTCACATCTCAGAAACAAACCAATGAACAAAATGCTCAAGCATTTAGAAATCAACAAGCTTCGATTCAAAATTTGGAACAAGAAGTAAGTAACCTAGCAAGGTTAATAGGTGAAAGGAAACCGGGAAGTCTACCTAGTGATACAAATGCTAACCCCCGGAATGAAACAGCTAAAGCCATTACCACAAGAAGTGGTATTACACTTAAACCACCTGAAATACCTGTAATTTCTGATGATTCTATTCCTACTACACAAGAACCACAGCCTGAGCAAGATAAGGAAACAGAATCGGTAGTTGAGAAGGTTAATGAAGATAACACAGTTAAGGCTAAACCTTATGTTAAACCATACCAACCACCACTTCCTTACCCTAGTAAAATGAGAAAAGAGAGACTTGAAGCTGAGCAATCCAAATTTTTGGATATGTTTAAACAGATAAATGTAAATCTTCCTTTCATTGATGTGATTTCAGGAATGCCTAGATATGCTAAATTTCTGAAAGATCTAATCACAAATAGAAAGAAAATGGAAGAACTCTCGGCTGTTACTATGAATGCTAATTGCTCTACAGTACTATTGAATAAGATACCAGAAAAATTATCAGATCCAGGAAGTTTCACAATTCCATGTTTTCTGGGTAGTCTTAGTTCAATAGAAGCATTGGAAGACTTAGGTGCTAGTATAAATTTAATGCCGTATTCACTATACGCTAAACTAGACCTTGGAGAATTGAAACCAACACGAATAAGTATACAACTAGCAGATCGATCAGTAAAATATCCTAGAGGGATAATGGAGAACATGCTAGTTAAAGTTGGTACTTTAGTATTTCCAGTAGATTTTGTTATTCTGGACATGGAAGAAGATTCTTGAGTTCCTCTCATATTAGGAAGACCATTCTTAAACACGGCTAAAGCAATAATAGAGGTGTTCGGTAAGAAACTGACCCTGAGTATAGAGGACGAGAGTGTTACCTTTTCAGTGGATAGAGCCATGCAATAACCGCAATCTGCAGATGATACATGTTATTTTATTCAAACTATAGATTCACATGCAGAATTATTAGAAAAATTTCCAGAATTACAAGGAACAGGAGAATGTTCTTTAGGAGAAGGAACTGAACCAATTGATGAAACTGAAATGTTAGCTACACTTATGGCTAATGGATATGAACCAACAACAGAAGAAATTCAAATGCTAAAAGAGGAAGACAGATATCGATATAAATCATCGATAGAAGAACCACCGACATTAGAGTTAAAGCCACTTCCAAACCATTTGGAATATGCTTATTTACTTGGTGAATCTGAATTACCTGTAATAATATCGTCTTCTCTTACTGAAAATGAAAAATCACAACTCATTTCTGTGCTAAAAGCTCATAAACCAGCTATTGCATGGAAGATTCATGATATTAAAGGAATAAGTCCTTCGTATTGCACACATAAAATCCTTATGGAAGAAGGTCATAAAACGTATGTACAACACCAATGAAGACTAAATCCGAATATGCAAGATGTTGTTAAGAAAGACATTATTAAACTCTTGATGCAGGTTTAATTTATCCAATCTCTGATAGTCCATAGGTAAGCCCAGTTCAATGCGTACCTAAGAAGGGTGGCATGACTGTCATCACAAATGAGAAAAATGAGCTTATTCCTACTAGGACTGTAACAGGATGGCGTGTTTGTATTGATTATAGAAAATTAAATGACGCCACCAGAAAAGATCACTTTCCCTTACCTTTCATTGATCAAATGTTTGAAAGATTAGCCAGATATAGTTACTATTGTTTTCTTGATGGTTTTTCCGGATATTTTCAAATTCCAATAGCACCCGAGGACCAAGTGAAAACCACGTTCACATGCCCTTATGGTACTTTTGCTTACAAACGCATGCCATTTGGACTTTGCAACGCCCCTGCGACCTTTCAAAGGTGCATGATGGCGATTTTTCACGACATGATAGAAGAATGCATGGAAGTTTTCATGGATGACTTTTCAGTCTTTGGTGATACATTTGAATCATGTCTAGTTAATCTTGAACGAATGCTTATTAGATGTGAACAATCGAACCTAGTACTTAATTGGGAGAAATGTCATTTCATGGTTAAAGAAGGCATCGTTCTTGGTCATAAAATTTCAAAGGAAGGAATTGAAGTGGATAGAGCTAAAGTATATGTAATTGCTAAACTTCCACATCCCACCAATGTTAGAGGAGTTAGGAGTTTTCTAGGGCATGCCGGTTTTTACCGACGTTTCATAAAAGATTTTTTCTAAAATTGCCACTCCTATGAATAAACTCCTAGAAAAAGATGCACCATTCATCTTTTCAGATGAATGCATCAAAACTTTTAATATTCTTAAAGAAAAACTCACTAATGCACCGATTACGATAACTCCAAATTGGAATCTACCATTTGAACTCATGTGCGATGCAAGTGATTTTGCAATGGGAGCCGTTTTAGGACAAAGGATTGAAAAACGATTTCAACCTATTTATTATGCTAGTAAGACTTTACAAGGAGCACAAACAAATTACACAACTACTGAAAAAGAACTCCTTGGAATTGTCTTTGCTTTTGACAAATTTCGTTCATATCTCGTTCTAGCAAAAACGGTGGTCTATACCGACCATTCTGCTCTTAGATACCTATTTTCGAAACAAGATGCTAAACCAAGATTAATCCGTTGGATCTTACTCTTAAAAGATTTCGATATTGAGATCCGAGATAAAAAGGGAGCAGAAAATCTCGCCGCTGATCATCTTTCTCGTCTTGAAAATCCTGAATTAGAAGTTCTAAATGAATCGGCCATACAAGACAACTTTCCTGATGAATATCTATTGAAGATAGATTATAGTGAAATTCCATGGTTTGCAGACTATGCAAATTACTTAGTATGTGGATTCCTTGAAAAAGGGTTGTCGTACCAAAAACGAAAGAAATTCTTTAGAGATATAAAACACTATTTCTAGGAAGATCCACATTTGTTTAAAAGTTGTCCCGATGGAATAATACGTCAATGTGTATTCGGGGATGAAGCTAGTCAAATCTTAAACCATTGTCACACAGGACCAACAGGAGGGCATTATGGGCCTCAGCTCACAACAAGAAAAGTTTACGATGCTGGATTCTATTGGCCTACAATTTTTAAAGACGCACACCTTCTTTGCAAATCCTGTGATGCTTGTCAAAGGGCCGGAAAAATAAGTCAACGTGATGAAATGCCACAAAATGTCATTCAAGTATGTGAAGTATTTGACATTTGGGGTATTGACTTTATGAGTCCATTTCTAAAATCTCATAATAATCTCTACATTCTCGTTGCCATTGATTATGTATCTAAATGGGCGGAAGCACAAGCTCTCCCAACTAACGATGCACGAGTTGTAGTCAACTTTTTAAAACGTCTTTTTGCAAGGTTTGGAACACCAAAAGCTTTAATAAGTGATCGGGGTAATCATTTTTGTAATAATCAACTTGAGAAAGTTCTCAAAAGATATGGAGTAACTCATAAAATCTCAACCGCTTATCATCCACAAATAAGTGGACAAGTTGAAAATACCAACCGAGCAGTAAAACGTATTCTAGAGAAAACCGTAGGATCAAATCAGAAGGAATGGTCCATGAAATTGGAGGATGCACTCTGGGCTTTTAGAACATCCTACAAAACTCCAATTGGAACCACACCTTTTAAACTCGTTTATGGAAAAGCATGTCACCTTCCAGTAGAAATTGAACACAAAGCATTTTGGGCTTTGAAAATATGTAATCTTGATTTACATGAAGCTGGACGTCTACGGTTAAGTCAACTAAACGAATTAGAAGAATTAAGACATGAAGCATATGAAAATTCGTTGATCTATAAAGAAAGAACGAAGAAATGGCATGATAAAAGAATCAGAAGTTCAAAAGAATTTAAAGAAGGAGACAGAGTTTTTCTTTTCAATTCACGATTCAAGCTATTTCCTGGAAAATTGAAATCAAGATGGTCTGGACCATTCATAGTCAAAAGAGTTTTCCCGTACGGAACAGTAGAATTAATAAATTCAAATGGGATAGAATTTAAGGTTAATGGTTACAGAGTTAAACATTACATAGATAATCCAATAGAAGTTGAAGATGAAGTAAATCAAAATTTCGATACCGCAGCTAACTAAGTGTGGGGAGAATCAAGTTTTTTAGGGTAATTTGTATTTCTGTTAGAATTAGATATTTTGTTTTCGTGTAGTTACCGAGAATGAAATCCGAATGGTCTTTCCCTAGCAGACCCTAAAGAACTAGTCTTCTTCCCCTATTCTGAATTTTTATTTTTTTAGGTTTACGAGATGAAGAATTCCTTTGATCTGAACCATGGTCTAATGCTACATGCTTTGATTACTAAACGTAATAATGACACACTCCCGAGTGACCTGGTATCAGTAATAAGAGCCAAATTGGATGAAGTAAGAAAAGAACTCATAAACGATCATAATAAGTTACTTTTTGGTAAAGGAAAATCAAAATCCGCAGCGAAAAGAAGAGCACGACACCTTGAAAGATGTCATAAATGCGGAAAATGGTCACACGATGGAAAATGCTCGACGAATCAGACATATTCCAATACCGAGTTCGTTACTTTATGCATAGAAGGACCGTTCATATGTTTCGAAGAAAAATCGTTGAATGCTCGAGGTTATGCCTATGTAGCTATGGAAAATCAATTAGTCCGACTATCTTATGAGTGGGCTAAAGTAGGTCACTAAGAATTCTTTCTCACAGGTAAGTTTGTACAGTTTTTATTTTTATTTTATTGCTTTTAACCTTTTGATAATAAATGCTAAATCGTTCGTTATAAAGTATTAGATTGATACTCAATAAAATTAGGTTTTGCGACCGAAATTATTGGTATCATACAAAAATTTGTTACATCACTGCGAAATTTACCGTTTATTCTTATGGTATAAATATCTTTAATCAATCAACCCAAAATATTTTAAAAATTCGTCAGGAGTAAAACTAGGTAATATAGCTGAAATTACTTTACCGAAAAGAGGGGCGTATATTTTTTATAATATTTGATTGATTAAAGTGGGATAAAAGACCAAAAAGATTTTTAATTTTTAATTTTTACCATATTTTTAAAATTAATATATAAATATTAAATTAATATTGTAAACTTTTTAAAATCAATATATTTAAGTTTGTAAATATTTGAAAATTTTATGTTTTTAATATAAGTTTGTATGTATAAAAACAAAATTATAATATAAATTTGGTGTGAATTTTTAAAATTTTAATAATATGAATTTTTAATTTTATGCATTTTAAATTTAAGTTTGGTGTGAATTTAAAAACAAAAATTTACTTTATTTCACTAAGTTAAAAATATGACTTTTAAAATTCGTCGTGAGTTGAAAACTAGGTCATTGAACCGAAATTACTTTACCCGAGGGAGGGACGAGAACTTTTATTATTATTATTTTTAATGTTATTGAATTAAAGTATGCCAAAAACATTTAAAAAAATCCAAAAATCTTTGCTTTTAAAACTGCACTTAAAAATGAAAAAATTTAAAATTTTGTCGAGGGACGGACTAGGACAACGATCCGAAACACCCTCACTCCTAAAAAGAAACAAATTTTTAAAATTTTATTAATTTATGTTTTATTAGTATAAGGTTTTTATATAAAAAAAATAATTACCAGACCCCCATGCGATCGCATGGGGTTTGGCCTACAAATCCATGCGATTGCATGGAGGCCAATATCTAGCCAGGATCAAAAGCTTCAGCGAGCTGTGTTCTGTCTCCATATTTTACACACACACATATACGAAAACACACACATATTATCACCAAAAATCACCATTTTTCACCCAAATTTCACCAAATTTCTCGCTACAATCCGCTCTAATCATGAATTTGATAAGAAGTTTATCAAGAAGGGTAACAATTTCACCCCTAAACCTCTTTAAATTTGATTTTTAGTGTTCTTGAGCTATATTTTACCTAATTTTATTTTGTTAATTTCTAGTGTAATTAGAGTTAAATTGTTAGTATTTTATGCATGTATAATCTAGATTGATGCTATTTAACATGATTTGAAGCCAAAAACTTCAAAATTTTTAGGAATCTAGGGTTTGTGTTCTTGAGCAATTTGGGGCTTTTTGATATAAACAGGTTATGGCCGATTTTTGTCATGAATTATTGCTAAATTAAGTAATGTAACATGTTTAGGTAGCTAAATGATCCAAACTTTGATCCTAAACATGATTTTTGAGAATTAAAGTGGACTTTTTAGGTATAAAATTCATGAACTTGATTAAATTGATGTAAATGCCATTTGAAACTTGTTTAATTGCTAGTAATGGTTGTTTTAACATGATATTTGAGTTGAATTCTTATGAACTTTGTAAACATTTTCATATATGCTTATTTGAAAAAGTGTAGAATTGTAAAAATTGTGAAAATGCGTATAAGTTTAATTTTGATTTAACATGTTATTGTAATTGTGTTAATTTGTTATTTTGCTAACACTAATGAATATTTGGATGCACAAATTTTGTGTTTAATGTGTTTTGCAGAGATTTACTAATACTGATGGTGCATCATCATCATCTAGACAACTTGCTCCAGAACCTGAACCAGAAATGCAATACGAGCCAGAACCCGAACAAGAACCACAACAGGAACAACAACATCAACCTGATCAACACGTACCTTATTATGATCCGCTACAATTTGTTGATGCCTTTATAGTATTTCAGATGCATCCTCCAGTAGAATACCCAACGATTCCTGAACACACGTTGCATCCTAATCTGAGATTCGATAGAAGCTGGAGAGATTACCTGACATATCAAAGTAACAAATTCAAACTGATACCGAAAAATGTAGAAGTGCCGAGGGTAATCGATTGGGAGCCTTTAGAAAGGGTCCAACTAGTTAACTCAGTTAGGGAGCATCTGATCCAAAGGTATGGTAGTTCTTCTTTTCACGATTGGGAACGTTTATTCACCATTCGTAGACCTGTATATAAGGAATGGTGCATTGAGCTTATGAGTACTATAGCGTTAAATGCAGATGTAGATAGATTAGATAATAAAAGTTTTCTTAGATTTATACTTGGCTGTAGGATGTACAAGATGTCCATGCTGGACATGGCCAGGGCTTTGCAGATATATACTCCTGGTGAATTACTACTACCCGATTGTATGAATTTGATTTATCGTGGTGAAAGGGTAGATAGAAATTTTGACGCGAACGCCGTCTAGAGGCGTATGTCAGGTTATAATGTTTTTACGCTGGGAGGAAAACACTCCTACTTACATATTAACAAAGCCGAGCTTCGTATAATTCATAGATTTTTGGCTAACTCGATTACACAGAGAGGTCACAATAAGGAGAAAATGACCTTACATGATTTATTTTACCTAAAGTGTATTCGAGACCCAAGAGGCTTTGTTAATATCTCTTACTGTGTTGGTTTTTATTTATCTAAGATGGTGGAAGGAATACAGGAAGGGAGAATAATAGGAGGAGGTATTTTTGTTACTCTCATTGGAGAGTATTTGGGTGTAGATAGGGATCAAGGTGGTCCACTTATGGTATGTAGGGAACAGGTTGAGCCTTTAGGATTGAGGGTCTATCAGGGTGCTAAGGTATTGAAAAGTAGACGCAATCAGGCAATACCATATGTTGGTAGTCATCCTCAGGTAGAGAGAGGTTCAGATGAGGAAATGGAGGAAGCGGATGACATTAGGGATGTCATTAGGGAGGCTATGACTGACGTCTACCAGCGTGTAGATGAGGTGGAAATGATAAACGAGGATAGATTTGGTCGGATGGAGCAGTGGCAAGCCCGGAATGATTACGAGCATTCCAGGCAATGACAGCATGATAGATGGGACTATCATCAGCGTCAGATCATGAGCCGGCTGTCACCTCAGGATCACTATGTACCGACCCGACCCGCTTACTATCCTCCACACCAGCCCGAGATGAGACCACCATATACTCTCTAAGACCCTAACCAGACCTATCAGTACACCTATCACCAACCATGGAACCCGGACGACAACATGAACTGGAACCCCTATCCAGATTGATATAGTTCATGTTGGTGATTTCTATGATTTTTATCTTTTTATTATTTTTATTTATTTATGTTTAAACATATGATATTGTGATACATTAATGTATTGTTTAATATTTTTATTATTTTGTACTAATATTTCATATTTGATTTGAAAGTGGGATTTTAAGTCCCATTTCAAATTACCATGCATGTTTATATTTGTATTGTATGTATTTTATTTCATATACACAACAGGGTAAAACAGCGCATTTTCAAAGACTGGCATTAAGTTCAGCAAAAGCTACTAATTTTGACGACAAAACGAAAAACAAATGTGATGTAACAACAAGACGGAATGAACAAATGATGTGCACCATTTATCATTCAGCAAACAAACGCCAATATGTTTGGAAACTTTGGTAAAATTTAATCGTTTTTCTACGCTAATCACCCTCAATAATTTAAAATTGTTACTGATTTCTTGCAAATGAGGGCATCGCAAGATCTTAAGTGTGGGAAGGGGTTAAATTATTTCGGATTTTTAAAATTTTTAACTTATACACTTGGTTACCATTAAAAATACTAGTAATGCAGTAGTTGTATTAGAATCTAGTGCTCTCTGATAATAAAGAACAGCCCTAGTCTTATATACTGACTACCCAATTCTAGTAAAAATTTTCAAAATTTTTCAAATAAATGAATTCAAAATCATATTTATACATATTTATGAAATATAAAACTAGGTGTTAATACCGAAATTATTGTTACCTCGGAAAGGACATAAATTGAGAAACAAACCAAAATGTTAGAATTCATTTAAAATGGAATAGAGGACAATAAAAAGGAAAATAAAAGCCAAGTGTGGGAAAAATTTACCAAGTTATTTTGAACATATATCACATATTTGTGTACAAATAATTGAAGATACTTTTGTTTTGGAAAAAATTAACTGTTTTACCCGGAAAACTGTAATATATTTGAAAGAAAGATGGATCTACACGATGAATTAATTCCATCATTAAAAGGAAGTAAAGTCTTCCGAAAAAGAAACGCGCTTCTTGATTTAGGTCAGGAAGTTGTCATCCAGACCAGTTGTAGAGTCTACGAAAAACCTTGAAAAAGTTTTCTCGAAAATCAGCTGAAAATCCACGGACCTCAGCATTAAATAGGGTCGCCAAGTGGTCAGACTTATCCTAACCATGAGAGGATCTGTCTCGTAAAATGGGGAGGGCGCCGTGCAAATTAGCTTGATAAGACTAATGAATCAGACCCCCAGAAAGGATAATCTCTTTAAAGATCAAAAATCAGCTTTTAAGCCTGATATTACTCAATCCTAGAGATTGACTTTTAAAGATTATGAATTACAAACTCATGGAATTCGCTGATATCTAAACTCGAGCTTGAACGAGAAAATATTTTGATCAAAATTACAAACCGATTTGTTTTCTGAAAACCCATTTTCAATGCGTTCATTACCATTGAACATAAAATCTTAGGAATTCACCTGGAATTCATTAGGCCACCTGAACCAAATCGGGTGTCAACCGTAAGAACGGTGGTTGCATAGCATGGTCGAAGACAGGACCTTGTGCCACACCTAAAAATTAAAGGGTGAGCTTTACTATTGCTCCTACCAAGGATAGTAATTGCATCCGACACGTTATAGACCATAATTAAAAGCATATCATGGGACATTGCCTTAACAGTTGCTTGTTCAATGCTTTCCTTTACAACCGGACGGTAGTTTACCGAAAGGTAATATATAGAGCAAGTATACTGGACGTGTTACTTTCCTAATACAAGGTTAGCAAGTGGGTGACACAAAATCGTAAGTTTTGAGCTAAAATTTTCAAATCTGAAATCCACCAATCCCATAAAAACAATTTGCAAACACCGGTGAAGGGTTATTCTGGAAAACTTATCTAGGGTAAAAGCTAGATTTAATTTACAAAAGATCAAATGTTTTAGTAAAAGATCCAATTTCTTTAAGGATCTAAATTTTCATAGTCATGTGGGACTGTAAACCACAACGTTACTATCATTGTTCATACCGCCGTATAGAAATCAGTGATGTACAAAGTGTGAAGAATAAAGAAGTGACTCTAATATTTTTATTTCAAGACTATATTGCTTGAGGACAAGCAACGCTCAAGTGTGGGAATATTTGATAATACTAAAAATGAACATATATTTCATAGCATTATCCCTCAAGAAAGACAAGCTTTTAGTTGCAATTGTTCTATTTACAAGTGATATTCGTTTAAATAATAAAAGGTGAAGACAAAAGACAGATTCGACGAATTGAAGACGCAAATGACCAAAAAGCTAAAAAGTACAAAGTACAATCAAAGTGGTTCAAATTATTGATGAGAAACGTCTCGAAATTACAAGAGTACAAGACACAAAACGCAAAGTACAAGATATTAAATTGTACGCAAGGACGTTCGAAAATCCGGAACCGGGACCAGAGTCAACTCTCAACGCTCGACACAACGGACTAAAAATTACAAGTCAACTATGCACATAAATATAATATAATATTTAAATAATTCTTAAAATTATTTATATATTATATTTATTTATTAAACCGTCGGCAAAGAAGCAAACAAAAGTACATGAGCTGGAAAAAGTGGCCATGCGATCGCATGGCCTGAAGGCCTAAATCCCATGCGATCGCATGGTGAATAGTTTCTAGTGACATCCTATAAATTTCGCAGTTTTGGTTGATCTTACATACATCTTTTTTTTATTCTTACTCAAACGTGTATATATATATATATATATATATATATATATATATATATATATATATATATATGTTATATTTTAATTTTAATTTTTATTTTTATTTTAAATTCTAATAATAAGGGTATGTTAGCGAATGTTGTAAGGGTGTAAGTCGAAATTCTGTCCGTGTAACGCTACGCTATTATTAATCATTGTAAGTTATGTTCAACCTTTTTAAATTAATATCTCTTAGTTAAGTTATTATTATGCTTATTTAATCCAAAGTAATCATGATGTTGGGCTAAATATTAAAATTGGGTAATTGGGCTTTGTACCATAATTGGGGTTTGGACAAAAGAACGACACTTGTGGAAATTAGACTATGGGCTATTAATGGGTTTTATATTTGTTTAATTAAATGATAGTTTGTTAATTTAATATAAAGATTTACAATTGGACGTACCTATAAATAACCATATACACTCGATCGGACACGATGGGCGGGATATTTATAAGTACTAATAATCGTTCATTTAACCGGACACGGGAATGGATTAATAGTTAATTAACTTATTAAAACATGGGTGAATTATATACAAGGACACTTGGTGTAATTATAGTTTAAGTCCCCAATTAGTTGGAATATTTGACTTCGGTTATAAGGATAATTTGACGAGGACACTCGCACTTTATATTTATGACTGATGGACTGTTATGGACAAAAACCAGACGGACATATTGAATAATCCAGGACAAAGGACAATTAACCCATGGGAATAAACTAAAATCAACATATCAAACATCATGATTACAGAAGTTTAAATAAGCATAATTCCTTTATTTCATATTTAATTTCCTTTATTTCATATTTAATTGCATTTTTAATTATCACAATTTTATTTATTGTCATTTTATTTATCACATTTTAATTTATCGCATTTTAATTATTGTCATTTACTTTACGCTTTAAATTAAGTCTTTTATATTTTTAATATTTTACATTAGGTTTTAACTGCGACTAAAGTTTTAAAATCGACAAACCGGTCATTAAACGGTAAAAAAACCCCCTTTTATTCACATATAATATTACTTATATATATATATATATATATATATATATATATATATATATATATATATATATATATATTTTTATTTATTTATTTATTTATTTATACAAATATAGTTTTAAAAATATAGCGTTAAACTTGGCGAGTTCCCTGAGGACGAACCGGACTTACTAAAAACTACACTACTGTACGATTAGGTACACTGCCTATAAGTGTTGTAGCAAGGTTTAGGTATATCTACTCTATAAATAAATAAATAACTTGTGTAAAATTGTATCGTATTTACTAGCATTTTGTTGTAAAAATATAACTATTTTATACACCACCTCGCACACATCAAGTATTTAGCAAGGTTTAGGTATATCCACTCTATAAATAAATAAATAACTTGTGTAAAATTGTATCGTATTTACTAGTATTTTGTTGTAAAAATATAACTATTTTATACACCACCTCGCACACATCAAGTATTTTTGGCGCCGCTGCCGGAGAAAGTTAAACGCCGAAAGCGCAACGCTATATATATAAAAAAAATTAGTTTACTTTTGTAAAATTACGCTTTTATAAAAATA
This sequence comes from Rutidosis leptorrhynchoides, assembly GCF_046630445.1. NCBI lineage: Eukaryota > Viridiplantae > Streptophyta > Magnoliopsida > Asterales > Asteraceae > Rutidosis > Rutidosis leptorrhynchoides. Next base: position 61,846,375 of record NC_092342.1, read on the forward strand.
CGTTTTAAAAATTAAAGATACAAAAATATAAAAAGAATAAAAAAACAAAAATTATATATTTTTAATAGTTTGTTAAAATTATAAAATTATAAAGTTTTTATTTTTATTAAAAAAAATTAAGTTTTTAAAATCGATAAACCGGTCATTAAACGGTAAAAAACCCCCTTTTATAATAATAATATTACTTATATATATATATATATATATATATATATATATATATATATATATATATATATATATATATATATATATATATACAAATATAGTTTTAAAAATATTGCGTTAAACTTGGCGAGTTCCCTGAGGACGAACCGGACTTACTAAAAACTACACTACTGTACGATTAGGTACACTGCCTATAAGTGTTGTAGCAAGGTTTAGGTATATCCACTCTACAAATAAATAAATAACTTGTGTAAAATTGTATCGTATTTACTAGTATTTTGTTGTAAAAATATAACTATTTTATACACCACCTCGCACACATCAAGTATTTAGCAAGGTTTAGGTTTATCCACTCTATAAATAAATAAATAACTTGTGTAAAATTGTATCGTATTTACTAGTATTTTGTTGTAAAAATATAACTATTTTATACACCACCTCGCACACATCACTCATCTTCATCAAACTTAGGTGGTCTATTGGATGACCCATTTTCAAGGTAAGCTGAGTTTGTGTATGCAGCCGTGAGAGAATTCAGATCCAAGATATTAAATTATCAAGACTGAAGCTCTGATACCAGTGGTTGGTCACTTGATTAACAACATGAGTAATCTATAGGGGTGAAGACAATTCTTTTGTTTATCTTAACAGTTTAAGCAAATTAGTATTCATGCAAGTAAACTAAATAAGAGTCAAAGGTAATTTTTCAACTATTATTCTTTATTAATGTAAATCACAAAGAATCACAACTATCCTTGGCGAAACGATAGTTGATTGATACAGATTCACCTAAGTTATAGCTGTTGAGGTTATCTAAAGCTATTACACGTTTGAACTCTTAATAAATAAAACCCACACCACTAGTTGTTACAATAGTGGATACATCAATTTATAGTAGTCCTATTAACCGTGTAATTGTTCTATTGTCCACTGGTACATAAGATGTCTGTACTTGTGGGGACAATTGTGTCAGAGAGCGTGCTCCCTTCTTTCCTCTTTGGTAGCTATTTGCAGGAACACCCCAATTCGGTTTGGCACCACTATTTTATTAAACAAATAGAATGTTGTTGAAATGTCCCGTTCATATTGATTATAAACGTTCCATATTAATTGATTTTGTTGCGAGGTTTTGACCTCTATATGAGACGTTTTTCAAAGACTGCATTCATTTTTAAAACAACCATAACCTTTATTTTATCAATAAAGGTTTTAAAAGCATTACGTAGATTATCAAATAATGATAATCTAAAATATACTGTTTACACATGACCATTACATAATGGTTTACAATAGAAATATATTACATCGACATATGTTTCTTGAATGCAGTTTTTACACAATATCATACAAACATGGACTCCAAATCTTGTCCTTATTTTAGTATGCAACAGCGGAAGCTCTTAGTATTCACCTGAGAATAAACATGCTTTAAACGTCAACAAAAATGTTGGTGAGTTATAGGTTTAACCTATATATATCAAATTGTAACAATAGACCACAAGATTTCGTATTTCAATACACATCCCATACATAGAGATAAAAATCATTCATATGGTGAACACCTGGTAACCGACATTAACAAGATGCATATATAAGAATATCCCCATCATTCCGGGACACCCTTCGGATATGATATAAATTTCGAAGTACTAAAGCATCCGGTACTTTGGATGGGGTTTGTTAGGCCCAATAGATCTATCTTTAGGATTCGTGTCAATTAGGGTGTCTGTTCCCTAATTCTTAGATTACCAGACTTAATAAAAAGGGGCATATTCGATTTCGATAATTCAACCATAGAATGTAGTTTCATGTACTTGTGTCTATTTTGTAAATCATTTATAAAACCTGCATGTATTCTCATCCCAAAAATATTAGATTTTAAAAGTGGGACTATAACTCACTTTCACAGATATTTCCTTCCTCGGAAATAAGACTTGGCCACGGAACGATTCACGAACCTATACAAATATGTACATATATATCAAAGTATGATCAAAATATAATTAGAACCATTTTTATTATGTTTTAAAGATTTGAGTGTATTAAGTCAGCTGTCCTCGTTAATAACCTACAACTAGTTGTCCACAGTTAGATGTACAGAAATAAATCGATATATATTATCTTGAATCAATCCACGACCCAGTGTATACACATCTCAGGCTAGATCACAACTCAAAGTATATATATTTTTAGAATCAACCTCATCCCTGTATAGCTAACTCCAACATTACTGCATATAGAGTGTCTATGGTTGTTCCAAATAATATATATACATAGGTCGATATGATATGTTAAAACATTTGCATACGTGTCTATGGTATCCCAAGATTACATAATATATTAGAATACATGTATAATACAATATAAGTTAGCTAGGATATGATTTGTATAGATTTGTTAAACATTTCCCGTAGCTAAAAAGATCAAAAATATCCAATCTTGTTTTACCCATAACTTCTTCATTTTAAATCCGTTTTGAGTGAATCAAATTTCTATGGTTTCATCTAATTTAAGAATTCAAACAGAAAAAGTATAGGTTTATAGTCGGAAATTTAAGTTACATGTCAATTACTAAAGAGGTAGTCATTTCCGTCGAAAGAACGACATCTTGATGACCATTTTGAAAAACATACTTTCACTTTGAGTTTAACCAAGATTTTTGGATATAGTTTCATGTTCATATGAAAAATCATTTTCCCAGAAGAAAAACTTTTAAATCAAAGTTTATCATAGTTTTTAATTATCCAAACCAAAACAGCCCCCGGTTTCACTACGACGGCGTATATCCGATTTTATGGTGTTCATCATGTTTCCAGGTTTTAAATCATTAAGTTAGCATATCATATAGATATAGAACATGTGTTTAGTTGACTTTAAAAGTCAAGTTAGAAGGATTAACTTTTGTTTGCGAACAAGTTTAGAATTAACTAAACTATGTTCTAGTGATTACAAGTTTAAACCTTCGAATAAGATATCTTTATATGTATGAATCGAATGATGTTATGAACATCATTAGTACCTAAATTTTTCTGGATAAAACTACCAGAAATGAGAAAAATGGATCTAGCTTCAAAGGATCCTTGGATGGCTTGAAAGTTCTTGAAGCAGAATCATGACACGAAAATAGTTCAAGTAAGATTTTCACTCGAAATAAGATTCTTATAGTTGTAGAAATTGAATCAAAGTTTGAATATGAATATTACCTTGAATTAGAAAGATAACCTACTGTAAATAACAAAGGTTCCTTGATCTTAGATGATTACTTGGAATGGATTAGAAAGCTTGGAAGTAGACTTGCAAACTTGGAAGTATTCTTGATTTTTATGAAACTATACTTATGGAATTTATGAAGAACACTTAGAACTTGAAGATGGAACTTGAGAGAGATCAATTAGATGAAGAAAATTGAAGAATGAAAGTATTTGTAGGTGTTTTTGGTCGTTAGTATATGGAATAGATATAAAGGATATGTAATTTTGTTTTCATGTAAATAAGTCATGAATGATTACTCATATTTTTGTAATTTTATGAGATATTTCATGCTAGTTGCCAAATGATGGTTCCCACATGTGTTAGGTGACTAACATGGCTGATAAGAGCTGATCATTGGAGTGTATATACCAATAGTACATACATCTAAAAGCTGTGTATTGTACGAGTACGAATACGGGTGCATACGAGTAGAATTGTTGATGAAACTGAATGAGGATGTAATTGTAAGCATTTTTGTTAAGTAGAAGTATTTTGATAAGTGTCTTGAAGTCTTTAAAAAGTGTATGAATACATATTAAAACACTACATGTATATACATTTTAACTGAGTTGTTAAGTCATCGTTAGTCGTTACATGTAAATGTTGTTTTGAAACCTTTAGGTTAACGATCTTGTTAAATGTTGTTAACCCATTATTTATTATATCAAATGAGATGTTAAATTGTTACATTATCATGATATTATGATATATAATATATCTTAGTATGATATATATACAGTTAAATGTCGTTACAACGATAATCGTTACATATATGTCTCATTTCGAAATCATTAAGTTAGTAGTCTTATTTTTACATATGTAGTTCATTGTTAATACACTTAATGATATATTTACTTATCATTTAATATAATTAACCAAGTGTATCAATATCTTAATATGATTCATATGTACCTAGCAAGACGTTGGTATAACGATAATCGTTATATATATCGTTTTCGAGTTTCTTAATTTAATAGTCTCATTTTTATGTATATAACACATTGTTAAAATACCTAATGAGATACCTACTTATAATAAAATCATGTTAACTATATATATAACCATATATATGTCATCGTATAGTTTTTACAAGTTTTAACGTTCGTGAATCACCGGTCAACTTAGGTGGTCAATTGTCTATATGAAACCTATTTCAATTAATCAAGTCTTAATAAGTTTGATTGCTTAACACGTAGGAAACATTTAGTCATGTAAATATCAATCTCAATTAATATATATAAACATGGAAAAGTTTGGGTCACTACAGTACCTACTCGTTAAATAAATTTCGTCCCAAAATTTTAAGCTGTTGAAGGTGTTGACGAATCTTCTGGAAATAGATGTGGGTATTTCTTCTTCATCTGATCTTCATGCTCCCAGGTGAACTCGAGTCCTCTACGAGCATTCCATCGAACCTTAACAATCGGTATCTTGTTTTACTTAAGTCTCTTAACCTCACGATCCATTATTTCGACGGGTTCTTCAATGAACTGAAGTTTTTCATTGATTTGGATTTCGTCCAACGGAATAGTGAGATCTTCTTTAGCAAAACATTTCTTCAAATTCGAGACGTGGAAAGTGTTATGTACAGCCGCGAGTTGTTGAGGTAGCTCCAGTTGGTAAGCTACTGGTCCGACACGATCTATAATCTTGAATGGTCCAATGTACCTTGGATTTAGTTTCTCCCGTTTACCAAATCGAACAACGCCTTTCCAAGGTGAAACCTTAAGCATGACCATTTCTCCAATTTCAAACTCTATATCTTTTCTTTTACTGTCCGCGTAGCTCTTTTGTCGACTCTGGACGGTTTTCAATCGTTGTTGAATTTGGATGATTTTCTCGGTAGTTTCTTGTATTATCTCCGGACCCGTAATCTGTCTATCCCTCACTTCATTCTAACAAATCGGAGACCTGCAATTTCTACCATAAAGTGCCTCAAACGGTGCCATCTCAATAGTAGAATGATAACTGTTGTTGTAGGAAAATTCTGCTAACGTTAGGTGTCGATCCCAACTGTTTCCGAAATCAATAACACATGCTCGTAGCATGTCTTCAAGCGTTTGTATCGTCCTTTCGCTCTGCCCATCAGTTTATGGATGATAGGCAGTACTCATATCTAGACGAGTCCCCAATGCTTGTTGCAATGTCTGCCAGAACCTTGAAACAAATCTACCATCCCTATCAGAGATAATAGAGACGGGTATTCCATGTCTGGAGATAACCTCCTTCAAATACAATCGTGCCAACTTCTCCATTTTGTCATCTTCTCTCATTGGCAGGAAGTATGCTGACTTGGTGAGACGATCAACTATTACCCAAATAGTATCATAACCACTTGCAGTCCTTGGTAATTTAGTAATGAAATCCATGATAATGTTTTCCCATTTTCATTCCGGGATTTCAGGTTGTTGTAGTAGACCTGATGGTTTCTGATGTTCAGCTTTGACCTTAGAACATGTCAAACATTCTCCTACATATTTAGCAATATCGGCTTTCATTCCCGGCCACCAAAAGTATTTCTTGAGATCTTTATACATCTTCCCCGCTCCGGGATGTATTGAATATCTGGTTTTATGTGCTTCTTTAAGTACCATTTCTCTCACATCTCCAAACCTTGGTACCCAAATTCTATCACCCCTATATCGGGTTCCGTCTTCCCAAATATTAAGATGTTTCTATGATCCTTTGGGGGTCTCATTCTTCAACTTTCCTTCTTTTACAACCCCCTGTTGCGCCTCCTTTATTTGAGTAGTAAGGTTAGTACGAATAATTATATTCATAGCTTTTACCCGTATAGGTTCTCTGTCCTTTCTACTCAAAGCGTCAGCTACCACATTCACCTTCCCCGGGTGGTATCGAATCTCAAAATCATAATCATTCAACAGTTCAATCCACCTGCGTTGTCTCATATTCAGTTGCTTCTGATTAAATATATGTTGGAGACTTTTGTGGTCGGTATATATAATACTTTTGACCCTATATAAATAATGCCTCCAAGTCTTTAATGCAAAAATAATGGCACCCAATTCCAAATCGTGAGTCGTATAATTTTGCTCGTGAATCTTCAATTGTCTAGACGCATAAGCAATCACCTTCGTTCGTTGCATTAATACACAACCGAGACCTTGCTTTGATGCGTCAAAATAAATCACAAAATCATCATTCCCTTCAGGAAATGACAATATAGGTGCCGTAGTTAGCTTTTTCTTCAATAACTGAAATGCCTTCTCTTGTTCATCCTTCCATTCAAATTTCTTCCCTTTATGCGTTAATGCAGTCAAGGGTTTTGCTATTCTGGAAAAGTCTTGGATGAACCTTCTGTAGTAACCAGCTAATCCTAAAAACTGACGTATATGCTTCGGAGTTTTTGGGGTTTCCCACTTTTCAACGGTTTCGATCTTTGCCGGGTCCACCTGGATACCTTCTTTGTTCACTATGTGACCGAGAAATTGAACTTCTTCCAACCAAAATGCACACTTTGAAAACTTAGCGTACAGTTTTTCTTTCCTCAATACTTCTAGCACTTTTCTCAAATGTTCTTCGTGCTCTTGATCATTCTTTGAGTAAATAAGTATGTCATCGATGAAAACAATGACAAACTTGTCAAGATATGGCCCACACACTCGGTTCATAAGGTCCATGAACACAGCTGGTGCGTTAGTCAATCCAAACAGCATAACCATAAACTCGTAATGACCATAACGCATCCTAAAAGCAGTTTTTGGAATATCATCCTCCTTTACTCGCATTTGATGATATCCAGAACATAAATCAATTTTCGAATAAACCGACGAGCCTTGTAGTTGATCAAATAAGTCGTCAATTCTCGGTAGTGGATAACGGTTTTTGATGGTAAGTTTATTCAACTCTCTGTAGTCAATACACAACCTAAATGTACCATCCTTCTTCTTGACAAACAAAACAGGAGCTCCCCATGGTGATGTGCTTGGTCGAATGAAACCACGTTCTAATAGTTCTTGTAGTTGGCTTTGCAGTTCTTTCATCTCGCTGGGTGCGAGTCTGTAAGGAGCACGAGCTTATTGGTGCAGCTCTTGGTACAAGATCTATTTGAAATTCAACAGATCGATGTGGAGGTAGTCCCGGTAATTCTTTCAGAAATACATCAGGAAATTCTTTTGTGACGGGAACATCATTGATGCTCTTTTCTTCAGTTTGTACTTTCTCGACGTGTGCTAGAACAGCATAGCAGCCTTTTCTTATTAGTTTTTGTGCCTTCAAATTACTAATAAGATGTAGCTTCGTGTTGCCCTTTTCTCCGTACACCATTAAGGGTTCTCCTTCTTCTCGTACAATGCGAATTGCATTTTTGTAACATACGATCTCTGCTTTCATCTCCTTCAGCCAGTCCATGCCAACTATTACATCAAAACTCCCTAACTCTACTGGTATCAAATCAATCTTAAATATTTCGCTACCCAGTTTAATTTCTCGATTCCGGCATATATAATCTGCTAAAATTAATTTACCGTTTACTAATTCGAGTAAAAATTTACTATCCAACGGCGTCAATGGACAACTTAATTTAGCACAAAAATCTCTACTCATATAGCTTCTATCCGCACCCGAATCAAATAAAACGTAAGCAGATTTATTGTCAATAAGAAACGTACCCGTAACAAGTTCCGGTTCTTCCTGTGCCTCTGCCGCATTAATATTGCAAACTCTTCCGCGGCCTTGTCCATTCGTGTTCTCCTGGTTCAGGCAATTTCTAATAATGTGGCCCGGTTTTCCACATTTATAACAAACTACATTGGCATAACTTTCTCTGACACTACTTGCTCTGCCATTACTCGTTCCGACACCATTTGTTCCTTTCGTTATGTTAACCCCTGGTCCGTAGACCTCACACTTCGCCGCGCTATGACCATTTCTTTTACAGTTGTTGCAAAATTTGGTGCAGAACCCCGAGTGATACTTTTCACACCTTTGGCATAGCTGCTTCTGATTGTTGTTGTTGTTGCGGTTGTTATTGTTGTTGGGATGATTGTTGTAGTTGTTGTTGTTGTTGTTGTTGTGCCGTTTGTTGTAGTTGCGATTAATGTTGCAGTTGTTGGGATAGTTGTTGTTGTTTTGGTGACTCTTATCACCGTTTTCCTCCCACTTTCTTTTGACTAACTTCACGTTGGCCTCTTCAGCCGCCTGTTCTTTAATTCTTCCCTCAATCTGGTTCACTAGTTTGTGAGCCATTCTACATGCCTTTTGTATAGAGGCAGGCTCGTGTGAACTTATATCTTCTTGGATTCTCTCCGGTAACCCTTTCACAAACGCGTCGATCTTCTCTTCCTCATCTTCGAACGCTCTAGGACACAATAGGCACAATTTTGTGAATCGTCTTTCGCACGAAGTAATATCGAATCCCTGTGTTCGTAACCCTCTAAGTTCTGACTTAAGCTTATTGACCTCGGTTCTGGGACGGTACTTCTCGTTCATCAAGTGCTTGAATGCTGACCACGGTAGCGCGTAAGCAGCATCTTGTCCCACTTGCTCTAGATAGGTATTCCACCATGTTAACGCAATACCTGTGAAGGTATGCATAGCGTACTTCACTTTGTCTCCTTCAGCACACTTACTTATGGCAAACACCGATTCAACTTTCTCGGTCCACCGTTTCAATCCGATTGGTCCTTCGATCCCATCAAATTCTGAAGGTTTGCAGGCAGTGAATTCCTTGTAGGAGCATCCTACACGATTTCTTGCGCCGTTAGCTGTATTGCTAGATTCAGAGTTATTATTGGTATGTAGCGCAGCCTGTACTGCGGCTATGTTTGAAGCAAGAAATGCACGAAATTCCACTTCGCTCATATTCAAGGTGTGTCGAGTAGTCGGTGCCATTTACTTCAAAATAGTCAAATGAAACAAGTTAATCATACAGAATATTAAGAGTAGTCAATAGTATCTCGTAGCATAATATGAACTCATTTATAAAAGCTTTTTCTTCATATTAGCGTTTTATAAGTTTAAATTCGGGTACTACCTACCCGTTAAGTTCATACTTAGTAGCTAATATACAATTCAACTACTACAATTCCATATGAAAAACTGATTATAATAATATATCACATACAAATATTCTTCAAACTTACAACTTCACTATATTACATATAACATGAAATATAGTACACTATGATACATGACAGTTTTGAAGATAAATCTAGTTAATACGCAAGTTGTTCAGCAAAGGAAATAAAGACACGTAATTCATAAGTCCAGAAACAAGTCACGCATTCTGGTTTTATTAAGACGACTTCCCATCCTTGGTCTTGTGAAAAATAACCGTTATGACCATTGGCTAGGCAGCATGTTGTAATTTCGTCAAAAGGACGAGGGTTTCGTAATGTCCAACAGCCCCGTAATAATCTAAAAACCTTGTTTCTCACCCCAACTACTGAATCCGTCACTTGTGGAAAAGTTTTATTTAAAAGCTGCAATCGGATGTTCTTTTTCTCACTTTGGTAAGAAGCGAATATCACTAACCCGTAAGCATAACATGCTTCTTTATATTGCATGTTAGAAGCTCTTTCTAATTCACGAAATCCTATGTTGGGATATGTTGAGTTAAAATAGGTTCTTAACCCGTAGCGTAAAATTGCATTTGGGTTCCCCGCATTTAACGCTTTAAAGAAAACACGGCGTAACTTAAAGTCTCCCCAATGTGATATACCCCACCTATCAAAGGAAAGCCTTTTATAAACTAAGGCATTTCTGGAAAGTCTTTCAAATGTTTGACAAGTTAATTTCGCCATAACTAAATGTGCTGATGAATTCTGACCGACTCTAGACAAGATTTCCTCAATCATATCCTCTGGTAGGTCTTCTAAAATATTCGGTTGTCTACCCTTAACGTCCATTTTGTTTTTATACTGTAAAATAGACAAGGATTAGATTCGTAAAAACAAACAATACAAGCAATTTTTACATAGAACATAAAAGTACAAGCACACTACAATACATTTATTACACAACATACTCACACCCCTCTAATCTGAATCACTGGTTTCTTCTTCTTTGGACTTGGTTCTTTTTCCTAATCTTCTAGGGATATATGATGTTCCTCTAATACGAGTCGTCATTTTCCACATTGGTTTAGAAAAACCTGGTGGTTTAGAGGTTCCCGGGTTATTATCACGATATTGAAAATACGGGTGTTGACGGTACATATAAAGTTCATCGGGGTCGGAATCAGATTTCTCTATTTTGATGCCTTTTCCCTTATTATTTTCTTTTGCCTCATTAAATTGGGTCAGGGTAATTTCTATAACATCATCGGAATCCTCATCAGGATCCGATTCATCGAAAAATTGGTAATTTTCCCAATATTTTGCTTCCTTAGCGGAAACACCATTGACCATTTTTAACTTTGGTCCATTGGTTGAGGATTTTCTTTTATTTGACCGGTTTTCTGTGGTTCCTACTATTCCCCCCTCCGGAACCTCTTCTTCTTCTTCCGGTTGCTCTTCTTCTGATTCCTCTTCTTCCGGTTCCTCTTCTTTCGGTTCCGTTTCCTCTTCTTCCGGTTCTTCGGGAACTTGTGAATCTTGCCAACATATATTCGAATCTTCGTTATTATTAGGTGAGTTAATGGGATTTGTGCTAGAGGTAGACATCTATCACACAATATCAAACATGTTAATAGATTAATATATCACATAATATTTACATGTTAATAATATATAGTTTCCAACAAAAAAGTTAAGCAATCATTTTTAAAGAAAACACGGTCGAAGTCCAGACTCGCTAATGCATCCTAACAAACTCGATAAGACACACTAATGAAAATTTTCTGGTTCTCTAAGACCAACACTCGGATACCAACTGAAATGTCCCGTTCATATTGATTATAAACGTTCCCCGAATAATGATGGTAGACGACTGTATGGTTGGCCTTGGATTCAAGAACAATACCCCGAATAATACCTAATATTTCCTTAGCTTAAAGCGATTTGAAACCCGAATTAAAAACACCCTCGTATATACCTTATTATTATTAAACTTAAATTTAAAATTATAATTATAATATAAATATAAATATTGAGAGTTAATGAAAAACTTCGTCGAACAAACTGCGTATTTATATTACTTTTCGATTGACTGTAGCTCATGCGATCGCATGAGTTTTCAGTGTTTTTGCCATGCGATCGCATGGCCGCCTTTTCCGTTTTTGTTTGCTAGTTCGTCGACATCAAATAGTGTTACTGTAGCAATAGTGTTTACTGTAGCAAATAGTTTTTACTGTAGCAAATCACTGTAGCAAAGTAATTGGGAAATACGGTTTCACTGTAGCAAATAGTTTTCACTGTAGCACTGTAGCAAAATACGGTTTCACTGTAGCAAATAGTGTTTTACTGTAGCAAATAGTGTTTTACTGTAGCAAAGTAATTTTTACTGTAGCAACTAGGGTTTTACTGTAGGAAAGTCGTTTTTTACTTGTACATATATATATATATATATATATATATATATATATATATATATATATACATACATATAATTGTTCATGAATCGTTGAGAGTAGTCAAAGGTAATTGTATATATGAAACAGTTCTAAAATTTTGAGACTCAATCTAACAGACTTTGTTTAACGTGCCAAAATAATAAATCGTATAGAGAATTGGTTTAAATTAGTCGAAATTTTTCGGGTCATCACAGTACCTCCCCGTTAAAGAAAATTTCGTCCCGAAATTTTGAGTAGTACCTGTTTCATGAGCGATATCAGTGAACAAATGTGGATACTTTTGCTTCATTTGATCTTCACGTTCCCAAGTAAACTCGGGTCCTCGTCTTGCGTTCCAACGAACTCTAACTATCGGTATTTTGCTTTGTTTTAATTGTTTGACCTCACGGTCCATGATTTCAACAGGTTCTTCGACAAAATGGAGTTTATCATTAATTCGTATTTCGTCAAGAGGAATTACGACATCCTCTTCAGCTAAACATTTCTTCAAATTTGACACGTGAAATGTGTCGTGAACACTACTAAGTTCTTGCGGTAGCTTTAATCGATAAGCAACTGCTCCAATTCTTTCGGTGATTTCAAAGGGTCCTACGTACCTAGGACTTAGCTTTCCTCGTTTACCGAATCGTACAACGCCTTTCCAGGGTGACACTTTCAACATGACTTTGTCGCCCACTTGAAATTCTAGCGGTTTTCTTCTTACATCAGCATAACTCTTTTGGCGACTCATGGCCGTTTTCAATCGCTGTTGTATTTGAATGATCTTTTCGGTGGTTTCGTGAATAATTTCTGGTCCAGTAAGTTGTTTTTCTCCTACTTCACTCCAACAGATAGGAGATCTGCACTTTCTACCGTAAAGTGCTTCAAATGGTGCTGCGTTGATGCTCGTATGATAGCTATTATTGTATGAAAATTCTGCCAACGGTAAGTGTCGATCCCAACTGGTTCCAAAGTCAATCACGCATGCCCGTAACATGTCTTCCAATGTTTGTATTGTTCTTTCACTTTGACCATCTGTCTGTGGGTGATAAGCGGTGCTCATATCTAATCGAGTTCCCAATACTTTTTGTAATGACTGCCAGAAACGTGATGTGAATCGGGTGTCGCGATCAGATATGATAGAGATGGGTACACCATGCCTGGAAACTACTTCCTTCAAATATAGGCGTGCTAATTTCTCCATACTGTCTGTCTCCTTTATTGGTAGAAAGTGAGCTGATTTAGTTAGACGATCAACTATCACCCAAATAGTATCATGACTACTTGCAGTCCTTGGCAATTTTGTAATGAAATCCATAGTTATTCTTTCCCATTTCCACTGCGGAATTTCTGGTTGTTGCAGTAATCCTGACGGCTTTTGGTGCTCAGCTTTGACCTTTGCACACGTCAAACATTTGCTTACATAAGTAGCAATTTCTGTCTTCATATTAGGCCACCAATAAAACTTCTTGAGATCGTGGTACATTTTCCCGTTTCCTGGGTGAATTGAGTACCTCGTTTTGTGTGCTTCATCTAGTACTAGTTGCCTTAGATTACCATATTTTGGTACCCATATCCTATCAGCAAAATACAGGGTTCCATCGGCTTTTACCTCAAGCTGTTTTTCTAACCCTCTGCTCATTTCGCCTTTTTCATTTTCTTCTTTTAAAGCTTCTAACTGTGCTGCTTGAATTTGCTTTGTTAGATCGGTACGAATTGTAATATTCAAAGCTCGGACCCTAAGAGGTTTTACTCTTTCTTTTCGACTTAAGGCATCAGCTACAACATTAGCCTTTCCGGGGTGGTAACGGATTTCACAATCGTAATCGTTTAACAACTCTACCCAGCGACGTTGCCTCATATTGAGTTGTTTTTGATCAAAAATATGCTGAAGACTCTTATGGTCAGTGTACACTGTACACTTGGTGCCATATAGATAGTGTCTCCATATTTTGAGTGCAAAAACTACAGCTCCAAGTTCCAAATCGTGTGTTGTATAGTTCTTTTCATGAATTTTTAGTTGTCGTGAGGCATATGCGATAACTTTTGTGCGTTGCATTAATACACATCCTAAACCTTGGCGCGAAGCGTCACAATAGATCACGAAATCATCATTTCCTTCTGGTAATGACAAAATGGGTGCGGACGTTAACTTCTTCTTTAACAACTGGAATGAGGATTCCTGTTCCGTGGACCAATCATACTTCTTTCCCTTTTGAGTCAATGAAGTTAAGGGTTTGGCGATTCTAGAGAAATCTTGAATGAATCTTCGGTAGTAACCAGCAAGACCTAAGAATTGGCGGATTTGTGTTGGAGTCTTCGGTGTTTCCCATTTACTAATGGCTTCGATCTTGGCAGGGTCAACTTTAATTCCATGTTTACTGAAAACATGTCCCAAAAATTGTACTTCTTGTAACCAGAAATCACACTTCGAAAATTTTGCTTACAATTCTTCTTTCTTGAGTATCTCTAGTACCAGTCTTAAGTGTTGCTCATGTTCTTCCTTGTTCTTCGAGTAAATCAATATGTCGTCGATAAAAACAATGACAAATTTGTCTAAATACGGTCTACAGATGCGATTCATTAGATCCATGAATACTGCTGGAGCATTAGTCAATCCAAAAGGCATGACTAGAAATTCATAGTGACCGTAACGGGTTCTGAACGCGGTTTTAGGAACATCTTCTTCCTTCACTCTCAGCTGATGATATCCGGAGCGTAGATCAATCTTGGAATAAACACTTGATCCTTGCAATTAATCAAACGAATCATCAATCCTCGGTAATGGGTACCGATTCTTGATCGTTAATTTGTTTAATTCTCGGTAATCTATGCACATTCTCATAGATCCATCCTTCTTCTTGATCGTTTTCACTGTAGCACTGTAGCAAAATACGGTTTCACTGTAGCAAATAGTGTTTTACTGTAGCAAATAGTGTTTTACTGTAGCAAAGTAATTTTTACTGTAGCAACTAGGGTTTTACTGTAGGAAAGTCGTTTTTTACTTGTACATATATATATATATATATATATATATATATATATAAATATATATATATATATATATATATACATACATATAATTGTTCATGAATCGTTGAGAGTAGTCAAAGGTAATTGTATATATGAAACAGTTCTAAAATTTTGAGACTCAATCTAACAGACTTTGTTTAACGTGCCAAAATAATAAATCGTATAGAGAATTGGTTTAAATTAGTCGAAATTTTTCGGGTCATCACAACAATAGACCACAAGATTTCATATTTCAATACACATCCCATACATAGAGATAAAAATCATTCATATGGTGAACACCTGGTAACCGACATTAACAAGATGCATATATAAGAATATCCCCATCATTCCGGGACACCCTTCGGATATGATATAAATTTCGAAGTACTAAAGCATCCGGTACTTTGGATGGGGTTTGTTAGGCCCAATAGATCTATCTTTAGGATTCGCATCAATTAGGATGTCTGTTCCCTAATTCTTAGATTACCAGACTTAATAAAAAGGGGCATATTCGATTTCGATAATTCAATCATAGAATGTAGTTTCACGTACTTATGTCTATTTTGTAAATCATTTATAAAACCTGCATGTATTCTCATCCCAAAAATATTAGATTTTAAAAGTGGGACTATAACTCACTTTCACAGATATTTCCTTCCTCGGAAATAAGACTTGGCCACGGAACGATTCACGAACCTATACAAATATGTACATATATATCAAAGTATGATCAAAATATAATTAGAACCATTTTTATTATGTTTTAAAGATTTGAGTGTATTAAGTCAGTTGTCCTCGTTAATAACCTACAACTAGTTGTCCACAGTTAGATGTACAGAAATAAATCGATATATATTATCTTGAATCAATCCACGACCCAGTATATACACGTCTCAGGCTAGATCACAACTCAAAGTATATATATTTTTAGAATCAACCTCATCCCTGTATAGCTAACTCCAGCATTACTGCATATAGAGTGTCTATGGTTGTTCCAAATAATATATATACATGGGTCGATATGATATGTTAAAACATTTACATACGTGTATATGGTATCCCAAGATTACATAATATATTAGAATACATGTATAATACAATATAAGTTAGCTAGGATATGATTTGTATAGATTTGTTAAACATTTCCCGTAGCGAAAAAGATCAAAAATATCCAATCTTGTTTTATCCATAACTTCTTCATTTTAAATCCGTTTTGAGTGAATAAAATTGCTATGGTTTCATATTGAACTCTAATTTAAGATTTAAAACAGAAAAAGTAAAGGTTTATAGTCGGAAATTTAAGTCACATGTCAATTACTAAAGAGGTAGTCATTTTCGTCGAAAGAACGACATGTTGATGACCATTTTGAAAAACATACTTTCACTTTGAGTTTAACCAAGATTTTTGGATATAGTTTCATGTTCATATGAAAAATCATTTTCCCAGAAGAACAACTTTTAAATCAAAGTTTATCATAGTTTTTAATTATCCAAACCAAAATAGCCCCCGGTTTCACTACGACGGCGTATATCCGATTTTATGGTGTTCATCATGTTTCCAGGTTTTAAATCATTAAGTTAGCATATAATATAGATATAGAACATGTGTTTAGTTGATTTTAAAAGTCAAGTTAGAAGGATTAACTTTTGTTTGCGAACAAGTTTAGAATTAACTAAACTATGTTCTAGTGATTACAAGTTTAAACCTTCGAATAAGATAGCTTTATATGTATGAATCGAATGATGTTATGAACATCATTACTACCTCAATTTTTTTAGATAAAACTACTGGAAATGAGAAAAATGGATCTAGCTTCAAAGGATCCTTGGATGGCTTGAAAGTTCTTGAAGCAGAATCGTGACACGAAAACAGTTCAAGTAAGATTTTCACTCGAAATAAGATTGTTATAGTTGTAGAAATTGAATCAAAGTTTGAATATGAATATTACCTTGAATTAGAAAGATAACCTACTGTAAATAACAAAGGTTCCTTGATCTTAGATGATTACTTAGAATGGATTAGAAAGCTTGGAAGTAGACTTGCAAACTTGGAAGTATTCTTGATTTTTATGAAACTATACTTATGGAATTTATGAAGAACACTTAGAACTTGAAGATGGAACTTGAGAGAGATCAATTAGATGAAGAAAATTGAAGAATGAAAGTGTTTGTAGGTGTTTTTGGTCGTTGGTATATGGAATAGATATAAAGGATATGTAATTCCGTTTTCATGTAAATAAGTCATGAATGATTACTCATATCTTTGTAACATGCTAGTTGTCAAATGATGTTTCCCACATGTGTTAGGTGACTCATATGGGCTGCTAAGAGCTGATCATTGGAGTGTATATACTAATAGTACATACATCTAAAAGCTGTGTATTGTACGAGTATGAATACGGGTGCATACGAGTAGAATTGTTGATGAAACTGAACGAGGATGTAATTGTAAGCATTTTTGTTAAGTAGAAGTATTTTGATTAGTGTCTTGAAGTCTTTCAAAAGTGTATGAATACATATTAAAATACTACATGTATATACATTTTAACTGAGTCGTTAAGTCATCGTTAGTCGTTACATGTAAATGTTGTTTTGAAACCTTTAGGTTAACGATCTTGTTAAATGTTATTAACCCATTATTTATTATATCAAATGAGATGTTAAATTTTTACATTATCATGATATTATGATATATAATATATCTTAGTATGATATATATACAGTTAAATGTCGTTACAACGATAATCGTTACATATATGTCTCGTTTCGAAATCATTAAGTTAGTAGTCTTATTTTTACATATGTAGTTCATTGTTAATACACATAATGATATATTTACTTATCATTTAATATAATTAACCAAGTCTATCAATATCTTAATATGATAAATATGTACCTAGTAAGACGTTGTTATAACGATAATCGTTATATATATCGTTTTCGAGTTTCTTAATTTAATAGTCTCATTTTTATGTATATAACACATTGTTAAAATACCTAATGAGATACCTACTTATAATAAAATCATGTTAAATATATATATATAACCATATATATGTCATCGTATAGTTTTTACAAGTTTTAACGTTCGTGAATCACCGGTCAACTTAGGTGGTCAATTGTCTATATGAAACCTATTTCAATTAATCAAGTCTTAACAAGTTTGATTGTTTAACACGTAGGAAACATTTAGTCTTGTAAATATCAATCTCAATTAATATATATAAACATGGAAAAGTTTGGGTCACTACAGTTGTGTTCCCTAGGCGTTGACAAAGGATAACACATGTCTGCACATGCGTTAAACTTCTGCATTCCCACGTGGTCTGGTAAAGTCACTTGTCAACCGCCGACGCGTGTCCTTTTCTGTTCACTTTGTCTTTGACTTCTGTTGAATAGTACAATTGATGTAGACCACTCAGGAAACTACTATGCTTGTAATGGAGCTTAGCTGTCTTATGTTGTATGCTGCTTTCCAGCCATGTTGGTTCTTCTATGCTGAGTCACTTGATATTCTTGAATTGCTCGGTACACATCCTGTGCTGATCGAAGAATACTGTCTACCTTGTGCTGGTAGACTAGGCAGCATACTAGACACTCGACATAGCAATATTTGCTGTCTATACATAAACAAACTTGTGCTGGCTGCACATTACATTTTAGTGCAAATAAATTTCTGCTTTGTCATAATTAAATCCTTAATTACTTTTGGGACTCAACAATAAGTTCACCAATCTTGTTTGTTTTATGTTCACTTAAAAGAAAGGGTTCCCTTATTTGTTTTGCCTTATGGCAAATATCATAAGGACTACTTTAAGACACTTTCTCAAGACTAAGTTTTGACTTTAACACATTCATAACTTGGTCAGATGGATGACCAAGTCTATTGTGCCACTGATCAAAATTTTTAAAACTTTTAGAAGACACATAAACACAACAGGGCTTACTTTTACTCAATTCATCAGAGAAATATAAACCACAAGATTCAATACCAGTCCCCATCAACCTTCTTTGAGTTAAATCCTGAATGTAACACTTATCAACATCAAAACTTATAACAGGATTATTGTCCTTAACAAGCTTGTTTACAGATAATAAACTAACACAGTATTGTGGAATAACAAGTACATCATGCAACTCAATCTTGTCAGAAATTTTTAAATTTCCCATTTGTTTTATAACAGCAACAGTCCCATTTGGATGATTTACAGCTAAGTTTAGATCAGAAACATCTACAACATTAATTAAGTTTGTATTTGAAGAAACCATATGTTTATTAGCCCCTGAATCAATAATCCATCCATTTGAAAACTTTCCAGATGTATTCATACAGTTACTAGAAAAAAACAGATTGAAATTGTCATTAAAAAGTGTGTTGTTATTAACAAAAGTACCTGCCATATTGGCATCAAGATTTCCAGCACAAGGTTGATCTTTAATAAGACTCAGAAGTTTCATAATCTGATCACTAGTAAGTTGCACAGAAGAGCTACAACCATCCTTTTTGTTAGCAGAACAACTATTACTGTTAAATCTAGGTGACCCTCGATTAAAAGATTTTTTAATATAACCAGGAGGATATCCAATTGTTCATAACACTTATCAACAATATGTCCTAGCATATTGTAGTTTGTACACTTAAGAGGTGGATTCTTGAATCTTTTCTTGTTATTATTAAATCCAATTTTACTAACAAATGCAGTAGATTGACTTTTAACATTATGTGTATTACCAGAATGCATTCTATATGACTCATCCCTAGATATAATAGAAAAAGCAACTTTAACAGATTGAACATGATTACTAGTTAGAATATGACTTCTTATAGGTGTATACACATCATCAAGACCCATTAAAAACTGCATAAGTTTTAAAAACTGACAATGATCCTGAAAAGACTTATTTGTAGACACAACATCATCAATTTTAATCATTTCATCAAATTGTCTTCACATAGCGTTTAGTTTATGACAGTAATCAGATAAAGACAGACCAGATTGACTACATGAATTAATTTACTGGTATAAATTGGAAGTAACAAATACATCAACCTTATCATAAGTCTCTTTTAATTCATTCCATACAGTTTCAGCAGATTTAGAACAAATTTGACCATTGTAAACATCTTCAGATAAAGACACAAGAATTCAAGTAAGAACAACTGAATTACATCTATCCCACTATCCTAGTGGAACATCATCATCTTCATAACTAAATCTTGGACAACTAACATCAATAAATCCCAACTTATTTTTAGTTTGAAGAGCCAGTTTAATAGCACAACACCAAACATTATAATTTTTTGTTCCTTTCAACTTTTGTGTTATTAAAGAAGCACCAGATGTATCACTAGGATGTAAATACAGAGGATCATTAAACTCTAGTGTACTTATTTTAGTTACATGTTCTGCAGATGACAAAGATGAATCGTCACTAGCCATTAAAACAAATTGCAACAAATATAACAGACAAACAAGCAATCAAATCAAATAAAGAGCACAAAAGAATCAATCAAGCAAATATGACAGAAACCAAGCAATCAAATAACACAAGAAACACCTAAAACCGCAACAAATCCACAGTTCAGACACCTGTAAGGAGAAAATTCACTTACAGAGTACTCCAGAAAACTGACTACTAGTTAGGCAACCTGCAAGATGACTAAACAGATGCAAATACAAAAATATATGTATAACAGACTCAAAATACAGAACAGAGTAACAATTGTCAAGAAGGCTTTCCTTCTTGACTACTCCAAACCCTGCAAGAAGCAAGGACTGAGACTGTTAAAGCTAGGGTTTCACACCAATCAAAGTTGGTAGATCAAAGATGACGAGTCTCCTTTGAATCTCACGAATATGACTCATATTTTAGAAGAAAATGAAAACAGACTTACAGTGGGAGCTATCAATCAAGAACAACAGAATATCAGATGTTGTTGCAGCGGAAGAACACGAATTAGGGTTAATGAAAACCCTAATTTTATCATATTGGAGTTTATTCAGCCAAACACCCAAAAATCAATTAATCGAGATCTTAGAACGTCCCACAGTCTTTGTCGAACCCAAACACGGTAACAGTAATCACAAAATAACCAGAACTTTCAATTTCTCTTGAAAGATCTCAGATCCGAAACCCTAATTTTTGAACAATCAAAAATTAAGACCGAAGATGCCCACAGCAAACGTGTATCAAGCCCTACACTCTGATACCATGAAGAAAAACAAAAAACATAGATCTAATCTTCAAACTCAAGAGAACAAACTTTTATTACCAAAACAGTAATCAATCACAAATTAATAGATGACTAAAAATAGTACTCTCACAAACACGTTCATAAAATATGAATTGAAGATCTAAACATGAATCACTCAAGATCTAAACAAAAGTGTAACAGAAAACCCTAGTTCACAATGTGAGAACGAGAGAGAGAGAGAGAGAGAGAGAGAGAGAGAGAGAGAGAACTAAAAAATTACAGAAAAATAAAAGAATTGAATGAATATATTAATCCAAAAAACCCCTTTTTATACTTGGATAAATTAAACTCTAATGGGCTCAAGTGTTGGGCTTGTGTTGGGCTTCATTTTGGACCTGATCTTGAGTAAACTTCAACTTAAGCCTTTTAAACACATCTGACCAGAATAAATTAAAATAAGTCCAATAACTTAAAGTGCAGCAGCCCAA
Source organism: Rutidosis leptorrhynchoides (assembly GCF_046630445.1). Taxonomy (NCBI): domain Eukaryota; kingdom Viridiplantae; phylum Streptophyta; class Magnoliopsida; order Asterales; family Asteraceae; genus Rutidosis; species Rutidosis leptorrhynchoides. The sequence goes on from NC_092342.1 coordinate 61,867,946, forward strand.
ACTTTATGTAGATTCAAACTTGTGCAGTACCTTCTACAGCTTTACTTCACAATCCTTGAATACAGCTACTAGACTTTACTGCTTCAGCTGGAACAATCTGCAATTAAACTTAACCCAGAAATAAATAAACAGAATATATTTTCATGTTAGATTGCAAAAGTAAAGTATAAAAGTTAATATATATTTTTGGGTTTAAATTTTTAGTATTTTTAATTAATGAATTAGGTATATTTTAAGAAATAAGGAAGAAGATGATGAAGGAAAAAAGAAGAATATAGGGAAAATGACAATATTATTCACGTGTGCCTTGCACATGTAAAATTTTAACAGAATATAATAACAAGCGTTAGGGAAAGGGACTATCGGTGATTGAAATGCAAACCAAATTGATCATCTTTAATGAAAAAATGTATAGAGATCATGAATGTAATTTGATACAAACCACATGGACCTTCCACGAGTTAAAAACCACAATGGCCATCTATGAAATTTTGTATTATTATTATTATTATTATTATTATTATTATTATTATTATTATTATTATTATTATTATTATTAGTATTATTATTATTATTATTATTATTATTATTATTATTATTATTATTATTATTATTATTATTATTATTATTATGTTAAGATTTAGTAGTTTATAACTACCTTTAGTGGTTTGATTCTTGATTAAGAATACTAATAATGAAGTGTAAGAACAAAGATGATAATGGAAAGAAAGAAAGAAACACTTTGTAAGTGTGAGAAATGATGCAAGTTTAATACTTGCATTCATGGCTATTTATAGCAAAAATATCACAAGTTTAGGTAATACAATAATATTACTTTTGTGTATCAATAATTGACTATCCATTTATACATATATTCTATATTATAACACTCTCCCTTGGATAGAAATTTTGTTTGTTGAAGGTCAACTGTAAGTTACTGCCTCGTTAAAAACCTTGCTATAGAAAACCCAGTGGGAAAAAACTTTAGCTAAGGAAAAAAGAGTGCGGCATGGAGTTGACTCCCCCTCAAGTAGACATCGCTTCAGCTGTTACATCTTTTGAACATGCCTCATGCCAATGTTATGAACGTGTGTTCTGAAAATAGCAGTTGGAAGTGCTTTCATGAAAAGATCAGCAGAGTTTTTGCTAGATTGAACATATCTCATTTCAATCTGGTTGTCCTTAATGAGATTTTGAGTGTATGAGAAGAATCTAGGAGGTATGTGTGTTGTTCGATCACTTTTGATATACCCTTCTTTTATCTGTGCTATGCAAGCTGCATTATCTTCATAGATAGTTGTTGGACTTTTATCGCGTTCTAGTTCACAAGAATCAGTAATGAGTTGTGTCATTGATCTCAACCAAAAACATTCTCGAGTAGCTTCATGTAATGCAATCACTTCGGTATGATTTGATGATGTTGCAACAAGTGTTTGTTTTTTAGAACACCATGATATTGCAGTACCTCCATTCAGGAATACATATCCAGTTTGAGATTTAGCTTTATGTGGATCAGATAAATAACCTGCATCTGTATAACCAACCAAATCATGTTTTGATTCGTTAGAATAAAATAATCTCAAATCAGTAGTTCCTCGAAGGTATCAAAATATGTGTTTGATCCCATTTCAGTGTCTTTTGGTAGGAGCAGAGCTGAACCTTGCCAACAAATTAACTGCAAAAGAAATGTCAGGTCTTGTACAATTTGTAAGATACATAAGAGCTCCAATTGCACTAAGATATGGTACTTCTAGTCCAAGAATATCTTCATGATCTTCACATGGACGAAATGGATCAGCTTCAACATTGAGTGATCTAACAACCATAGGAGTACTTAATGGTTTTGCCTTTTCCATATTGAAACATTTCAAAATCTTTTCAGTATATGTTGTTTGATGTACAAGTAAACCATTAGGCATATGCTCAATTTGTAAACCAAGGCAATACTTGGTTTTTTCGAGATCTTTCATTTCAAATTCTTTCTTTAGAAGTTGAATGGCTTCATAGATCTTTTTATTTGTACCTATGATGTTAAGATCATCAACATAAACAGTTATGATCACATATCCGGATGTTGTTTTCTTAATGAAAACATAAGGGCAAGTAAGGTTATTTGTATACCCTTTGCTTATCAAGTAATCACTTAATCGGTTATACCACATACGTCCCGATTGTTTTAACCCATTTAAAGATCTTTGTAATTTAATCGAATACATTTCTTTGGGTTTTGCATTTGATGCTTCTGGTACTTTAAATCCTTCAGGTATCTTCATATATATATCACTATCAAGATCCATATAGATAAGCAGTCACAACATCCATGAGATGCATTTCTAAATTTTTAGAAACTGCCAGGCTGATTAAGTATCTAAAAGTAATTGCATCCATAACAGGGGAATAAGTTTCTTCATAATCAATTTCCGGTCTTTAAGAAAAACCTTGAGCTACAAGTCTAGCTTTATACCTTGTAACTTCATTTTTCTCATTTCTTTTTCGGACAAAAATCCATTTGTATCCTATAGGTTTCACATATTTAGGAGTGAGAACGATGGATCCGGAAACTTTTTTTTATTGAGTGATTCTAATTCAGCTCGTATTGCTTTTTTCCATTGAGCCCAATCATGTCTATTTTGATATTCAACCATAGATGTTGGTTCTGGATCATCATCATTATTCATGATGTCATATGCAACATTAAATGAAAATTTCTCATCAAGATTTTTCATTTCATTTCGGTTCCATAATATTTTTGAATATGCATAATTGATTGCAATTTCTGTATTGACATCATCAATCTCCTCTGCAGTAGGAGTACTAATTTGTGGTTCTTCTTGAACACTTTCTTTTACCTCATTATCAGCTGATTTTCTTTTTCGAGGATTTTTATCCTTTGAACCAATTGGTCTTTCACGTTTCTGATGTGGCAAAGATTCATGAGTGACGTTATTGCCAGCTTTTGAAATTTCAATTCGAGCTGGAGTATTTACTGCTGGTATATATGATTTTGTCACCATTTTTGTATCTGTAAATGCATCATGCAATTGATTTGCAAGTTCTTGTATATGCATTATCTTTTGAACTTCTGTCTCACATTCTTTTGTGCGAGGATCAAGATACTTTAATTGAGGTTCACACCATGAAACATCATTTTCTTTATTTTTCATTTCTCCCCTAATCTAGGGAACAATATTTCATTAAAATGACAATCAGCAAAACGTGCTGTAAAAACGTCACTTGTCATAGGTTCAATATACCTTAAGATTGAAGATGTTTCATATCCAACATATATTCCCAACCTCCTTTGAGGACCCATTTTTATACGTTATGGTGTTGCAATTGGAACATACACTGCACAACCAAATGTTCTAAGGTAGGAAATATTTGGCTCTTGACCAAAAGCAAGTTGTAGGGGAAATATTTATGACTTGCACTCGGTCTGATGCGAATCAATGCAGCAACATATAAAATTGCATGACCCAATATAGATACAGGGAGTTTTGTTCTCATTATCAATGGTCTAGCGATTAACTGTAAACATTTAATTAGTGACTCGGCTAAACCATTTTGTGTATGCACATGAGCAACAGAATGTTCAACAACAATTCCTATAGACATGCAATAGTCATTAAATGCTTGAGATGTAAATTCACCAGCATTATCAAGTCTCACCCTTTTAATGGTGTAATCAGGAAAATGTGCTCTCAAATTAATAATTTGGGCAAGAAATTTTGCAAATACCACATTACGACTTGATAACAGACAAACATGAGACCATCTGCTAGATGCGTCTATTAGAACCATGAAATATCTAAATGGTCCACATGGTGGATGAATTGGTCCACATATATCACCTTGAATTCTTTCAAGAAACATTGGTGATTCTTTCTCAACCTTAAGTGGTGAGGGTCTAGTTATCAATTTTCCAAGAGAGCAAGATGTACATGGAACCATTGTATTGTAGTGACCTGAACTTTTCCATGTTTATATATATTAATTGAGATTGATATTTACATGATTAAATGTTTCCAACATGTTAAGCAATCAAACTTGTTAAGACTTGATTAATTGAAATATGTTTCATATAGACAATTGACCACCCAAGTTGACCGGTGATTCACGAACGTTAAAACTTGTAAAAACTATATGATGACATATATATGGATATATATATAGTTAACATGATACTATGATAAGTAAACATATCATTAAGTATATTAACAATGAACTACATATGTAAAAACAAGACTACTAACTTAACGATTTTTAAACGAGACATATATGTAACGATTATCGTTGTAAAGACATTTAATGTATATATATCATATTAAGAGATATTCATACATGATAATATCATGATAATATAATAATTTAAAATCTCATTTGATATTATAAACATTGGGTTAACAACATTTAACAAGATCGTTAACCTAAAGGTTTCAAAACAACACTTACATGTAACGACTAACGATGACTTAACGACTCAGTTAAAATGTATATACATGTAGTGTTTTAATATGTATTTATACACTTTTGAAAGACTTCAATACACTTATCAAAATACTTCTACTTAACAAAAATGCTTACAATTACATCCTCGTTCAGTTTCATCAACAATTCTACTCGTATGCACCCGTATTCGTACTCGTACAATACACAGATTTTAGATGTATGTACTATTGGTATATACACTCCAATGATCAGCTCTTAGCAGCCCATGTGAGTCACCTAACACATGTGGGAGCCATCATTTGGCAACTAGCATGAAATATCTCATAAAATTACAAAAATATGAGTAATCATTCATGACTTATTTACATGAAAACAAAATTACATATCCTTTATATCTAATCCATACACCAACGACCAAAAACACCTACAAATACTTTAATTCTTCAATTTTCTTCATCTAATTGATCTCTCTCAAGTTCTATCTTCAAGTTCTAAGTGTTCTTCATAAATTCCAAAAGTTCTAGTTTCATAAAATCAAGAATACTTTCAAGTTTGCTAGCTCACTTCCAATCTTGTAAGGTGATCATCCAACCTCAAGAAATCTTTGTTTCTTACAGTAGGTTATCATTCTAATACAAGGTAATAATCATATTCAAACTTTGGTTCAATTTCTATAACTATAACAATCTTATTTCAAGTGATGATCTTACTTGAACTTGTTTTCGTGTCATGATTCTGCTTCAAGAACTTCGAGCCATCCAAGGATCCGTTGAAGATAAATCCATTTTTCCCTTTTCCAATAGGTTTATCCAAGGAACTTAAGGTAGTAATGATGTTCATAACATCATTCGATTCATACATATAAAGCTATCTTATTCGAAGGTTTAAACTTGTAATCACTAGAACATAGTTTAGTTAATTCTAAACTTGTTCGCAAACAAAAGTTAATCCTTCCAACTTGACTTTTAAAATCAACTAAACACATGTTCTATATCTATATGATATGCTAACTTAATGATTTAAAACCTGGAAACACGAAAAACACCGTAAAACTGGATTTACGCCGTCGTAGTAACACCGCGGGCTGTTTTGGGTTAGTTAATTAAAAACTATGATAAAATTTGATTTAAAAGTTGTTATTCTGAGAAAATGATTTTTATTATGAACATGAAACTATATCCAAAAATTATGGTTAAACTCAAAGTGGAAGTATGTTTTCTAAAATGGTCATCTAGACGTCGTTCTTTCGACTGAAATGACTACCTTTACAAAAACGACTTGTAACTTATTTTTCCGACTATAAACCTATACTTTTTCTGTTTAGATTCATAAAATAGAGTTCAATATGAAACCATAGCAATTTGATTCACTCAAAACGGATTTAAAATGAAGAAGTTATGGGTAAAACAAGATTGGATAATTTTTCTCATTTTAGCTACGTGAAAATTGGTAACAAATCTATTTCAACCATAACTTAATCAACTTGTATTTTATATTATGTAATCTTGAGATACCATAGACACGTATACAATGTTTCGACCTATCATGTCGACACATCTATATATATTTCGGAACAACCATAGACACTCTATATGTGAATGTTGGAGTTAGCTATACAGGGTTGAGGTTGATTCCAAAATATATATAGTTTGAGTTGTGATCAATACTGAGATACGTATACACTGGGTCGTGGATTGATTCAAGATAATATTTATTAATTTATTTCTGTACATCTAACTGTGGACAACTAGTTGTAGGTTACTAACGAGGACAGCTGACTTAATAAACTTAAAACATCAAAATATATTAAAAGTGTTGTAAATATATTTTGAACATACTTTGATATATATGTATATATTGTTATAGGTTCGTGAATCAACCAGTGGCCAAGTCTTACTTCCCGACGAAGTAAAAATCTGTGAAAGTGAGTTATAGTCCCACTTTTAAAATCTAATATTTTTGGGATGAGAATACATGCAGGTTTTATAAATGATTTACAAAATAGACACAAGTACGTGAAACTACATTCTATGGTTGAATTATCGAAATCGAATATGCCCCTTTTTATTAAGTCTGGTAATCTAAGAATTAGGGAATAGACACCCTAATTGACGTGAATCCTAAAGATAGATCTATTGGGCCTAACAAACCCCATCCAAAGTACCGGATGCTTTAGTACTTCGAAATTTATATCATATCCGAAGGGTGTCCCGGAATGATGGGGATATTCTTATATATGCATCTTGTTAATGTCGGTTACCAGGTGTTCACCATATGAATGATTTTTATCTCTATGTATGGGATGTGTATTGAAATATGAAATCTTGTGGTCTATTATTATGATTTGATATATATAGGTTAAACCTATAACTCACCAACATTTTTGTTGACGTTTTAAGCATGTTTATTCTCAGGTGATTATTAAGAGCTTCCGCTGTTGCACACTTAAATAAGGACGAGATTTAGAGTCCATGCTTGTATGATATTGTGTAAAAACTGCATTCAAGAAACTTATTTTGTTGTAACATATTTGTATTGTAAACCATTATGTAATGGTCGTGTGTAAACAGGATATTTTAGATTATCATTATTTGATAATCTACGTAAAGCTTTTTAAAACCTTTATCTATGAAATAAAGGTTATGGTTTGTTTTAAAAATGAATGCAGTCTTTGAAAAACGTCTCATATAGAGGTCAAAACCTCGCAACGAAATCAATTAATATGGAACGTTTTTAATCAATAAGAACGGACATTTCAGTTGGTATCCGAGCGTTGGTCTTAGAGAACCAAAAAAATTTGCATTAGTGTGTCTTATCGAGTTTGTTAGGATGCATTAGTGAGTCTGGACTTCGACCGTGTTTTCTTTAAAAATGATTGCTTAACATTTTTGTTGGAAACTATATATTTTTAACATATGAATATTATGTGATATATTAATCTCTTAACGTGTTTGATATTATGTGATAGATGTCTACCTCTAGAACAAGTCCCATTGACTCACCTAATAATAATGAAGAGTCAAATGTAAATTGGAATGATTCGTGGACTGATTCACAAGTTCCCGAAGAGGAACCGGAAGAAGAGTCAGAACCGGAAGAAGAATCGGAACCGGAAGAAGAATCGGAACCGGATGAAGAAATAGAACCGGTGGGGGAAATAATAAAACGGTTAAGTAAAAGAAAATCCTCAACCAACCGACCAAGGTTAATTATGGTAAATGGTGTTTCCGCCAAGGAAGCAAAATATTGGGAGGATTACCAATTCTCCGATGAATCGGATTCCGACGAGAATTCCGATGATGTTATAGAAATTACCCCAACTGAATTTAAAAAGGCAAAAGAAAATAATAAGGGAAAGGGTATAAAAATAGAGAAATCTAATTCCAACTCCGATGAACTTTATATGTATCGTCAACCCCCGAAGTCCTTAAGTTGTAACAAAGACCCGGGAACCTCTAAACCACCAGGTTTTTCTAAACCAATGTGGATAACGACGGCTCGTATTAGGGGAACATCATATATCCCTAGAAACTTGGCAAAACGAACCAAAATCGAAGAAGAAGAAACGAGCGAGTCGGAATAAGCTAGTTGTATTCGTGTAGTGTAATATATGTAATATAGTGTTCTTATGCTTTATGATATATGTAAAAATTGCTTGTATTAATAAGTATTTTATGAATCTAACTCTTGTCTATTTTACAGTTTAAAAACACAAAATGGATAGACAACCCAATATTTTAAGAGACCTACCCGGAGACATGATTGATGAAATCTTGTCTAGAGTCGGCCAGAATTCCTCGGCACAACTATTTAAGGCGAGATCAGTTTGTAAGACATTCGAAGAACGTTCCAAGAATGTCTTGGTTTATAAGAGACTTTCGTTTGAAAGATGGGGGATATCACATTGGGAAACCCATAAGTTACGATGTGTTTACTTTGACGCATATATTGCGGGGAACCCAAATGCTATTTTACGCAACGGGTTAAGAAATTATTTTGACTCAATATATCCGAATATTGGACTTCGTGATTTAGAAAAAGCGGCTAACATGCAACATAAAGAAGCATGTTATGCTTACGGATTAGTAATGTTCGCTTCTCACCAAAGTGAGAACAAGAACATCGGGCTACAACTATTAAACAAAACGTTTCCACAAGTGACGGAGTCGGTAATTGGGGTAAGAAATGAGGTTTTTAGATTGTTACGGGACTGTTGGACATTACGTAACCCTCGTCCCTTTGACGACGTTACAACACGCTGTCTTATCAACGGCCATAACGGTTATGTTCCACAAGACCAAGGATGGGAAGTAATCCTAGTAAAACCAGAATGCATGACTTGTTTCTGGACGTATGAATTACGTGTCTTTATTGCCTTTGCTGAACGACTTGTGTACTAGCTAGAATTATCTTCACAACTATCTTGTATCAAAGTTATTGTGTGCTATATTTCATGCTTTATGTAAAATAAGCGGTATTGTAAGTTTGTAAAATATTGTATAAAAGTTTGAACGCGAAATATTATTATAATCAGTTTTTCATATAGAATTGTAGTAGTTGAATTGTATATTAGCTACTAAGTATGAACTTAACGGGTAGGTACTACCCGAATTTAAACTTATAAAACGATAATATGAAGAAAAAGCTTTTATAAATGAGTTCATATTATGCTACGAAATACTATTAACTACTCTTAATATTCTGTATGATTAACTTGTTCCATTTGACTATTTTGAAGGAAATGGCACCGACTACTCGACACACCGTGAATATGAATGAAGAGGAATTCCGTACTTTTCTAGCTTCAAACATAGCCGCAGTACAGGCTGCGCTACATACCAACAATAACCTTGGATCTAGCAGTACAGGAAATCGTGTAGGATGCACCTACAAAGAATTCACTGCCTGCAAACCTTTGGAATTTGATGGAACCGAAGGACCGATCGGATTGAAACGGTGGACCGAGAAGGTCGAATCGGTGTTTGCCATAAGTAAGTGTACTGAAGAGGACAAAGTGAAGTACGCTACGCATACCTTCACAGGTTCTGCGTTAACATGGTGGAATACCTATCTAGAGCAAGTGGGACAAGACGATGCGTACGCACTACCGTGGTCAGCATTCAAGCACTTGATGAACGAGAAGTACCGTCCCAGAACCGAGGTCAATAAGCTCAAGACAGAACTTAGAGGGTTACGAACCCAAGGATTTGATATTACCACGTACGAAAGACGATTCACAGAATTGTGCCTATTGTGTCTGGGAGCATTCGAAGATGAGGAAGAGAAGATCGACGCGTTTGTGAAAGGATTACCAGAAAGAATCCAAGAAGATATAAGTTCCCACGAGCCCGCCTCCATACAACAGGCATGTAGAATGGCTCACAAACTCGTGAACCAGATTGAAGAAAGAATTAAAGAACAGACTGCTGAAGAGGCCAATGTGAAGCAAGTCAAAAGAAAGTGGGAGGAAAATGGTGATAAGAATCACCAATACAACAACAACAGCAATTACAACAATAATCGCAACAATTATCCCAACAATCGCAACATCAATCGCAACTACAACAAACGGCCCAACAACAACAACAACAACAGCAACTACAACAATCATCCCAACAACAATAATAACCGCAACAACAACAACAATCAGAAGCAGCTATGCCAAAGGTGTGAAAAGAATCACTCGGGGTTCTGCACCAAATTTTGCAACAAGTGTAAAAGAAATGGTCATAGCGCGGCGAAGTGTGAGGTCTACGGACCAGGGTTTAATAGAACGAAAGGAACAAATGGTGTCAGAACGAGTAATGGCAGAGCAAGTAGTGTCGGAGCAAGTTATGCCAATGTAGTTTGTTATAAATGTGGAAAACCGGGCCACATTATTAGAAATTGCCCGAACCAGGAGAACACGAATGGACAAGGCCGTGGAAGAGTTTTCAATATTAATGCGGCAGAGGCACAGGAAGACCCGGAGCTTGTTACGAGTACGTTTCTTATTGACAATAAATCTGCTTACGTTTTATTTGATTCGGGTGCGGATAGAAGCTATATGAGTAGAGATTTTTGTGCTAAATTAAGTTGTCCATTGACGCCTTTGGATAGTAAATTTTTACTCGAATTAGCAAATGGTAAATTAATTTCAGCAGATAATATATGTCGGAATCGAGAAATTAAACTGGTTAGCGAAACATTTAAGATTGATTTGATACCAGTAGAGTTAGGGAGTTTTGATGTGATAATCGGTATGGACTGGTTGAAAGAAGTGAAAGCGGAGATCGTTTGTTACAAAAATGCAATTCGCATTATACGAGAAAAAGGAAAACCCTTAATGGTGTACGGAGAAAAGGGCAACACGAAGCTACATCTTATTAGTAATTTGAAGGCACAAAAACTAATAAGAAAAGGTTGCTATGCTGTTCTAGCACACGTCGAGAAAGTACAAACTGAAGAAAAGAGCATCAATGATGTTCCCGTCGCAAAAGAATTTCCTGATGTATTTCTGAAAGAATTACCGGGATTACCCCCACATCGATCCGTTGAATTTCAAATAGATCTTGTACCAGGAGCTGCACCAATAGCTCGTGCTCCTTACAGACTCGCACCCAGCGAGATGAAAGAACTGCAGAGCCAATTACAAGAACTTTTAGAGCATGGTTTCATTCGACCAAGCACATCACCGTGGGGAGCTCCTATTTTGTTTGTCAAGAAGAAAGATGGTACATTCAGGTTGTGTATCAACTACCGAGAGTTGAACAAACTTACCATCAAGAACCGCTACCCACTACCGAGAATCGACGACTTATTTGATCAACTACAAGGCTCGTCTGTTTATTCAAAGATTGACTTACGTTCCGGGTATCATCAAATGCGGGTGAAAGAAGATGATATTCCAAAGACTGCTTTCAGAACACGTTACGGTCATTACGAGTTTATGGTCATGCCATTTGGTTTAACTAATGCACCAGCTGTGTTCATGGATCTTATGAACCGAGTGTGTGGACCATACCTTGACAAGTTTGTCATTGTTTTCATTGATGACATACTTATTTACTCAAAGAATGACCAAGAACACGGTGAACATTTGAGAAAGGTGTTAGAAGTATTGAGGAAGGAAGAATTGTACGCTAAATTTTCAAAGTGTGCATTTTGGTTGGAAGAAGTTCAATTCCTCGGTCACATAGTGAACAAAAAAGGTATTAAGGTGGATCCGGCAAAGATAGAAACTGTTGAAAAGTGGGAAACCCCGAAAACTCCGAAACATATACGCCAGTTTTTAGGACTAGCTGGTTACTACAGAAGGTTCATCCAAGACTTTTCCAGAATAGCAAAACCCTTGACTGCATTAACGCATAAAGGGAAGAAATTTGAATGAAATGATGAACAAGAGAAAGCGTTTCAGTTATTGAAGAAAAAGCTAACTACGGCACCTATATTGTCATTGCCTGAAGGGAATGATGATTTTGTGATTTATTGTGACGCATCAAAGCAAGGTCTCGATTGTGTATTAATGCAACGAACGAAGGTGATTGCTTATGCGTCTAGACAATTGAAGATTCACGAACAAAATTATACGACGCATGATTTGAAATTAGGCGCGGTTGTTTTTGCATTAAAGACTTGGAGGCACTACTTATATGGGGTCAAAAGTATTATATATACCGACCACAAAAGTCTTCAACACATATTTAATCAGAAACAACTGAATATGAGGCAGCGTAGGTGGATTGAATTGTTGAATGATTACGACTTTGAGATTCGTTACCACCCGGGGAAGGCAAATGTGGTAGCCGATGCCTTGAGCAGGAAGGACAGAGAACCCATTCAAGTAAAATCTATGAATATAATGATTCATAATAACCTTACTACTCAAATAAAGGAGGCGCAACAAGGAGTTTTAAAAGAGGGAAATTTAAAGGATGAAATACCCAAAGGATCGGAGAAGCATCTTAATATTCGGGAAGACGGAACCCGGTATAGGGCTGAAAGGATTTGGGTACCAAAATTTGGAGATATGAGAGAAATGGTACTTAGAGAAGCTCATAAAACCAGATACTCAATACATCCTGGAATGGGGAAGATGTACAAGGATCTCAAGAAACATTTTTGGTGGCCGGGTATGAAAGCCGATGTTGCTAAATACGTAGGAGAATGTTTGACGTGTTCTAAGGTCAAAGCTGAGCATCAGAAACCATCAGGTCTACTTCAATAACCCGAAATCCCGGAATGGAAATGGGAAAACATTACCATGGATTTCATCACTAAATTGCCAAGGACTGCAAGTGGTTTTGATACTATTTGGGTAATAGTTGATCGTCTTACCAAATCAGCACATTTCCTGCCAATAAGAGAAGATGACAAGATGGAGAAGTTAGCACGACTGTATTTGAAGGAAGTCATCTCCAGACATGGAATACCAATCTCTATTATCTCTGATAGGGATGGCAGATTTATTTCAAGATTCTGGCAGACATTACAGCAAGCATTAGGAACTCGTCTAGACATGAGTACTGCCTATCATCCACAAACTGATGGGCAGAGCGAAAGGACGATACAAACGCTTGAAGACATGCTACGAGCATGTGTTATTGATTTCAGAAACAGTTGGGATCGACATCTACCGTTAGCAGAATTTTCCTACAACAACAGCTACCATTCAAGCATTGAGATGGTGCCGTTTGAAGCACTTTATGGTAGAAAGTGCAGGTCTCCGATTTGTTGGAGTGAAGTGGGGGATAGACAGATTACGGGTCCGGAGATTATACAAGAAACTACCGAGAAGATCATCCAAATTCAACAACGGTTGAAAACCGCCCAAAGTCGACAAAAGAGCTACGCTGACATTAAAAGAAAAGATATAGAATTTGAAATTGGAGAGATGGTCATGCTTAAAGTTGCACCTGGGAAAGGCGTTGTTCGATTTGGTAAACGAGGGAAATTAAATCCAAGGTATATTGGACCATTCAAGATTATTGATCGTGTCGGACCAGTAGCTTACCGACTTGAGTTACCTCAACAACTCGCGGCTGTACATAACACTTTCCACGTCTCGAATTTGAAGAAATGTTTTGCTAAAGAAGATCTCACTATTCCGTTAGATGAAATCCAAATCAACGAAAAACTTCAATTCATCGAAGAACCCGTCGAAATAATGGATCGTGAGGTTAAAAGACTTAAGCAAAACATGATACCAATTGTTAAGGTTCGATGGAATGCTTGTAGAGGACCCGAGTTCACCTGGGAGCGTGAAGATCAGATGAAGAAGAAATACCCGCATCTATTTCCAGAAGATTCGTCAACACCTTCAACAGCTTAAAATTTCGGGACGAAATTTATTTAACGGGTAGGTACTGTAGTGACCCGAACTTTTCCATGTTTATATATATTAATTGAGATTGATATTTACATGATTAAATGTTTCCAACATGTTAAGCAATCAAACTTGTTAAGACTTGATTAATTGAAATATGTTTCATATAGACAATTGACCACCCAAGTTGACCGGTGATTCACGAACGTTAAAACTTGTAAAAACTATATGATGACATATATATGGATATATATATATAGTTAACATGATACTATGATAAGTAAGCATATCATTAAGTATATTAACAATGAACTACATATGTAAAAACAAGACTACTAACTTAACGATTTTTAAACGAGACATATATGTAACGATTATCGTTGTAAAGACATTTAATGTATATATATCATATTAAGAGATATTCATACATGATAATATCATGATAATATAATAATTTAAAATCTCATTTGATATTATAAACATTGGGTTAACAACATTTAACAAGATCGTTAACCTAAAGGTTTCAAAACAACACTTACATGTAACGACTAACGATGACTTAACGACTCAGTTAAAATGTATATACATGTAGTGTTTTAATATGTATTTATACACTTTTGAAAGACTTCAATACACTTATCAAAATACTTCTACTTAACAAAAATGCTTACAATTACATCCTCGTTCAGTTTCATCAACAATTCTACTCGTATGCACCCGTATTCGTACTCGTACAATACACAGCTTTTAGATGTATGTACTATTGGTATATACACTCCAATGATCAGCTCTTAGCAGCCCATGTGAGTCACCTAACACATGTGGGAACCATCATTTGGCAACTAGCATGAAATATCTCATAAAATTACAAAAATATGAGTAATCATTCATGACTTATTTACATGAAAACAAAATTACATATCCTTTATATCTAATCCATACACCAACGACCAAAAACACCTACAAACACTTTCATTCTTCAATTTTCTTCATCTAATTGATCTCTCTCAAGTTCTATCTTCAAGTTCTAAGTGTTCTTCATAAATTCCAAAAGTTCTAGTTTCATAAAATCAAGAATACTTTCAAGTTTGCTAGCTCACTTCCAATCTTGTAAGGTGATCATCCAACCTCAAGAAATCTTTGTTCCTTACAGTAGGTTATCATTCTAATACAAGGTAATAATCATATTCAAACTTTGGTTCAATTTCTATAATTATAACAATCTTATTTCAAGTGATGATCTTACTTGAACTTGTTTTCGTGTCATGATTCTGCTTCAAGAACTTCGAGCCATCCAAGGATCCGTTGAAGCTAAATCCATTTTTCACTTTTCCAATAGGTTTATCCAAGGAACTTAAGGTAGTAATGATGTTCATAATATCATTCGATTCATACATATAAAGCTATCTTATTCGAAGGTTTAAACTTGTAATCACTAGAACATAGTTTAGTTAATTCTAAACTTGTTCGCAAACAAAAGTTAATCCTTCTAACTTGACTTTTAAAATCAACTAAACACATGTTCTATATCTATATTATATGCTAACTTAATGATTTAAAACCTGGAAACACGAAAAACACCGTAAAACCGGATTTACGCCGTCGTAGTAACACCGCGGGCTGTTTTGGGTTAGTTAATTAAAAACTATGATAAAATTTGATTTAAAAGTTGTTATTCTGAGAAAATGATTTTTATTATGAACATGAAACTATATCCAAAAATTATGGTTAAACTCAAAGTGGAAGTATGTTTTCTAAAATGGTCATCTAGACGTCGTTCTTTCGACTGAAATGACTACCTTTACAAAAACGACTTGTAACTTATTTTTCCGACTATAAACCTATACTTTTTCTGTTTAGATTCATAAAATAGAGTTCAATATGAAACCATAGCAATTTGATTCACTCAAAACGGATTTAAAATGAAGAAGTTATGGGTAAAACAAGATTGGATAATTTTTCTCATTTTAGCTACGTGAAAATTGGTAACAAATCTATTCCAACCATAACTTAATCAACTTGTATTGTATATTATGTAATCTTGAGATACCATAGACACGTATACAATGTTTCGACCTATCATGTCGACACATCTATATATATTTCGGAACAACCATAGACACTCTATATGTGAATGTTGGAGTTAGCTATACAGGGTTGAGGTTGATTCCAAAATATATATAGTTTGAGTTGTGATCAATACTGAGATACGTATACACTGGGTCGTGGATTGATTCAAGATAATATTTATTGATTTATTTCTGTACATCTAACTGTGGACAACTAGTTGTAGGTTACTAACGAGGACAGCTGACTTAATAAACTTAAAACATCAAAATATATTAAAAGTGTTGTAAATATATTTTGAACATACTTTGATATATATGTATATATTGTTATAGGTTCGTGAATCAACCAGTGGCCAAGTCTTACTTCCCGACGAAGTAAAAATCTGTGAAAGTGAGTTATAGTCCCACTTTTAAAATCTAATATTTTTGGGATGAGAATACATGCAGGTTTTATAAATGATTTACAAAATAGACACAAGTACGTGAAACTACATTCTATGGTTGAATTATCGAAATCGAATATGCCCCTTTTTATTAAGTCTGGTAATCTAAGAATTAGGGAACAGACACCCTAATTGACGCGAATCCTAAAGATAGATCTATTGGGCCTAACAAACCCCATCCAAAGTACCGGATGCTTTAGTACTTCGAAATTTATATCATATCCGAAGGGTGTCCCGGAATGATGGGGATATTCTTATATATGCATCTTGTTAATGTCGGTTACCAGGTGTTCACCATATGAATGATTTTTATCTCTATGTATGGGATGTGTATTGAAATATGAAATCTTGTGGTCTATTATTATGATTTGATATATATAGGTTAAACCTATAACTCACCAACATTTTTGTTGACGTTTTAAGCATGTTTATTCTCAGGTGATTATTAAGAGCTTCCGCTGTTGCACACTTAAATAAGGACGAGATTTGGAGTCCATGCTTGTATGATATTGTGTAAAAACTGCATTCAAGAAACTTATTTTGTTGTAACATATTTGTATTGTAAACCATTATGTAATGGTCGTGTGTAAACAGGATATTTTAGATTATCATTATTTGATAATCTACGTAAAGCTTTTTAAAACCTTTATCTATGAAATAAAGGTTATGGTTTGTTTTAAAAATGAATGCAGTCTTTGAAAAACGTCTCATATAGAGGTCAAAACCTCGCAACGAAATCAATTAATATGGAACGTTTTTAATCAATAAGAACGGGACATTTCATGTATCATGATGGATTTTTCTATCCTTTAGTGGATGTCCATGAATACATTCAATAATCCTTTCCATCATTGTTGATCCTGGATGGCCTAATCTGTTATGCCATAAACTGAATACACCAGGATCAATATATTTTTCATTAACTATCATATGTGTTTCTGGTACATTTATATGTGTAGAATGTAATCCAGGACTAAGACTTGGTAGTTTTTCAACCACATGACTCTTGTCAGTGATACTTAAATATTTCTCATTTTCTGTTGTCACTGACTGATAATCATACCCATTAAGGTATATGTCGGAGAAACTCAATAAATTTCTGCTTGACCTGGGAGAAAATAAGGCATCATTTATTAAAAATTTGTACCATTTAGTAGTATGAAATTTGCCTTTCCTATCCCTTTTATCAAGTTAGCAGGTCCTGATATTGTATGTATAGTTCCTTCCGTTGGTTTTAGATCAATAAAATATTTCTCAGATTTAAGTATAGTGTGTGTAGTTTCACTGTCTGCTATACAGAGATCTCCACCACTTTATTGATGTTGTATTCCAGCAAAATTCATATTAAACTTCATATATAAGAAATAAATAGTGAGTACATTAATATTACACAATATTTTACACGCAAATAGATAGTACTGAAACATTTAGCAAACATAATGACAAAGACAGACGATATTAAATCGTTTATTTTTTGAAAGACACACAACAACTTAAACATTCAAGAAATCTTCATATAAATTAGATGGTTTCTCAGTGACTGTTGGATCGAGGTTATCCACAAAGTTTACTTCCTTTTCTTTATCTTTCAGCGAATCCTGATACATCTTAACAAGATGTTTAGATGTTCGGCAAGTATTAGCCCAGTGGCCCATTCTACCACATCTGTAGCAAGATTCTTCAGAATTTTTAGAAGAATTTTCTTCAACGTCTTGTTTAGTGGGCTTGTTTTGTGGTTGATATTTATATTTTCGTGGATTATTATTTCTTTGACCACCACGACCACATCCACGCCCATTACCATTACCATAAGGATGGTTTCTACCATAGTTATGGCTTTTGGCATGATGATGGTGATGGTTATTATAACCACGACCTTGCCCGCGTCCTTGTCTCTTTTTATAATTATTTGCAGTATTTGCTTCAGGGATTGCAAGTGTACCAGCAGGACGGGATTGCTGATTATTCATTAATAGCTCATCATTTTGCTCTGCAACTAAGAGATATGAATTAAGTTCAGGATATGTTTTGAACTTTAGCATTCTCAAATTTCTTTGCACTGTGATGTTTGCAGCATTCATTGTGGAGAAAGTTTTCTCCATCATGTCTGCATCACTTATTTCATGTCCACAGAATTTAAGTTGTGAACATGTATTATACAAAGCTGAGCTGTATTAATTTACTTTCTTAAAGTCTTGGAACCTTAATGTTCTCCATTGTTCCATAGCAGCTGGAAGTAAAATTTCTCTTTGATTATTGAATCTGCTTTTGAGACCTTTCCATAAAACATGGGGATCTTCTACGGTCACATAATTATTTTGTAAGCATTCGTCAATATGTTGATGAATAAAGCAACATGCCGTTGCTTGTTCTTTTTCAGAACAAGTGTCGTTTTCATTTATGGTTTCAAGAATGCCCATTGATTTAAGATGCATTTTTACTTTTATAAACCATGACATGTAGTTGTTTCCAATTGATTCTAAAGGAGTAAATTTAAGCTTTTTCAGATTCGACATTTTCTATTATCAAAAATTAAAACAAACAACATGATAAATTAGAGTCAATTTATATTCATAAGTATATAAACACTAAACATAAATTTAAGATAACATAATGATAAGTAGGCGACAATGTCGACCATGTGTAAGCAATCATAAATAAATGTTATATAACCGAAATATAAATATTAGTAAACATAAATGATAATTAGGCGACAGTGTCGACCATATAACTGTTAGATAATAAAAATATAAATGTTAGTAACATAAATGATAATTAGGCGACATTGTCGACGATATATTTTTCAAGTGGTATAACCGACCATATATCATTTAGGTGGCAGAGCCAACCATATTTATTATTAAGATTATCGTGCTGATAACGTGTTAAGATTTAGTAGTTTATAACTACCTTTAGTGGTTTGATTCTTGATTAAGAATACTAATAATGAAGTGTAAGAACAAAGATGATACTGAAGAGAAAGAAAGAAACACTTTATAAGTGTGAGAAATGGTGCAAGTTTAATACTTGCATTCATGGCTATTTATAGCAAAAATATCACAAGTTTAGGTAATACAATAATATTACTTTTGTGTATCAATAATTGACTATCCATTTATACATATATTCTATATTATAACATATTATTATTATTATTATTATTATTGTTATTATTATTATTATTATTATTATTATTATTATTATTATTATTATTTAATGTTTTAATTTTTTATATAATATCAGTTACGAGATATATTTTAAAAATATCCTTCTCCATTTCGTCCGTCAAAATGTTACAAAACCACAAAGTCCATCATGTATACACACCATGACTTGATGGTGAGCGAATATCACCCATCAGTTTCTTCGATGGCAGACAAATGGGGGCTCCCCACGACAAGTCGTTCTCCGATCTATCTATAGTAATATAGTCTATAAATCTATCTATAAAGAATATAAATATAGAAATATATTACTCTGTATTGAACACTAATAATTTGAAATAACACTTCAAGGGGTGGTCATGACCTAGCGATTTGGATGTTTGAAAATATCTAAACGAGAAGGGTTCAATTTCCACTTGCTACAATTTAATGTCTTGTTTCGAAAAAAATAATTTGAGATAACATCATAATAACTAAACAAGGGACTACATTGGATGGTGCCAATTACTATATTTTAGTTGGGCTAAGGAGTAAATATTTTTCCTATCAATTAAACTATTGAGGGTAACCAAACAGCCCCTAACCCATTCTCCCTCCGCCACCGATTCTCTTGTAGCCAATTTATATACGGAGTACTTGTTTCTCATAAAATAAAATTAACATTAAAAAGGTAACATCCAAGTCCATTTCTATTTCTTGGATGTGTGTTCAGTTTACAATAAATTTATTAGCTTAGTACTCCCTAAAGTCTTAATTTAGCTTAGACTATAAGAAATCCAGACCTGTTCTTCCATTTTTGTCTAAATCTGGTACTTGTAAACTGCGATTGCAATTTGCAAGCCACTAAATTTGGCATGTGAAATTGTTAATAGCTGTGTCATGATGTCATCGTGCATGCGACTCTTAATTAACATGAATTAATGACATATTTGAGTGATCTTTTCAAGACGTTACGTAGAACATGGAAACCCATGACCTTAAATCAATGCAAAACCTCCTTGAGATCTACATCTTTTTATACGGACTAAGAAAAAATTGTACCATTGGTCACTCATGTTTACTCCAAATTTCATGATAACCACTAATGTTTGTTTTGAACAAGGTTAGTCACCCAAGTATCAAAAAGTTCCATGATTGATCACCCAACTAAGTTCTGTCAAAAACATACCGTTAGTGTTTAATCACGTGTTTTACATGTGAGGGTATGTACGTCCACAAGTATGAAAAGTACCTATTTAAAGCCTATTTCTCATCTAAACCCGTCACTCTCTCCTTCCTTTATCATCCCCACGCAAGAACCCTAATTCAGCCCATAAAATACATCAAATTGATAATGATTAATTGTCGGTGTGGAGCACGGTCTCAACTCGTTACAGCTTGGACTGACAAAAATCCTGGTAGAAGATATTATTGGTGCCTCTCAACGGTAATTACCCTAACCCTAATTTTTTTTTTAATTCGTGCAATTGCAACAGGATTGAGGTCAATTGATTTATTTTTTTTTAATTTGTGCAATTGTGACAAAATGCTGACTGTAATTGATTTTTTTGCAGTTCTGCACTCATCACTTTATTGATTGGTTTGACCCGCCTATGGGTGATCGAGCAGTCATCATAATACCTGGTTTATTGAGGACAAAGAACAGATTGGAAAATGAAGTTAAGAAGCTGAAGATGATTATAATGGGGCTGATATTGATTTGTATCTTTTGTTTGTTCAAAGTGTATGGTTGAAGCACCTAGAATAAAATGTAGTGCATTGTTTTATTAATTTTTTTTTTTTTGAAAGGCAAGCTTGCATCAGTCCGGATCAAAGCCTAGTCATCATTTGCACACACACGCGCTTTCGGGCAGGAAACCCGAACCACACTCTGAGGATCCGACCCTTAAACCATCCCGAGGGGCAGGCGGGCCGGACCTTAGTCCCGGAGCGGGTCGGTAAAACCTTCCCTTTGGGCCACCTTCAAGGAATATATTTCAATTCCTAGAGCGGGTGACGAGGTTCGAACCCGAGACCTCTAGCCCTGCGAGTACACAAGTGTAACCGCCGTACCGCTGGACCGAAGTTAAGAACCATTTTGTTAAATGGTTGAACCATTTTGTATGTTTTAGTGAACTTGTATGAATTTGGTGATTGCAATAAAATGGTATGTTATTTGCACTCAGTTGGTAGCAACAGATGGTGATCAACATGTTCAATAATAGTAGATAGAATTACCATATATCATTACTTCTAGTGATTGTTGTATGCACAACACAATCACCAAAAAAATAAAATAAACTTTAGTTCACCTTCATTGCATACATACATAACACAAACACCCAAAAAAGGCTTAAACTAATTGTTGCATACATAACACAATCACCAAAAAAAAAATACTTAAACTAATTGTTGCATACATAACACAAGCACCCAGAAAAAGACTTATACTTAATAGTACTAGACTTCATATTAATCACTCCTTAGCTTTCTTCTTAGTACCACTTCCACTTGTTTTTGACTTCCTTTTAGAACCAACATCCTTACCCTCATTTGTACATCTTCTAGCATTATGCCCAAATTCTCTACATTTACCACATCTATTAATGCTTCCTTTCTTAGACAAACAGATGTATACACGCTTAAAAACTCTAGTTGGTAAGGCTGGATCACACTGTCCAGTTTCAACTCTGGTAGTTGTACCAGGATTTGACCTCTTCAATTCTTCCAAGTAATCCCTCAACTGCCCATATTGCTTGTGATAATCCCCTTGAATAGTCACAAGTGCCTTTTTTAATGCTCTATATGCTTTGCTCTTTGAGACATTCACTTCATTTTTTGCTTGAAGCTGATGTTGAACTGCTTTAGATGGAATTGTAGGATTGGATGGTAGTTGTTCAACAAGTTGTGAAGCTAGGTAGTCATAGGTACATTGTTTGATAAATCTAGATTCTCCACATTCATGTTTATCCTTTAAAGTTCTTACTTTCCATGTTTCTGAATTTGCTTCTTTTGAGATGTGTATAACCCATGGACATTTATCTTTACTGATAACATCACCTACCAAAGATTGTCCACTTGAATGTGCCTTAACTTTATCAGACCCCACATCACTAAGCACCAATTGTTTATTTGGCAATCCTAAACATTTACCCCTAAACTGTTTTTTGTCATTATGTGTTAAAACAAGTTGTCTCCTAGTCTCAACTGCATGAATCTTAAAGTACTCTGTAGCATCAGCTTTAGAACCAAATTCTTGACCAAGAAAAAAACAAGTATTGCTAACCTGCTGTTCTGACCCTATCTCGAAATCATCATTGTTTACCACTTCTAAATTCACAAATTGTTGGTCATTTTCTGTACTTACAATTTGTTTAGCAGTGCCCATGAACTCCACATCTGGATCAATGTTAAAATCAAAGTCTTGCATATCCACATCAACATCTTCTGTGTGGTTATCTTCATTAACAATGTAATCATTATCAAGGCAATCATTAGATTCGTCTACTAATTGAAGTCCAACTGCAAAAATTATAATTTTAGGTTAATGTTTTGAATTCATGTAATATAAATTTCTAATTTGGTAAAACCTGCTGTAGAAAAATTAGGGCTGAACAAAATTACAATTTTACCTTCTATTTGTGCTCCTTCAGACTCTCCGTAATCATCATCAACATCGTCTTCTCGATTCATCATCATCGTGAACATAATGATACAATATTAGGGTAAACTCTTGGCACGATTGATCTGGAGGGTTTTAATCAACTAAACGAGCGTACTAAAATTGGGCACTCATATCATAGGGTTTAACAAAATATGAATGTGTGTGGACGTATATACCCTCACATGTAAAACACGTGATTAAACACTAACGTTATGTTTTTGACAGAACTTAGTTGGGTGATCAACCATGGAACTTTTTGATACTTGGGTGACTAACCATGTTCAAAACAAACATTAGTGGTTATCATAAAATTTGGAGTAAACATGAGCGACCAATGGTGCAATTTTTTCTACAGACTAATAAAGTATTTATAAACTAATCAATTAAATACGTACTCGCTATTTCGTTTTTGTTGCATGTATCTGAGTGTATAATTACGAGATCTATATTTGTCTATATCATATATTACTTGATTAGTTGATTACTTGACATATGGACTACACTAGATCTCTAATTATCACTCTTTATTACTCTTAATTTTCTTTTTTTGAAAAGCAACATAATTATTATTACCAGTTTGAAAAATTACAAAGAGTACAATATTTATTTACTTCTTTGTAGCCTATATAACTATACATTAAGAACAACACGAACTATACACTGTAAACGAGTAATTACAACGCGAAGAGACATATTCTAGTTAGCCTCTAAATATATTTGGGAAAAGTATATGAAAATGCATTTAAATTTTACTAAATTTCTATTGTATGCATTCAATTTTCAGATCTCCTATTGTATGCATTCAACTTTCTAAATTGTCCTATTGTATGTATTTAACCTGCTATAATAGGTAACCTTTCAATTAGATATTTACATTATTAGTCTCTCATGTTTGTAAATCCTAATTTCATTGATCCCTCATCATGTTTGTTAAATCTAGAATGTTTCAGG
Organism: Rutidosis leptorrhynchoides; assembly: GCF_046630445.1. Classification (NCBI taxonomy): domain Eukaryota; kingdom Viridiplantae; phylum Streptophyta; class Magnoliopsida; order Asterales; family Asteraceae; genus Rutidosis; species Rutidosis leptorrhynchoides. The sequence continues at coordinate 61,891,969 of NC_092342.1, forward strand.
CTTTGATTTCCATATAAAAGTTTCTCTATATGCTTCCGCATACACTCGAAAGTCATCAATATAACCTGAAACAAATCAAAAATTCCGAATTTGATCAAAATCAAAAGAGTTGACTTTTTACTTTGAAGCTTTGACTTCGAAATCCAAGCTCGGATTCTTCGAGTCAGGACCTCAAATTTTGCAGATAGTTTCAAGAAGTGATTCTAAACAATTCTGAATTTTTTACTTTTCTCTAAATCTTCCTGGATCAATCCGATGATGAACTTGGATATGATGATGAACACAAACAGAAGCATACCTTTGTTTTTGGCTCTTTATAATCATCAATTACTTTTTCTGCCAACTCTAAGCTATCTACATATGTGTGTCTATTTACTTGTCACTTAAATAACATACTTTACGCCTTGTAGCACAGTTCATAAGAATATGAAAAAAAGACGGAATCATCCTTCAATTCATGTTTTATTCATTCAAAAGACTTATAAAACAGGCCAGATGTAGAAGTAATTAATTGTAAACCATGTTTAGTGCAAAGATGATTTTGTAAACCGTCACCTGATACATTTTTAGGTGACTTGCAAAGATGATTTTGGTTTTCTAACTGTTAATTTGATCAGCAAACATAGATTAGGTTATTATGTTAAATTGAATTTGGTTATCTAGAGCCTGATGGTGTATGCTCGATGGTGTATTGGTTGAATGAGAATGGATTTGTGGTGGTATGAAGTTTTGAAAGAAAATGTTATTTGATCAGCATATATGAGTTTCATATATTTTTATGTGGAAGCTAATACAGAATAATTGTTTGGGGTTTGATTTAGGGTTAGTGAATAATTGGGGATGGAGATGAAGGACAACGTTGAAGGAGATGGTAGGATGATGGATGATGATGAAGGGACCAATGAAATTAGAATTTACAAACATGAGGGACCAATAATGTAAATTTCCAAAAATGAAAATGAGGTGACCTGAAAGGTTACTTATTATAACAGGTTAAATACATACAATAGGACAATTTAGAAAGTTGAATGCATACAATAGGAGATCTGAAAGTTGGATGCATACAATAGGAATTTAGTGAAAGTTCAATGCATTTTCATATACTTTTTTCAATATATTTTTGGGTTCACGAGCTATTGGTTCCAATCCCATTTTCTTTTCTTTGAACGGTTTGAAATCCACTCGAAACTTTTAACTTGAATTTCGTGAAGTAACATTGACCCGCTCGCCCATTTTTTCATGAAGGTTTTCTTATTACGGTTTTTCCAAAGATAATAACCACAAATCCACTCGATTGCTTACCATAGTTTAGTGGCCCATTTTGACTTGATTTGCGGATGTCTTCAAAGGAATAGCTCATTCATACTAAGATTGTTTATCGATCCCAAACATCGAAAGCATGTTTGCATAATATGTGCGAATGATCAATGGTTTTGATCCCGTCGTCACACATGGGACAACGGGTCGAACCAAGGTCAATCCCACGTTTATCTAACTCGGTACTTTATTACTCTTATTACCGATTAACTTACAAAAAAAAATGACTTAACAGGTGTACCAATTAAACTTTTTCTTTTATTTAGGAAAAAACATAGAACTTACACTAAAATAAAGGATTTCAACATAAATTGAAACTCCTGTAAAACACACAACCATAAAGAATAAAGAACCGAGCATAAAATTATAACCTAATTAACTTAGCTCCCACCAAACGTAATCTAATTAAACTTTTAGTCTCATTTCTGGCCTATAACTTAAGCACACGTTACATTATTCTTTTAAAGGGTTTCTAAGACGAATTGCACTAGTAAACGTAACATGGAGGTTTAAGCTCTTATTCATGTGAACACATGTAAGTTCTAGGTCCTAGGTCTTATAGTTTACTTTTAAGAACGTGATTATATTATATTTATATTTATATAAAACAAACAAAAAAAAAACAAAAAACAAAAAAAAAAAAAAAAAAAAACTCAAGCAAAAATCTAAAGAAATTATTACAACGTATTTTCATTCAAGACAGTGACGGGGGATAATAAGGACAGGATAATAAGGGCGGGGGTGTCATAGTCCCCCCAAAAAACTTTGTCCTCACTAGCAATTTCTGCGATTTTAGAAACTGATTTTGTTAAGTTCAAATCTTGACCTCACCAAATTTAAGTTTGAACGTCTGACATACAGTTTATTGACTTTATTCATTGGATTAATTATTATTTTATCAATTCTTAAACTTTTATATTATTTGTATATAGTACTATATACAGTACATATATTTTGTTAAAAACAGTACTTGCATATTTCATTCAAAATTTAGCAGTTTGGGGATATTATAGTGACCTTGAATAATTAGCTAAGTAAATCGAATGAAACCCTTTATTCATATTGAAACTACTTGTTTTGAATGGATTTTTTGACTCCCTCATTGTTGGTGTTCAAGCTACGTCACTAATTAAGAGTTCCAATTTAATGAAATTATGTTCTCTGTGACTAACCAAGAAAAATAATTAATCACGACGATTTAATTCATGATGACATATTTTCTCTAGAGCTTCAGCTTGAAACAAACACTACTACGATGCGTCGAAGGTCATATAGCTCATGAGTCATGAGCATATATTATTATAGATAGATTTGAAATGAAACAAAGTAAAATTAAAGAAACATTTATACTTGATGAAACATGAAGTAACATTCACTGTTTTTGATAAGAATTGATTAAGATGGAAAACATGTTACATTGTTGTAAAAATAAAAGGGTAAAACAAATGAACGTGTAGAACATGCCAAGCATGTTCCTCAATAAAATCGTACGAATTTAGCACTCCCAGAAAACGTTCAATTTTGAATTTGAGCAGTTAGTCTTTTCTTTTCTTTTCTTTTATTTATACTAAAAACACGGATATTATTAAAATAGAAGGCAACTTTGTCACATACGAGTAATGAAAGATTCACAATCAAAAGATACAATGCGAAACACGCTATGCTCGAAGAGGGTAAAAATCACTAGAGTAACTTCTGACAAAACTAACTTAAATCAAGCTCAAAGTTTAACATTTTTGAATTAGCGAGGAAACCCCTTTATGAAGGAGCACATTGGCTCCCTCATAGAGGGTGAACCTCGGGTAATCAAGCCCTCCAAGCGTGAGATCGGGTACTGGATGAATTGTGCATTACGCGCACCTTTTGGTCATACTCCATTTCTGAACGATTTGGCATAGTCAGGAGTCGAACCCGTGTGGTGTGCTTCATTGAGCAACTCGGTGGTCACTCAAGCAAGCATGCGTGGTTTAATTAACCTACTTTGAACGCACACTTTCGATTCCGCTCATCCGAATGAGAGGTTATCCCGTCAACTTTATCAATGAAAGCCTTTTCCTTCCTGATGCATAAAGGAATATGTGAAAACGTTGGCCTTTTGAAGCATCATTTTTTTTAAAGGGAAGTAATTTTACAAATATATAAAAATACACGAAACAAACTAGCAAGAAACTAGACAAGACACGAGACCACACACAAACAAACAAAAACTCGAACACACTAGTACGAGAACACTAAAGGAAAATCGCACACCCATAGCCCAACTACAAAAGATCCACGCAAAATACCATACACGAAACCCATACACAAGAACCACAAACATAGTCGACCCCGAAATGAACACCACGACTAGTTATTGAATTTATGTTTCCGAGCCCGAGGATGCGCAGGAAGAGCAACATGAGCAACAATCAACTTCATCATCGTCCTCTTCCGAATCTTTCATCACATTATCGATAAAATATCTATCATACCATCGAAATTTATCCCGACGTTAGCTACGCTTCATATTTTTCCTTTCCCAAACATGTTTAATGAAATGACTTTTAATTAAAGGATGGACTTCTCTCTCTTTAAAACGAAAACGAGCTACTACGGTAGATGTTGAACTAGAGATCACATCTTGCAAATCAACGTTATCCCTTTTGTTAAAGCTAGGATCACCCACATCAGATTCATCTGAAACCAGGCCTAGACCATTTGAGGTGCAATTACTCATCTCAGAATCCGGCATGTAACTTGTCTCATACTCATCTCAGAATCCGGCCTGTAACTTGTCTCAAAATGCTCTCCACCAGATAAAATATCACTAGATTGGGCTGACCCAATAAATGTGCTTTGATTTATTGAGGAAGCCTGCTCAAGCCCAACCTGGTTTTGAATATTCATTGGAACTCTCAAAGGTACACAGTAATCATCACACGTGTAATCTTTTCCTTCGATACCTGCGCAGTCGACATTGGAGTTCGCATCAGAACCTATCGGCCTTTGAGCTTCTCCCGTCATCAGACCGTCGTCGGGATTGATTACCGGTGTGGAGACCGCTGTCGGAGAATCACCAGACGAAACCGAGGTCTCATTGCTTTCAGTCGGAATAATCTCACCATCTTCAACGTCATTTGCATCATCTGTTGGGATAAAATTTACCGATCCATCAAGAGCTTTTTCCTTGTTACCTTCATAACAGGTTCCATTATTCACACCCACACTTGATGATTCGTTATCCCCCGAGCTAGTGTCTTTGGCAGGTTTCGATTGGAACAATAAATTACTGGAGGTGCCATGAGTTTTTTCCAAGTTAACCACTCGTTCGGATGGATTAGGACGGGTCCTTTCAAAGTTAACCACTCGCTGTTAAAGCTAAACACGAGATTGTGATTGCTTACCGATTCAGGAAGATTAAATTCAAGACATTTACCTCCAACCTTTATCTCGATACGATTAGTCACCGGAATCTGGAACTCCTTGGATTCTTGATTAATACCTGCAAGTGAATCTGCATAACTGCTTCCTTCCCATTTTAATGGATTAGATGGACCACAGTTCCAAGGAGCATGTGGAAAATTATCATTTCCTTCAACATTCAGGTTGCTTTCACCATCCTTACTCAATGAACGATTAGCTACATTCCTCTCCAAAGCTTTTTAAACTCGAATCCACCTCCCATTTATCTGTATGGTGTTCAAGATTTTTTTGAAAGAATCAATATCAGTAATGCCATCAAATCGAACATATCGAAAACGTTGGCCGCTTGACAATCTCTTTCATGCTAAGTACACGTCTTTAAGAACACCGTAATTCTCGAAGACTCTCCGACAATCAACTCAAGACCATGTATCCGGGAAGTTGAAAATCATAAACGATGTTACTTGATTATCACATGACTTTGTAAACGAATAACCATTTGGCTTCAACATGAGTAAAAAAAAATTAATGTTCTTTGGAGACTTTTAACAAACAGGTGGTGTGCAATGAGAAAAATTTGAAGAGAGAATAGCTTCCATAAATTTTCCTGCTATGAATCTAACAAAATATTAAACAAAACAGAAAATAAAAGTTATGAAAGATGGATTAATGGCAATTTATGGCGACGACAAGGTGGTTTTGGTGGTGGAGTAGTGACATTAATATACGATATTATAGATTTAACTCTTTTATCAATGACATAAAATTTCTATATTGAATAAAGAATTGAACATATCTGAAGCATCATATCTACCATCTTTTACTGACTTCGTTAATTACTCCGTAATATGTAGTATTTACTTTCTCATTATAATCCTCCAAAAAACATTGACAAAATGTGATTAAATCTGTAATGCCAAAAAACATAAACCATGTTTAAAAAAAAAAAAAAAAAAAAAATTGCGCGGTGCACAGATCTTAGTGCGTGACGTGCACCCGCTTGTACGGAGCACACCTAGTTACGCGGAGTGCACATTGCTCAACAGAAAAATCCCAACACTGAGTGCGTGACCACCATGTGGTACGCAGAGCTCAGACCTGGTGCCAGCTTTTCTCTTTTGATCCAGATTGAAACATACATCAAAGAACAACTATTTTGATCCCCAAATCTACACTTCAACTTTACAAACAAATTTAAACGTATCAATCCCTTTAAAAACACACTTATAACTTTTATAATCTCTTTAAGAACGAATTCACACCTTTACTCTTTAAAACATATTGAACGACATTTTCAACTAACAAAATCGTTTTGACTCTTCAACGAAACTTACTACTATTTTGACGACCAACTTGCTTCGCTACATACATAATGACAAATCTCACACTTAACAACTCAAACAAAGATCAAGACCTTAAACACAACAAAAGGGAGTCAACCGAATCATTTAATCTCATACAACCAACTTGCACCCAATTCACACTAAACAATATTAAACATGATCCGAAATACATAATCGACTCAAAATAATTCATTTATAGTATTATGTAAGTTGCACAATAAATGCGAAAGAAATAATTGTAGTAAAATAATTCTCCTAACGTCTCTGTGGGTGGCATATGATCACGTCTGTGGTTAAGTCTCCTCAAGTGCTGTCTATATATTTGTTCGAAAAAAATAATAAATTAATAAAACATACATAAAAACGGGGTAAATGACATTTCTTAGTGAATACCATAATTCAACATACACATTCTACGATAAATATATAAATATAAATGTAAATAAAAATGTAAATATAAATACAAATACAATACAAATAAAGACTTATACTTAGACCATGAATAACCCTGTCTGTGACGTCACATGCAGATTGTTCACTTTTTGGCCAAAAAGTGCAATCTGCCTGTGACGTGGCAGTGTCACCCTTTGACACCAAAATAACCCTGACGCCCCTCCAGTGTCAAATAGGTCCCACCAGTTTTATTTTTTCTTTTTTTATTTTATTATGAATACAAATTATATTATATATAATTAAAAACATATAAAAATTAACCATTACATAAAATTTAACCATTACATAAAATTTAACCATTACATAAAATTTAACTATTACATAAATTTAACCATTCATGGTGCGGAATGCGGACATAAGGTTCCAAATATGCTCAACTAGATCATCGGTTAGTTGGTCGTGCACCGTCCTATCTCTTATTTCTCGGATGATAACGTCTTGATCCCGTCCTCTATTCGGTATCCGTTCTGGACGATTCTCCATATCTTTGGTAATGAACTCTTCCTCCCAATCACTTAACGCAAATCCTTGATCTTCCAAAATCATATTATGTAATATGATACAACAGTCCATAACTCTCCGCATCTTGTTTTCCGACATAGTGCGTGCTGCTAACCTTAAAATATGATATCGACCTTGAAGAACCCCAAATGCCCTCGCTACATCCTTTCGGGCACTAGCTTGAAACCTAGTAAACTTAATCCTTGGATCATCTGTCGGACACGCAAAACCTTTGACTAGAGTAGCCCAGTCAGGATATATACCGTCAGCTAGGTAATAGCCTTTTGTGTACTGATTACCGTTTACCTCAAATGGTGCTAGTGGAGATGTTCCTTTTTTAAGTTTATCAAAAACATAGGATTGATTCAAAACATTTATATCATTGTTGGAACCCGCCATTTCAAAAAATGCATGCCAAATCCACAAGTCATACGAAGCAACTGCTTGAAGCATAATGGTAGGTTTCTTGTGATCACCCCTAGTGTATTGTCCCTTCAAAGCAACAGGACAATTCTTCCACTCCCAATGCATACAATCAATACTCTCGAGCATACCCTTAAAATCATGTTTCTCCTCATGTTTACTATATAATCGTTGAACATCGTATGCATTGGGAGATCTCATGTAACGTTCTTTGTATAATGTAATAATACATTTACAAAAGTTATCTAAACAAAGTATTGAGGTTTGCTCACTCATTTTTAAATATTCATCAAACATATCGGCGGCAGTTTCATACGCCAATTGGCGTAGAGCCGAAGTCATTTTTTGCAATATTGTAAAAGTCGGCCGACCGATAGCATCAAAATGTTCCCTAAAAAATCTAAAATGCTCGGGAGTATCATGAGAATCGAAATTAGAAATACCTTGCGATATTCGGAGAAATAGTTCAATCCGCATACGAAAACGCCTTTTAAATTTATATGGCGGAAACACGGGTGTGTCACTAAAATAATCCTTCCATAAGTTTTCTCCGGCTTCTTCACGATTTCTTGGAATATAAATTCGTGATCTTGGAACACGCTCGGATTCGACTTCGTCATCCTCATCTTCTAAATGTTGAATTAGTGCAATAATACGTCCGTCTTCCGAATCGGAATCGTAACTAAGTAAATACGATGCCATGAAAGAAAAATAATTGATAGATAAGAAAGAAAATTGTATGAAATAATTGATAGAAATGAAAGAAAAATAAAGGGAAATGGTGTGTTAAAAGTATAGAATGTATGAGTTTATATAGATAAAAATATATAGAATTTTAAAAAAAAATTAAAAAACACAAAAATAGCCGTTTGCCAACGGTTTTATTTTTCAGCCAATCCACATCTGACACGTATCCCTGACGCTTCCTCTCTCTTCCGTGAAAAACTTGACTAAGCCCCGTCCGCGTCACCGGTAACGCCCCACTAGGGGCGTTAGAGGGGCGTCACCCAATGCCAACAGGTCTGACGGGACCCTCTGACGCCGCGTTAAAATTGTTTTTATAAATACTCCAATAATAAGTTTCCAATTTCCACCGAATCTTGTCTATTCGCATTTAATTTAAAATTAGTACACACCAACAATACTGTCATGCTCATGATAAAATCCCTTTCCGAAAATTGACCAAACCCTACTCAAAAAGATCAAGAAAACATTTGAATCCAGGAAAGTATCAAAACGACAATACCCATTTACACACAATATATTCATAGATACAGATATATATACCAATCAAAACAACCCATTTGTAAAAACCATTCCTTTAAAGATCTTATTGATTGATCCACAAAACGGAGCCTGTTCTTGCTGTTTGTGTGTTTAAACTAACTGGGTTTAGTTTAATTGTTTATCTTCATTGATTTCACCAAAACACAACTGATTTTGATAATTCTATTGAATTAAAAAAAAAAATGCAAAAAAAGAGATGGAAGAAATTAGGGTTCATGAGGAGAATGCTAACGTGCGCCATTGCTTTGATTTCATTGGTGGCTCTGTTTTCTGCTCATTTGCATCTTTTTTTCCCTCCTTCACAACTGTCTGTGCTTCCTGATCCTTACAAGCTACCAAAGGTGATTCCTTTTTTATTTAATTTTTATAATTAATTGATTATGATTATTATTTATTGATGGGTCCAACTAGGGTTTTAATTTTCTTGAATTTTTTTGCTTTGTTTGGCTGTTCAGTTAGTTTACTATTGCTGCTAAAAGTTTCTGTTTATTTTGGGCAATTAAGCTTTATGAGGACTATATATATGTTGTTCATTTGCAACAAATTCTGTTTATTGAAATGTTAAATCACTAAAAAAGGTTACTTATTTGGGAAAATCAGTGCTAACTACAGGCATATAGTAATGTAGTTTTAGATAAGGTGTTGTTGTAATTATTTATAATTAATTATGTGTAATATTTTGTATTTGTAAGATGCAAAACTCTAGTTTGTCCTGTTTCTTGAATTATTGTATACAAATGTCACAATATTGGTTCAATTTTTGGGTTTTGTCCTAATTTTGAACTGATATTGTCTGCTTTGGATTGTAAAAATTGGAAATTATTAGCATAACAAATGTTCTCATTGGTTTTTGTGTGGGCTCCACACACATTTAAACTTTGAATGAACACTGAATATCTTGGTTAATGCAATATGTAGCAACATGAAATGCAATACCAAAAGTTGAGCAAAGAGCAAAGCTTGATTAGTCCCCATTTGTCAAAACCTCTCAAGGTTAATTTTTTAACTCAACTTTTAACTTTTAATCTCCCATTGATCATTCTATTTCTAACTTGTAAATACAAGGAATCTTATCTAGCGTTTAACGTTTAGTATAAATATTTAGCTATAAATATTACTTACCTGAGAGATGCTGAGATGTTACGTAGGAGTAAATGACGTATTTAAACCAATATACTTACTTTTTATTTTTGCAATTTATAATTCTTTCAATTTTATCTGAAAAGTACCATTTTTTGCAACATACGATTTTGAGATGGCAACTTATAAACACTATACTTTTATATTTGTGGGATATTTTAACCGGAAAGCTGTAAATGCTGAAATAGTTCTATTGTTTAATAAATCATTATAATATATATATATATATATATATATATATATATATATATATATATATATATATATTTTACCTTTATAGCAGTTAAATATTGATGATTAAGTAATAATTTATAAATATAACTGAGAAGTAGTCATGAATGTTTCATGTTTTGAACTCCTTTAGACTTGACAGATGAACGGTGCTAACGGCTCGTTGGATTTCAACAAGTTGTGGAAGCGTCCACCTAATCGTGACTTCGTCCCTTGTGTCGAGCCAAGTTCGTCATATACCGGTTAGAATTATTGTGATCTTACTTCAAGTGAATGTTTACTAATGATTTAGTTATTCACGGTTCACATGGTTTATGATTTTAGTTCCACAAGAAACGCGAGGTTACTTGGTTGTTCATACGAATGGTGGCCTCAATCAAATGCGAGCCGGGGTACGTTTCTTCCCTTGATCCCCATATATCTTAATATGATTTATATTTATTATGCATTTATAATTTATATTTTTGGTTAGTACATTGTACTCCCGGGTCCTATTTCACACACAACCCTCTTTCGTTAAATTGTTTTGGAAGAAGTAAAATACGTAGTGGATAAGTTTGAAAAAAACCTTTCGTTAATGGGATTCATAAACATGGTTGACCGATATTGACTTTGATCAATTCTAATTTAAATTCATATTAAAATGTTTGACCAATATTGACTTCGACCGATCTTGACTGAATAGATCCGATTTTGACCCATTGACCGACGTTGAACTATTAATTACTTGGATTTTTGGAAAATCGGGTCGGCCAGTTTCTAAAAAGGAGTACTCAGCCTTAATCGGAGAGTTTTACAACACTATTCATTAATAACACAGATATCATTATAAATATTTTTCTTGTTATATTATAAAATAGTCATTTTAAGGTTAAAACCTGATTTTTTTAATATAATTTTTTTTTTTTGTTGTTGTTGTTGTTGTTGTTGTTGTTGCAGATTTGTGATATGGTAGCTGTGGCTCGCATTATAAATGCTACTCTTGTAGTACCGGAGCTCGATAAACGCTCGTTTTGGCAAGACACTAGGTACTACTTCTCACCTTATGTTATGATTTGATTTTGAGTGTTTGCAAACGAATATCTAAAATAAAAATCGGTTTGTAAATACAGTAATTTCTCTGATGTGTTTGACGAAGATTATTTCATTAGTTCGTTAGCTAACGATGTTAAGATAGTTAAAAAACTTCCAAAAGAATTAATGACTGCAACGAGAGCCGTTAAGCATTTTAGAAGCTGGTCAGGTGTTGATTATTATGAGCAAGAAATTGCCAGTTTATGGGATGATTATCAGGTACACTTGTTCATTTGTTGTACTTTATGTTATATTATTACAAACAATCAATAATTCATGCAAGAACGAGTGAAATCATTAAATTTTTATAATACATTAGATTACCATACTGGTTATAGTAGTGATATGAAGTTTTGTGATCAAAAGATAGACCACACGATAGATCAAATCTTAAATGTTTTAGCATGTATATATTATAGAAAATCTATTGTATGTATTCTACTTCAAATAACTCGTTCTTGGTATTAAATTTTAAGTCATTGCTGCTGTATACATCCGTTGACTTCTTAATTCGGTAACCAGTAAGGGGTTGTTTACTTTTTTTTTTTACTTTCCCTTTGTTTCCATTTGCCTCTGTTTGGCTATACCAATTTTCAGATTAGATGACAAAGAAACAACAATTATACTTACTGAATTAAGAACTGTACAGAAACAGATCATTAGGTGGAAAGTAGTAGTCATATAGTTTCTTATGTCATCAACACAGGTGCCACTTCGGCCGTTTACAAGTTATAAGAGTTTAATACATACAATAGAAAAATGAAAGTCTGATTAATACACCGAGTGCTAAAAAAGTAGAATACATACATACAATAGATTTTGAGCAAAGTTTGATGCGTTTGAAACACTTGACCTAAATCTAAATGTAAAGTGGAATGTGGTACTTGACAATTGTTGTCCAAATTGCTGTTTTTGCACATGTATTACTTTTTGTGCATTTTCGCGTCAATGGGCTGTTTGAAACGTAAAACCGAGATTATATAGACATATAGTTGCTATATAATCTTTCACGTTTTCTATTTTTCAGTTGACGTTGAATCTGTATTTTTAACTACACAATTAATGCAGAGTGTTTACATTTTCAAATCCGTTTTTGTTCCTTTATACTGTATAACAGTTACTCTGTTTTTTTTTTTTTTTTTTTTTTTTTTTTTTTTCTTCTCAATTTTCAACAAAGGTTGTAACTTATCAAATCGTAAGATGAAAATGCTTCTTCTGAGATATATGATTAAGGTGTGATAATCAAAAATTTAATCTTTAAATTCTTGTCTTTAGGTTATTCGGGCAGCTAAATCGGATTCAAGATTAGCTAATAATAACCTTCCTCCCGATATTCAAAAATTGCGTTGTCGTGCATGTTATGAAGCCCTCCGTTTCTCACCGCGTATAGAAGCAATGGGAAAAGTAAGTATGCGTAACGTATTTATCTGAAGGTGGCAAATTAATTAGGTAATTGGTCAAAACAGGCCATGTTCATGTACGGGTACAAACAAACCATTTTGGGTTGAGCCGAAGAAGTTTTAGTCCACTAATATTTTTTTATTGGTTAGTCAATTTAGTTATAAAAAAATGATATAGGAAGTTTTATGCATTTAAATTATTACACTATGGGGAGTGAAAGCTTGACCCGTTAGAGATAAAAGTACCCGAATCGATTTCCACCTATAATGTCATCTAATTTGCATTGTGGGTCCTCTAAAAATATTTTTAAGCGAATTTATTTATTTTATTGTATTTGTTTTGTAGTGGTTGGTGGATCGGATGAGGTCATACGGTCCTTACATTGCGTTGCATTTAAGATATGAAAAGGACATGCTTGCATTTAGCGGATGCACTCACGATTTATCAATCGAAGAAGCTAATGAACTTACATCTATTAGGTAAAATAAAATATATCATAATGAATACTTTGATGTTAAATATTGAGATTCTCTTCCATTATTTTTTTTTTATTTTACGTTTTTTTTGTAGAGAAAATACGTCGTATTGGAAAGTGAAAGACATCGATTCGATTGAACAAAGAGCAAAAGGGTATTGCCCGTTGACTCCAAAAGAAGTCGGAGTCTTTCTAAAAGCCCTTGGATTCCCTAAAACAACTCCGATATATATTGCTGCCGGAGAAATATACGGGGGTGATACCCGTATGTCCGATCTCGCTTCCCGCTTTCCTATGTTAATGAAAAAGGTGCGTAGTCCGTTGACTCATTGACTTTGACTCTTTTTTTCTCCTATTATTTCATAATATGTGATGATCTTGTCGAAAATTTGAATCTTGATGTGGCAAAAAGTGGTTGCAACGTTTTGTTAGACACATAGTATGATGCATATTGTTTCCAATGTTGACAAATTGAAACTTTTGGATTAGTGTAAATGTTAAGGTCTCACTCGTCTTTTGATTGCTGGAACTATTATAGTTTATACTATTTTATTTATTTATTTATTTTATTTTTTTGTTTTTGAAGGAAAACTTGGCGACAATTGAGCTTGATCCGTTCATCAACCATGCATCTCAAATGGCTGCTTTGGATTATATTGTGTCGGTGGAAAGTGACATTTTCATACCGTCGTATTCTGGGAATATGGCAAGGGCTGTTGAGGGTCATCGACGTTTTTTAGGACATAGAAAAACTATTTCTCCCGACAGGCAAGTTATTTTGTTTCTTGTTGCTCTCTTTTTATGCAAATTTTAAAATTTTATGGATATCTGATATTTCAAATAACATACGTGGCTTCTTGCTACAATCATAGTAAAAACACAATCTTTGCTAAATAAGAAACTCTGTTTTATAGGACCAAAATGCTAACTTAGACCTTTTCTTTATATATTAGTATATGACTCATGGCTAGTTATTTGCTTATTGAATGGTCTTTGATCTGATTCTTGATATATTGTTACCTTTTTGTTCATTAGGAAACTTCTTGTTCGTTTTTTTGACAAAATTGCTAATGGCACGATGAAAGAAGGCAAGAATCTTTCAAATCGGATTATTGAGATTCACAAAAGACGGTACGTTCCTTGTCTACTTCCATGTAGACCCTTCCATACCCATTAGTAGTATTTTTTATAATATGGGATTAGCCGTCTGAACTTGCTTTGTAGCTAACTAGCTATAGAATGCTCCAATTTGGAGCTGACAATTTCAACCCATTCACATAGAAACAGGTCAATGTGGCTTGTACTTGATTGATAACCTGCAAAATATAAAAACTCGGGATAAAATATTTAAATAGGTCAGATGGGATAAACAGGTCAATTTGGGTTGTATTAGTCTGTTTTGACACACCTGTATACCAATTGTTCAAATATCAAGGATATTTTTTAATGCTGTCATTCTGATTTCACATGGTGTGCTTATCGCAGGCAAGGTTCACCTCGAAAGAGAAAAGGTCCCATCACAGGGACAAAAGGAACGGATAGGTTTCGTTCAGAAGAAGCGTTTTATGTGAATCCTTTGCCTGATTGCTTATGCCAAAAGGAATTTGAAGAAAATAGCACCACTGTCTTCATTAAATAGACCACCTTGACGTGTCGTTTTGTATTTAGATGATTAAGCACCCAGTTGAAGTTGATGACGTGGCAACCGAATGATTTAGCAGCACCCTTGTCGAGTATTGCAGGCTATGTATATCTATGAGAAAACAGTAGATGCATTTTAGATGAAAACGGTGTTTAGGTGAGTGAGAAAAAGTGAGAAAAGATGAGGTATTTGAAATGGTTGCAAGTATTGGGTGGTAGGCTTTATAGAGTAAAATGTTCGTTCTTCATATAGAGTAGTAGTGTTTTTGTATTCAATTCAATACATTATAGTGGAACATGTTATTTAAATAAATAATATAAAGATAGAAAATTTTAACCTGATATTACATCTCTCTAGGAACCAAACCGATAATGACGATTTGAACTGATCCCAAATCGAGCTATTTCGGTCCGGTCCTTGGTCTATATTTTGCTAGATTTTTGGTGTTCGGTTTAGCCTGCGCCGCTCCCAGAAAACTAGTTCGGTTAGCTTTGGTATAAACACCTCTATTTGCTTCAGTCCTGTTATCAAAACCTATACATCCAAAATACATTTTTAAATGTTTTAACACAATAATTCAACGATTAAGGAGGTTATGATTCTGTAACGTGTGAAAAATTACTTGAATTTTTTTAACATTTACACACTCACAGCCAGCATTTATGTATTATTAATCAAATGTGATGTGATGCATATTACGTAGATCACCGACACCAAATACTAATACTACTAGTTCAAACAAAAAACTACTACAGTAGTAACTAGAAGCTTAATTCTCTAACAGATTTCATTACTACCAATAAGAAGATACAAAGAAACTAGAAGTTCAACTTTGTTAAAAAAATTCAATAACATAGATTGTAACTAAGAAGATGCATCAAGCCCTCTCGCCCCTAATACGCCTAGCGAGCTGAATGTCTTTAGGCATGATGGTGACACGCTTGGTGTGAATTGCACACAGGTTGGTGTCTTCAAACAGTCCCACAAGGTAAGCCTCTGCTGCCTCTTGAAGTGCCAACACTGCATGGCTCTGGAAACGCAGATCGGTCTACACAAGTGAAAAGTATAAGCCAAACATGAGAGTCGATCATCCAAACACATGACATATTAAAAGTGTCAAATAGGACTGGCAGATATATGACCAAAATGAGTTTAGCTCCAAACAAATCTATTCACTATATATTGCTATTGTTAGAGATCAAACATTAATTAAATAGATAGACCTAAATCTCTAATAAGCTCCGAAATCCAACAAGAAAAAAAAAAAAAAATTGATCTTTTCATTAACAAAACATGTAGTCTGTTCAATGTCCATCCTATAAAAACTGCAGTTTTTGACGTAACACATACTTCAACAAAGAACTGAAACTTTATATATACATCTACATTACTAGTTACTAGTCATGAAAGACAAATAATAATAAGGATCTTTTTCACCTTTGTTAATTCAAATGACTAGATGAACAAGTATAGAGTTTTTGACATAACAATGATAGTAATATAATAATCCATGGGACATTTAAGTCCACGTATAATTATACAAGTTTAAGATATATGTTATAAGACATAAAAAAGTGGCCGACAAATTTGTACATAAAGTCAAAAAGCAAATCCTATTTGATATCTCATGAATGAATTGTACAGTGGAATTTGAGTAGTATAAATAAGGATCGATGAATGTAAATCAAATGTACTAAAAAATTATAATATACTCTCTCCCTCTCTTTTATCTTCTAATAATCAATAGCCTACAGTCAAGAACCAGACCACTAAAGGTAGTTATACTGCTAAATTATAACACGTTATCAGCACGATTATCTCAACATTTATACTAAATATGGTTGGCCCTGCCACCTAACTAATATATGGTCGGTTATACCACCTAAATGATATATGGTCGACACTGTCGCATAATTTACATTTATGTTATCTAACATTTATTTATGTATACTAACATTTACATTTATGTTATTTAACATTTATTTATGTATACTAAACATTTACAGTTATGTTCACTAACATTTATATTTATGTTATATATGGTCGGTTATACCGCCTGAATTATATTTCTGTAATCTAACTCTTATTAACTTCACAAACATTTATATTTATGTTATCTAACATTTATGATTACTTATGCAATTAATCATTATTTATTTCATGCATACTAATGTTTATTTTTATTTGAGCCTTCGGGGTCACACACATATACACCGAGACGTCAAATAAAATATATATATGATGTATATATATTACTCAAGTAACAAAATAGTAAATCGAAATTAATTCATTTACTATTCATATGAATAGTAAATGAAACGAAATTAATTAATTTACTATTCACATGAAAGTGACATGATAGAAATTATTAATTATAAGTTACATAACATACCCCTAAAGTATTTGAAAAATACGACTTTTTAAATAATTTTCAAAATCAACAAGTTGATAAATTGATCTCATATATATACTCCGTATCTTTTTGAAAGATTTTGTCTTTTGTTTTTTTTTTTTTCTTTACGTATGATATAAAAAAAAATCTTGTCCTTTATATTACTCATACGCGTTTTGATATAGTGACTTTATTCGTTAACGTCAACTAACGACGTTACAACGGTCATATATACATAACGATTGTTAACGTCAACTGACGACGTTACAACAACTATATTTTTCAAATATAAATTAAACATCCCCGTTTTCATATTTTCACAAATCAATCTTCATTTTCTCAAATTACTACTCTCAATTTTTTTTTTTAAAAAGATGATTAACTCAAGGATGATTTTTCCTACTGTATTGGTCATAATAGCTATCATCCTTGTTGCTTGTACACCATTAGATGAACCTATATTTTATCCTTCCCTTATGATTTTATTATTTGTAATCATACCATTATTCCTTTGTTTGCTACTTATGAATCTAAACTAATTCTAATTTCATGTTGTTATTTGTCTATGAAAAAAATTGATTATGATTATGATTTATGTTGTTCATCTTTCTGAAAATAGAAAATGTCAAACTTATCAAAGCTTGAGTTTGATGCCTTAGACGTATCGGGAACAAACTACACATCATGGGTTATGGACGTAGAAATAAATCTTGGATCATTGGGTATTCTAGAAACTTTAAAAGAAAACAATACTTGTTCCGATCAAGATAAATTAAAATCAATTGCTTTTATTCGCAAACATATTGATACCACCTTAAAACATATGTTTCTCACTATCAAAGATCCACATGTTTTATGGGAAAGTATCAAGAGTAGATTCGATAATCAAAAGGAAATATTACTCCCAGCTGCGAGGGAAGAATGGAGAAATCTAAGGTTCCAAGATTTCAAAAGGGTAAGTGAATACAGCTCGGCCATGTTCAAGATCCGTTCAAAGCTTCAATTCTGTGGTCAAGAAATAAGTGATGCTGATATGATGGAGAAAACTTTCTCCACAATGCATTCTGCAAACATAACTGTGCAAGAAAATTTAAGATTGCAGAATTATAAAACTTTTTCCAAACTTCAAACTTATCTCTTAGTTGCAGAAGTTAATAAAGAATTACTGATGAAAAATCAAGAATCTCGTCCTACCGGTGCGCTAGCATTTCCTGAAGCTAATGTTATTAACAATAATAATAATAAAAGAAGAAATGCACATGGACGAGGGCGTGGACAAGGTCGTAGCCATATTGGCCAAAACCATCATCATGGAAATTACCATAACAATAATAAAAATCATAATTATGTTCGAAATTACCCTTATGGTAATGGTCGTGGTGGTGTTCATGGTCGTGGTCGTGGTGGTCGTGGTCGTGGACAAAGAAATAATAATCCACAAAATTATAAAATCCAAACACCATACAATCCCACAAATCACAATGTTGAAGAAGGCTCTTCAAAGAATGTTGAAGATTCTTGTTACCGATGTGGTAAAATTGGCCACTGGTCTAAAAACTGCCGAACAAATCAACATTCTGTTAATCGGTATCAAGAATCCCTAAAGGGAAAAGGAAAAGAAGCAAATCTTGTGGATGACCTTGATACAAAAATCACTGAACCAACTTGTGACTACTTTAATGAATAAATTTCTAATATCTATATATATAGATATCCTATTATATGTTCTCGTTAAATAAATGGTTGTAGATTTTCAATCTACACCATATCTAGTTTACTACATATTTTCTTATTATATGCTATCGTTTGTAACATGTTTTGAATGTAATATATTGATGAATTATGTACTCATTATTTGTTTCTCATATTTTTTTTTTTGAAGTTCACGATGTATACTGCCGGAGTAAGAAATCAGTCAAATGGTGGAGATATTTGTATTGCAGACAGTGGTGCTACTCACACCATACTCAAATCTAAAAAATATTTCACAGACTTGAAAGCAACGGAAGGAACTATACATACTATATCAGGTCCTGTGGACTTAATAAAAGGAATGGGAAAGGCAAAATTCATGTTACCAAATGGTACGAATTTTATGATAAATAATGCCTTATTTTCTCCCATGTCAAAGAGAAATTTGTTAAGTTTCTCTGACATATACCAAAATGGATATGATTATCAGTCAGTGACAACAGAAAATGAAAAATATTTAAGTATCACTGACAAGAATCGTGTAATTGAAAAACTACCAAGACTTCATTCTGGTTTACATTATACACATATAAATGTACCTGAAGTAAATGTGGTAGTTAAAGAAAAATCATGTGATCCTGTAATGATCAGTTTGTGGCATGAGAGATTAGGCTACCCAGGATCAACAATGATGAAACGAATAATACAAAATACACATGGACATCCATTGGCGGATCAAAGGATCCCTCATGATGCACTTATCCCATGTACATCATGCTCACTTGGAAAGTTGATAATAAGACCATCACCTCTTAAGGTTGAAAAAGAATCACCAATGTTTCTTGAAAGAATTCAAGGTGATATATGTGGACCAATTCATCCACCATGTGGACCATTTAGATATTTTATGGTTCTAATAGACGCATCTAGTAGATGGTCTCATGTTTGTCTATTATCAAGTCGAAATATGGCATTTGCAAAATTTCTTGCTCAAATTATTAAATTGAGAGCACATTTCCCTGATTATACTATTAAAAGGGTGAGACTAGATAATGCCGGTGAGTTTACGTCTCAAGCATTTAATAACTTTTGCATGTCTATTGGGATTATTGTTGAACATCCCGTTGCCCATGTGCATACACAAAATGGTTTAGCTGAATCATTAATTAAACGATTGCAGCTAATAGCTAGACCATTGATAATGCGAACAAAACTCCCAGTATATGTATGGGGCCATGCAATTTTGCATGCTGCATCATTGATTCGCATTAGACCAAGTGCAAGTCATACATATTCTCCCTTGCAACTTGCTTTTGGCCATCAGCCAAATATTTCCCACCTTAGAACATTTGGTTGTGCGGTTTATGTCCCTATCGCACCACCACAACGCACTAAAATGGGTCCTCAAAGAAGGATGGGAATATATGTTGGATATGAAACATCTTCAATAATAAGATATATTGAACCCATGACGGGTGATGTTTTTACAGCACGTTTTGCTGATTGTCACTTTAATGAAACATTATTCCCTAGATTAGGGGGAGAAATAAAAAAATAAAGAAAATGATGTTTCATGGTGTGAACCTCAATTAATGTATCTTGATCCTCGCACAAAAGAATGCGATACAGAAGTTCAAAAAATAATGCATATGCAAGAACTTGCGAATAAATTGCCGGATGCATTTACAGATACAAAAAGAGTGACTAAATCATATATACCAGCAGCAAATGCTCCAGCTCGAATTGAAATTCCAAAAACTGGCAATAATGTCATTCTTGAGTCTTTGTCACGCCAAAAATGTGGGAGACCAATTGGTTCCAAAGATAAAAATCCTCGAAAAAGAAAATCAGCTGATAATAAGGTAAAAGAAAGTGTTCAAGAAGAACTACAAATCAATACTCCTTCTGCAGAGGAGATTGATGATGTCAATACGGAATTTTCAATCAATTATGCACATTCAAAAATATTATGGAACCGAAATGAAATGAAAAATCTTGATGAGATATTTTCATATAATGTTGCATATGACATCATGAATGATGATGATGATCCAGAACCAAAATCTGTCATGGAATGTCAAAATAGACATGATTGGGATCATTGGAAAGGAGCAATACGAGCCGAATTTGAATCGCTCAATAAAAGAAAAGTTTTCGGATCTATCATTCTCACACCTAAAGATGTGAAACCCGTGGGATATAGATGTGTTTTTGTGCGAAAAAGAAATGAGAAAAATGAAGTTACAAGGTATAAAGCTAGACTTGTAGCTCAAGGTTTTTCTCAAAGACCAGGAATTGATTATGAGGAAACTTATTCTCCTGTTATGGATGCAATTACTTTTAGATACTTAATCAGCCTGGCAGTTTCTAAAAATTTAGAAATGCATCTTATGGATGTTGTGACTGCTTATCTTTATGAATCACTTGATAGTGATATATATATGAAGATACCTGAAGGATTTAAGGTATCAGAAGCAACCAATGCAAAACCCAAAGAAATGTACTCAATCAAGTTACAAAGGTCTTTATATGGGTTGAAACAATCGGGTCGCATGTGGTATAAACGATTAAGTGATTACTTGATAAGCAAAGGGTATACTAATAATCTTATTTGCCCATGTGTTTTCATTAAGAAAACAACATCCGGATATGTGATCATAGCTGTTTATGTTGATGATCTTAATATCATAGGTACAAATAAAGAGATCCATGAAGCTATTCAACTTCTAAAGAAAGAATTTGAAATGAAAGATCTCGGAAAAACCAAGTATTGCCTTGGTTTACAAATTGAACATATGCCTAATGGTTTACTTGTACATCAAACAACATATACTGAAAAGATTTTAAAACGTTTTAATATGGACAAGGCAAAACCATTAAGTACTCCTATGGTTGTTAGATCACTTAATGTTGACACTGATCCATTTCGTCCCTGTGAAGACCATGAAGATATCCTGGGACCAGAAGTACCATATCTTAGTGCAATTGGAGCTCTTATGTATCTTACAAATTGTACAAGACCTGATATTTCTTTTGCAGTTAATTTGTTGGCAAGGTTCAGCTCAGCTCCTACCAAAAGACACTGGAATGGGATCAAACACATATTTCGATACCTTCGAGGAACTACTGATTTAGGATTATTTTATTCTAACGAATCAAAACAAGATTTGGTTGGTTATGCAGATGCAGGTTATTTATCTGATCCACATAAAGCTAAATCTCAAAATGGATATGTATTCCTAAATGGAGGTACCGCAATATCATGGCGTTCTCAAAAACAAACACTTGTTGCAACATCATCAAATCATGCCGAAGTGATTGCATTACATGAAGCTACTCGGGAATGTTTTTGGTTGAGATCAATGACACAATTCATTACTGATTCTTGTGGACTGGAACGCGATAAAAGTCCAACAACTATCTATGAAGATAATGCAGCTTGCATAGCACAGATGAAAGAAGGGTATATCAAAAGTGACCGAACAAAACACATACCTCCTAGATTCTTCTCATACACTCAAAATCTCATTAAGGACAACCAGATTGAAATGAGATATGTGCAGTCCAGCAAAAACTCTGCTGATCTTTTCACGAAAGCACTTCCAACTGCTATTTTCAGAACACACGTTCATAACATTGGCATGAGACATGTTCAAAAGATGTAACAACTGAAGCAATGTCTACTTGAGGGGGAGTCAACTCCATGCTGCACTCTTTTTCCCTTAGCTAAAGTTTTTTCCCACTGGGTTTTCTTTAGCAAGGTTTTTAACGAGGCAGTAACTTATAGTTGATCTCCAACAAAATAAAATTGTCGTCCAAGGGGGAGTGTTATAAGACATAAAAAAGTGGCCGACAAATTTGTACATAAAGTCAAAAAGCAAATCCTATTTGATATCTCATGA
Source organism: Rutidosis leptorrhynchoides (assembly GCF_046630445.1). Taxonomy (NCBI): domain Eukaryota; kingdom Viridiplantae; phylum Streptophyta; class Magnoliopsida; order Asterales; family Asteraceae; genus Rutidosis; species Rutidosis leptorrhynchoides. The sequence goes on from NC_092342.1 coordinate 61,914,644, forward strand.
ATGAATTGTACAGTGGAATTTGAGTAGTATAAATAAGGATCGATGAATGTAAATCAAATGTACCAAAAAATTATAATATACTCTCTCCCTCTCTTTTATCTTCTAATAATCAATAGCCTACAGTCAAGAACCAGACCACTAAAGGTAGTTATACTGCTAAATTATAACAATATAGCATTTGAATTATATCTATTGTATAATATCTGATAACGAGTTTGATAACCATAAGATATGGAGTAAGTAGGAATATATAGTGTACTGTGAACCAACCTTGAAGTCTTGAGCAATTTCACGAACAAGCCTTTGAAAAGGTAGTTTCCGGATTAAAAGTCCAGTACTCTTCTGAAACTTACTTGCGGATTTCACTGCACGATAATATAACTTAACATCACAACCAATAGAAAAAAGTACAAACGTTAAAGTATAAGAATGAAGGCACTGGTGTGTGTGACAAACCGAAGGGCAACAGTTCCAGGTCTGTATCGGTGAGGCTTCTTCACACCTCCCGTCATTGGAGCAGACTTGCGAGCAGCCTAACATACCATTATATTCATTGTCACAACTTTGTTTCAAAACCAAAATAACTTAGGTTGCATTCTTGTTTCGAATCCAAAATTAAACCAAAATGCAAATTATAAAAGAATAGTTCTAAACTAAATTCGTAATATTTGGCAAAAACAATAAAAAAAAAAAAAAAAAAACGAGATATTGAACCACAAAACAATAATAAGTAGATCATAATCACAGTCCCTATTGCTTAAACCCTAAAACCATTACGGTATAATCATAGATCAAAACAGTACCGGCCGGTTATTATATTCAAATCATTCCACCTCAACACATTTCAAAAAGCTTGTAGAAACTTAATTTACAAATTAACATGAAAATTTTCAGTTTTACGTAACGAAACTTTTGATTTTTTTTATAAACTTTTGTATGTAAACGAGATACATGAACAGTATCACGTTATCGGACCGAAACAAACCCTAGAATTAACACGATCACGGAAATAAATTAGATATTAATCGATGTGAACGATAACATGAAATATAGGTGTATCACAAACCCTAATTTGATAACGCCAGCGGATCGAATTCGAAAATGAGAAAGAAAATGGAGAGAGGTGCTTGCCTTTGACCGGTTTTTATGTGTCAGAGAGTTTAAATTGTTGTCAATGAGAAATTGGCTTAAATAAATGTTTTCATTAAAAATGTATTTTTTGAAATTTTTTTTATTTTTACATCATTAGGTCGACCAACAATATGGTCGACTACCTTTTAACTTGATCGATCACCTCATTTTTCAAGGTGGTCGACCAAACTTCATTCAGAGCATGATCGACTACCATGTAAACATGGTCGACTACCACCTCAATTATACAAGGTCGACCACAAAGCAAAAAAACAACGCGGGCGACCAATGAGTTGGTCGACTTCTCTGGATTCAAGTTTCACGCATCCCGAAATCTGCAAAATCCGTGCAAGTCTATTAACAGTTGGTAGTGACACTTTTTTCAGCTTACATTATGGGATTCATATAGTCTGTGTGTAAAACATATATGAATTTCCACCTCTTAGAAAACAAGTTAGCCATTATTATAAAAACACTTTCTTTACAGGTGGGTGGTAGCCATGTTTTTAACACTCAAAAGTGGAGGTTGAATTGTTGGGTGGTGGTAAAATTGTAGAGGTGTGGTGACATTAAACAAACTGAAAAAAGTGTCACTAAAAACTGTTAATAGACTTGCACGGATTTTGCAGATTTCGGGATGCGTGAAACCTGAATCCAGGGAAGTCGACCAACTCATTGGTCGCCCGCGTTGTTTTTTTGCTTTGTGGTCGACCATGTGTAATTGAGGTGGTAGTCGACCATGTTTACATGGTGGTCGACCATGCTCTGAATGAAGTTTGGTCGACCACCTTGAAAAATGAGGTGATCGACCAAGTTAAAAGGGTAGTCGACCATATTGTTGGTCGACCGAATGGTGTGAAAAGATAATTTTTTTTTCAAAAAGTGTATTTTGAACGAATTTTTTTTAAAAGTGTATTTTGGCGAATTTTCGTGCGTCAATTAGCAACATGTTCATATTTATAGAGCTTTAACTGGGCCGTGTTGAACAAAATGGGCTGGATATTATATTTGGTAAATGTACGGGCCTTTATAATAAAATCTGCTTGGGATGTTTTATAGAATTATTTTACATTTTTATTTTTATTGTTTGCTTAAGATATAGAGCTGACTAGGGTGTTCCTCGATCCGATTTTTTTATTTTTTCGATTTGGTGTTATCGGTTTTTAATCACTAAAACTTAAAATCAAAAATTGAACATAAACCGAATTCAAATATTAAAACCGAAACCAAAATCCAAATTTAAATTCGGCTCGATTTCGGTTAAATCAAATTCGACTTCCAAATACTATCATACTTTGTAAAGTATGATATTATTATTAACTTTGTAAAATATTGTTAACTTTGTAAAATATCATACTAAACTAATACTCGTATATATAATCGAACATATATACAATTTTATAGAATATAATAAATTTATAGAATATCATAATACAATACATATTATATCAAGAAAATAAACAAAATCAATAACTAAATGAAAGACTAAAACTATCTATATCTTAGTATAATGTATACTTATTCAATAATAATGCGTAAATTTTATTGAACAAATAACACACACATATATATAGGGGCAAGATCAATGGGTAAGTAACCAATCGGGGAGAAGCAATTTTTTTTTTCCGTTTTTTTTGGATTTTTTTTCCCGGCATCAAGATCACACGAAAATATGAAGATTTAGAAAAAACACTTCGTGATGAATGTTATTATTTAGGCGGAAAAACGATCGGCAAAAATAACATTCAAGATAATATTGTTTCTGAAGAATGTGAACGTTTTTTTTTCTTCATGTTTTGTGAAGTAAAATTTAGCCCGATTAGAGTTTAGGGTTTAGGGTTTAGGGTTTGGTGTTTTGGGTTTATGAATAAACTCAAAACACTAAACCCTAAACCCTAAACTCTAAACCATTCGTGTTAAAAACTCAATCTAAATCCTAAATCTAAACCCTAAACCCTAAATTTCTAAACCCTAATATCTAAACCCTATAAACCCTAATATCTAAACCCTCAACATACGCTCGAAAAACACGATAATTGTTATATATTACTTCTTCAAGCGTTTTTTCGCTAAAATAAAAATATTTATCACAAAGTGTCTTTATTAAATGTTCATATTTTCATCCAATCTATAATATTCGTGAATAAAATTTTTTCAAAAAATGAATTTTTTTTTGCTTCCTCCCGCTTCTCCCCGATTGGTTACTTCCCCCTTGAAAAGCCAACAAATAACATATTGACTCAACAGGAAAGACAACTTGAATGGATACGATTTAAAAAATGAGAAGTGAAAGAAATTTAAAAAATATGTGAAATTAAAGATTCAAATAGGATTTCAAATTCAATTAAACATAATTTGACTTGAAAAGTTAAGATATTAATTCAAATCATATCTCATGAATGTATATAATAGTATAAATAACTTAATATATTTGTTTAATATTGTGTAAATTGTATTCGGTTTTTGGTTACTCAAATTCAAAATTGTGACGACCCGAAAATTTCCGACCAAATTTAAACTTTAATCTTTATATTATTCCGACACGATAAGCAAAGTTTGTTAAGTTAAATCTCAAGAATTTTAAACTGTGTTCATACATTCATTATAACCTCGACCAAATTCCGACGATTCACGAACCGTTATATATAAATAGATATGTATATGTATATATATATATATATTATAACTTGAGAATATTAATAAAGTATTAAACGTATAATACTTTACCCGAACGTATTTGTTTCAATATGATTTTTGACGAAATTAAAAAAAAATATATTAAATGATTGAATTATCAGAAACATTGAATTATGATTACAAGTCTCTATTGAGAGGTCCACTATGATTTGAGAAAATCTATTCCTCTTAACGATATTTAGAATAATTTGTAAAGCTATTTATAAATAAAAACATAAAGTGTCATTTACGAAAGTTAGACAAAAGTTAGTGGAGAATTGGTTTCCATAATATTCTATTAATCTATTTTCAAACGTACAAAGACGTTTTCAATTTAAAAAGAACTTTATTATTAAAACGTATATAACTTTTATAAATATCTAGAATTACTTTTGACAACTCATTACTTAACCAGTATGATAAAGATAACGATATTTATATTTTATTTTATTAAATATATATAACGATTTAAATTAATATTATATATATTTATACGCGTATTATACATACATAGTTTTTATACTTTTACTATACTTTAATTTTACCTTTACTTTACTTTTACTTTACTTTAACTTTAATAATTCATACTTTAATAATTCACTTTAATAATTCATACTTTAATAATCCACTTTAATAATTCATACTTTAATAATTCACTTTAATAATTCATTTTAATAATTTATACTTTAATAATTCACTTTAATAATTCATACTTTAATAATTCACTTTAATAATTCACTTTAATAAATCACTTTAATAATTCATACTTTAATAATTCACTTTAATAATTCATACTTTAATAATTCACTTTAATAGTTCAAAAATCTATTATAAATAGAATTCAATAGGTTTCATTTTTTCATAGAAACTTGAAAATATATTTCTCTAAAATCTCTCAATCGAATTACATATATATATTTTCTTTGTATTATTTCAAGATATTATTAGTATACATAAAATACAACGACAGAGTTATACTCAGACGATTTCAAAATAAGTTTTCAAACGGGATAGAGCTAAGGAAATTATGGGTTATAGCTATGGAGGTTATGGGTATTAATCGAGGGTATTTCTCGTGAGTTCAACCTAACGTTTATCATTTTCGTTGCGTCTACGTACTTTCCTGCAATATTGAATCACAATATTGATACGTTCGTGAATCCGAGACAAACCCTGCACTTGTTCAGTGCCGTCATATACATAATTGCTATGAAATACAGTATTGTGAGTTTCATTTGCTCCCTTTTTAATGCTTTTGCAATATATATTTTTGGGCTGAGAATACATGCGCTGTTTTATAAATGTTTTACGAAGTAGGCACAAGTACTAAAACTAATTCTATGTGGGTTTAAACCAGAAATATACCCTTAGCTTGGTAACATTAAACTACTTGTCTATGTACGGTAGGCGCGAATCCTAAAGATAGATCTATTGGGCCTGACAAACCCCATCCTGACTATGGGATGCTTTAGTACTTCGAGGTTATTTTAAACACACCTGATCTGGTGTACTTCAGAGGGTAAAACATGAACGTTAAGGCTTGTTACCTGGTGCCTACAACTTATAGAATACTTTTAAACACTTGCGAGTGTATGGATATTTATGGAAACTGAAATCTTGTGGTCTATTACTATTACGGAAATGATTGATTATGATAAACTAATGAACTCACCAACCTTTTGGTTGACACTTTAAAGCATGTTTATTCTCAGGTATTAAAGAAATCTTCCGCTGTGCATTAGCTCATTTTAAGGATATTACCTGGAGTCATTCATGACATACTTTGAAAGACGTTGCATTCGAGTCATTGAGTTCATCAAGATTAATATTAAGTCAATTATAGTTGGATGTAATATGAAATGGTATGCATGCCGTCAATTTTTGATGTAAAGAAAGTTTGTCTTTTGAAAACGAATGCAATGTTTGTAAAACGTATCATATAGAGGTCAAATACCTCGCGATGTAATCAACTATTGTGAATCGTTTATAATGTATGTGAACGGGTCATTTCAGTTGGTATCAGAGCTGGTTTAATGCCGTTTATTAGCGGGTTAATCGTAGAGGGGGTTCTCACAGTGTTACCTGTGACGAAGCATTGGCTCTTACTCCTCGCGGTCCCTATTAGGGTTGGCTGTACTGCCGAGAGGCGGGCCGTAAAATCAGTGTCTGAGGTACGCTCAGTGGTCACAGGCGGTTAGCTGAGAAGGCACTGAGTGGGATGCGTCCCCAACTTTCAGTTGGTATCAGAGCGGTGGTCTTAGCGAACCAGGTCTTGCATTAGTGTGTCTAACTGATAGTTTATAAGATACATTAGTGAGTCTGGACTTCGACCGTGTCTGCATGTCAAAAGTTTTGTTTATCATTTTTAGTCGGAAATCATCTACTTACCATCCTTAGAAAATTACCTGCTTATCATTCTTAGTCTAGACACGTCTTGCTGCATTGATTGCATGAATAGTGTATAGACAAAATTCATATCTTAGCGTATCTGCTAAATCATATCTTATCGTATCTATTACCGTAAACTTTGCCTGACATATTCCGTAAATTCCTCCGTAATCTACGAAACCTTTTGCTCTATATAATTAGAATACCACCCGATAGCCGGAAAATCATTTCATATCGAAAAATCCTTTATCAAATCGTACGAAATGGAATTCGTCATCAGTTCAAGTTCCTCGGATTTCAAAATGGAATCCCACTCAAGTTCCAAAAGCAGTGTGACCGGAATGGATCAACCAATTAGTCATCATCTATTCTGGATGAATTGAGGATGGGTTCGTAGCCTCCTTAATCATTGGAGACAAGAAGAAGGTGATCCTTTCCATCCACCACATTGCCCTCTTGGCGAAGAACCTGAAGCACTTACCGGCGAACCTGTTCGAAACACCATTTTCTCTCTCATTTCCAGAGTATCTCGTCATGATTATATACTACACCAAATTCTAGATCTTATTTATCCGCTCGTCCGAACCGACAATCACCCCGGTGTAATAGAAGAAGTCAACGAGCTTCGCGCTCGGGTAGTGGCTTTGGAGAATATGGTGCAAAGGTTACAAACACCAGCAGCAGCACCAGCAACATAACCAGTACCACCATCAACAACATCAACAGTACCATTACCACCACCAACAACAACCGCATCGCAAACCTCAACTTCACAATCTGTCCCATGAGCATCGACGTCATACGCCCTGTAGATACTAAGGAATACCACAACGATGAAGTATTGATTCATAACTTCATTGGGAAAACATTCTACGACGATTATGTAATTTCTAAAGTTTAGAAATTATCTATCCTAGCCTTAACCATAAATCAAGTGAGTTTAATTTAATATTAACTCATTAAATCTATATTACATCTGAAGAAATATACACATATATTTCCATAAAGACTGTAATAAAATTCTTTTGTACAAAATATTAATTGTGATATTTTTTTAACGGGTAGGTAATACCCGAGAGATATATAAATTCACAATTAATACATTACATTCTTCGAATCTGATTCAGCAAATCATCAACTATACTCCCTACTTTCACAACAATATCCATTCTTTCATATAAATCAAAACAATCATACCCATTCAAATTCAATTACATATTCTGATTTTGAAATCGCCGAATTCAATTCAAGTTATAACTGGTATCATCACTCTTAGATTCCTATATCTTTCAAAGCTATACTTTGACTTCAAAACTGTGTTAGAACATCATATGTATTAACGATTACAATATGTGCTCAAACCCTTCGAAATACCTGAAGACACTTCAAATAATGAACAATCGAGATGATGATCCAACCACATGTTATCCATAGTTACGTACCTAAAAAACTCTTGAAACCAAAGTCATAATTTAACATGTATCCATGTCAGACCTTTTGGCATTTACTAGCTAAAATAACTTTTCAATCCCTTCTAAAAATAAACAGTTTTGTCACAGCTCCAGCAAACCAACTTCAATTGTTCATTCGAATAAGCCTTATTATAATGATTACCCCTTCATCATTATTACCGGGGAACCTTTCATATCTCGCCACATTAGCAGTAAACTTATTAACAACTTCATTGATCTTTGAATTTCCGAAAAATCTTTATATTTATCAAAACCCCATCATTTACTCATCTGCATCTTGTAACGAGAATTGCCATACGAATCATCAGAAATTAGCAATCAGTATTTTGAAGTCTCGCAGCATGTCTACGCCAATAATTATATGTGTCTATCTTCTGGACTTATATACTTTGAATGTGAAGTTTCTGAAAAACACCCTAAACTGCGAACCAGTTCTCGAAATTTTGAAAAATGCCGATGAAGCAGCAAAAACTGTAAATGACCTTAACAGTAAAAAGTTGGATGATAAAGGATAGTATATTGGCAAAGCTCAGAAAAAGAGAAGCTTTGGAACTGGAAAACGGATTGAGCAAAGTATGAAGGAGGCTGTGGACAAATCACAAAGGCTGAACCTGCCTTCAAAGAATCTAAATGATTCAGTACTTGCTGAAGTCATTAACGAATACCTTGCTCCTGACTCTAAACCCCTGCGGACAATATCCTTCATCATCCTCTGATATTAGACATTCTAAGATATCATCGTATCTTTCATTATAAATATCCTCCATATTTCTGAAGATATTTCCATAATTATTCTTATCTGAAATCATTTACCTCTTCGTGCTGTCTGTATTATATCATAAAAGAAACTATTTTAGTTTCTATATTCTGAAACTTTCGAATTTAAAAAAGGAATATTTTTGAAGTAGTGTTGGGAACTGAAGCATGAACTAGTATAATATAATGACACTTGATCAACGTGATTATATTACAGTAATTCATGCTGAGTTTCTAAATGGAACATGATGATTCACAGATCATAACGTCATCATGTGCTATGTTACACGACTCTTGTATTCTCTTTGATCTCCAAATATCAAGAAAATATTTCTTGATGATTCGGCCTTTTTCGAGGTATTCTGGTAATTTGACAAGTCAAGATCGTGCCATTACAATTTCCTTCCTAGAACATTAACAATGTTCATTCCGAAATTTATATTTGCGAATTCTGGATCATTACAAGCGGTGCTTAATCGCAAGAAGAAGAAACGAAAGGACAAAGCTCCGAACTAGAAATGGGAGTATAAATCATAGCAAACAGAAGAGAGCATTAACTGTGGATGACAATGATTATAGAAGAAGCAAGGACTTTGAAATATAAGGGAAGATATAAAACCCAACAACAACCCAGAAATCACAAACCGTATATATCAATGCATATAGCAGTATAAAGACACGGGAGAACTAAAAATACTATAAAACCAAGAGTATAGTAGAAGTAAATAGATTCTTCCAGAGGCAGATGAAAAAGAAGAGCGACAGATATGAAAGTGAGGAGTATATCAAGAATCAGCACTGGATGAAGCGTATTGACAAATAATTTTAAAGTAAGAATTGAGGGAGAAAGAATAGAAGGTGTGAATTAAAAGGAAATGAAGGAGATGGATTTATAGTGAAATATCCGACAGAAAAATCGAGATGAATCATCGCATTAAATCGAAGAGGATCATAATTTCCTTAATCACCGAAGAATCAAATCCTATATAGATTACAAAGATTTTCTTTAATCCGGAGATCAACCGTGATGATGTCAAAAGATAAGACGAATCCCTATTTTCTCATTTCACTCTTTTACGATAGCTTCACTCATACGTTTCGAGTAATCGAATTATTTTATCCATATTTCTCAATCATGATAAAACCCTATGAATCAACTTATATTCATCATAATAACATTCTTATTGTTAGCCATGACGACCTCGATCAAATTTCGGGACGAAATTTCTTTAACGGGCAGGTTCTGTGACGACCCGAAAATTTCCGACCAAATTTAAACTTTAATCTTTATATTATTCCGACACGATAAGCAAAGTTTGTTAAGTTAAATCTCAAGAATTTTAAACTGTGTTCATACATTCATTATAACCTCGACCAAATTCCGACGATTCACGAACCGTTATATATAAATAGATATGTATATGTATATATATATTATAACTTGAGAATATTAATAAAGTATTAAACGTATAATACTTTACCCGAACGTATTTGTTTCAATATGATTTTTGACGAAATTAAAAAAAATATATTAAATGATTGAATTATCAGAAACATTGAATTATGATTACAAGTCTCTATTGAGAGGTCCATTATGATTTGAGAAAATCTATTCCTCTTAACGATATTCAGAATAATTTGTAAAGCTATTTATAAATAAAAACATAAAGTGTCATTTACGAAAGTTAGACAAAAGTTAGTGGAGAATTGGTTTCCATAATATTCTATTAATCTATTTTCAAACGTACAAAGACGTTTTCAATTTAAAAAGAACTTTATTATTAAAACGTATATAACTTTTATAAATATCTAAAATTACTTTTGACAACTCATTACTTAACCAGTATGATAAAGATAACGATATTTATATTTTATTTTATTAAATATATATAACGATTTAAATTAGTATTATATATATTTATACGCGTATTATACATACATAGTTTTTATACTTTTACTATACTTTAACTTTACCTTTACTTTACTTTTACTTTACTTTAACTTTAATAATTCATACTTTAATAATCCACTTTAATAATTCATACTTTAATAATTCACTTTAATAATTTATACTTTAATAATTCACTTTAATAATTCATACTTTAATAATTCACTTTAATAATTCACTTTAATAAATCACTTTAATAATTCATACTTTAATAATTCACTTTAATAATTCATACTTTAATAATTCACTTTAATAGTTCAAAAATCTATTATAAATAGAATTCAATAGGTTTCATTTTTTCATAGAAACTTGAAAATATATTTCTCTAAACTCTCTCAATCGAATTACATATATATATTTTCTTTGTATTATTTCAAGATATTATTAGTATACATAAAATACAACGACAGAGTTATACTCAGACGATTTCAAAATAAGTTTTCAAACGGGATAGAGCTAAGGAAATTATGGGTTATAGCTATGGAGGTTATGGGTATTAATCGAGGGTATTTCTCGTGAGTTCAACCTAACGTTTATCATTTTCGTTGCGTCTACGTACTTTCCTGCAATATTGAATCACAATATTGATACGTTCGTGAATCCGAGACAAACCCTGCACTTGTTCAGTGCCGTCATATACATAATTGCTACGAAATACAGTATTGTGAGTTTTATTTGCTCCCTTTTTAATGCTTTTGCAATATATATTTTTGGGCTGAGAATACATGTGCTGTTTTATAAATGTTTTACGAAGTAGGCACAAGTACTAAAACTAATTCTATGTGGGTTTAAACCAGAAATATACCCTTAGCTTGGTAACATTAAACTACTTGTCTATGTACGGTAGGCGCGAATCCTAAAGATAGATCTATTGGGCCTGACAAACCCCATCCTGACTATGGGATGCTTTAGTACTTCGAGGTTATTTTAAACACACCTGATCTGGTGTATTTCAGAGGGTAAAACATGAACGTTAAGGCTTGTTACCTGGTGCCTACAACTTATAGAATACTTTTAAACACTTGCGAGTGTATGGATATTTATGGAAACTGAAATCTTGTGGTCTATTACTATTACGGAAATGATTGATTATGATAAACTAATGAACTCACCAACCTTTTGGTTGACACTTTAAAGCATGTTTATTCTCAGGTATTAAAGAAATCTTCCGCTGTGCATTAGCTCATTTTAAGGATATTACCTGGAGTCATTCATGACATACTTTGAAAGACGTTGCATTCGAGTCATTGAGTTCATCAAGATTAATATTAAGTCAATTATAGTTGGATGTAATATGAAATGGTATGCATGCCGTCAATTTTTGATGTAAAGAAAGTTTGTCTTTTGAAAACGAATGCAATGTTTGTAAAACGTATCATATAGAGGTCAAATACCTCGCGATGTAATCAACTATTGTGAATCGTTTATAATGTATGTGAACGGGTCATTTCAAAAATTTTGAAAACAAAACATTGAATTGAAAACCAAATTCAAATTCAGTTTCGATTTTGCTCAATCCGAAAATCAATTTTCAAATCTGGTTTGATTTTTTTTTATTTCGTTTAGATTCGATATTCGGTTTAAATGGTTTTAAATCAAATATTGAACACCTCTAATGTTGACGTATGTATATGTTTAAGAATATGATTGGTAGAAAAAAAAAATAACTAGAAAATGTAATAATAGATGATTAGGGGTATATTAAGAGAATAATGGATATAAATCGACTTTGTGTTAACACTTTTTTTGGGTAAGCGAGGAAACACCCTATAAACGAGTACAATGGTCCTCATAAAAGGTAAAACTTCGGGTAATTAATCCCCCGAGCGCGAGACTTGGTACGGGTGAATTGTGCATTATGCGCACCCTCTAGTCACACTTCCTTTTTGAACAATTTGGCATAGTCAAAAATTGAACTCGGGTGGTGTACTTCATTGGACAACTCGGTGACCACTCAGATAAGTTTGCGTGGTTACTTTCTATTAACACTTGCATAACATAGAATTGTTCTACATGATGAAAATGTTAAATTAAAATTAAAATATTAATGATGATGTATCAGAAATTTAGCGAACTTTTCTCCATACCTGTTTTACTTGTGTGTTTAGATGAGGTTGGAAAAAACAAATGATCATATAGATATTCACTTGACGATGTTTTGGTGAAAATACCTTGGAGAGTTTGGAGTTGAAGTTGAAGTTGAAATTATCATATTAACTATTAGACAAAAATGATAAATAGTATCAGGGGCAGTTTCATCTTTTTACCTACTTTACTGTAGCACCAGAAACACTGTATATTAACTATTAGACAAAAATGATAAATAGTACCAGAGGCATTTTCGTCTTTTTACCTACTTTACTGTAGCACCGGAAACACTATAGCCCGTTAGTACTGTAGCAACGGAATCACTCTAGCAGTGGTACTGTAGCATTTTTTTTCCTTTATATTTTTCTCTACCCGTTATAACAATTATTTTTAATTTTTCCTTTTTTGGTTTCCTTTATATTTTTCTCCACAAAATAACGACTTAATTGCGTTAAATTTTTAAAAGTCAACAATTTCATAGCGAAACGCGGAGATGCACGTATATTGTTAATTTAAAATAACATTTAAATCTTTGATGAGTTATACCTTTTAGTTCGACTCGAGTTGCGCTTCAACGACATCATCGTCAGCCACGAAATAATTTTACAAACTAAACGCAATAAAATACATTCAAAATCGAACCCCCGGCGCGAAGCGAGGGTTCGACAACCAGTTAGAGCTTATATAATAAATTAGGTGAAGTTGAAACTTAAGCGTGTGACTTAACATTCAATGACAAAATTCATATTTATATACTCCGTAAATATTATTATTAAAGTATTTTTTTTTTTCAGTTCATAAGTTCTTATGTTTTATTTTTAGATGTTAGGTCAACCAATCTTTTAGTGCTTAGATTTTCTATTTTTGGTTTAAACTTCTATATAAGCTTCTAGCGATGCTGCAATAGAACGACGTCATTCCAAACACACCCAATTTGATGGCATTTACATGACGTGAAAAAAACATTAGTTTCATCTAAAAAATTGAACCGTTTATATCTGACTTTAACCATGTTTATGGTGCTATCTTGACATCATTGTATATAAAATAGAATTGTGTAGTAGTATGTAACTATGTAATGTGCGGCTTGTTGTCTGTTAACAAAATTCAGACACAAGGTTGTGTTTCATTGGTTTCTACTAAAATTGGTAGGAACGTTGGATGTATTGTGAGTTTTAAGTTTTAATAAATTCTGCATTTCAAAAAAAAAATAAATATATTGTCTACTATATTACTTAAAAAAACATAAAACAATTTAAGGAACATGCTAGTATTACATAAATAAACAATTAAACAATATAGATTTGGGTGGGGTCCCACTTTGATCACATAGATAGATAGATAGGGATCCCAAACAAAACACTGGATAGGATACAGTCATAAATCCCACACACAATATATCCCACCCATATGACATGGATTTCTTTTATTTTATAATAACCAAAAATCTAAAATCAAAATTTAAACACAAAATAATCAACTAACAACAAGAAGAAAATAATCAACCAGCAGCTGCAACAACAATGGGGTTAGTTTCATTCCTCTCAACAGTCCCAACTTTGCTTCCAGTTTCTCCATTGCCTAATTTATCAAAATGCCCACTTCATTCTGTATGTTTTTTCTTTTAATTTTTCATATTATATTATATATTAATTAATATTATATTATGTTTTCACCAGTTAATGTTTTTTTTAGTCATTAATTACTTTTTTAATGTTATGAACAGAGTACAATTAGTTGTAAATTAGTGGATGATAGTAACCATGAAACTAATGCTATAAGAAGAAGGGACATTCTTAATTGCTTTGGTGCTGCCATTAGTATGGTAATTGTGCATTTTCATTTTTGCTGATTTATATATTTACTTTTTTTTTTTTTAAAGTTGTAGTCAAGATGTTGATGTACTAATGAAGAGTGTGATACTACTTATATTAATATAAATTACAAAACTTGCAACTGTAACACTCTTGTTGAAAATGTGGGAATTGTGATTAAAATTAAGAAACTAAATGACTTAAAAGTGATGTGATTATGGGTTGTGCTAATTGTTCTTCTCTTTATAGGAATTGGTGGCGAGTTCTAGCCCAATCCCCGGCCCGTTTGTTGACGTGGCAAATGCTGCTGACTTGATACAGCGTAGACAACGTTCCGACTTTCAGTGTAAGCTTTTTAATTGATGTAAATTCACGAATTATGGACATTTTCGACTCATTTAATTATAGATGAGTCATTAGGATCATTATATCTTCAATGGGTCACATCTAAAGTTTTACTAAGGAGGGAACAGGTCAAATGGGTCATAATTTCACAACATGTAGTTAATAACAGTGCACTCATAGTTGACTATGTGATCAGTTCGTATGAATTGCCACTTCAAAGGAGTCATTTTTGAACCCCGTTGTGTCTGCAGGAACATGATATACAAATACACAGACTATTTATAACAAATATTTGAACTTGATCTTTTTCTCTTTTTTTACTTATTATGCAGCAAGTATAAAAACAACGCTCTATACAGCGATCAAGGTAAATAATAACGGCGCACCATATTTGATTACATTATTTTAGACTTATAATAAATAGATATTGTTACTTTTTCAGGCAAATCAGGAGCTCATTTCGCCCCTATTAACTTTAGCACTTAATGATGCTATGACATATGATAAGGTCGGATTTAGAACTTATTATTCTATTGTTTCGTTAGAACTGTTTGATTAGTGAAATAAACATATGTTTAATTAAGCTTGTAGGCTACAAAAACTGGAGGCCCAAATGGATCCATACGCTTTAGGTACGTTTGAATCATACTGTCCCGATTAATGTCACATTTTCTTTGAAAAGATTCTTTTTTAAATTAGAAGAATTCAGATATTACTTTACAAGTTGATGTTTATTTGAATTATGAAAGGGCATGTAAGTTTTTGTTCATAGTTTGTGTTAGTTCTCAACTGTTAGCATACTCAATTTACAGGTTTTAGCTTAGATGTTCGGATTTTTAGTCATGTTTATTTTTATTCATTTTTCTGCTTGAAGCTCGGAAATCGAAAGACCAGAAAATAAAGGACTTTCAGCTGCTTTATCTTTGGTTGAAGATGCAAAAAAAGAGATTGATGGTTACTCGAAAGGTGGACCGATCTCATATTCTGATCTCATCCAATTAGCAGGTTTGACTTTAGTCAGTTGTTTCAATAAAATTCAAAATATTACTCATACTTCAAAGTTTTAGATCTCCAACATGTTTCCATTTGGATGATCTCAATTTATATGTAACCATCATTTTATATTGAATATAACTTAGTAACTTCAATCGATTCTCACAAGTCAAATGTTGAGTTTTTTACACCTTCTTGATGTAGCTCAAAGTGCGGTTAAGGCTACATTTTTGGCTTCGGCTATTCGGAAATGTGGTGGTAATGAAGATAAAGGGAATTTGCTATACTCCGCTTATGGTTCAAGTGGGCAGGTATGTTACCTTTGTTGGGATTTAACAAGTTCATAATATACTTAAACCATTTTAAGAATTAAGAAAGCGGAAGCATGTTAATTATCAATTTTAGACTTGTTAAACTTTAACCAATTAAAGTTAAATCCCAATTAGGATCAAGTTGTGATATATACTTACAAACTACAAGCAAGTAAAGAGATTATACCTACTCCAAGCTTGCTAGTAAATGATGAAGATGATGATGATGAATGGAGCTCTAAAAGTGTGAAACCTCAAGTTGTTATACCCCAAACTTGTGCACCAACACCCTAGCTTTGGTTAGGATTTATTGACACTTGAATTTAGCTTCCAAAAACCAAATTAAGAACCCTTTGAATCCCCTTAAACCCCACGGTTTTGGCAGCAGAAATGGGAGGAGAAAATGCAGTTTTTTTGATTACTTTTGATGTGTAAATGCATGTGTGTTTTGGTCTCCAAGAGAGCCTTGGTTAATATGCATTTAGAATGGAAGTAACATGGTAAAAGACAAGTCAAAAGAGCATGCTTACTCCATACTCCCATGCCACTTCCAATTCTTTTAAATAAAATGGTTTGTTTTATAAAATTAGATTTTATAAAACACATTTTATAAAACTTCCATTTATTATATACATTTTATTATATAAAATCAATTTATATATAAAAATGTAACATAAATAAATTAATTATTTAACCAATAAATAATTAAATCCATAATATATAAATTATTCCATAATTTATATAATACACATCAAATAATATTTAAGAAAACCATTTTTCTTAAAGTTCAAGTGTCGCGTATTTGATCAATGAACCAATCGTTAAAATCAAATACAAATAAGGTGTCGGTAAGTTTGTTATTGGGTATGACCCGACTTGGATCATAACACGTCAGCCACATTAATTTAATATGTCTCTCGGGCATACGAAATACCTTCAATCTCCCACTTGCACGAGAAACATAAGGAATTAATGCAAGTGATGGATACAGCCTAACACACCGTCCATCACCCCTAATATGTTATGACTTTGTGCCATTCAATAACATCATCCCTTTCGAGTTCCCATCTCGAATATGATTAGGTGAATCTTTCATTATTTCCTTTCGTCCTAGATGTCATGTTAAATCCAAGAGATACAGAGTGATCACTCTCTTATAGATTTAACTTTTCAGGCCTTAGACATCTGACTCTCAACGAATAAGAGGGACAAATTCCATCTTGACTACATACGTCCTAGATATACACTTTGTAATATACCTGAGTTCTTCCTTATGTACTACCATGTTTCAGAATAGCGAAGGAAAGAATCAAGGCACAGTACTTGGTGAATATCCGAACCCAATATGTATCTCAGGTCAGAGGATACAATGATATTCGCCTTTACTCAAGATTACATGTGATCAACCACAAAGGCTCTATAATGAATAACCTGTGTTGATCGTGGCCAAACAAGCGATACGAATTGCACAGAACTGAAAAATTAAGAAAAGCCTGCGGCTTACTTTTTTTATTTCTAAAACTTAAAAAAAATGAAAATTAACTGAATGCCTAGCACGATGGCACACATGCCTTATTTAAACACCAAAACAAGATAAGGATAACTACAACTAGAATTTGAAATTAAAAAAAACAACTGGAATCCTTCTAGACTCCATAAACCGCAGGTAATTTGTTCCACTCCTCCTGGTTATTTTCCCTTAACAATTGGGCCAAACATATATTCCCCAAAATACTCTTGAAGCCCAATCACCTTTTTGTTCTTTCGTTGATAGATTTGACCCCAATTGTCCCGGCCCACATCTTGGTTACGAACATCTGCATCATCCTCCCCCCCTTGAGAAGGACTCGACCTCGAGTCTAGATCCTGATCATCATCACCAACATAGGGAGAAAGGTCGGCGACATTGAAAGTAGCTGATACGTTATAGTGACCGGGCAAAGCAATCTTGTAAGCATTATCATTAATTTTCTTGACAACACGAAAAGGCCCATCGGCTCGGGGTTGCAACTTCCCAAAACGTCCACCTGGAAACCGCTCTTTTCGTAAATGAATCCATACGAGATCATCTTCTTCAAACGTAACCCGCTTACGCCGCTGATCAGCATGCTTTTTATACACAGCATTTTGTCGGGAAATGCGTGAGTGCACCTGCTCGTGTAACGATTTCATATGATCAGCCATATCAACACCTTCACCCGACGCATTGGGAATTTCATGTTTCGGCAACAGATCAAGAGGTGTAGTTGGGTGGCGCCCATACACAATCTCAAAAGGAGAACGTCCTGTCGTGCGATTCACTGATGAATTGTAAGCAAACTCAGCTTGAGGAAGAGTCAAATCCCACTGTTTAGGGTGATCACCGACCAGACTACGTAGCAAATTACCCAAACTGCGATTCACAACTTCGGTTTGTCCATCAGTTTGCGGGTGATGCGAACTACTAAACTGCAACTTAGAACCCACACGTGCCCACAAAGTACGCCAAAAATGGCTAACAAATTTTACGTCTCTATCTGAAGTTAATGTCTTTGGAATACCATGAAGTTTCACTATTTCCGCAAAGTAAAGACGTGCCACCTGACTTGCATCAAAGGTTTTTGTACATGGTACGAAATGCGCCATTTTAGAAAAACGGTCAACCACCACCATAATCGAGTCTTTGTGACGCTGCGTTCGAGGTAACCCGAGGACAAAATCGAGACTAATATCCTCCCACGGTCCATTGGGCACCGGCAGAGGCATATACAAACCCGTATTACTCCCGTGTGTTTTAGCAACATGACATATCCGACACCGAGCAATAATTCGGTTAACATCGCGTTCCATAAGTGGCCAATAGAAACGTTCCTTTATACTGGCTAATGTCTTATTCATCCCAAAATGCCCCCCTAAACCTCCAGCATGACTTTCAGTAATAATTGAGTCACGATTTGATCCCCCCGGAACGCACAGTCGAGAATGCTTAAACAAGTAGCCGTCAAAAATAACAAAAGAACCGAAAGTACCATGAACACACTTACCCCATATATATTTGAAGTCCCGGTCAGTAGCATATAAATCGCGCCAATGTTCGAACCCCGTTGCTTGGACACACATAGTATTAAGCAAAGAATGCCTTCGACTCAATGCATCTGCGACTTGGTTTAAAACACCTGCTTTATGCTTAATAACAAACGTATAAGCCTGTAACGATTCCACCCACTTAGCATGTCTCGGATTGAGCTTGTGTTGACCATGAATATATTTAAGCGACTCGTGATCCGAATAAAGTATGAATTCTGATGGTAACAGATAATGCCTCCAGACTTCCAAAGAACGCACGATAGCATAGAATTCACGATCGTAAGTGGAGTATCTTCGCCGGACATCGTTAAGCTTTTCGCTAAAATACGCAACTGGCCTTTTATTTTGGCTAAGAACCCCACCTATTCCAACCCCCGACGCGTCGCATTCCACTTGAAAAACATCTTCGAAGTTTGGTAGTGCCAGAATAGGAGCATTAGTAACTTTTTCTTTCAGGATGTTGAAAGCTGTAGTGGCTTCCTCGGTCCATGTAAACCGTCCTCCTTTCATACACTCTGTAACTGGGGCAATGATCGTGCTAAAATTCTTAATAAAACGACTGTAGAACGAAGCAAGTCCATGAAAACTACGAACCTCATGTATGCTTTGTGGGATTGGCCAGTTGGTAATGGCTTCTATTTTGGCTTCGTCCATACGGATACCATTCCCTGAAATTATATACCCTAGGAACGTTACCTCCCGAGTCATGAAGTGACACTTCTTCCCGTTGGCATAAAGACGTTGTTCTCGTAAAACATCAAACACTTGTCGCAGGTGGTCAATATGTTGCTCCTCATCACAACTATAAACCAATATATCATCAAAATAAACAACAACGAAGCGTCCGATAAAAGGTTTGAATACCTGATTCATAAGTCGCATAAAGGTACTCGGTGCATTCGAGAGCCCGAAGGGCATTACCATCCATTCATACAACCCGTCACGTGTTTTGAAAGCGGTCTTCCATTCATCACCGGGCCGCATGCGTATTTGGTGGTAACCACTTCGTAAGTCCACCTTAGAGAACACGTGTGCACCGTGTAGTTGGTCAAGCAAGTCTTCAAACCGAGGAATCGGAAAACGATACTTCACCGTGATTTTATTAACGGCCCGACTATCAACACACATACGAAACGACCCGTCATGTTTAGGTACCAACAATGCAGGTACCGCACACGGGCTCATACTTTCCCGAATCAAGCCCTTAGCTAATAACTCATTAACCTGTCGTTGCAATTCAGCAAATTCCTTCGGATTTAGACGATAAGCTGCTTTATTAGGAATCACCGAACCAGGTACAAGATCAATACAGTGTTGTATGTCGCGCATGAGGGGCAAACCAGCTGGGATTTCTGTTGGAAAGACATCTTCGTAAGCCGATAGTAATGGTTGCACTATATCAGGTGGAGTGTCAACAGTGCGATTAGCTTCTGTGACAACGAACGCGTACACGAAGGGTTTGGTTTTGGCCTCATCCAGAAAAGCTGATTTGTTCAAAATCAAACTGGACTCCATACTTTGTCGTGCATCAAGGGGCGCGAGTGTAATGTTGACACCGTCCTTTACGAAGCTATACGTATTGCGAAACCCATCATGCTTAGTTTTGCGATCATATTGCCACGGTCTCCCAAGAAGGAGGTGACACGCATCCATTGGAATCACTTCACACCAAACCTCGTCCTTGTATAATTTGCCAATCGAGAAGTGAACTAAACATCGCTTTGTTACCTTTATGTGATTCCCTTTTTTGAGCCACGTTAGCTGGTAAGGATCGGGGTGATCCTCCGCTATCAGTGACAGTTTTTCGACCATCTCGGTGGACACTGCATTTTCACAACTCCCGCCGTCAATAATCATAGTGCATACTTTACCCTTAGCCGTGACTTTTGTACGAAAAATATTGTTTCGAAGCCACTTATTGTCATCTGAAGGGTCTGTAGCTGTCTTGAGTGCCCTATGAATTACTAATGACTCTCCTTGATCCGGATAAACAACCTGCTCCTGTTCAAAAGTGTTATCCTCCTGCTCGCCATCGGTATCATATCGCGGGTTCTCATCATATTCGTCACAATAGGCGATAGGTTTTGGGTTCGGGCAGTCCCTGGACAAGTGACCATAATCCTGGCAATTAAAGCATTTTGGGCCTCGTTTGCTACTGCTCGGGACTGATGGTGGAACTTTCGGGTCGACTGGTGCTTTTGCCGGAGCTGTGACTCCAGGTTTTGGAGCTGGAGGTGCGGTATACCTGGTAAAAGGTTGTTTGCTTTTGCCTTTTTGCTGTTTCTCAACTTTAAGAGCGAGTCTACATACGTCATTATACGTCCAATACGGTTGTAAGGTAACGATATCTCCAATATTGGTATTTAAGGCACCCAAAAACCGAGCAATTGTGTGCTCTTCTTCTTCCTGCACATCGCAACGCATACGAGCACGATCAAATTCCCTTATGAGCTCTTCCACACTCATGTTGCGTTGGCGTAAATTGTGATACTCTAGGTAAGCTTCTTGCTTGAAGTTTTCGGGAAGAAACTTAGAACGGAGTAGTTTCTTCATCTTTTCCCATGTTTTAACTTTTGATTTTCGGGCATACGCCCTTTGCTTGCAAACATTATCCCACCATAAGGAAGCATGCTTTCGTAGCTTTATTGCAACAAGCTTCACCTTAAGGTGTTCGGGGATTTCTTTAACGTCAAACACACGCTCGACGGTACTCAACCAATCAATAAAATCGTCCGGTTGCATAGATCCTGTGAATTCCGGGATCTCCACCTTCATTCCCAAGCTTCGCAAAGGGTCATCATACCCCCTACGATCCCTCTGATAATGATCAGCGAACACGTTACCCTGTTCGGAATCATCGAGTGATTGCTCAGAATCACGATCATAGTTTTGTTGGTTGTGCAATTCCAATTCTGCGATCCGTCTTTGCAGGCGTTCGATCTCCACATATGGGTCAGGTTCATTGATTCTAACAGACCGGTAAGCACCTCGACGAGGTTGTTGTTCGGCCATCCTGGACTCCGGATACCACTTAATGAATAACCTGTGTTGATCGTGGCCAAACAAGCGATACGAATTGCACAGAACTGAAAAATTAAGAAAAGCCTGCGGCTTACTTTTTTTATTTCTAAAACTTAAAAAAAATGAAAATTAACTGAATGCCTAGCACGATGGCACACATGCCTTATTTAAACACCAAAACAAGATAAGGATAACTACAACTAGAATTTGAAATTAAAAAAAACAACTGGAATCCTTCTAGACTCCATAAACCGCAGGTAATTTGTTCCACTCCTCCTGGTTATTTTCCCTTAACAATTGGGCCAAACATATATTCCCCAAAATACTCTTGAAGCCCAATCACCTTTTTGTTCTTTCGTTGATAGATTTGACCCCAATTGTCCCGGCCCACATCTTGGTTACGAACATCTGCATCACTCTATACAGTAATTCTTGAGAGCGGGTCTTCCAATATTTGTTTCCCACAAATATCTATGAACCTTGGTTGCAACCTTGCCCCACATTCAACCTATGAATGTATACCAATCCGAGTTCATAATAGTCTAAACCTCACACTTGTTCCCACAAATGTGATCGACTACGGAATTTAGAATAATAGTTTATTCATGGATAAAATATGCAAAATTGGAACATGACTCATAATTAAATTAATACCATAATAATTATATTAATGAGTTTGAACTAATTCGTTCCATTACAATACATAAAGTAGATCAATTCCAATCACTAGAATATCGAAGCCCTAACGCACAAACATGTCCCTCATGTTTTGGCCCATGTAAAAGCTTCGTGAGTGGATCCGCAACATTATGATCTGTGTGAACTTTGTGAATACATATCTTTCCCTTTTCAACCTCATCCCTGATGTAGTTGAATCTCCGCTCAATGTGACGAGTCTTTTGATGAGCACGAGGTTCCTTGATTTGAGCAATCGCACCCTCGTTGTCACAAAAGATCTCAAGAGGGTCCTGAATGGAAGGGACCACTCCTAAGTCGTCGATGAATTTCTTCATCCATGCAGCTTCCTGAGCTGCCAGTGAGGCGGCAATGTACTCCGACTCTGTAGTGGATAACGCAACAACCTCCTGTTTCGAACTCTTCCAAGAGACCGCACCACCATTTAACATGAAGACATAACCGGATTGTGATCGAGAGTCATCTCGATCAGTTTGGAAACTCGCGTCCACGTAACCTTTTACGGCAAGTTCCTCCTCACCAGACCCATATATTAGAAACATATCCTTAGTTCTCCTAAGGTATTTCAATATACTTTTAACAGCAATCCAATGACTGTTTCCTGGGTTATTCTGGTATCTACTTGTCAAGCTTAGAGCGCATGACACATCCGGTCTAGTACATATCATCGCATACATGATAGACCCAATAGCAGATGCGTATGGGACTTTCTTCATTCTCTCTTGTTCATCTTTCGTGGTAGGACACTGAGATGAATTGAGAATGGTTCCTCTTTGAATAGGTACCAAACCTTTCTTAGAGTTTTCCATCTTGAACCTTTTCAAGATTTTATCAATGTATGTACTTTGACTTAAACCTATCAATCTCTTGGATCTATTCCTATAGATCCCTATCCCCAATATATATTGTGCGTCTCCAAGATCCTTAATGGAGAAGCAACTCTTTAGCCAAGTTTTGACTCCTTGCATTGTGGTAATATCATTCCCAAATAATAATATATCATCCACATATAGCACAAGGAACATTATAGAGCTCCCACTAGCCTTCTTGTACACACAAGCTTCATCACCATTTTTAATGAAGCCAAATTTCTTTGCCTCTTCATTAAAGCGATGATTCCACATTCTAGATGCTTGTTTCAATCCGTAGATTGACTTCTTTAACTTGCATACCCTTTTAGGATATTTTGGATCAACAAAACCTTCAGGCTGAACCATATAGACATCTTCCATAAGATATCCATTTAGGAAAGCGGTTTTGACATCCATTTGCCATATTTCATAGTCATAGTGAGCAGCAATGGCAAATAATATCCTAATAGACTTTAGCATTGCCACTGGCGAGAAAGTTTCATCATAATCAACCCCTTGAGTTTGAGTGAAACCTTTTGCTACAAGTCTAGCTTTATATGTATCCAAGTTTCCATGTATGTCGGTTTTCTTCTTGAAAAGCCACTTGCAATCAACTAGCTTAGAGCTAGGAGGTTGCTCAACAAGTTCCCACACTTGGTTTTCATACATGGATTGCATCTCGGCGTTCATGGCTTCCTGCCATTTATCTTTATCAATTCTTGATAAAGCATCTTTGTAGTTTGTCGGTTCATCCAAATCAACCGTATAGCAACCTTCCACGAGAAACCCATATCTCTCGGGAGGATTACTAATCCTACTAGATCTTTGAACGTCTTGTGTACCTTGATCATCCACTTGATCATTTTCAACATCCTCATGTTGAGTACTAGTGCCAACCAATTGTGTATCATCGGCTTGATCTTGTACCTCTACAAGATCTATCTTCCTTTCACCATCACCTTCCATAAGGAATTTGGTTTCAAGGAATTCCGCTTTCCGAGCAACAATTACGGTTTGCTCAGATGGATCATAGAAGTAATATCCCATGTCATCTTTGGGATATCCTATGAAGATACACTTTGTGGATCGAGCATGTAGCTTATTTGCTACATAACGCTTAGGATAAGCTTCACATCCCCATACTTTCAAGTATGAAAGAGAAGGAGGTTTTCCAAACCACATCTCATGAGGAGTTCGTTCCACCTTCTTGGTTGGGGCCATATTTAAAATACGAGCCGCGGAGCTTAGACAATAACCCCAAAATGATAGAGGCAGCGAGCTTCTTGCCATCATAGATCGAACCATATCCATTAGGGTTCGGTTCCTCCTTTCGGAAACTCCATTAAGTTGGGGTGTTCCGGGTGGAGTAAGTTGTGAGATAATCCCACAACTCCTAAGATGATCTTGGAAGGCATCGCTTAGGTATTCACCTCCTCTATCGGTACGTAGTACCTTAATTGTCTTATTGAGTTGATTTTGTACTTCGTTTTGATATTCTTTGAATGCTTCAAACGTTTCGTCCTTGTGTCTTAATAAGTAGACATATCCGAAACGACTAAAGTCATCAATGAAAGTAACAAAGTATCTTTCACCTTTCCTAGTCATGGGTTTAAAGGGTCCACATACATCCGAATGTATTAATCCCAATAAATCTTTAGCCCTTTCATAGGTCCCTTTGAAAGGTGCTTTAGTCATCTTGCCTTGTAAACAAGATTCACATACTTCAAACGAATCCATTTCATTTGATTTCAAAAGTCCATTCTTTTGAAGTGTATGTATTCGGTTCTTGTTTATGTGACCAAGGCGACAATGCCATAAGTAGGAATCACTCAAATCCCTTTTGAGTTTCTTGGTGCTTGTATGGTACATTGAGCTACTAGATGATGTGTCATCATGAACCAATTCATAAATTGCATTTGAAGGCGAAGCCTTGAAATAGAATACATTATCTTTAGAAACATGAATATCATCATCAATAAAATTAACAACGTAACCACATTGTTTTAAGCGAGAAATAGAAATAATGTTTCTACACAAATCCGGAGCATACAAAACATTTTCTAAAATAAGTTCCAATCCACTTGGAAGCTTCAAAATAAAATCTCCTTGAGCTTTAACATGCACCTTTGCACCATTGCCCATATAGAGACTTGATGTTCCCGCCTTATGATCACTTCTTTTGAACCCCTGCAAAGAATTGCAAATATGAGTTCCACATCCAGTGTCTAATACCCATGTATTAGAAGAAGTAATACTTAGCTCTATATATACCATATATATATTACCTGAGGTTTGCCCTGCATCCCTCTTGTCCTTCAACTCCTTAAGGTAGACCGGACAGTTTCGTTTCCAATGACCCATCTCACCGCAACCGAAACATGGGTCTTCCTTGGAGTTTGCCTTCTCGGTGACCTTTTGCTTCTTGGCCTTGTTGATGGTTGGGGTAACCATCTTCCCCTTCCCTTTGCCTTGATAGGCGGGTCCTTTTCTCTTAGCCACCTTTGGCTTAGAGGTGTTACCTTTGGACCCACCTTGATCGATTGCTAACACGGGTAAAGCCCTTTTACCCATGCTAGTTTCCGCCGTTCTAAGCATACCGTGAAGCTCACCTATGCTCTTATCCATCCCATTCATATTGTAATTAATTACAAATTGATCAAACCTTTTTGAAAGGGAATTAAGGATAAGATCGGTGGCTAACTCATTTGATATGTTTAGGTTAAGACGGTTAGCACGATCAATAAGGCTCTTCATTTTGAGGACATAAGAGGAGACGGATTGGGTGTCATCCATACGACATGCATGTAGCGCTCGAACCGTTTCGAAGCGCTCGACACGTGCTTGTTGAAGGAACATCTCCTTCAATTGCGTAATCATGTCATATGCACTATGATGTTCGAAATCCTTTTGGAGTTCGGGTATCATAGTCCCAAGCATTAGACAAGCGACTTGCACCGAATCGGCGCAATACTTGTCATAATAAGCCATGCCCTCTATATCTTCCTCATCCGGTTGGTCGGGAATAGGGTCCTCCAACACATACGCTTTGTCCTCAAGTTTGAGGACAATCCTAAGATTACGGAACCAATCCATAAAGTTCGTATGGTTGAGTTTGTCTTTCTCGAGGAGAGACCTTAATGATAGGTTGTTTAGGTTAAGTGGTGCATTTTGCATGTTGTTGTTATTTGCGGCCATCTACAAAATTTAACAAAGTCCTTTTAAGTATCGATTTTAAATTTAATAAACAATACCCTTTTATTTTTAATTGTTTTATTAAATCTTAGAATCCAACGGTAAATCAAATTTCGGTTAGGTGACCTTTATCCCGTTATTTGATTTAGCTAGGTAGTCATTTATGTGACAATTGCAATCCTTTTGCAACTTCTAAGTTATGGGATCATGCAATCCTTTTGCATGGCATATTTATCCCATCAACGCCTATTTGTTCCTCATGCTTCGGTGATCCTAAGTTCATGATTCCTAAATCAAGTCGTCCTACCTGTGTAAACATGTAGACTTAACATACAAGTGGTTAGGTGACCTTTATCCCACATGTATGCGAAGTGTACCTTATTCATATTAGTTCACTCATGACGGTTAGGTGACCTTTATCCCATCAAGAGATTCCTAATATGTCTAAGTGTTTCCACAAAAGGATGGCGTTTAACTTGTTTACCTTGTTTTAGTTAAGGGATTTTAAGTTTTCATAAATTCTAGTTTAAGAAAACATTTGCCATACACCAACATGCATTTGGTGTATAGTTCATTATGAAAAGCCAATTTCATGTCTATAAACCATTTTATATGATCCTTATCATTTTCTTAATAACCGATTATTAATGTCCTTTTAGCCGTTTTTAATTTAACCATTTAAATTGTCGTTTTGCATGTCGTTAATTAATGTATAATTTAACCAATTAAATTTCCATTTTGCTTGTTGTTAACTTGTGTGATTAACTTGTAGCATACAAACATACAATCCACAATCATACAATAAACAACCATGCATGCAAAACAAATATGTTCACAATCAAGCCATTTTGGTAGACATTTGTTTAGCCGAAAACAAATGCCACCGGATAAGGGGTAATTACATAAAGTAGGAGATTTCAAATCTCCCACTTAACCTTGCATCCAAATGCTTCTTCATGTGTTCTTCAAGTCTTCATCATTCTTCATCATTTTACAAAATATATCCTAATACATTTTGTCTAAAAAATGAAATTACAACCTAATCTATTTTACATACCAAATATAAAATAAATTACATAACCAAATGAATTATTACATGCCAAATGAATAAATATTATTACAAACCAATTGAATAAATATCAATCAACCATGCATGCAACCAAACACAAGGTCAAGGCTTAGATTGTGAACATCATCAACATAAGTGATAGGTAATACAGAATCACAAGTGATTGGAAACACAGAATCACAAGTGATCTGCAACACAGAATCACAAGTGATTGGCAATACAGAATCACAAGTGATCGGCAACACAGAATCACAAGTGATTGGTAGTACAGAATCACAAGTGATTGGCAGTACAGAATGCAGAATCACAAGTGATTTTGGCCAAAATGACAACCACCCAAAACCGAAAATTTTACATTCTACTTCATGCATGTTCATAGAATGCAAAATTATAGTGGGTTTAATAACCATCTCGAAGCATATTTCAACAACTTCGGCTCTAGATACCATTGTTGGGATTTAACAAGTTCATAATATACTTAAACCATTTTAAGAATTAAGAAAGCGGAAGCATGTTAATTATCAATTTTAGACTTGTTAAACTTTAACCAATTAAAGTTAAATCCCAATTAGGATCAAGTTGTGATATATATACTTACAAACTACAAGCAAGTAAAGAGATTATACCTACTCCAAGCTTGCTAGTAAATGATGAAGATGATGATGATGAATGGAGCTCTAAAAGTGTGAAACCTCAAGTTGTTATACCCCAAACTTGTGCACCAACACCCTAGCTTTGGTTAGGATTTATTGACACTTGAATTTAGCTTCCAAAAACC
Organism: Rutidosis leptorrhynchoides; assembly: GCF_046630445.1. Classification (NCBI taxonomy): domain Eukaryota; kingdom Viridiplantae; phylum Streptophyta; class Magnoliopsida; order Asterales; family Asteraceae; genus Rutidosis; species Rutidosis leptorrhynchoides. The sequence goes on from NC_092342.1 coordinate 61,943,239, forward strand.
AAATTAAGAACCCTTTGAATCCCCTTAAACCCCACGGTTTTGGCAGCAGAAATGGGAGGAGAAAATGCAGTTTTTTTGATTACTTTTGATGTGTAAATGCATGTGTGTTTTGGTCTCCAAGAGAGCCTTGGTTAATATGCATTTAGAATGGAAGTAACATGGTAAAAGACAAGTCAAAAGAGCATGCTTACTCCATACTCCCATGCCACTTCCAATTCTTTTAAATAAAATGGTTTGTTTTATAAAATTAGATTTTATAAAACACATTTTATAAAACTTCCATTTATTATATACATTTTATTATATAAAATCAATTTATATATAAAAATGTAACATAAATAAATTAATTATTTAACCAATAAATAATTAAATCCATAATATATAAATTATTCCATAATTTATATAATACACATCAAATAATATTTAAGAAAACCATTTTTCTTAAAGTTCAAGTGTCGCGTATTTGATCAATGAACCAATCGTTAAAATCAAATACAAATAAGGTGTCGGTAAGTTTGTTATTGGGTATGACCCGACTTGGATCATAACACGTCAGCCACATTAATTTAATATGTCTCTCGGGCATACGAAATACCTTCAACCTTCTGTTATTTTTTGATTCTTTTTTTGAACGTCAAAATTTTATAAACTAACCGAACCTCCCTAACAAGCAGCTAGGAAAGGCCAAAAATTACAACGGCTTAATCAGCCAATCATTCCAAATTACATCCATTTTTCCTCTACTAGAAATCCAAATAAAAGGAAAATGACAAATTGAATCGAACAATGTTACCTTTTGTTATTGTAACATGCGTGGTTTAAGTTCTACGTTTCTCTCGGTCTATATTTGTTTTTATATAATACTTTCATTGTGTAGTGGGGATTATTCGATAGGCAATTTGGACGATCGGATTCACAAGAACCTGATCCCGAAGGAAGAGTACCCGACTGGACGAAAGCTAGTGTTCAAGAAATGAAAGACAAGTTTATAGCCATTGGATTAGGCCCTCGTCAGGTAAATTAATCATTTTTTAAATATAATCGATTTAGTAAATTCATTTAATTAAATTTTGCAGCTAGCAGTGATGTCAGCATTCTTGGGTCCTGATCAATTAGCAACTGAAGCCATGTTAGCTAAAGATCCAGATGTTACGAAATGGGTTGAGAAGTACCAACGAAGCAGAGAGACAGTGTCTGAGACTGATTATGAGGTTAGTTACGTATTCACAAATCCAAATAGATTATTTACTAAATTAAAGTGGCAATTTGGCCTAATTAGTAATGAATATTGTGATTGATCCGGGTAGAGTTAGTTCCACAGATGAGTCAAATGGGTAAAAAAAAAATATGATACTGAAATAATATTAACTTTGAAATACTACAGTATATGAGACACAGCTATTTATAGTAGAACAAATTTTTTTGACCAAAAGTGTTTCAATTCATGCCAACCCGCCCATTTTGCTACACGTACAACAAGAGGTTTAACTATTAAAATCATTGTACTTGACTTTTCGTCACGTTCAAGCCAACCCGCCCATTTTGCTACACGTACAACAACAGGTTTAACTATTAAAATCGTTGTACTTGACTTTTTGTTACGTTCAAGCCAACAATTATGTGAAAATGGATATAAAATGTTGCATTTCATCATGTAACATAAATTTTGTAGATATAAATGCAAGAAAACGTCACACATTATTTTGAATTGCCCATTGTTGTATTTTAAGTGCTTTGCCTGTTTTTGTAGTATCTAATATCTATTGTTTTCTTCTGATGTACTCTATATCTTAACTCTTAAGTCAACATGATTGGATTAATACTTCAATAGTAAATCTTAACTAAACCATATACATAAAGAAATTGTTTAACTTGTTTCAGGTCGATTTGATTACAACTCTTACAAAAATTAGTGGTTTGGGTCAAACCATCAACTATGAGGCATACTCGTACCCCATCCCTAAGGTCGATTTCCGAAAGCTCAAGCTATGAAAAGGCAAGTATGACAATTATTGGTCATAAAATGAGCATAACAAGTTGAGTATCGTGCTACAAAAGTACTTCGTGGTTAAAAGTAGTATTCGGTTGAGGCATATATCCAAGAAGATTCTGGTTTTGTTTTCTAAATGGTAGTAGTTATCTATTTATTTGTTGATAGTTATGATAATGGCACCATTCAAGAATCGATTTATGTATAAAAAACTGCACTTGAAGATCTATTTAGAGTGATAAAACTTGTAAATTATGGATAATAAATAGATATTATAAAATCAACATATGATACTAACTACATATAAGGATGAACAGAATGTGATAAACAACATGGATCAAATAGTAGTTCATTTAAAATACTTGGAACATTGATCAAATGAAACTAAACTTAGAAATTCATAAAAAGAATGTATCTCATAAGGATAATAAATTATGACCAAAAAAAAAAAATCATAAAATGAGGCTGCAAATCCTCACTGTTGTGGTTGTTCTTCACTTTGCTTTGGTGCTTCCTTAATTTCATCAGCTCCTTCCTCCTGCAATCCATAAATCAACAAAATGCACATCATAATGGGCGCACAGATGGATTGGATCAAACACGGGTAATTTCGTTAAAGTGTCAAAATGGGTTGGGTCAGGTCAGTCACATGGTTTAGTCCAAAAGTGTACCTGCATATCCGAAGTCCATAGAGTGAGGTTGTCACGAAGTAGTTGCATGATCAAAGTGCTGTCTTTGTAAGACTCCTCACCCAATGTATCCAACTCAGCAATTGCTTCATCAAATGCCTATACAAATTCACGTGAGAGTAATAATTATTTTAAAATAATAGTAATTGAAAAGAAGTCGAATGGATCAGTCAATCTGAATCTGCTATGAAGTTTTACAACTGATACCTGTTTGGCAAGGCTACAAGCCTTGTCTGGAGAGTTCAAAATTTCATAGTAAAAGACAGAGAAGTTGAGAGCCAGTCCAAGTCGAATTGGGTGCGTTGGTGCAAGTTCACTGTTTGCAATATCCTGCAAAAAAATATATATATATATATTTTCTTGAAAACTTTAATAAAAAAGACATTAAATTTATGTAAAATTTCACAATAATCACATATAAGATGATCCAGTAACAATATATTCTATTATATATAACATGGGGAGGATCCAAAGGAATCCCAGTTTCTAATGAAATCATGGACCCCAAAAAATACACCAAATTTTCATCAAATAAAATTTAATTTAGTGTTTATTATATGATGAATATTTAATATTTATAGTATATATTTAAGGTGCTTTTAAAGGAAATAGAGTTACTTAAATGATTAAGAGATAATTACAACTCGTTTCAATACAAATATTAGTTTCAATCGGCGTCCGAGGTTATAAAAAAACTTGACGAATGGCGAACGATTAAGGATTCAGCGTTGAATCATTTCATTGACAGGCAATCAAACACAGACTTAGTTGCAGTTTGTTTTTTAGATGTGTTTTTATGAAGATCTGCAGACCATGTCTATAAAGAAGATGTGACCTAAAGATTTGTATGCTAAAGGGCGAACACTGTTTGTTTTTATGTCTACAGAATTACTTAATCTTGTCTATAACATTAATAAGCACATTTTATCTTATGTCTTCATATAAAAAGCATACTGTAAAAACATCTGCCCACGAAGACGTCGTAATAAAATCTGCAGACTAGAAAACAAACACCACCTTTAGTGTTTATTTAGGGGTCCTGGGTCCAACTCATCCATAAGATAAATATGAACGATTCAGTATTCAACGTCTGAATCATTCAATTAAGAGATAATCAAACACAACCCTAACATTTATTTAAGGGTCCATGTTCCAACTGATCAGATTATCAGATAACATATATATGAACAACTTACCTGAGCAGATTTATAAGCAGTGAGGGTACTCTCAGCAGCTTCTTTCCGTTCATCATTAGTCTTAAACTCAGCCAAATACCGATGATAATCACCTTTCATTTTCAAATAAAACACCTTCGAATCACCACTAGTCGCTGAAGGAATCAATCTTGAATCAAGCAACTTCAATATTCCGTTACAAATCTTCGTAAGTTCATCTTCAATCTTCGATCTATAACCTTTAATAACAGTCACATGATCCTCATTACCACGTGACTCCTCTTTTTGTTCAATTGATGAAATGATTCTCCATGATGCACGACGTGCACCGATGACGTTTTTGTACGCAACGGACAGGAGATTACGTTCTTCGACCGTTAGTTCGTCCGTTTCCGTTACTTTTTCCATGAATTCAACCATTTCGTCGTAACGTTCTGCTTGTTCTGCTAGTTTCGCCATGTACACGTTTTGATCACGTGTTGATAATGCCATTTTTTTTTTTTTTTTTTCCGGTTAGTGTTTCCGGTGAAGGAGAGAATTTTGGTTTGAGGTTGAATTGAAATGAATTTAGGGAATGAGGAGAGAATTTTTAGGGGAAAATGTGAGGATTAGAGATAATAGTGGGAAAAAAAAATGTTTTTTTTTTTTTTTTTTGCACAAACAATAATCATCAAATTTTGAGTTGTCAGGCCTGAATTGGGTGTATATTATGCTATTTATGTTCTACGTTGAATCGAACAATGGATTTCAGTTTTTGAATGTTTCACAATCGAAATAAAGAACTTTTAAGAAACTATATTGCAGGAAACAAAAATTAAAGAAATTTCATATCAAAACAGCTGAATCATTATAATAAGGGACAAAGAAACATGGACCTGCATTACTCTTACTATTATGACCAGAGTAACTTAACAACTGTTGTAGTTGGTTTATTTGTACTAGGCTAGTTATATATGTTGGGAAATTACGGTCTCACTAATTCCCACCACCCAGCCCAACAATAATAGTAAAGAAATAAGAACAATACACAACACAAGATTTAACGTGGAAACTCCAAAACAGGAGAAAAACCACCGGCCCCCAAAGAGAGAAATACACTATATCACAAATTGTTACAATGATATAGACGACTCTCTTAAGCCAACTACACTCTCCAAAATATTTAACTAATACAACTCTCAAACAAGGGTAAGAAAGAAAGAAATAATCAAATACTTAAAGTGTATTGATTGGTGCGATTTGGAATGAAGACTTAGCCCCTATTATATAACCAAGTCACTCACCCCTCACATCTTCCTCCCACCAATGTGGGATAAACATATCTTCTACTAGCCAAAATAAACCAACAAATCTCCACCTTTTGGATAGAAGAAGATAACCATGCTTCCACATTGCAAGGATAACCGATGTAGACGCTTCCTCGACGACAACTTCAAGATCCTCATCTTCATGCCGTTGACATTATCTCCCAAGAGACAAAACTTGCATCTTCATCGAACATTGTCTAAACCGACAATCATTGTCATCACAGACAATCATAACTCTTAACAAGAATTATCATACTCCACCATTAAGAGTATAACACTTAGAATATCACATTCCAAGCATTTCACCTCGACACATGTTGTTGAACAACCAGCTGAAACTTTATGGTGCAACTTCCTTGTTTGGCTTTCCCGAAAGTCCCATCAGCTACAACATCAGTTTCCACCACACAGCCTGCATCAACGCCAAACCAATGCCCATGTGTAATTGTGGAACCGCTAACGAACATCCTTTTCCACGGTGGCGCGGACACACCATGAGGATGACGTGACTTCAGAGGAATTCGTCACTCTCCGTAACAACGGAGACAATGTTAGCGTCTTTGGAGCCATTTGCCGGATTAGCTCCACCGGGACAATTAACCCTTACATGTCCAGTCTTCCCTCACTTCCATCATGTCAGATTCTTTCTAGAGTTTCTCTTCTGCCTATCCGAACACAACACTATCGTATCTCCTGATGACGAGACCCCGTTACCTTCCAGTCTTTTCTCCTCGGATAGGAGCTTGCTAGTAACGTCTTCAAACTTCAGAGTTTTCTTCCCATACATCAAAATAGGTTTCATGTGTTCATAAGACGATGATAAAGATAATATCAACCTCAAAGCTTTATCTTCATCATCCGTTTTAACTCCAATAGCCTCCAGTTCTGAAACAATACCGTTAAGAATACTTAGATGATCTGAAATCTTTGAACCCCCATCCATACGCAGAGTATGAAATTGTTCTTTAAGACACAACCGATTTGAGATGCCCTTGCCCTGGTACAACTGCTCTAGTTTAACCCAAAGCTCCTTTGCCGTTGATAACCCGTGCACATTTGCAAGAACGTTCTTTGCAAGACACAAACGAATCGCACTTGCTGCCCTCAAATCCATATCATCCCATTCTTCTTCATCGAACTTACTGCTAGAATCACTGCCAGGAACAAGGGTGGGTTTACCCTTCAAAGCCTTGTGTAAACCGGACTGAATCAACACATCCTTGACTTGAACCTGCCATAAGCCAAAATTGATCATCCCATCAAATTTCTCTACATCAAACCTCATTGGACTGAACTTCGACATCGTATCCGTATCCTATAGACAACAACTTTCTCTGATTTTGCTCACGTTTCGAATAGCCAAAAGATGTAGCAGGTAGCCAGGACCCTTTAAATCGGAAATCCACAACTAGGCCACTAACAAATCCAACTATTACTACGAATCAGAAAAAATATTGTCTAACCAGATACCCTATACGATCAATAGAACTCGTTTCTGATGTGGACGATCCACTCACGTGGCAACCACAGAGCATACTCCGACTCCTATAACCGAGACCCCCGTCAAACCTGACGCTCTGATACTAGTTGTTGGGAAATTACGGTCTCACTAATTCCCACCACCCAGCCCAACAATAATAGTAAAGAAATAAGAACAATACACAACACAAGATTTAACGTGGAAACTCCAAAACAGGAGAAAAACCACCGGCCCCCAAAGAGAGAAATACACTATATCACAAATTGTTACAATGATATAGACGACTCTCTTAAGCCAACTACACTCTCCAAAATATTTAACTAATACAACTCTCAAACAAGGGTAAGAAAGAAAGAAATAATCAAATACTTAAAGTGTATTGATTGGTACGATTTGGAATGAAGACTTAGCCCCTCTTATATAACCAAGTCACTCACCCCTCACATCTTCCTCCCACCAATGTGGGATAAACATATCTTCTACTAGCCAAAATAAACCAACAGTATAAACTGTCACAAACTGTCCATTTATTTTTCGTGCAAGATTACGTAACCAACTCGTTTAGATTAAGTTTTTACGAGTTCGGAGGACAGCTATTAGCAGTTGCGACTCTTGAACCCCACGCGAGCAACTCTCTGCTCGTATCATCCTTGTGAGTCATTACTTCAATAAAACACAAGCAGTCCTTCTTCTCTCCGGTTGCGGTTTCAATTGCTTCAATCAAATCTTCTTTGCAAAATATCTGCACATTCATTTTAAGGTTCATACTTAAAAAAAATGGTAAATACGTTGGTGAATGAGAAAATAATGGATTTAGGCATCATTGTTGATACATCTTGGACAGTAACCTGTACATCCATACAATCAATGAGACATGGATTTTACTTTTTACTTTTACTAAGCATTTTTACCATGTGTATATTTAGGCATACTTTTAGCCCTGATTAAGAACCCTTGCAAGATAGCATGTGGTCGATGTTCTGATATCCTTACATGAGATCTCATTTTCAAACTTCACTAACATCTCATCTTGGGGTGGCCAGGAATAAAAATGTCACAAACGGTCACGGGTTAGCCTGCTAGAAATACTCCTTTTCGATATGTATTGAACAGAACTTATATGTATATCCGTTTAAGCCTAATAATAGACACATGAAGGTATTTCGAACAAATCTTCCTAACAATCTCCATTTAGATGTAGAAAGTCTAGCATAGTATTTAGATATATATTTATATATACCTGAAAGCTGCCATCACCAATGCAAAGAATCACTTTCTTGTTGGTTGCAGCTTTTGCATATCCAAGGGTAGCACCAACAGACCACCCAATCGATGCGTATAACATCTGGACTTCATACCTGTAATGAAGAATTTGATCACCTAAAAATTATAAATGTAAGGATATTAGGACCCAAAACAACGCAAGTGATTCAACAAGATCACTCACCGATAGTAATTCTACAAGATTACTAACCCACTTAATGAACGAAAGACTATAAATGCAAGAAATGTAAATCGACACAAGAGATAACGTGGTTATATGCAATCGTTGTGATTGCTTTAGTCCACGGACCAACTAGAGAATGTATTTACTGAATATTTGTGGTGTGTTTACAATGAGTTACAAGAGGGTCTATTTATGGAATGGTTTAAGGAGTAAGCTAAAAACAATTCCTTGAAGCTTCATGTGAGTTTCCTGACAGCTTCATGGAAGCTACATGTGAGTTTCCTAACAACTTCGTGGAAGTTTCGTGTGAGTTTCCTGGAATCTTCCTTCTAATTGTTTAAAGTTCTCCATATCTCCAACAATCTCCCACTTGGAGACTTTGAACAAACCCAACCTTCGTCAACCCAAAATATCAACGATCTAACCAAGAACGTTAAACCACCATTATACCACCAAACTCCATTTGGGACACACACACTCAACACATACTTCGGATGAGCAGACTTTCGATACAAGGTCTTCAACACTACTTGTTAGAATTGAAACATTAACTCTCTAATTCTCTAGTTGGGGTCTTCTCTCATCAATTCATTAGAAGACCAATTGAGGTAATGCAAAACCTCAATTTCTCTGTCGTAACAACCTTAGTAAACATATCAGCAGGATTCTTCGTACCAAGGATTTTCTCCAATAATAAAGTACCACCATTTATATGTTGTCGAATAAAATGATACCTTATCTTGATGTGTTTCGTACGACTATGAAACACCGGATTCTTCCCAAGATGTATTGCACTTTGATTATCACAATACAAGACGCAATAGTCTTGTCTTTTACCCAACTCACCTAAGAAGTTCTTCAACCAAACAAGCTCTTTAGAAGCTTCTGCAATAGCCATATATTCGGCCTCGGTAGTTGACAAAGCAACACTCTTTTGTAGTCGAGACATCCAACTAACCGCCGTCTTCCCTATTGTGAAAACATAACCCGTAGTGCTTTTCCCCGAATCATCACATCCACCCAAATCAGCATCCGCATAACCCCTAAGTATGAGATTGTTTTTGGAGAAACACAATCCCATATTAGAAGTACCTTTCAAATAACGAAGCAACCATTTGACCGCTTCCCAATGCTCTTTCCCCGGATTAGACATATAACGACTTACAACTCCCACTGCTTGAGCAATATCGGGTCTTGTACAAACCATGACATACATAATACTACCCACGGCCGATGCATATGGAACCTTTTCCATCTCCATTTTGTCTTCTTCCGTTTTAGGTGATTGACTTTTCGATAGCTTTATCGTGCTACTCAAAGGCATAGAACGAGCCTTTGAATTTTCCATGTTAAACCTCTCTACAACTTTCTCAATATATTTGGATTGAAACAAGTATAGAGTACCCTTCACACGATCACGCACAATACTCATGCCAAGTATTTCCCTAGCACCACCAAGATCTTTCATCTCGAATTCACAGGAAAGTAATCCCTTCAACTTGTTAATTTCGGACATGTTGGTACCTGCAAGTAACATGTCATCAACATACAACAATAAGATTATATAAGAAGACTTGAGTTTCTTCAAGTAGCAACAGTGATCCGCTTCACATCTTAAGAAACCAATCTTCTTCATAAAATCATCAAACTTCAAGTACCATTGCCGAGGTGCTTGCTTCAATCCATACAAACTTTTCTTTAGCTTACAAACCCACTTCTCTTTACCCTTTACCTCAAAGCCCTCGGGTTGCCTCATGTAGATCTCTTCAACAAGATCACCATGCAAGAATGCGGTCTTCACATCTAGTTGCTCTAGATGTAAGTCTTCGGATGCAACCATAGAAAGTACCAAACGAATAGTAGTCATCTTCACCACTGGTGAAAATATCTCTTGGTAGTCAACTCCTTTCTTTTGTTGAAATCCTTTAACCACCAAACGAGCCTTGTACCTTTTCTTGCCATCCAACTCATTCTTGATTCGATACACCCATTTACTTTGCAACGCCCTTTTATCATGAGGTAACTTCACTAGTGACCAAGTTTTATTCTTCTCAAGTGACCCCATCTCTTCTTTCATGGCAAGCTCCCATTGTATAGATTCTTTTATCTTCCTTGCCTAAAATAACTTTCGGGTTCACCATTCTCGGTATAGAGCAAGTAGTTTGCTGATGGAGAATACCTAGGATTAGGTTTGGGCACTCTAGTCGAGCGTCTTGGTGTAGGAGTAACCGGAATGGTTGGACCGGTTTCATTTGTGTCCTCCTCATCACTAGAACTCGCACTATGTTCGGAATCATCACCGCTTTCCCAATCATCCCCATCATTAGCATTTTCTGATGCCTCACCGTTATTTGGCAATTCATTGTTCCCCGTACTCCCACTAGAACCTGCAAGATCATCAATAGAAACATCGTCAAAAGTAACTTGACTCGGTTTAGGACTCCCCGTTTCCGGTTTGCCATAGACCGAATCTTCATCAAAAGTAACATCTCGCGAACGAATTACTTTTCTAGCCTCGTTGTCCCAACAACGATAGCCCATTTCATTCGACCCGTACCCTATGAAAATACACTTCTTTGACTTAGCTTCAAGCTTGTCTTTATCCGCATATTTGGTCTTCACATATGCATTACACCCAAAGATCCTAAGGTGACCATAACTCACCTTCTTACCTTGCCATTCTTCCTCGGGAATTCGGAAACCCAACGGTGTTGAGGGTCCCCTATCTATCAAATAAGCCGCCGTGTTAACCGCATCCGCCCAAAACATCTTAGGCAAACCGGCATGTAGTCTCATACTCTTAGCCCTTTCATTTAACGTACGATTCATACGTTCGGCGACCCCATTGTGTTGCGGTGTCTCCGGTACCGTTTTCAACATTCTAATACCGAGCTTTGCACAATGGTCTTTAAACTCAAGACTTCCATATTCTCCTTCATTATCCAACTTCAAGCACTTGACTTTCAAGTTAGTCTCATTTTCTACCATAGCTTTCCACTTCACAAAAGTATTAAATACATCGGATTTAGCTTTAAGAAAATAAACCCATACCTTTCGAGTGGAGTCGTCAATGAAGGTGACATAAAAGCGAGAACCTCCATGTGATTCTACATTAGTTGGACCAAACACATCTGTATGAACGAGCTCCAATTTCTCCAACTTAGGTGCATTCCCCGATTTCCCAAAAGTCACCTTCTTTTGCTTCCCATATACACATGGTTCGCAAAACCCAAGTTCTACCTTTTTTAAATCATGAATTCTCCCACTCGAAACAAGCATCTTCATACCCTTCTCACTCATATGCCCGAGTCTTCGGTGCCATAGAGTTGATTCGGACTCAACATTAACCGTAGCAACCACCGTGTCTTCATCAAACACTTCAATCATATAAAGTGTTCCCCTTTTATGTCCACGAGCCACAATACTACTGTCACGACCCAAAAAATTTCGACTAATTTTAAACCAAACTCTCGATACGATTTAATATTCTTGACACAATAAGCAAAGTCTGTAAGGTTGAGTCTCAAAAATTTTATACTGTGTCATATATTCAATTAACCTTTGACCATTACAGATGATTCACAAACAATTACTTGTAAGTAGATACTCGTATATTTAAATATATATATAAATAATAATTTGAAATATATTATAATTAACTGTGTAAAATAAAACAATATATAATAATTATTATTTAAAACATATCTATATATATGAACAAGGTATATTGAATATATAAATATAGTTCCGAAAATGATAGAAGCACTCGTTTATCATTCAATGGTTACTTAAGCAAGTTAAATTCGAACTTATGTAATTTTAAAATAATTGGTGATACAAAAATGAGTTATATAAATTTTAGGCTTATTTAAAATATATTTAGAAGCTAATTAATAGATTTTAACAATTTTTATATTTTACTCATAATTGAGAGGGACAGTTGATGTAATTTTTATTTAATAAATTAATGATCGAAATTTTATACCATAATGACTAAAGTAAATAAATATAGTTAATTTAAAAATAGGGGATTTTTTTGAACACTTCTATCCGCCACTGATTTCGCACGATATGCGGTAGAATAACTTTAGGCTGCTAATAGATTGATCATGTTTAATATGATTATTATTATTTAAGATTATAATTATTATTATTATATTAATTATTTAATTATGACCGTAAATTAAGGAGACATATTGATTGAAATAACTTGTTGTTACTGTACTAGATTGTTTTCAATTCCACTGAATCTCAATATATATGTATATGTAAACAAACTATGATTCATACAATATTGAACCATCTATCTCTCCCTCTGTTTTCGTATGATAAACCACCCACCACAAGCAAACACCTCGCTAATACTATATCATGTGTTTCTATAGACTCCAAACTAAAACCCACTTGATTTGGACGATGTTGTTACTACTACAAATTATTATTGTTTCTTGTTTGATTCAAACAATACCAGAAACCACCATAGTAAACCCATGATCCGCCACCATCCTCTTTCCTTTTTCTTCGAACACCATCTCCACTTTCTCACCGGAAACCCTCACCATTAAAGACTAATGAAACGCTCACAGTTTTCCAGCTGTAAAAAAACGACCACATCGAACCACCACCACTATTGCTATACTGAACACCTTACTACTACAAACTACTGTATATCCACTAAGTCACCCTCGGGAACCACCTACAACCACCACTAAACCATCACCTCACCACCACCGTAAAATCACTACTACAACCGCCATCCTAACTTCCCATTCGTGACCACCTTCGGACCACCCTACGCTCGCCACCACCACCTCGGCAATCACCAACCTTTACCCTACAGTCATCAACCTAAACTACCATCACCACCTTTATAAAATCACAACCTCATCCGCAAAATTTTTATCCCTATTGCTTCGAAGATTGCTTGTGTGTCCTGCTGTTCAAGACCCAAAAGATCACTCAAACAACAATGTGTTGTGCCATTGTTTTGCTACTGCGATGTTTCTGTTTTTCTTTTTCCAGCCGATTAATCAAACCACCTTCCTTAATCCATGTTCATCAAACCACAACCATAACAAGTTGTCACCTTTGATTATCACGGGTACTACTACTACTACTACTACTACTACTACTACTACTACTACTACTACTACTACTACTACTACTACTACTACAACTACTACTTCTATTACCCGTTTCTAATCAATAAACAACAGCCCAAGTGAAGCTATTCGCTACTACAAATCATCTTCCTGTTCGCTACTGTTGTTCAGACGAGATCACCACTAAAAACACCACCTCACGCCACCCCTTTATTTCACTACCACCTGTTATTCAACTGTTAGCTTTCCATCTTTTTCTTATCCATCGAAAAGTTGATATTAAGATTATAGACTAGGCCCAGAAGAAGCCAAGTTGATTAATATGATAAAATAGAAAAGAAGATAAGAGATATGATGATGTTGTCATGGATGGAAACAATGGGTGTACGTGCTTTTATTTTTCTTTGCTATGGGACCCCATCTTGTGGGATTTTAGTAATTAGTCACGAGAATTTTTGGTGATCATTGTTGTTGACAAAAAAAAAAAAAAGCAAAAGACTTACTTAATAATGTTAGATGATGTGTAAGATTGATAATGATATTTGATGACGAACGGTTAATAATAAGGGTGATACATGAAATAACAATGATGATGGGGACGATCATAAGATGATGGATATTATGATCATGATGTAGATACGAAGATGATTTAATCGATTATGAAGATGATTATTGATGAGTAGATAATGATGTTAAGATGAGAAAATAATAAACAGTTCGTATAGGTTAATTAAATAATCGATCGAATTATTATAAGAAGTATCGAGTTATTGGTAGGAGTATGTTTGTTTTAAGCGAGAGGTCTTGAGTTCGAGCCTTGCTTGAGGCATTTTTGTTTAGGAAAAGCTTTTAAAGGTAGTCTTCTTTTCTTATTATTATTATTATTATTATTATTATTATTATTATTATTATTATTATTATTATTATTATTATTATTATTATTATTATTATTATTATTATTATTATTATTATTATTATTATTATTATCATTATTATTATTAAAAACTATTATTATTAAAATTATTATTATTAAAATTATTATGTTTATTAAAACCATCATTTTTAATTGTCATTATTAGTACTATCATTATTATTAACTTGATTTTCATTATTATTATTAACATTATTTTATCAAATAAATATTAAATACATAAAAACATATTTGATAAACAATTATATCAGTATTACATAAAATCTTAGAATAAATACAATATAACAAGTATATTATTAATACTAATATATATATAAACTTGCTTGATTACGATTATATGCATTAATAGATACACAATTGATATAGGTTCGTGAATTCGAGGCCAACCCTGCCTTATTCAATATCGTTATATGTATTTTTACTACAAAATACATTATGGTGAGTTTCATTTGCTCCCTTTTTAATTGCTTTCGCAATATATATTTTTGGGGCTGAGAATACATGCGCTGCTTTTATAAATGTTTACGAAATAGACACAAGTACTTCAAAATATATTCTACGTTGAGTTGTACCACTGGCATATTTCCCTGTAGCTTGGTAACTACCATTTACATGTGGTATTGTAAACGCGAATCCTGTTGATAGATCTATCGGGCCTGACAACCCCAACCGGACTGGACGACCAGTATTCAACGGTTGCACAGTACTTCGTTTTGTAGGCTACACTTGGTACGGTGTAGTGAGATTTCATAATAAAGGGAATATGCAACGTTGATTAATAGTTAAGTATGGTTACCAAGTGCTCAACCACTTAGAATGCTTTACATACACTTGCGAGTGTATTATGTTTATAAATATGAAATCTTGTGGTCTATTAAGATATTGAAATGATTGTTATGATAAATCTATGAACTCACCAACCTTTTGGTTGACACTTTAAGCATGTTTATTCTCAGGTACGAATTAAGTCTTTCGCTGTGCATTTGCTCATTTTAAGGACATTACTTGGAGTTGATCATCGCAATGGGACCAAATGTTGATGACATCGTCCAGGTGGATAAGGACGGGTCTTTACAGGTGGTATCAGAGCGGTGGTCTTAGTGAACCAGGTCTTGCATTAGTGTGTCTAACTAATAGTCGTTAAGATGCATTAGAGAGTCTGGACTTCGACCGTGTCTGCATGTCAAAAGTTTTGCTTATCATTTCGTGTCGGAAATCATCTGCTTATCATCCTTAGGAAATTACCTGCTTATCATTCTTAGTCTAGACACATCTTACTGCAATGGTTGCATGATTAGTGTATAGACATAATTCATATCTTAGCATATCTGCTAATTCATATCTTAGCGTATCTGTTACTGTAGACTTTATCTGACACGTTTCCTTAATTCCCTCCGTAATCTACGGGATCTTCTATACTAAATATAGGTATTCTATGTAATTAGAATATTATCCGATATCCGAAAATCATTTCATATCAAAAAATCCTTTATTCAATCGTACGAAATAGAACCCACAACTAGTTCAAGTCTCTCGGATTCCGAGATGAGGTCCCACTCCAGCTCCGAAAGCAGCATCACCAGAATGAATCAACCAATTAGCCATCCCTAATTCATATGATGGGTTCGAAGTCAACTTAATCAATGGAAACGCGAAGAAGGCGATCCTTTCCGTCAACCGAATTCACCTCTTGACGAAGAACCTGAAGCATTCACCGACGAACTTGTTCGAAACACCATTTTCACCCTCATTTCCTGAATATCTCGCCACGATTATATTCTGTCTAAAATTCTAAATCTAATTCATTCACTCGTTCCGACCGAAAATCATCCCGGAGTAATAGAAGAAGTCAACGAGCTTCGTGCTCGAGTAGTGGCTTTGGAGAATATGGTGCAAAACTTACCAGCTTCACCAATATCACCGGCACCAACAGTACCATCAACAACCCAAGTTTCAACATCACATGCCTCAACATATCATTCTGTACCTCGAGCATAATCATCGTTCTAAGTATCGTTCTATCTACTTTATCTTCGTTCTACATATCGTTCTACATCGATTATTTCCGCACGATATGGTGATTATGTAATTTCTAAAAGTTTTAGAGATTATGTAATCTAGTACTAACGATAAATCAATGAGTTTAATATCATATTAACTCATTAAATCCATGATTGCATCTGAAGAAAATATATATGTAAGTATATTTTCATAAAAATTGTAATTAAAAATTCTTTTGTACAAACTGTTAATGGTGAAAATATTTTAACGGGTAGGTAATACTCGAGGAATATTTGGGTCTCACATTAATAAGTTACACTGTACATTCTTCAAATCTGATTCAACAGTCATTTACTATCCTACTTACATCCACAAAGATACGAATCCGATCACCGCAGAATAACTATTTTTATTCAATTTCATATTTGGATTTTGACTTCTCAGAATCCAACAAGTGGCATAATGAATAAAACATTGAACAAAATAAAACTTGTTAGAAACAAATGAATTAACTAATTGAAATATTGTTAAGAATCCACGTTAACTGTTCCTAGCTAATTGTTCCTAGCTAACTGATTACATTTTATTTAACGCAATTTAATTATCGCAATTTACATTCTCGCAATTTTATTTATCATCATTTAATTTCTGTTATTTACTTTACGCACTTTATTTATCGTCATTTAATTTCTGTTATTTATTTTACGCACTTTAATTATCGGGACACGTATACAAGGTTTTGACATATCATATCGACGCATCTATATATATTATTTGGAATAACCATAGACACTCTATATGCAGTAATGCGGGAGTTAGCTATACAGGGTTGAGGTTGATTCTACAATAATATATATAGTTTGAGTTGTGATCGAGTCTGAGACGTATACGGGTCATGAAATGTATTAATTAATTCGAATATTATATATTAAACTATATATAAATTATTGGACTGTTAACTGTAGACTATCGACTACGGACTAATAATATTGGACAATTAAAATGAATTAAAATATTGATTATAACATATGAAACTAAACATTTCTTCAAGTTTGCCACTTGATCTCATCTTAAACCTCATTTGTATCTTGACGATTCCAATCCATGTTCAAATCTTTCACGAATCTTGAAAACACCTCAATCGAGAGGATGAACCAGCCGCACTTCATCTACGAAAGAAAAGATTGATACATATAGTTATGCACATGAAAAACTCTCAGAAACTGAGTAAACGTTTAACACATAGCTGTGTTAATTCCTTTAATATTATTATTACCCAAAATAACTTTACAATTTTTTTTTCAAGATAGCCAATTTTGTCACAGCTCCAGCAATACAACTCCAACTTTTCGTTCAAAACAACCTTATTATAACCTTGTTATATATGCGTGTTCTTTTATTGTTACCGGGGAACCTTTCATATTCCACCATATTACCATCAGAGTTTAATCATTTAAAAACACTATTCTCTTGAAACCATCTCGGATTGATAACCGATGATTCAAATATGGTTGCATTAAATGCAGAGGAAACAGGAAAATTGTAGATGGTTTAAACGGCCAAAAGTTTGATGATAAAGAAGGGAATGTTAGGAACACTCGATAGAAAATTTGGTACTGAAAAACGGATTGAGCTAACCATGAAGGAGACCAAGGATAAATACAAGGACTAAACCCTATAAGAATCCAGGTAATTCTAGATCCGATGAAATCTTTATAGAATACCTTGCTCCGAAGTCATGTTAAAATCTTGCGAAAAATTTTTCTTCATCAACTTTCGAACTTAGAAATTCCAAAATATCATCATAAATATCTTCGATATTTCTGAGGATATTTTCATAAATATTCTTGTCCGAAATTATCTACCTCTTTGTATTACTGTATTCCATTATATTGAAAACTTCTGTAAAATCTAAGTATAAATTATGAATGAATTGTGGAGAAGTGTTGGGAACTGAAGCATGAGTTAGTATAATATAATGCGCTTGGCCAACGTGATTATATTACAGTAAGTCATGCTGAATTTCTAATGGAACGTGATGATGGTTCACAGATCATACCCTCATCATGCTCCATGTTACATAACTCTTTCATTCTACTTAATCTCTAAACATATCACGGAAATATTCCTTGATATTTCTGTTGTTCCATAATTCTGACAGTTTGCTAATAAATCGTGCGATTTCATTTTCTTTCTGATTAGAAGATTTCTTTAAATCCCTTAAATTCCGGAATTCAACAGTGACTACATCAAAAGTTAAGACGAATCTCTATTTCTTCATTTCACTATTTTGTGATAGCTTCATTCGTATTCTTCGAATAATCGAATTGTTACTCGGTGATGATAAAACTCTATTTATCAACTCATATTCGTCATGAAAATATTTTTTTTATTGTTAGCCATGACGACCTCAATCAAATTTCGGGACGAAATTTCTTTAACGGGTAGGTACTGTCACGACCCAGAAAATTTCGACTAATTTTAAACCAAACTCTCGATACGATTTAATATTCTTGACACAATAAGCAAAGTCTGTAAGGTTGAGTCTCAAAAATTTTGTACTGTGTCATATATTCAATTAACCTTCGACCATTTCCGACGATTCACGAACAATTACTTGTAAGTAGATACTCGTATATTTAAATATATATATAAATAATAATTTGAAATATATTATAATTAACTGTGTAAAATAAAACAATATATAATAATTATTATTTAAAACATATCTATATATATGAACAAGGTATATTGAATATATAAATATAGTTCCGAAAATGATAGAAGCACTCGTTTATCATTCAATGGTTACTTAAGCAAGTTAAATTCGAACTTATGTAATTTTAAAATAATTGGTGATACAAAAATGAGTTATATAAATTTTAGGCTTATTTAAAATATATTTAGAAGCTAATTAATAGATTTTAACAATTTTTATATTTTACTCATAATTGAGAGGGACAGTTGATGTAATTTTTATTTAATAAATTAATGATCGAAATTTTATACCATAATGACTAAATAAATAAATATAGTTAATTTAAAAATAGGGGATTTTTTTGAACACTTCTATCCGCCACTGATTTCGCACGATATGCGGTAGAATAACTTTAGGCTGCTAATAGATTGATCATGTTTAATATGATTATTATTATTTAAGATTATAATTATTATTATTATATTAATTATTTAATTATGACCGTAAATTAAGGAGACATATTGATTGAAATAACTTGTTGTTACTGTACTAGATTGTTTTCAATTCCACTGAATCTCAATATATATGTATATGTAAACAAACTATGATTCATACAATATTGAACCATCTATCTCTCCCTCTGTTTTCGTATGATAAACCACCCACCACAAGCAAACACCTCGCTAATACTACATCATGTGTTTCTGTAGACTCCAAACTAAAACCCACTTGATTTGGACGATGTTGTTACTACTACAAATTATTATTGTTTCTTGTTTGATTCGAACAATACCAGAAACCACCATAGTAAACCCATGATCCGCCACCATCCTCTTTCCTTTTTCTTCGAACAACATCTCCATTTTCTCACCGGAAACCCTCACCATTAAAGACTAATGAAACGCTCACAGTTTTCCAGCTGTAAAAAAACGACCACATCGAACCACCACCACTATTGCTATACTCGACACCTTACTACTACAAACTACTGTATATCCACTAAGTCACCCTCGGGAACCACCTACAACCACCACTAAACCATCACCTCACCACCACCGTAAAATCACTACTACAACCGCCATCCTAACTTCCCATTCGTGACCACCTTCGGACCACCCTACGCTCGCCACCACCACCTCGGCAATCACCAACCTTCACCCTACGGTCATCAACCTAAACCACCATCACCACCTTTATCAAATCACAACCTCATCCGCAAAATTTTTATCCCTGTTGCTTCGAAGATTGCTTGTGTGTCCTGCTGTTCAAGACCCAAAAGATCACTCAAACAACAACGTGTTGTGCCACTGTTTTGCTACTGCGATGTTTCTGTTTTTCTTTTTCCAGTCAATTAATCAAACCACCTTCCTTAATCCATGTTCATCAAACCACAACCATAACAAGTTGTCACATTTGATTATCACGGGTACTACTACTACTACTACTACTACTACTACTACTACTACTACTACTACTACTACTACTACTACTACTACTACTACTACTACTACTACTACTACTACTACTACTACTACTACTACTACTACTACTACTACTTCTATTACCCGTTTCTAATCAATAAACAACAGCCCAAGTGAAGCTATTCGCTACTACAAATCATCTTCCTGTTCGCTACTGTTGTTCAGACGAGATCACCACTAAAAACACCACCTCACGCCACCCCTTTATTTCACTACCACCTGTTATTCAACTGTTAGCTTTCCATCTTTTTCTTATCCATCGAAAAGTTGATATTAAGATTATAGACTAGGCCCAGAAGAAGCCAAGTTGATTAATATGATAAAATAGAAAAGAAGATAAGAGATATGATGATGTTGTCATGGATGGAAACAATGGGTGTACGTGCTTTTATTTTTCTTTGCTACGGGACCCCATCTTGTGGGATTTTAGTAATTAATCACGAGAATTTTTGGTGATCATTGTTGTTGACAAAATAAAAAAAAAAAGCAAAAGACTTACTTAATAATGTTAGATGATGTGTAAGATTGATAATGATATTTGATGACGAACGGTTAATAATAAGGGTGATACATGAAATAACAATGATGATGGGGACGATCATAAGATGATGGATATTATGATCATGATGTAGATACGAAGATGATTTAATCGATTATGAAGATGATTATTGATGAGTAGATGATGATGTTAAGATGAGAAAATAATAAACAGTTCGTATAGGTTAAATAAATAATCGATCGAATTATTATAAGAAGTATCGAGTTATTGGTAGGAGTATGTTTGTGTTAAGCGAGAGGTCTTGAGTTCGAGCCTTGCTTGAGGCATTTTTGTTTAGGAAAAGCTTTTAAAGGTAGTCTTCTTTTCTTATTATTATTATTATTATTATTATTATTATTATTATTATTATTATTATTATTATTATTATTATTATTATTATTATTATTATTATTATTATTATTATTATTATTATTATTATTATTATTATTATTATTATTATTATTATTATTATTATTATTATTTTTATTATTATTATTATTATTATTATTATTATTATTATTATTATTATTATTATTATCATTATTATTATTAAAAACTATTATTATTAAAATTATTATTATTAAAAATTATTATGTTTATTAAAACCATCATTTTTAATTGTCATTATTAGTACTATCATTATTATTAACTTGATTTTCATTATTATTATTAACATTATTTTATCAAATAAATATTAAATACATAAAAACATATTTGATAAACAATTATATCAGTATTACATAAAATCTTAGAATAAATACAATATAACAAGTATATTATTAATACTAATATATATATAAACTTGCTTGATTACGATTATATGCATTAATAGATACACAATTGATATAGGTTCGTGAATTCGAGGCCAACCCTGCCTTATTCAATATCGTTATATGTATTTTTACTACAAAATACATTATGGTGAGTTTCATTTGCTCCCTTTTTAATTGCTTTCGCAATATATATTTTTGGGGCTGAGAATACATGCGCTGCTTTTATAAATGTTTACGAAATAGACACAAGTACTTCAAAATATATTCTACGTTGAGTTGTACCACTGGCATATTTCCCTGTAGCTTGGTAACTACCATTTACATGTGGTATTGTAAACGCGAATCCTGTTGATAGATCTATCGGGCCTGACAACCCCAACCGGACTGGACGACCAGTATTCAACGGTTGCACAGTACTTCGTTTTGTAGGCTACACTTGGTACGGTGTAGTGAGATTTCATAATAAAGGGAATATGCGACGTTGATTAATAGTTAAGTATGGTTACCAAGTGCTCAACCACTTAGAATGCTTTACATACACTTGCGAGTGTATTATGTTTATAAATATGAAATCTTGTGGTCTATTAAGATATTGAAATGATTGTTATGATAAATCTATGAACTCACCAACCTTTTGGTTGACACTTTAAGCATGTTTATTCTCAGGTACGAATTAAGTCTTTCGCTGTGTATTTGCTCATTTTAAGGACATTACTTGGAGTCGATCATCGCAATGGGACCAAATGTTGATGACATCATCCAGGTGGATAAGGACGGGTCTTTACAACTACTACCCTTAACCACCTTCCATTGGCGGTTTTCAAAAGTAACCGCGTTACCTTCATCATCTAATTGACCAACCGAAATAAGTCTCTTTTTCAATTTAGGAATGTACCTTACGTTCTTCAAAGTCCAATTAGAACCAAGAGTAGTCTTCAAAACAACATCTCCAATGCCCTCTATGTTGAGTTGCTTGTTGTCCGCCAATCTCACCTTGCCTTGGTATGAACGAAAATTCTTCATCATGCTTTTGACATGAGTAGCATGAAACGAAGCTTCCGAATCCAAAATCCAAGACTCCATAGAATTTTCAACACTACACAAAAGTGCATCATCACTTTCCCCTTCGGCCAAGAATATGAAAGGACCCGTCCTAATCCATCCGGACAATGTCCATATCGATTACAAATGATTCATAATAGTCGGTTACATCGCGAGGTACTTGACCTCTATATGATACATTTTACAAACATTGCATTCGTTTTTAAAAGACAACCTTTCATTTACATCGAATGTTAACGACATGCATATCATTTCATAATATAACCAACTATAATTGACTTAATAATAATCTTGATGAACTCAACGACTCGAATGCAACATCTTTCGAAATATGCCATGAACGACTCCAAGTAATATCCCTAAAATGAGCAAATGCACAGCGGAAGATTTCTTTCATACCTGAGAATAAACATGCTTTAAAGTGTCAACCAAAAGGTTGGTGAGTTCATTAGTTTAACATAAATAATCATTTCCATCGATTTAATAGACCACAAGAATTTCATTTCCAGTTCTCATAAATACGTCCCATGCATAGAGACTAAAATCATTCATATGGATTGAACACCTGGTAACCGACATTCACAATATATATATAAGAATATCCCCATCATTCCGGGATCCTCCTTCGGACATGATATAAATTTCGAAGTACTAAAGCATCCGATACTTTGGATGGGGCTTGTTGGGCCCGATAGATCTATCTTTAGAGTTCGCGTCAATTAGGGTGTCTGTTCCCTAATTCTTAGATTACCAGACTTAATAAAAAGGGGCATATTCGATTCGATAATTCAACCATAGAATGTAGTTTCGATTACTTGTGTCTATTTCGTAAAACAGTTATAAAAAACAGCGCATGTATTCTCAGTCCCAAAAAAATATATTGCAAAAGCATTTAAAAAGGGATTAATGAAACTCACGCATATAAATATTGTAAAACAGTTAATAAAGCATTTGCATGTATTCTCAGCCCAAAAACATAAATAGTAAAAGGGATCAAATGAAACTCACCTAATGTATTTTGTAGTAAAAATACATATGACTATATTGAACAATTGAACAATTGAACAATGCAGGGTTGGCCTCGGATTCACGAACCTATATCATTTGTATAATTATTAATATTCATGGTTGTAATTGAACACACACACATATATATATAAATTTATTAGTCATATTCTTTTTATATTAATAATATATATATTTTTTATGTATTCATTTTGTACATAAGAATATTAAATTTTATTATGTTATAGGTATTAAATATATTCATATATATAAATATTATTTGTTTGTAAGAATAGTATCTTAAGATAATATTTTAAGTGATAACAATAATGATAATGATAGTACTAATATTAATAAATATGATAGTAGTATTGATGATTTTATAAGTGATAATATAATTAATAGTTTTTATAATAAATTTCATAATAATGATAATAATAGTAGTTTTTTTTTAGTAACTGAATAATTTAACAGTAATGGCAATGATAATAATAAAAACATTGGTATTAATATTTAAAACTTAATAATAATAATAATAATAATAATAATAATAATAATAATAATAATAATAATAATAATAATAATAATAATAATAATAATTATACAATCTTATTACTAATATTGATAACTAATAATAATTACCTAACAACATCAATAATCAATAATAAATAATAATAACAATATTAATAATACCAATGATGATTGTAAGCTTAGTAATAATAATAATCATAGAACTTGTATTAATAATAATAATAATAATAACAATGGTAATAATTAATAATGATATTAATAATAATAATAGTTAGTAACAATAGAGTTACCTAAAAAAAAAAACAAGCATTCTGCCCAGGCCAGGAATCGAACCCGAGACCTCTCATAAACCCGAAACATCTCCTAACCATCACGCTGTGTTTGTTTTTCTGAACATTTAGACGACCCATAATTATTTAACCCATATTAATTTCTGTCTTCAATTCCATCTTCTTCAACAATTCAGGACTGACCCAGACTCACACAAATGTGATAATCATTCATCTAAATGTTTTAAAGACTCTCAACCCAAAATATAAACGAAGCATAAAAGCTCTTGTATTAATTTAAAACAAAAAAAAAATTTATTTGTTGCTACTGCAGTTCTTCGCAAAAAAAATAATTTATAAATCTTGATTTTGCTTTAGAGATCGTTTTAACTAAAACATTCTTCATGAAATAGATTTTAAAACTCATTTAGAAACTACCTGCAGCCACAATTGAATCTGAAACATCAAAATAAAAACGAATTTCGCAAAGAACAATTTCGTTGAATTTTATTTTCAAAAATTTGACTCAGAAATTCGTCTTTGTTTCAAAGAATTGGAAGATGGGATTTTGAAGAAAGATTAACTATCTAATTCCTAACTTAACTGCATTAACACAATTTGAAATATTTTTCGAATTCAAGAGTTTGTAATTTGAGTTTTGTAACAGAGTTTTTACGACAGGCTTTTTTTTTTTTTTTTTCGATTTTCATTATGAGGACAGGATTGTTTATAGATATAATTCGAATATATGAAGCAGTAAATCCAATTGTTTGTATTATAAATCAGATTTTGACGTTCAACTAATTTTGGGACAAAATATTCTATCCGTGACATAAAAAAAATAAGAAAAAATATAACCTGATTGAAAAGGCTAACTGATTTTGGATTTACTCTTTTGGTTATATTGTATTACGTACAATTTAAAACAGAAAAGTCAATCAATTATAGATAGATTGCGTTGAAACTGGATTTCCTAATTTTTTTATTTTTAGATTTATTATATATATTTGTTATATATATATATATATATATATATATATATATATATATATATATATATATATATATATATATATATATATATATATATATATATCTATTATTTATAAATTTTGATATTTATAAAGTTTTTAATAATCAAATATTAATAATAGTAATAAATTAATAAAATTATTGTTAATAATATCGAGATACAAATAATAATACTAATAGTTATATTAGTAATAATAATAATAATAATAATAATAATAATAATAATAATAATAATGATTTTAATCAATTTAGTAATCATTAATAATAATGATAATAATAATAAAAATGATAATAATAATATTGATATTATTAGTGATACCAATAATGTTACATATAATAATACTAATTATAGTAATACTTATTATTAATGATAATAATAGGATTAGTAATAATAATTTATCATTTCATATTTACTATATTTCCTATCTACAAATAATAATCTTTATAGTAATAGTATTGATATTAATATTAAAAGAAACAACAATATTATTATAACAATTAATAATTAAATTTAGTATTTTAGTATTATATGTTATTGCTTATGTAATATAATTATATAATGTGTATTATAGAACTAATATTGAATATTAAGTTTTTATACATTTTAACATATATTACAAAATACATATAATAATAATTATATATAGAAATCATATATTTATATATAAGTTGATTTTAATTATTTTATATCTAAATTCATATATTTAATTTTTAATGTTTATAATTTTTAATTATATATATATATATATATATATATATATATATATATATATATATATATATATATATATATATATATATATATATATACATACATACATTTATATAAATATACATATTTATTTACAAGCAATCGTTCGTGAATCGTCGGGCACAGTCTAAAGATAAAACGTATATATAGACACAGTTCAAAGTTTTTGAAACTCATCATTACAGAATTTGCTTATCGTGTCGAAATCATATAAAGATTAAGTTTAAATTTGGTCGGAAATTTCCGGGTCATCACAGTACCTACCCGTTAAAGAAATTTCGTCCCGAAATTTGAGTGAGGTCGTCATGGCTAACAATAAATATGTTTTCCTGACGAATATGAGCTGATAAATAGAGTTTTATCATTATTGAATAATTTGGATAAAACGATTCGATTACTCGAAGCGTATGAGTGAAGCTATCACACAAGATGGAGATAAGGTAATAGATTTTCGTCTTTACTTTTGATGTAGTCATGGTTGAATTTAGAAGATATGGTGCGTCATAGCTTTTGACGTAGAGGGTTGAATTCCGGAATTCAAGGGATTTATAGAAAATCTTAGAAATCTAAAAGATTTGATTTCTTCGGCGAATAAGGAAATTAAGAGCTCTTATAATTAAATACGGTGATATGCCTCAATTACTCTGTCTGATATTCCCATTATAAATTAAACTTTTTCCGTTCCATTATTCTCACCATTCCTATACTTTCCTTCTTGTTTCATACATCTAAAAGATTCTGAAAATGCTTAATCCAGTTCTGATCTTTGTTCTCATTCTTACTATCGCAACAATCATTCTCCTTTTCCAACTTCCACC
Organism: Rutidosis leptorrhynchoides; assembly: GCF_046630445.1. Classification (NCBI taxonomy): domain Eukaryota; kingdom Viridiplantae; phylum Streptophyta; class Magnoliopsida; order Asterales; family Asteraceae; genus Rutidosis; species Rutidosis leptorrhynchoides. The sequence goes on from NC_092342.1 coordinate 61,970,319, forward strand.
AGAGGAATCTGCCTTCTTCTTCTTCGCCCATGGGATTATAATGTTTTTAATTCTCCCGTGTCTTTATGTTGCGATAAACATTGATATACACGGTTTGTAATTTATGTGTTGTTATCGGGCTTTATATTCTCCCTTATATTTCAAAGCTCTATGCTTTTGTTTTCTCTTCCCGATTTCAAATCAAGCAAATAATAGTCCAGAATTTGTAGATATAGAGTTTCGAATAATTATAATGTTCTAAGCAGGAAGGAATGTGATAGCACGGTTTGATTTGTCAAATTACCAGAATCACTGAGAATAGAACTATCAAGAATATATTTTCTTGATATGTTCGGAGGTGAAGTAGAATGAACGAGTCGTGTAACATGGCACATGATGACGTTATAATCTGTGAATCATCATGTTCCATTAAGAAACTCAGCATGACTTACTGTAATATAATCACGTTGATCAAGTGTCATTATATTATACTAACTCATGCATCAGTTCCCAACACTACTTCAAAACATTCGTATTTTAAACTCGAAAGTTTACAGAATATAGAAACTAATAGTTTCTATATGATGTAACACTGATAGCACGAAGAGATAAATGATTTCAGATATGATTAGTTATGAAAATATCTTCAGAAATATGGAGGATATTTATAATGAAAGATACGATGATATCTTGGAATTTCTAATATCGATGGATGATGAAGAAGATTTATCCGTAAGGGTTTAGATTCGGAAGCAAGGTATTCGCTAAAGATTTCATCAGAAACAGAATCATTTGGATTCTTTGAAGTCAAACTTATTCTTTGTGATTTGTCCACGACTTTCTTCATAGTTTCGCATAATCTGCTTTTGGGTACTAAATTTTCTATTGAATATTTCCAATATAATGATACACAGGAAGCACGAAGAGGTATATAATTTCGGACGAGAAAATTTATGAAAATATCCTCAGAAATATCGAAGATATTGATGATGATATTTTGGAATTTCTAAGTTCGATGGTTGATGGAGAAAGATTTTCTGCAAGATTTTAACATGACTTCGGAGCAAGATATTCTCTAAAGATTTCGACGGATCCAGAATTATCTGGATTCTTTGAATATAGGGTATGGTCCTTGTATTTGTCCTGGGTCTCCTTCGTGGTTAACTCTATCCATTTTCCAGTTCCAACGTTTCTGAGCTTTTCCAACATATTATTCTTTATCATCAAACTTTTGACGATTAAAGTCGTTTGGTTGTCTATGGTTTCTGCTGCTTCATTCAGCTTTTTCAACATTCAGAGTATTGATTTGTGACTGAGTGCGTTTCAGAATTTCAGAATGAGAGATCATAATTCTAAGAGATAAATGTCATACATATAACTATTGATGTAGATATGCTGTGAGTTTTCAAAGTACTGATTGCTGATTCCCGGTAATTGTTATGGCTGTTCTCGTTACAAGATACGGATGAGTATATGATAGGGTTTCAATGAATAAATATAAATATAATGATTTGTCAGAGAGATTTGAGCCAAGGAGCAACGAGGTTGCTGGTACGTCTACTGGTAATATAGTGGAATATAAAAGAATTCTCCGGTATCAAAAGGGTAATCGTATATATCAGGATTATAGTAAGGTTACTTCGAATGAAAAGTCGAAGTTGACTTGCTGGAGCTGTGACAAAATTGGCTACTTTGAAAAGGGATCGTAAAATTATTTTTGCTAATAAATGCCAAAGGATCTGACGCGGCTACGTGTTAAACTTTTACTCAGTTGCCGAGAGTTTCTCTGGTGCATAACTATATGCATAAATCTTTCCTTCCGTAGATGGAGTGCGGTTGATTCATCCTATCGATTGAGGTGTTTTCAAAAATCATGAAAGGTTTGAACGCAGATTGTAATCGTGAAGATACAAATGATGTTTAAGATGAAATCAAGTAGCAACTTGAAGAATTGTTTAGTTTCATATATTATAATCAATATTTTAATTCATTTTAATTGTCCAATGTTATTAGTCCACAGTCGATAGTCCACAGTAACAGTCCAATAATTCATATACAGTTTAATATACAATATTCGAATTAATTAATACGTGTCGTGACCCGTATACGTCTCAGACTCGATCACAACTCAAAGTATATATATTATTATAGAATCAACCTCAACCCTGTATAGAGAACTCAATCATTACTGCATATAGAGTGTCTATGGTGATTCCAAATAATATATATAGATGTGTCGATATGATATGTCAAAACTTTATATACGTGTCCCGATATTTAAAGTGCGTAAAATAAATACAGAAATTAAATGATGATAAATAAAATGCGTAAAGTAAATAACAGAAATTAAATAACGATAAATAAAATTGCGAGAATTAAAATTGCGATAAAATAAATTGCGATAAATAAAATGTAATATGGAATTAACAGTTAGCTAGGAACAGTTAGCTAGGATTTTGTTAGCGTGGTTTCTTAACAAAATTTCATATTGTCAATTAGTCTGTTTCTAATCAATTTTTATTGTGTCCATTATTTCTTCATTATGCCACTTGTTGGATTCTGATAAATCAAAATCCAAATATGAAATTGAATGAATATGGTTATTCTGTGGTGAACGGATACGTATATCTGTGGATGTAAGTAGGATAGTAAATGACCGTTGAATCAGGTTCGAAGAGTGTACAGTGTAACTTATAAATGTGAAATCTTAAATATTCTTCGGGTATTACCTACCCGTTAAAATATTTTCATCATTAACAGTTTGTACAAAAGAATTTTTAATTACAATCTTTATGAACACATATATACATATATATTTTCTTCAGATGTATTCATGGATTTAATGAGTTCATATGATATTAAACTCATTTGCTTTTCGGTTGGAACTAGAATAAATAATCTCTAAAACTTTAGAGATTACATATTCGTCATGTCGAACGAAGATAAATGAGGTAGAACGATACGTAGAACGAAGATCATACTCAAAGTACAGATGATGATATTGAAGCATGGATTGTTGATGGTACTGGTGCTGTTATTGATGGTACTGTTGGTGCCGGTGATGTTGCTGAAGCTGGTACATTTTGCACCATAATCTCTGAATTGATTATTCGAGCGCGAAGTTCGTTGACTTATTACTTCAGGATGATTATCGGTCGGAACGAGCGGATGAATAAGGTACAGAATTGTGGATAGAATATAATCTTGTCGAGTTACCCTGGAAATGAGACTGAAAATAGTGTCTCGAACAGGTTCGCCGGTAAACGCTTCAGGTTCATTGTCAAGAGTTGAATTCGGTTGGTGGAAGGGATTGCCTTCTGCGCGTTTCCATTAATTAAGTCGACTACGAACCCATCAGATGAATTGATAATGGCTGATTGGTTGATTCATGCCGATGATGCTGTTTTCGGAGCTTAGGTGAACATCTATGTCGGAATAGCTGTCGGAATAACTATCGGAATAGCTATCGGAATCTGAGGGACTCGAACTGGTTGCAGGATTCATCTCGTACAATCAGATGAAGGATTTTCGATAAGAAATAGATTATAGGATGTAGATTAGTACCCTGCAATACATAGTTTACATATGCATATATAATACTAAAATCCCATAAGTTACGGAGGAATCTACGGAAGCTGTCAGGCAAAGGTAACAATAACATATGTGCTAAGATATGAATTAGCAGATACGCTAAGATACGAATTTTGTCTATACACTATTCATGAAATCATTGCAGCAAGATGTGTCTAGACTAAGAATGATAAGCAGGTAAATTCCTAAGGATGATAAACAGATGATTTTCGACAAAAAAGATAAGCAAAACTTTTGACATGCGGACACGGTCGAAGTCCAGATTCTCTAATGCATCCTAACGACTATCAGTTAGACACACTAATGCAAGACCTGGTTCGCTAAGACCACCGCTCTGATACCAACTGAAAGGACCCGTCCTAATCCATCCGGACAATGTCCATATCGATTACAAACGATTCATAATAGTCGGTTACATCGCGAGGTACTTGACCTCTATATGATATATTTTACAAACATTGCATTCGTTTTTAAAAGACAACCTTTCATTTACATCGAATGTTGACGACATGCATATCATTTCATAATATAACCAACTATAATTGACTTAATAATAATCTTGATGAACTCAACGACTCGAATGCAACGTCTTTCAAAATATGCCATGAATGACTCCAAGTAATATCCCTAAAATGAGCAAATGCACAGCGGAAGATTTCTTTCATACCTGAGAATAAACATGCTTTAAAGTGTCAACCAAAAGGTTGGTGAGTTCATTAGTTTAACATAAATAATCATTTCCATCAATTTAATAGACCACAAGAATTTCATTTCCAGTTCTCATAAATACGTCCCATGCATAGAGACTAAAATCATTCATATGGATTGAACACCTGGTAACCGACATTCACAATATATATATAAGAATATCCCCATCATTCCGGGATCCTCCTTCGGACATGATATAAATTTCGAAGTACTAAAGCATCCAATACTTTGGATGGGGCTTGTTGGGCCCGATAGATCTATCTTTAGAGTTCGCGTCAATTAGGGTGTCTGTTCCCTAATTCTTAGATTACCAGACTTAATAAAAAGGGGCATATTCGATTCGATAATTCAACCATAGAATGTAGTTTCGATTACTTGTGTCTATTTCATAAAACAGTTATAAAAAACAGCGCATGTATTCTCAGTCCCAAAAAAATATATTGCAAAAGCATTTAAAAAGGGATTAATGAAACTCACGCATATAAATATTGTAAAACAGTTAATAAATCATTTGCATGTATTCTCAGCCCAAAAACGTAAAGAGTAAAAGGGATCAAATGAAACTCACCTAATGTATTTTGTAGTAAAAATACATATGACTATATTGAACAATTGAACAATGCAGGGTTGGCCTCGGATTCACGAACCTATATCATTTGTATAATTATTAATATTCATGGTTGTAATTGAACACACACACATATATATATAAATTTATTAGTCATATTCTTTTTATATTAATAATATATATATTTTTTATATATTCATTTTGTACATAAGAATATTAAATTTTATTATGTTATAGGTATTAAATATATTCATATATATAAATATTATTTGTTTGTAAGAGTAGTATCTTAAGATAATATTTTAAGTGATAAAAATAATGATAATGATAGTACTAATATTAATAAATATGATAGTAGTATTGATGATTTTATAAGTGATAATATAATTAATAGTTTTTATAATAAATTTCATAATAATGATAATAATAGTAGTTTTTTTTAGTAACTGAATAATTTAACAATAATGGCAATGATAATAATAAAAACATTGGTATTAATATTTAAAACTTAATAATAATAATAATAATAATAATAATAATAATAATAATTATACAATCTTATTACTAATATTGATAACTAATAATAATTACCTAACAACATCAATAATCAATAATAAATAATAATAACAATATTAATAATACCAATGATGATTATAAGCTTAGTAATAATAATAATCATAGAACTTGTATTAATAATAATAATAATAATAATAATAACAATGGTAATAATTAATAATGATATTAATAATAATAATAGTTAGTAACAATAGAGTTACCTAAAAAAAAAAACAAGCATTCTGCCCAGGCCAGGAATCGAACCCGAGACCTCTCATAAACCCGAAACATCTCCTAACCATCACGCTGTGTTTGTTTTTATGAACATTTAGACGACCCATAATTATTTAACCCATATTAATTTCTGTCTTCAATTCCATCTTCTTCAACAATTCAGGACCGACCCAGACTCACACAAATGTGATAATCATTCATCTAAATGTTTTAAAGACTCTTAACCCAAAATATAAACGAAGCATAAAAGCTCTTGTATTAATTTAAAAAAAAAAAATTATTTGCTGCTACTGCAGTTCTTCGCAAAAAAAATAATTTATAAATCTTGATTTTGCTTTAGAGATCGTTTTAACTAAAACATTCTTTATGAAATAGATTTTAAAACTCATTTAGAAACTACCTGCAGCCACAATTGAATCTGAAACATCAAAATAAAAACGAATTTCGCAAAGAACAATTTCGTTGACTTTTATTTTCAAAACTTTGACTCAGAAATTCGTCTTTGTTTCAAAGAATTGGAAGATGGGATTTTGAAGAAAGATTAACTATCTAATTCCTAACTTAACTGCATTAACACAATTTGAAATATTTTTCGAATTCAAGAGTTTGTAATTTGAGTTTTGTAACAGAGTTTTTACGACAGGCTTTTCTTTCTTTTTTTTTCTTTTTCGATTTTCATTATGAGGACAGGATTGTTTATAGATATAATTCGAATATATGAAGCAGTAAATCCAATTGTTTATATTATAAATCAGATTTTGACGTTCAACTAATTTTGGGACAAAATATTCTATCTGCGACATAAAAAAATAAGAAAAAATATAACCTGATTGAAAAGGCTAACTGATTTTGGATTTACTCTTTTGGTTATATTGTATTTCGTACAATTTGAAACAGAAAAGTCAATCAATTATAGATAGATTGCGTTGAAACTGGATTTCCTAATTTTTCTGTTTTTAGATTTATTATATATATTTGTTTATATATATATATCTATAATTTATAAATTTTGTTATTTATAAAGTTTTTAATAATCAAATATTAATAATAGTAATAAATTAATAAAATTATTGTTAATAATATCGAGATACAAATAATAATACTAATAGTTATATTAGTAATAATAATAATAATAATAATAATGATTTTAATCAATTTAGTAATCATTAATAATAATGATAATAATAATAAAAATGATAATAATAATATTGATATTATTAGTGATACCAATAATGTTACATATAATAATACTAATTATAGTAATACTTATTATTAATGATAATAATAGGATTAGTAATAATAATTTATCACTTCATATTTACTATATTTCCTATCTACAAATAATAATCTTTATAGTAATAGTATTGATATTAATATTAAAAGAAACAACAATATTATTATAACAATTAATAATTAAATTTAGTATTTTAGTATTATATGTTATTGCTTATGTAATATAACTATATAATGTGTATTATAGAACTAATATTGAATATAAAGTTTTTATACATTTTAACATATATTACAAAATACATATAATAATAATTATATATAGAAATCATATATTTATATATAAGTTCATTTTAATTATTTTATATCTAAATTCATATATTTAATTTTTAATGTTTATAATTTTTAATTATATTATATATATATATATATATATATATATATATATATATATATATATATATATATATATATATATATACATACATTTATATAAATATACATATTTATTTACAAGCAATCGTTCGTGAATCGTCGGGCACAGTCTAAAGATAAAACGTATATATAGACACAGTTCAAAGTTTTTGAAACTCATCATTACTGACTTTTCTTATCGTGTCGAAATCATATAAAGATTAAGTTTAAATTTGGTCGGAAATTCCCGGGTCATCACAGTTTACACCTTTCGCGGAACCATTTTTGCAATTCCTTTGAAAGTGCCATTTTTGATTGCAACCCCAACAAACAGCTTCACTTCTATCTTTCGATGGATTCCTCTTCTTAGACTTCTTTATACCCTTCTTCTCACCGCGATCAAATTTCCTACCACGATTGTCGGTACTTAACAAGGAACCGGATGTCGATTCCCACGAGTTTCTCCTACGAGTATCTTCACCAAGAATCAAATCCCTTATTCCTTCAAACGCTAGCTTAGTAGTTCCTGTAGAGCTACTAACTGTGGTAACCGTACCCGACCAACTTTCCGGTAATGATGAAAGCAAGATTAGTGCCTTTAACTCATCATCAAACACAATATCTACCTATGCTAACCTCGATATGATGTTGTTAAACTCATTGATATGATCCGTTGCACTCGTACCTTCCTTCATCTTCGTATTGAACAATTGTCGCATGAGAAAAACCTTATTAGAAGCGGTAGGTTTCTCATACATGTTAGAGAGTGCTTTCAAGCAAGCAAACATCGTCTTCTCATTTACAACGTTGTATGCAACGTTCTTAGCAAGTGAAAGACGAATCGCACCCAAAGCTTGACGATCCAAAAGCGTCCAATCGGCATCACTCATGCTTTCGGGCTTGGTCTCTAACAGAAGTTGATGTAGCTTCTTTTGATACAAGTAATCTTCAATTTGCATCTTCCAAAAGCCAAAGTCTCTCCCATCGAATCGGTCGATTCTAAATTTTCCGTCTTCCGCCATCGTTCCCAAAGTCGAAATCTTGTGCTCTAGATACCAGTTGTAAGGATATTAGGACCCAAAACAACGCAAGTGATTCAACAAGATCACTCACCGATAGTAATTCTACAAGATTACTAACCCACTTAATGAACGAAAGATTATAAATGCAAGAAATGTAAATCGACACAAGAGATAACGTGGTTATATGCAATCGTTGTGATTGCTTTAGTCCACGGACCAACTAGAGAATGTATTTACTGAATATTTGTGGTGTGTTTACAATGAGTTACAAGAGGGTCTATTTATGGAATGGTTTAAGGAGTAAGCCAAAAACAATTCCTTGAAGCTTCATGTGAGTTTCCTGACAGCTTCATGGAAGCTACATGTGAGTTTCCTAACAACTTCGTGGAAGCTTCGTGTGAGTTTCCTGGAATCTTCCTTCTAATTGTTTAAAGTTCTCCATATCTTCAACAATAAAGTATGTTGCATTCATTAACTAAACTAGTCAACACCAAGTTTTTGAGCTTACCCATATCCTTGTGGCAATCTCAGCTTCTGACAATTAAACTAGGAATCCCCAGTTTCTACTATCACAGTTATGTCTTTATTCAACATCGTTTTTATGTGCTCGAAGAGAACATTAACCATTAAAGGTCCCTTGGGATCACATCGTAGAGGTTGTCCTTCAGGCACGTATATCCGTTTGTAATTCTCATAAGCAGTTGTATTCTTCTTAAGCCTAGTAGCCAGAGCTCGCATAAAATCTTTCATCATAACGCAACCGAAAGTAGGTCCATTTCCAATCACAACTCGATCAGGTTGCACGATTATTGCCTTTTCTTGGGTTACAAGGAGAGAGTAACCTACAGAGCTGCAATCATCACATATTGGCTCAACAAACACATAAGCATCCGCTGATTCAACAATTTCACCTCAAAATGGTGTGCTTACTGCACCCCAATATGTCCCAATGAAGTGAGGATGGTGCTCGGGCACAAGCCCTTTTCCTGCTGGCATTACAGCTAGTGTGTAGCCAGATGCGTCTACTAATTCGACCAATGCTTGACATGCTTGTGCAACTCGCAGTTGAGGTCCAGCCACTATTACAGGCTTCACCGAGTTGTTCAAGAACTCTGTTGCTACCTCAATAGCCGCTTCCAAACTCAACTTGTTACTCAACCTGCACGATTAAACAGGCCCGATGAAATGAAATTTGCACAAAATAGAACTACTGAATTAGCGAATCTACATAGATATTTGTAACTTGGAAAGATTTTGTAGTGTACATGGGACTTAGAGAAAAAGGAACTGATTTTCGACTAAAATTATGATGACAAATTCCTGGCAAGTTACAACCAATACTGATATAAACAGGCTTGCTCTCCATTAGTGCAGTAGCAATTGCAGTATCAATCAATTCGTGTGCATTTTCCAAGTTATTTACCACGGCCTAAGTTATAGAAATTAAAGATGATATAACTAATTAGATAATTGATTAGATTTGGCCAAGTCATATTGCGAAGTTAAGGCCCATTAAGATTTAGGAGGCGTTTGATAAAATACACTCTCTCCTCCCGTTCTTGCTTAATAGTCTCCGAATAAAAAAATGTAAAGTTGAAAATATATCATTATCACACTGTAGTTTTTTTTTTTCACTTTACAGTTTTACACATTATTTTTACTTAATCTTTTGTTTTAGATGTATAAAATAAGGGTATAAAAGACCTCATTATTTTTATCAATTTATGGAAGTGAACTGTTAATTTTGTCGAACCCAGATAAAATATTGGACGATTGAATCACGACGGAGGGAGTAATGATTAAACGTTAAATGATTCAAAATTTGAATAAATAAATGGTTCCGAATGAGTTTGGTTCTAAATGATATTAACTTGTTCGATAATCAATTTAAATGAGCACTATGAATGATATAAAAAGAACGTCTTAACTTTCTAAATAAAAAAAATACATATCATGTTATTTAAGTATTTGGAATATAATTTAAGAACGGAAACAGATGTGTTGAACGGTTCAAGACACATTCGATTGCGATTCAACATCATTTGTCATTCAAATATCAAGCAAACGTGTCGAATGATGAACAAATAAGTATTTAACATTGAATAGTTCAATTAAGAGTCAATCAAACTCAATATAATATGTTCTACCTATGGGCAAGCTCGTAAAAAGCACTAGTAGGGGACTAGTCGGTTGGGAACTTGTATAGTCTATTCGGTCAAGTTGGACGTTGACCAACTTTGATTTTGATTGTTTTTGAGCTTCTTTGATCGATTTTTTCGAATAACTTTGACTTTGACTGACTAAATTGGACTTTAACAACTTTGACCGAATAAATCGGCCAAGTCGGAGACTAGTGAGACTATTTCAAGATTTCAACTTGTGTGGGGCTAGTCGGCCTAGTTTAGGGACTTTTACAACCATGTTGTACGAGGTTTACATTAATCAACACGGTATCATAGGTTTGTATCCGGTCATCGGCTACATGTCGGTGATTCAGTGACGTCCCAATTTATTTATCCGGCTTTCTTTATTAATTTTGTTTTATTTTTTCAATCAATTACATAAATCGTAATGCACAAACCTTATATACCATACTTTGTTAAATACCCATTAATAAAAAAAGAAATATTTTTAATCAAAACTCTTTAGGCAATACAAGCTATTGGAAAAATCTCATGTACCGTTCTGAAGAGCTACATTAATGGTAACTTATTTGTCAACACCAACACAGAGAGACGTTTTAGAAAAAGAGAATGCCTTAAACAGCTCTATAGAAGAATACAAGTCTAGCTACCTTCGTGCAAATAAACAACGGAAATACGAGTAGTGATATATTTGATTAACGTTGTTTCACGTAATGATATCTCGAGGGCAAGATTTACAGATAGATTCACGGTATCAATGTTGTATAATTCAAGTGGTTGGATATGGCCTGCTTCGTGGGTTTCTAGACTGCCATTGCTGTCTCATATTCAGCCCCTTGTACATGATAAACCTGATGTAGTATGGTGGAAAGACCATGATGGGAATCGGCATGACTTTTCGGTTCGTTTAGCCTGGGATTCAATTCGTCAAAGGGCTGAAAAAGTGCCTTGGGTTTCAGTTGTTTGGTATAATATGGGTATCCCTCGCCACTGTTTTATTGTATGGTTATTAGTCTTAAATTATTAGCTGTATCATATCTATAAAAGATTATGATAGGATTTGTAAAGATTGTAATATTATATTATTAGCTGTATCATATCTATAAAAGATTATGATACAGCTAATATAAATAAATTAAAGACTCAGGATCACCTTAGAGTCTGGGATACAAACGTGAATGGTGTGGGTTCAGTATGTCCTTTTTGCAAGAGTGTTCCAGATTCTCAAGTTCACTTGTTTTTTGAGTGTAACTTCTCAAAACGGGTTTGGTCAAAGGCGAAAGTGCTTATCCCGGTGCAGCTTCCTAGTGATAATTGGCAGCAAATAGTTGCAAGTTTAGCTCCTGTGGCACATCGAAGGGCAGCTAGAGTTGTAGTAACCAAATTAGTTTTTGCAGCTACAGTCTATTTTGTTTGGCAGGAGAGAAACGCTCGACTTTTTAATGGAAAGGCCCGATCAGAGGAGATGCTGTTTCAGATGGTTTATTCGACGATAAGGCTAAAGCTGATGTCGTTAAGGTTCAAGGATTCAGTGCATGTGCATCGCATAAAGAATACATGGAAGATCAGTTGATGTTTTGGTGCAGTTTTCTATGTTTTAGAGAGATGTGTTTTAGTCCCCTTTGGTTGTGTCTAGCTTTTGTTAGCTTTGGCTTCTTTGGTTTGTATTTGGACTATAGAGCTTGTCTATAGTCACTGAACCTTTCTTGTATTCGTTATTCTCGTTCATTAATTCAATTTGCAGGGTGAAAACCCTTTACCCAAAAAAAAAAAAAAAAAAACTTGCACATTCAAAGGAAAAAGATATCTAAACTATAAATTTATTTCAGTTGTACGTTCGATAAATTTCCGATTATGGATTTATGGTTCATTAGTTTTAATTTATGTTTCATTATACTCTCACGTTATTTCAATATCTACTAAATGTCATCAATATTTTGGTCGTTTAAGTACCCTAAGTTTTGCGTTTTGGTCAGGGGAAGAAAGAGTCAAGGGCCATAAAGTTGCAGGGTAAAAGGTGAAACTTTTGAGGTGTAAAAGGTATAGAAAGTTTAACTTTTAGGGATAAAAGGTATAACTTTTCAATTTATATAAATATAATAATCATTAAATAACTTTCACCCAATTTTGTTTTACGTGATTTATCTTTTTTCGCTGCGAATTAGGTTTCTCCGTCATCACAGTTCAACTTGCAATAATTTTACGAACAAAACGCAACTAATTATATTTGAAACGGAACTTTTTTTTCAAGGAAAACACATTGGATAAATTATATAATTTATATATATATATATATATAAATATATATATATATATATATATATATATATATATATATATATATATATATATATATATATATATATATATAGGGGCAGGATCAATGGGGAAGTAACCAATCGGGGGGAAGCGGGGGGAAGCAAAAAAAAAAAATCTCATTTTTTTTGAATTTTTTTTTTCCGGCATCAAGATCACACGAAAATATGAACATTTAGAAGAGACACTTCGTGATGAATGTTATTATTTAGGCAGGAAAATGATCGACAAAAATAACATTCAAGATAATGTTGTTCGTGAAGAATATGAACGTTTTTTTTCATGTTTTGTGAAGTAAAATTTAGCCCGATTTAGAGTTTAGGGTTTAGGGTTTGGGGATTTGGGTTTATGGAATGTCATCAATATTTTGGTCATTTAAGTACCCTAAGTTTTGCGTTTTGGTCAGGGGAAGAAAGAGTCAAGGGCCATAAAGTTGCAGGGTAAAAGGTGAAACTTTTGAGGTGTAAAAGGTATAGAAAGTTTAACTTTTAGGGATAAAAGGTATAACTTTTCAATTTATATAATAATCATTAAATAACTTTCACCCAATTTTGTTTTACGTGATTTATCTTTTTTCGCTGCGAATTAGGTTTCTCCGTCATCACCGTTCAACTTGCAATAATTTTATGAACAAAATGCAACTAATTATATTTGAAACGGAACTTTTTTTTCAAGGAAAACACATTGGATAAATTATATAATTTATATATATGTGTGTGTGTGTGTATATATATATATATATATATATATATATATATAGGGGCAGGATCAATGGGGAAGTAACCAATCGGGGTGGGGGGGGGGGGAGCGGGGGGAAGCAAAATTTTTTTTTTTTCATTTTTATTGAATTTTTTTTTTCCGGCATCAAGATCACACGAAAATATGAACATTTAGAAGAGACACTTCGTGATGAATGTTATTATTTAGGCGGGAAAATGATCGACAAAAATAACATTCAAGATAATGTTGTTCGTGAAGAATATGAACGTTTTTTTTCTTCATGTTTTGTGAAGTAAAATTTAGCCCGATTTAGAGTTTAGGGTTTAGGGTTTAGGGTTTGGTGTTTTCGGGTTTATTCCATAAACCCAAAACCCCAAACCCTAAACCCTAAACTCTAAACTCTAAACCGTTCGTGTTAAAAACTCAATCTAAATCCTAAATCTAAACCCTAAATCTAAACCCTAAACCCTAAATTTCTAAAACCTAATATCTAAACCCTATAAACCCTAATATCTAAACCCTAATATCTAAACCCCAATAGCTACAACCTCAAAATACGCTCGAAAAACACGATAATTGTTATATATTATTTCTTAGCGTTTTTCCGCCAAAATAAAAACATTTATCACAAAGTGTCTCTACTAAATGTTCATATTTTCATCTCATCTATAATGTTCGTGAACAAAGTTTTTTCAAAAAACGAAAAAAGAAAAAAAGTTTTTGCTTCCCCCCGCTTCTCCCCGAATGGTTACTTCCCTCTTGATCCTACCACTATATATATATATATATATATATATATATATATATATATATATATATATATATATATATATATATATATATATATATATATATATATATATATATAACTAACTAATTATCAAATTGATGAGTAGCGCAATGGTAAGTTCATAAGTTTGTAACGGAAAAACCTGAATTCGAGTCCTAATGCCATTTTTTGTAATTTTTTTCTCAGTTTACTCTCAATATTAGTTTCATAAAAGATGTTAAAATATTCCACCACAAAGCGCATGTCGTTAGGTATATTAGGTGCTAAGCAACGTATATCCAAATACAACCGCCGCAACGCGCGGTCAGTATTTTTTCTAGTTCTACAATAACTTGTGCAAATCACTTGATCATATATCAACAATAAATAAATAAATAAATAAATAAATAAATAAATAAATAAATAAATAAGGATATTAAAACAGAAAGCTTTATTTATATGTAACTGATAGCAAGTGACTGTCCGAAAACACTGAAATTCCTGGCTAAAATCCTGCAACCCGGTTGTATGATGAATAATTCTATTTTTCCCATAATCATTTGAATTCGGTCCACCAACGATACAAATAACAGGAATATTCTCACTATAGGCACCAGCTATCGCATTGATTACACTAAGTCCACCAACGGTGAACGTGACAACACAAGCACCAACACCACGAGACCTGGCGTAACCATCAGCAGCGTATCCTGCATTTAGCTCGTTGCAACAGCCAACGACGTTGAGGCCAGGCTCAGTGATAAGATGATCAAGCAAAGTCAGGTTGAAGTCACCTAGGACACTAAAATCGTCTGACACACCGATTTGCACGAGACGGCTAGCTAGGTGGCGGCCCAGAGTGGCCTCGGAGGATTTTAATGATACGGAGGAAGAGGATTGTGTACAACGTATGTGGTGGATTTTTGGAGAGACGCGGAAATTGTGGGTAGGAAAAGTAAGAATGTTTAAACAACTAAGTTTTGTATACATGATTTGGTTTGAACTTTTTGATTTGAACTTGGTGTGTTAAATTTGGACAAGATATGGAAGAGTATATATATGTACACCAAGTAATTGGCGTCACATAAATTTAGACACATTGCTCTTTCTTGTTTGATAGTGGTTTTGAAGGGGTTTATAGGTCCTTTGACCTTTTCATTCTTCTTTGAAAAAAATTCGACCTAAAATTTGTGTATTGTTTCTGTCTTCTTTGTTAAATTTTCTTTTACAATAATTACACTTTAAATTTGTAGCCCTTAAAAATTGAATTTAAATCTTCTAATAGAGATTCTCAAGTCTTAACTACAAAGATAGGCCTTGAAATTCTCCATGATTAATTTATGGTTTGCGTTTTTTTAGCAAAGTTGAACGACTTTTAATAACACTAGGCGTTCACTTTAAAATTACATTACATACACTTTAATAATAAGAACAATATTCGATTTTAATAGTATGAGATACAATAGAGGTGAGGTGTAGATAAATATAATAATTAAATTGAAAATTATGGAGTACATTTAAACTCGCACTCTTACTAACGAAAAGATTGTATTTACTCTCATTTACAACACTCTTATTTAAACCACGCAGACTTGCCTGAGTGGCCACCGAGTTGTCCAATGAAGCACACCACCCGGGTTCAATTCCTGGCTATGCCAAATTGTTCAAAAAGGGAGTGTGACTAGAGGATGCGTATAATGCGCAAATCACCCGGTATCAGGTCTCGCGCTCGGAGGGCTTGATTACCCGAGGTTTTACCTTCTATGGGGGAACCAATGTACTCGTTCATAGAAGGGTTTCCTCGCTTAAAAAAAAAAAACATTCTTATTTAATTTAATTTGGACACAAAAGTTTGACATCTATTTAGTCTATTTAACTTAGCAGAGAGAATCTATAAATGTATAAAGTATTTTATATTTTATATCATATATATACAATCGGTAATCTCCATCCTTTTCTCGTTTTTTATTAAATTATTATAAATGTGTACGATATCTCTTAACATTCGGAGAATTGGGCAAATGAGTAAAATTAGCTGGCTTAAGCGAATTTGTAATAAAGAGAAACCAACGATACTTGGGCTACAAGAAACAAAAAGTGAACAAATTCAAGATAACATCATTGAATCATTTGGGGAAATTCCGACTTCAAATTCGTTCAAAAAGATTCAGTTGGTGCCTCGGGGGGTATCATTACGATATGGGATTGTAATTCTTTTACTTTCGATTATGCTATTGAAGGTGAATTCTTCTTAGCAATCTGCGGTTCATGGGCGGGTTATGACTCGAAGATTGCTTTCATCAATGTCTACGGTCCACATTCCTCTCTCAAAAAACAAAGACTATGGTCCGAGTTATCCTCCCTTGTAAACTCTCTTACGATTCCTTTCATCATCTTCGGTGACTTCAACGAAGTTAGAAACGCTTCTGAACGCATGAATTGCGAGTTTAATCAACAATGGGCTACTAATTTTAATAATTTTATTAACAACTTCGGACTAATTGATTTACCCCTCGGTGGCAAAAAATTCACTAGAATCTGCATAAAAAGAATGAAGTTTAGTAAACTAGATAGATTCCTCGTTTCAGATGACATTCTAAAAATATGGCTGATGTGCGTAGAGGTGTATACAAAATAGTTATATTTTTACAAGGAAATACTATTAAATACGATACAATTTTACACAAGTTATTTATTTATTTATAGAGTGGATATACCTAAACCTTACTACAACACTTATAGGCAGTGCACCTAATCATACAGTAGTGTAGTTTTTAGTAAGTCCGGTTCGTCCACAGGGAACTCGCCAAGTTTAACGCTATATTTTTTTTTAAAACTATAATTGTAAAAATACAAAAATATATATAAGTAGTATTATTATTATAAAAGGGGGTTTTTACCGTTTAATGACCGGTTTGTCGATTTTAAAACTTTAGTCGCAGTTAAAACCTAATGTAAAATATTAAATATATAAAAGACTTAATTTAAAGCGTAAAGTAAATAACGATAATGAAATTGTGATAAATAAAAGTGCGATAAAATAAAAGTACGATGATTAAAAGTGCAATTAAATAAAATGGCAGTAAATAAAAGTGCGATAATTAAAAGTGCAATTAAATATGAAATAAAGGAATTATGCTTATTTAAACTTCCGTAATCATGATGTTCGATGTGTTGTTTTTAGTTTAGTACCATGGGTTAATTGTCCTTTTATCCTGGATTATTTGATATGTCCATACGGTTTTGTCCATAATAGTCCATCAGTCATAAATATAAAATGCGAGAGTCTTCGTCAAATTATCCTTATACCCGAAGTCAAATATTCCAACTAATTGGGGATTCGAATTGTAACAAGGTCTTAATACTTTGTTTAATGAATACACCAGGTTATCGACTGCGTGTAATCCAAGGTTTTATTACTTTGTTAACAATTACACCAATTACCCTTGAATGTAATCCATTAACTATTAATCCAGTTTCGTGTCCGGTAATATGAACAATTATTGGTATTTATAGATATCCCGCCCACCGTACCCAGTCAAGCGTATGTGATTATATATAAATAGTTCAAATTATAAGTCAACATATTAAATTAACGAGGTATCATTTAGTTAATATAAATTAAAACCCATTAATAGCCCATAGTCTAATTTCCACAAGTGTCATTCTTTTGTCCAAACCCCAATTATGGTATAAAGCCCAATTACCCAATTTTAATATTTAGCCCAACATCACGATTACTTCGGCTTAAATAAGCATAATAATAACTTAGCTACGAGACATTAATTTAAAAAGGTTGAACATAACTTACAATGATTAAAAATAGCGTAGCGTTACACGGACAAAATTTCGACTTACACCCTTACAACATTCGCTAACATACCTTTATTATTAAAATTAAAATTAAAATTAAAATTATATATATATATATATATATATATATATATATATATATATATATATATATATATATATATATATATACTAGTGAGAGATTGAATTGAAAAAAGGTGTAAAAAATTCGTCCGAAAATGCTGAAATTTATAGATGTGGCCAGGTACCTACTGCCATGTGATCGCATGGATTTAACACTGCTTGGCCATGCGATCGCATGGCCTACTTTTCCAGCTCACATTTCTTTGTTTGTTTATTTGCCGACGGTTTTTAAATAATAATATAATATATAAATAATTTTAAGAATTAATTATATATTATATTATATTCATGTGCATAGTTGACTTGTAATTTTTAGTCCGTTACGTCGAGCGTTGAGAGTTGACTCTGGTCCTGGTTCCGGATTTTCGAACGTCCTTGCGTACAATTTAATATCTTGTATTTTGCGTTTTGCGGCTTGTACTCTTGTAATTTTGAGACGTTTCTCACCAATAATTTGAACCTCTTGGATTGTACTTTGTACTTTTGAGCTTTTTGGTTGTTTACGTCTTTAATTTGTCGAATCTGTCTTTTGTCTTTACCTTTTATTATTTAGACGAATATCACTTGTAAATAGAACAATTGCAACTAAAAGCTTGTCTTTCTTGAGGGATAATGCTATGAAATATATGTTCGTTTTTAGCATTATCAAATATTCCCACACTTGAGCGTTGCTTGTCCTCAAGCAATATAGTCTTGAAATAAAAATACTAAAATCACTTCTTTATTCTTCACACTTTGTACATCGGTGATTTTTATACGGCGGTATAAACAATGGTAGTAACGATGTGGTTTACAGTCCCACATGACTATAAAAATTTAGATCCTTAAGGAAATTGGATCTTTATGAAAACATTTGATCTTTTGAAAATTCAATCTAGTTTTTACCCTAGATAAGTTTTCTGGAATAACCCTTCACCGGTGTTTGCAAATTATTTTTGTGGGTTTGTTGGGTTTCAGATTTGAAAATTTTAGCTCAAAACTTGCGGTTTTGTGTCACCCACTTGCTAACCTTGTATTGGGAAAGCAACACGTCCAGTATACTTGTTCCGTATATTACCTTTCGGTAAACTACCGTCCGGTTGTAAAGGAAAGCATTGAACAAGCAACTGTTAAGGCAATGTCCCGTGACATGCTTTTAATTATGGTCTATAAAGTGTCGGATACAATTACTATCCTTTGTAGGAGCAATAGTAAAGCTCACCCTTATAGTTTTTCGGTCTGGCACAAGGTCCTGTCTTTGACCATGCTATGCAACCACCGTTCTTACGGTTGACACCCGATTTGGTTCAGGTGACTTGATGAATTCCAGGTGAATTCCTAGGATTTTACGTTCAATGGTAATGAACGCATTAAAAATGGGTTTTTAGAAAACAAATCGGTTTGTAATTTGATCAAAATATTTTCTCGTTCAAGCTCGAGTTTAGATATCATCGAATTCCATGAGTTTGTAATTCTCAATCTTTAAAGTCAATCTCAAGGATTGAGTAATATCAGTCTTAAAAGCTGATTTTTGATCTTTCAAGGAGATTATCCTTTCTGGGGATCTGATTCATTAGTCTTATCAAGCTAATTTGCACGGTGCCCTCCCCATTTTACGAGACAAATCCTCTCATGGTTAGGATAAGTCTGACCACTTGGCGAGCCTGTTTGATGCTGAGGTCCGTGGATTTCCTGCTGATTTTAGTGATGACTTTTCTAGATTTTTCGTCAACCTACAGCTGGTCTGGACGACAACTTCCTGACCTAAATCAAGAAGCGTGTTTCTTTTTCGGAAGACTTTACTTCCTTTTAATGATGGAATTGATTCATCGTGTAGATCCATCTTTCTTTCAAATATATTACAGTAAATCGGGTAAAACTGATTAGTTTAGTCCAAAGCAAAAGTATCTTTTTGTTATTTGTACAAAAATATGTGATATATGTTTTTAAAAAACTTGGTAAATTTTTCCCACACTTGGCTTTTATTTTCTTTTATTTGCCTTTTTATTGTCCTCTATTCCATTTTAAATGAATTCTAACATTTTAGGTTGTTTCTCCATTTATGTCCTTTTCGAGGTAACAATAATTTCGGTGTTAACACCTAGTTTTATTGTTCATAAATATGTATAAACATGATTTTGAGTTCATTTAATTGAAAATTTTGAAAATTTTTACTAGAATTGGGTAGTCAGTATATAAGACTAGGGCTGTTCTTTATTATCAGAGAGCACTAGATTCTAATACAACTACTGCGTTACTAGTATTTTTAATGGTAACCAAGTGTATAAGTTAAAATTTTTAAAAATCCGAAAGAATTTAAGCCCTTCCCACACTTAAGATCTTGCAATGCCCTCATTTGCAAGAAATCACTAACAATTTAAATTATTAAGGGTGATTAGCGTAGAAAAATGATTAAATTTTACCAAAGTTTCCAAACATATTGGCGTTTGTTTGTTGAATGATAAATGGTGCACATCATTTGTTCATTCCGTCTTGTTGTTACATCACATTTGTTTTTCGTTTTGTCGTCAAAATTAGTAGCTTTTGTTGAACTTAATGCCAGTCTTTGAAAATGCGCTGTTTTACCCTGTTGTATACAATTGACAATATACATACATACAAATATAAACATGCATGGTAATTTGAAATGGGACTTAAAATCCCACTTTCAAATCAAATATGAAATATTAGTACAACATAATAAAAATATTAAACATTACATAAAAGTATCAATATTTGTATGCTTAAACATAAATAAATAAAAATAATAAAAAGATAAAAATCATAAAAATTACCAACGGAACTATATAGATCAGGATAGGGGTTCAAGTTCATGTCATCGGTCGGGTTCCATGGTTGGTGATAGGTTTACTGGTAGGCCTGGTTAGGGTCGTAGAGAGTATATGGTGGTCTCATCTCGGGCTGGTGTGGAGGATAGTAGCAGGTCGGGTCGGTACATAGTGATCCTGAGGTAATAGCCAACTCATGATCTGACGCTGATGATAGTCCCATCTATCATGCTGTCGTTGCTTGGAATGCTCGTACTCATTCCGGGTTTGCCACTGCTCCATCAGACTAAATCTCTCCTCGTTTGTCATTTCCACCTCATCTACACGCTGGTAGACGTCAGTCATAGCCTCCCTAATGACATCCCTAATGTTATCCGCTTCCTCCATTTCCTCATCTGAACCTCTCTCTACCTGAGGATGATTACCAACATAGGGTGTTGCCTGATTGCGTCTGCTTTTTAATACCTTAGCACCCTGATAGACCCTCAATCCTAAAAGCTCAACCTGTTCCCTACATTCCAAAAGTGGACCCCCTTGATCCCTATCTACAACCAAATACTCTCCAATGAGAGTAACAAAAATACCTCCTCCTATTATTCCCCCTTCCTGTATTCCTTCTACCATCTTAGACAAATAAAAACCAACACAGTAAGGGATATTAACAAAGCCTCTTGGGTCTCGAATACACTTTAGGTAAAATAAATCATGTAAAGTCATTTTCTCCTTATTGTGACCTCTCTGTGTAATCGAGTTAGCAAAAAATCTATGAATTATACGAAGCTCGGCTTTGTTAATATGTAAGTAGGAGTGTTTTCCTCCCAGTGTAAAAACATTATAATCTGACATACGCCTCCAGACGGCATTCGCGTCAAAATTCCTATCTACCCTTTCACCACGATAAATCAAATTCATATAATCGGTTAGTAGTAATTCACCAGGAGTATATATCTGCAAAGCCCTATCCATGTCCAGCATGGACATCCTGTACATCCTACGGCCAAGTATAAATTTTAGAAAACTTCTATCATCTAATCTATCTACATCTGCATTTAACGTTATAGTACTCAAAAGCTCAATGCACCATTCCTTATATACAGGTCTACGAATGGTGAATAAACATTCCCAATCGTGAAAAGAAGAGCTGCCATACCTTTGGATGAAATGCTGTCTAACTGAGTTAGCAAGTTGGACCCTTTCCAAAGGCTCCCAATCGATTACCCTTGGCACTTCTACATTTTTCGGTATGAGTTTGAATTTGTTACTTTGATATGTTAGGTAATCTCTCCAGCTTCTATCGAATCTCAGATTAGGATGCAACATGTGTTCAGGAATCGTTGGGTATTCTACTGGCCGATGCATCGGAAATACTATGAAGGCATCAACAAATTGTAGCGGATCATAATAAGGTACGTGTTGATCAGGTTGATGTTGTTGTTCCTGTTGTGGTTCTTATTCGGGTTCTGGCTCGTATTGCAATTCTGGCTCAGGTTCCGGTTGTGGTTGTCTAGATGATGATGATGCACCTCCAGTTTCAGTATATTTCTGCAAAACACATTAAACACAAAATTTGTGCATCCAAATATGCATTAGTGTTATCAAAATAACAACTTAAAACAATCACAATGACATGTTTAATCTATACTAAACTTATGCTCATTTTCATATTTTTTTTTTATCAAAATCTACACTTTTTCAAATAAGCATATATGAAAATGTATACAAAGTTCATAAGCATTTAACTCAAATAACATGTCAAAATAGTCATTTACTAACAATTAAACAAGTCTCAAATGGCAATTATATCAAATTAATCAAGTTCATGAATTTTAGACTTAAAAAGTTCACTTTAATTCTCAAAAATCATGTTTAGGATCAAAGTTTGGATCATTTAACTACCTAAACATGTTACACTACTTAATTTAGCAATAATTCATGACAAAAATCGGCCATAACCTGTTTATATCAAAAAGCCCCAAATTGCTCAAGAACACAAACCCTAGATTCCTAAAATTTTTGAAGTTTTTGGCTTCAAATCATGTTAAATAGCATCAATCTAGGTTATACATGCATAATATACTAACAATTTAACTCTAATTACACTAGAAATTAACAAAATCAACTTAGGTAAAATATTGGTAAATATCACAAAAACTAGAAAATTTAAGAGTTTAGGGGTGTAATTTTTACCTTCTTGTTGAAAAATCCGAACCTAGGCATGATTGTAGTGAAGTTTTGTGAGAAATTTGGTTGAATTTGGTGAAAAAATGGTGAATTTAGGGGTGTTTGTGTGTGTGTGTTCGTGTAGTTGTGTGTGTGAAAGTGTGGAGACAGAACGGCTCGCTGGAGCTTTTGTTCCCGACTTGAATTCCCTTTCCATGCGATCGCATGGCTTACAAGGGTAAATCCCATGCGATCGCATGGGTCCCTGTATTTTTTTTTTATATAAAAACCTTACACTTTTTAAAACATATAATTAATTTAAAAATTTAAATTTTGTTTCTTTTTAGGATGAGGGCGTTTCAGATCGTTGTCCTAGTCCGTCCCTCGACAAAATTTTAAAATTTGTCATTTTTAAGCGCGGTTTTAAAAGTAAAGATTTTTGGGTTTTTTAATGTTTTTGGCATACTTTAATTCAATAAGATTAAAAATAATGATAATAAAAATTCTCGTCCCTCCCTTGAGTAGAGCAATTTCGGTTCAACGACCTAGTTTTCAACTCACGACGAATTTTTAAAAAATCATATTTTTAACTTAGTGAAAATAAAGTAAATTTTTGTTTTTAAATTCACACCAAACTTAAATTTAAAATGCATAAAATTAAAAATTCATATTATTAAAATTAAAAATTCACAACAAATTTATATTATATTTTTATTTTTATACATACAAACTTATATTAAAAATATTAATTTTTTAAATATTTACAAACTTAAATATATTGATTTTAAAAAGTTTACAATATTAATTTAATATTTATATATTAGTTTTAAAAACATGGTAAAAATTAAAAATTAAAAATCTTTTTGGTCTTTTATCCCACTTTAATCAATCAAATATTATCAAAAATATACGCCCCTCTTTTCGGTAAAGTAATTTCGGCTATATTACCTAGTTTTACTCCCGACGAATTTCTGAAATATTTTGGGTTGATTGATTAAAGATATTTATACCTTAAGAATAAACGGTAAATTTCGCAGTGATGTAATAAATTTTTGTATGGTATCAATAATTTCGGTTACGCATACCTAATTTTATTGAATACCAATTTAATACTTTATAGCGAACGATTCAACGTTTATTATCAAAAGATTAAAAGCAATAAAAATAAAAATAAAAACTGTACATACTTACCTGTGAGAAAGAATTCTCAGAGACCTGCTTTAGCCGACTCATAAGAGAGTCGTGTGATTTGGTTCTCCATATCTACGTAAGCATAACCTCGAATCTTCAATATCTTTTCTTCTAAACATATAAACGGTCCTTCTATGCATAGAGTAACAAATTCGGTATTTGAATATGTTTGATTATTTGAACATTTACCTTCGTGTGACCATTTTCCGCATTTATAACATCTTTCAAGGTGTCGTGCTCTTCTTTTTGTTGCGGATTTTGATTTTCCTTTACCAAAATGTATCTTATGATGATCTTTCCTAAGTTCTTTCCTTACTTCGTCACATCCGATTCTTATTACTGACACCAGGTCACTAGGAAGTGTGTCATTATTACGTTTAGTAATCAAAGCGTGTAGCATTAGGCCATGGTTCAGATCAAAGGAATTCTTCATTTTGTAATACCTAAAAAAATAAAAATTCAGAATGGGGGGAGAAGACTAGTTCTTTAGGGTCTGCTAGGGAAAGACCATACGGATTCCATTTTCGAAAACTACACGAAAACAGAATATCTAACTCTAACAGAAATACATATTACCCTAAAAAGATTCGAACCTTCCCACACTTAGTTAGATGTGGTGTTGAAATTGTGATTAACGTTATTTTCAATTGGATCATCAACAACTTATATATCTCTGACTTTTGCTTCAATCCATTTGTTGATTTCCTCCGTAACTTTCACAAATTCAACTAACATCGCCTTTCTTTTGGCGATAACTTGGATACTAATCGGTTACATAACTTAAAGTTTCCCTTAATCCAAGCATCGTGAATCCGTTTATAAAGTTTCTTCGTTGAACTGTTAAAAACGGGTTCATCTAATTTCGTATCATCAATGGGGTTCTTTGTGATCGGATCATCATTAAGTGTTTCTTCTTCTTCCCCATACTTATGTGTTTTTATTGGTTTAACAGTTTTGGTTAGTGGAGATCTAAACTTTCGGTTCACAAAGGTGATCGATTTATCACCATCGCTAAGTGTCATTCTACCTTCTCTTACATCAATGAACGCCTCGGTGGTTGCTAAAAATGGGCGACCAAAAAATTAGAGGAATATCAAGGTTTTCCTCCATATTAATAACTATGAAGCTTGCAACAAAGGTCAAACTTCCCACGTTAACAAGTAAATTATTTGCTATTCCAACCGGGTGTTTAATGGTTAGGTCAAATGATTGAACACCTATTTTGGTTGGTTTTAATTTACCCATACCTAATCTTTTGTATAAGGAAAGAGGCATAATATTTGCACTTGCTCCTAAATCTGCGAGTCCAGTATATATAGCACCATCATTAAGCAAGCAAGAAATGATAAATTCGCCCGGGTCTCCTACTTTAGTAAGTCGAGTTGGTTTGTAAACCTTTTTTCGGGTGTTCTTTTCTTGGTTCTTTCACTTCTATTTGAACTTCTTGTTCACATTTTTCTTCGTTTCTTGGAATGGGAGGTTTGTATAAGAATTCTTCTTCATCACTCCAATTTGAATCCTCCCTATTTCCAATTTTGATTTTTCATATGTTGTTGATAACATATTTATGTTTTCATTTTGAAGGTTTTCTTGGGTGGTGAAATTATGATTGACTTCATTGTCAACTTCCATTGGACCATGTATGTAATGTTTAACTCTGTGACCATTAACCTTAAATTCAATCTCATTTGAATTTATTAATTCTACTATTCCGTATGGAAAAACTCTTTTGACTATAAATGGTCCAGACCATCTTGATTTCAATTTTCCAGGAAATAACTTGAATCGTGAATTGAAAAGAAGAACTTTATCTCCTTCTTTAAATTCTTTTGAACTTCTGATTCTTTTATCATGCCATTTCTTCGTTCTTTCTTTATAGATCAACGAAATTTCATATGCTTCATGTCTTAATTCTTCTAATTCGTTTAGTTGACTTAACCGTAGACGTCCAGCTTCATGTAAATCAAGATTACATGTCTTCAAAGCCCAAAATGCTTTGTGTTCAATTTCTACTGGAAGATGACATGCTTTTCCGTAAACGAGTCTAAAAGGCGTGGTTCTAATTGGAGTTTTGTAGGCTGTTCTAAAAGCCCAGAGTGCATCCTCCAATTTCATGGACCATTCCTTCGGATTTGATCCTACAGTTTTCTCTAGAATACGTTTTAAAGCTCGGTTGGTATTTTCAACTTGTCCACTTGTTTGTGGATGATAAGATGTTGAGATTTTATGAGTTACTCTATATCTTTTGAGAACTTTCTCAAGTTGATTATTACAAAAATGAGTACCCCGATCACCTATTAAAGCTTTCGGTGTTCCGAACCTTGCAAAAAGACGTTTTAAAAAGTTGACTACAACTCGTGCATCGTTAGTCAGGAGAGCTTGTGCTTCCGCCCATTTAGATACATAATCAATGGCAACGAGAATGTAGAGATTATTATGAGATTTTGGAAATGGACCCATAAAGTCAATACCCCAAATGTCAAATAATTCACATACTTGAATGACATTTTGTGGCATTTCATCACGTTGACTTATTTTTCCGGCCCTTTGACATACATCACAGGATTTGCCAAGAAGGTGTGCGTCTTTAAAAATTGTAGGCTAATAGAATCCAGCATCGTAAACTTTTCTTGCTGTGAGTTGAGGCCCATAATGCCCTCCTGTTGGTCCTGTGTGACAATGGTTTAAGATTTGACTGGCTTCATCTCCGAATACACATCGGCGTATTATTCCATCGGGACAACTTTTAAACAAATGTGGATCTTCCCAGAAATAGTGTTTTATATCACTGAAGAATTTCTTTCGTTTTTGGTACGACAATCCTTTTTCAAGGAATCCACATACTAAGTAGTTTGCATAGTCTGCAAACCATGGAATTTCATTATAATCTATCTTTAATAGATATTCATTAGGAAAGTTATCTTGTACGCCCGATTCTTTTAGAACTTCTAATTCAGGATTTTCAAGACGAGAAAGATGATCAGCTGCGAGATTTTCCGCTCCCTTTTTATCTCGGATTTCTATATCAAACTCTTGTAAGAGTAAGATCCAACGGATTAATCGTGGTTTAGCATCTTGTTTCGAAAATAGGTATCTAAACGAGATATGAACGAAATTTGTCAAAAGCAAAAACAATAGCAAGGATTTCTTTTTTAGTAGTTGTGTAATTTGTTTGTGCTCCTTGTAACGCCTTACTAGCATAATATATAGGTTGAAATCGTTTTTCAATCATTTGTCCTAAAACGGCTCCCATTACAAAATCACTTGCATCGCACATGAGTTCAAACGGTAGATTCCAATTTGGAGTTATCATGATCGGCGCATTAGTGAGTTTTTCTTTAAGAATATTAAAAGATTTGATGCATTCATCTGAAAAGATGAATGGAGCATCCTTTTTTAGGAGTTTATTCATAGGAGTGACAATTTTAGAAAAATATTTTATGAAACGTGTGTAGAAACCGGCATGCCCTAGAAAACTCCTAACTCCTCTAACATTGGTGGGATGTGGAAGTTTAGCAATTACATCTAATTTAGCTCTATCCACTTCAATTCCTTCCTTTGAGATTTTATGTCCAAGAACGATGCCTTCTTTAACCATGAAATGGCATTTCTCCCAATTAAGTACTAGATTTGATTGTTCGCATCTAATAAGCATTCGTTCAAGATTAACTAGACATGATTCAAAAGTATCACCGAAGACTGAAAAGTCATCCATGAAAACTTCCATGCATTCTTCTATCATGTCATGAAAAATCGCCATCATGCACGTTTGAAAGGTTGCAAGGGCGTTGCAAAGTCCAAATGACATGTGTTTGTAAGCAAAAGTACCATAAGGGCATGTGAATGTGGTTTTCTCTTGGTCTTCGGGTGCTATTGGAATTTGAAAATATCCGAAAAAACCGTCAAGAAAACAATAGTAACTATTTCCGGCTAATCTTTCCAACATTTGATCAATGAAAGGTAAGGGAAAGTGATCTTTTCTGGTGGCGTCATTTAATTTTCTATAATCAATACAAACACGCCATCCTGTTACAGTCCTAGTAGGAATAAGCTCATTTTTCTCATTTGTGATGACAGTCATGCCACCCTTCTTAGGTACGCATTGAACTGGACTTACCCATGGACTATCAGAAATTGGATAAATTAAACATGCATCCAGCAGTTTAATAATTTCTTTCTTAACAACATCTTGCATATTAGGATTTAGTCTTCATTGGCGTTGCACATACGTTTTATGACCTTCTTCCATAAGGATTTTATGTGTGCAATACGAAGGACTTATTCCTTTAATGTCATGAATCTTCCATGTAATAGCTGGTTTATGAGCTTTTAGCACAGAAATGAGTTGAGATTTTTCATTTTCAGTAAGAGAAGACGATATTATTACAGGTAATTCGGATTCACCATGTAAATAAGCGTATTCCAAATGGTTTGGAAGTGGCTTTAATTCTAATGTCGGTGGTTCTTCTATCGATGATTTATATCGATATCTATCTTCCTCTTTTAGCATTTGAATTTCTTCTATTGTTGGTTCATATCCATTAGCCATAAGTGTAGCTAACATTTCAGTTTCATCAATTGGTTCAGTTCCTTCTCCTAAAGAACATTCTCCTGTTCCTTGTAATTCTGGAAATTCTTCTAACAATTCTGCATGTGAATCTATAGTTTGAATATAATAGCATGTATCATCTGTAGATTGCGGTTGTTGCATGGCTCTATCAACAGAAAAGGTAACACTCTCGTCCTTTATACTTAGGGTCAGTTTCTTACCGAACACGTCTATTATTGCTTTCTCCGTGTTTAAGAATGGTCTTCCTAATATGAGAGGAACTCGAGAATCTTCTTCCATATCCAGAATAACAAAATCTACTGGAAATACTAAAGTACCAACTTTAACTAGCATATTTTCCATTATCCCTCTAGGATATTTTACTGATCGATCGGCTAGTTGTATGCTTATTCGTGTTGGTGTCAATTCTCCAAGGTCTAGTTTAGCGTATAGTGAATATGGCATTAAATTTATACTAGCACCTAAGTCTGCCAATGCTTCTATTGAACTAAGACTACCCAGAAAATATGGAATTGTGAAACTTCCTGGATCTGATAAATTTTCTGGTATCTTATTCAACAGCACTGCAGAACAATTAGCATTCATAGTAACAGCCGAGAGTTCTTCCATTTTCTTTCTATTTGTGATTAGATCTTTCAGAAATTTAGCATATCTAGGCATTCCTGAAATCACATCAATGAAAGGAAGATTGACATTTATTTGTTTAAACATATCCATGAATTTGGATTGCTCGGCTTCAAGTCTCTCTTTTCTCATTTTACTCGGGTAAGGAAGTGGTGATTGGTATGGTTTAACAAAAGGTTTAGCCTTAACTGTGTTATCTTCATTAACCTTTTCAACTACCGGTTCTGTTTCCTTATCTTGTTCAGACTGTGGTTCTTGTGGAGTAGGAATAGAGTCATCAGAAATTACAGGTATTTCAGGTGGTTTAAGTGTAATACCACTTCTTGTGGTAATGGCTTTAGCTGTTTCATTTCGGGGGTTAGCATTTGTATCACTAGGTAGACTTCCCGATTTTCTTTCACCTATCAACCTTGCTAGGTTGCTTACTTCTTGTTCCAAATTTTGAATAGAAGCTTGTTGATTTCTAAATGCTTGAGCATTTTGTTCATTGGTTTGTTTCTGAGATGTGAAAAATTGAGTTTGAGATTCAACTAGCTTCGACATCATATCTTCTAAATTTGGCTTTTTATCATCGGTTTGTGGTGGTTTGTTTTGAAAAATAGGTCTTTGCTGATTGTAAGTATTATTGGATACTTGTTGATTGTTAGGACCTTGTTGGTTGTTGTATGGAACATTTCGGTTATAATTCTGGTTTTGATTGTAGATTGGTCTTGGCGGTTGATAATTATTCTGATAATTATTTCCAGGCCTTTGGTTTAGATATGAAACATTCTCTCTTTGTTCCATTGTTAGTTCAATACTGAGACAATCTTTTGTCAAATGTGGTCCTCCACACTGCTCACAACTAATTCGTATTGAGTGAATATCTTTAGTCATCTTTTCCATTCATCTCTCGACAGCATCTATCTTTGCAGAAATGGAATCAAAGTCATGGCTAGAATCGGCTCTAGCCGCTTTAGATGATCTAATGATATCTTTTTCTTGGTGCCACTCATGTGAGTGAGAAGCAGTGTTATCAATAATTTTGTAAGCGTCAGTTGCGGTTTTCTTCATAATGGAACCACCAGCTGCTATATCTATGTCTTTTCATGTAGTGATGTCACATCCTTGGTAGAATATTTGTACTATTTGACAGGTATCTAAACCATGTTGCGGACATCCTCTTAATAACTTTCAAAATCTTGTCCACGCTTCATATAGAGTTTCGTTTGGCTTTTGTGTGAATATAACAATTTCTCCTTGAAGTCTCACGGCTTTAGATGCCGGAAAGAATTGTTTAAGAAATTTTTCAACTAAAACGTCCCATGTATCAATCGCCCCTTCAGGTAACGATTCTAACCAATCTTTGGCTTCTTCCTTTAAAGTCCAGGGAAATAACATGAGATATATCTGTTCATCCTACACTTCTCGGATTTTAAAGAGTGTAAAGATCCTATTAAAAGTACGAAGATGTTCATTTGGATCTTCCTTCGGTGCACCACTAAATTGGCATTGATTAGTTACCATGTGTAGGATTTGTCCTTTGATTTCATAATCTGGCGCATTAATGTCAGGTTGAGTAATTGTGTGACCTTGGCCAGTGCGTTTAGCTCGCATTCGGTCTTCCATACTTAAAGGTTCCAGATTCTCCATGATTGAATTTGTTGAATCTGAATCACTAGAGGATTCTGATTTAATGGGTTGTTCCTCTACAATCTCTGTTTGAATGATTGGTGGTTTCGGAGGAAAGATTAATGGTTCAGGATCTCTGAATTGTCCCTGAATATCCTCCGAATTCTCAATTGTGAGGTCCGGTTCAAAAAATGGATTATCAGAAATTTGAATTGGAGTACTTTGTCGACTGGATGACGATTCTAAAGAAAAATCAATGGCGACAATATTTGCTAGATGTCTTGATCGAGTTACAGGTGGTGAACGTACAAAAGGTGGTGAACGTTTTGCTCGGTGCATTCACTGAATATCCTATTAGTTATAAAAGATAAAAATTATATAAGTTATCAAATTAATAGACTTTTCTGATTTTGCCCACATTTCGAATAGCCAATAGATGCAGCAGGGAGCCAGAACCCTTTAAATCGGAAGCTCACAACTCAGCCACTAACAAATCCAACTATTACTACGAACCAGAAAATTTTGGATGTCTATCAATTTAACCACTTAAAATAATTTTTTCGTTGAAGTTTAAAGAAATTTTAGAGAAGAAATAGAAAATTCTATGTCCTAAAAACTAGAGCGTCGAGAAATAAGAAAGAAAAAGAGCGCGTCGAAAAAACGTCGAAAAATAAAAGGTCGAAAAATAATAGGCGTCGAAAAATAAAAATAAGAAAGTAGCGCGTCGAAACTAAAAAGTCTAAAAACTAAAAATTAAAAGTTGCGTCTAAAGGTATTAAAGCTTAAAAGGAATTCTAAATCCAAAACGGCAATGACTTAAAAAGTACTAAAATCTTAAAACGGCGTCGCAAAATTCTAAAGCACCTAAATCTTAGTTTAAAGAAAAAACACTCAAGGGATTTTACGCCAAAGCCTAAAAATTTAGAAATGAAAATAACTATGGCAAAAACTATGACTTAAAACTAATTACGAGCGAAAAATACAAATATTACGCTAAAACAAATAAAAAGATACAAAATATAAAAATAAACTTAAAGTTATAAAAAGTACATTTTTTTTATAAAAATATTACTTTTATATTATTTATTTTATAAAAGTATTAATTTTTATATATTAATTAAAACTAAATTAAACTTAAAATACAAATTAAATAAGAAAACTAAAATTAAAAACTAATTAAAAAAACTAACCCTAAATAGGGTTTTAATTAATAATAATAATAATTATTACTCTGTAATTATTGCAGTTGGCGGTCAAACCTGGCGTGTCAGACAGGGCCATGCGATCGCATGGTCTGAGCGTTTTAAATCCATGCGGTCGCATGGATTAGGGTTTCGGGCCAGGATTGGGCTGCTACAGTACTTTCGTTCGAGTGATTTTATATATTTTTTTTTCTGTTTTCAGATTATATAAAATATATATATATAACTTAAATAAAAATTTAATTTTAAAAACTAAAATAAAAATACTTTTTAACTTTATATATATTTAACAACTCTTAATAACAAATATATAGATTTTGTTTTTCTTTTCTTTTTATATTTTCAATATTTAAAACGTATTTTTACAAAAACGTATTTTTACAAAAGTAAACTAAAAATCTTTTTTTTTTATATAGCGTTTTGCTTTCGGCGTTTAAGCAGTTTCCCCGGTAGCAGCGCCAAAAATACTTGATGTGCGTAGAGGTGTATACAAAATAGTTATATTTTTACAAAGAAATACTATTAAATACGATACAATTTTACACAAGTTATTTATTTATTTATAGAGTGGATATACCTAAACCTTACTACAACACTTATAGGCAGTGCACCTAATCGTACAGTAGTGTAGTTTTTAGTAAGTCCGGTTCGTCCACAGGGAACTAGCCAAGTTTAACGCTATATTTTTTTTTTAAAACTATAATTGTAAAAATACAAAAATATATATAAGTAGTATTATTATTATAAAAGGGGGTTTTTACCGTTTAATGACCGGTTTGTCGATTTTAAAACTTTAGTCGCAGTTAAAACCTAATGTAAAATATTAAATATATAAAAGACTTAATTTAAAGCGTAAAGTAAATAACGATAATGAAATTGTGATAAATAAAAGTGCGATAAATAAAATTGCGATAAAATAAAAGTACGATAATTAAAAGTGCAATTAAATAAAATGACAGTAAATAAAAGTGCGATAATTAAAAGTGCAATTAAATATGAAATAAAGGAATTATGCTTATTTAAACTTCCGTAATCATGATGTTCGACGTGTTGTTTTTAGTTTAGCACCATGGGTTAATTGTCCTTTATCCTGAATTATTTGATATGTCCATACGGTTTTGTCCATAATAGTCCATCAGTCATAAATATAAAATGCGAGAGTCTTCGTCAAATTATCCTTATACCCGAAGTCAAATATTCCAACTAATTGGGGATTCGAATTGTAACAAGGTCTTAATACTTTGTTTAATGAATACACCAGGTTATCGACTGCGTGTAATCCAAGGTTTTATTATTTTGTTAACAATTACACCAATTACCCTTGAATATAATCCACCCCTGTTTCAACTAGTCCATTAACTATTAATCCAGTTCTGTGTCCGGTAATATGAACAATTATTGGTATTTATAGATATCCCGCCCACCGTACCCAGTCAAGCGTATGTGGTTATATATAAATACGTCAAATTATAAGTCTATATATTAAATTAACGAGGTATCATTTAGTTAATATAGAACCCATTAATAGCCCATAGTCTAATTTCCACAAGTGTCGTTCTTTTGTCCAAACCCCAATTATGGTATAAAGCCCAATTACCCAATTTTAATATTTAGCCCAACATCACGATTACTCCGGCTTAAATAAGTATAATAATAACTTAGCTACGAGACATTAATTTAAAACGGTTGAACATAACTTACAATGATTAAAAATAGCGTAGCGTTACACGGACAGAATTTCGACTTACACCCTTACAACATTCGCTAACATACCCTTATTATTAAAATTAAAATTAAAATTAAAATTAAATTATATTATATATATATATATATATATATATATATATATATATATATATATATATATATATATATATATATATATATATATATATATATATATGTATATATATACGAGTGAGAGATTGAATTGAAAAAGGTGTAAAAAATTCGTCCGAAAACGCTGAAATTTATAGATGTGGCCAGGTACCTACTGCCATGCGATCGCATGGAGTTAACACTGCTTGGCCATGTGATCGCATGGCCTACTTTTCCAGCTCACATTTCTTTGTTTGTTTATTTGCCGACGGTTTTTAAATAATAATATAATATATAAATAATTTTAAGAATTAATTATATATTATATTATATTCATGTGCATAGTTGACTTGTAATTTTTAGTCCGTTGCGTCGAGCGTTGAGAGTTGACTCTGGTCCCGGTTCTGGATATTTGAACGTCCTTGCGTACAATTTAATGTCTTGTATTTTGCGTTTTGCGGCTTGTACTCTTGTAATTTTGAGACGTTTCTCACCAATAATTTGAACCTCTTGGATTGTACTTTGTACTTTTGAGCTTTTTGGTTGTTTGCGTCTTCAATTCGTCGAATCTGTCTTTTGTTTTCACCTTTTATTATTTAGACGAATATCACTTATAAATAGAACAATTGCAACTAAAAGCTTGTCTTTCTTGAGGGATAATGCTATGAAATATATGTTCGTTTTTAGCATTATCAATGGCCTAAAGTCTCCTCCAAAACTCTCGATCGTGACCTCTCTGACCATTATCCCATAATCCTTAGGAACACGTACATCAACTCCGGTCCTAAACCTATTCGCATATTTAACACTTGGCTCGACCTCAAGGACGCTGATTTCATCATTACTCGGGCCTGGTCAATTCCAATGACTGGAAGCCGCCCTGATTGTATACTCCGTAACAAACTAAAAAACGTTAAAATGGAACTTAAAAAACATAGTGCACAACTCGATAACCTTGACTCTCAAATTCTAGATCACTTAAATGCCATTAACGAATGGGAAGCTTTAGCTGAAAGTAGACCTTTATCCGAAACCGAGAAAAACAAATGGCTCGAAGACAAATTTTCACACATAGAAAAAGAAAAAAAGAAAACAAACATGCTAAAACAAAAGTCAAGAATTAAATGAGCACTCGAAGGCGACGAAAATTCGAAATACTTCCACAACTATATTAAAAAACGTAGTAGTAAAAACAACATACACGTCATATCTATTAATGGAACTTAGATAGAAGACCCCAACACCATAAAACACGAAACCTACCTTCACTTCAAAAACCTCTTTAAATCTAACAAACTTAACAATCACTGTCCGTTCCATAATGCACCCCACCTTGAATATATCTCCCCACAAGATAATCTCCTACTCGAATCCAAATTCCTTGAAAAGGAAATCTGGGATGCACTTCACGACTGCGAAATATAACAACCCTCAAATTTTCATACTTGAAATGACTATTTTACCCCTAGGATTTTTTTTGCATACTTATTAATATTGAAATTAATAAGTAATTACTCTACTTTAATACAACGTTGACCGAATATTAATATTTAGTCGACACTTCTTGTTAATTAAAGTTTATATTATTTTTATAATATACTTTAGTTAATACTACAAGTATTAAAGTTAATGTGTGACTACGTGTTAGTACACTCCTATGTATAACGGTTATATTCCGATGAATTGTCTCGGTGTCCAATCCAACGATTATATATTCTTAATTTCCAAATCTAAATTCTTTTATATGACATTCCCATGTCATTCATAACAATAAAATATTCCTATATTTTATTTCTTGAATTATTATTCTTCTCGCATATTTTAAATCGCGTAATGTTTTATATATACGTGATCGAGTTCGTTTAATCGTTCGTGCCAATATGTAAAATCATATTTTGATGATTTAGCCCATCTCATAGCCCAATTCGGCTGAATCAATTATGATGGCCCATGCTTTATTTTGCTAGTCTTTTGTTTAGCCCATTTTTTTAATTTAAATAATTAGATAAAGATAATTATGGATAGGTTTTAAACAAAAAAAAAATATATTAATAATACTCCTAAAGTACTTCGGTCGATTTCCATGAAGTTAGGCCAAAGTATTTTTCTTTCTTTCTTTATTTACTTAATAATACTTGATTTAGGATTTATTTACATATCACCTAGTTAAAAACCTAAAACCTACTTTCTCTCTTCCTTTTTTTTACGGCTCCAAAAAATACCAAAACATCATCATCATCATCGAATGGCTTAATCACCATCAATCTGTAGTGACCCGAACTTTTCCATGTTTATATATATATATTAAATGAAATTGATATTTACATGATTAAGTGTTTCTAACATGTTAAGCAATCAAACTTATTAAAACTTGATTAATTGGAATAGGTTTCATATAGACAAATGACCACCCAAGTTGACCGGTGATTCACGAACGTTAAAACTTGTAAAAACTATACGATGACATATATATGGTTATATATATAGTTAACATGATTTTATTATAAGTATGTATCTCATTAGGTATTTTAACAATGAGTTATATACATAAAAATGAGACTATTAAATTAAGAAACTCGAAAACGATATATATAACGATTATCGTTATAACGTCTTACTAGGTACATATGAATCATATTAAGATATTGATACACTTGGTTAATTATGTTAAATGATAAGTAAATATATCATTAAGTGTATTAAAAATGAACTACATATGTAAAAATAAGACTAGTAACTTAATGATTTTGAAACGAGACATATATGTAACGATTATCGTTGTAACGACATTTAATGTATATAGATCATATTAAGAGATATTCGTACATCATAATATCATGATAATATAATAATTTAAAATCTCATTTGATATTATAAACATTGGGTTAACAACATTTAACAAGATCGTTAACCTAAAGGTTTCAAAACAACATTTACATGTAACGACTAACGATGACTTAACGACTCAGTTAAAATGTATATACATGTAGTGTTTTAATATGTATTCATACACTTTTGAAAGACTTCAAGACACTTATCAAAATACTTCTACTTAACAAAAATGATTACAATTACATCCTCGTTCAGTTTCATCAACAAATCTACTCGTATGCACCCGTATTCGTACTCGTACAATACACAGCATTTAGATGTATGTACTATTGGTATATACACTACAATGATCAGCTCTTAGCAGCCATGTGAGTTACCTACCACATGTGGGAACCATAATTTGGCAACTAGCATGAAATATCTCATAAAATTACAAAAATATGAGTAATCATTCATGACTTATTTACATGAAAACAAAATTACATATCCTTTATATCTAATCCATACACCAACGACCAAAAACACCTACAAACACTTTCATTCTTCAATTTTCTTCATCTAATTGATCTCTCTCAAGTTCTATCTTCAAGTTCTAAGTGTTCTTCATAAATTCCAAAAGTTCTAGTTTCATAAAATCACGAATACTTCCAAGATTGCAAGTTTACTTCCAAGTTTTCTAAATCCATTCCAAGTAATCATCCAAGATCAAGAAACCTTTGTTACTTACAGTAGGTTATCTTTCTAATACAAGGTAATAATCATATTCAAACTTTAATTCAATTTCTATAACTATAACAATCTTATTTCGAGTGGAAATCTTACTTGAAATTGTTTTCGTGTCATGATTATGCTTCAAGAACTTTCAAGTCATCCAAGGATCCTTTGAAGCTAGATCCATTTTTCTCATTTCCAGTAGGTTTATCCAAGGAACTTGAGGTAGTAATGATGTTCATAACATCATTCGATTCATACATAAAAAGCTGTCTTATTCAACGTTATAAACTTGTAATCACTAGAACATAGTTTAGTTAATTCTAAACTTGTTCGCAAATAAAGTTAATCCTTCTAACTAGACTTTTAAAATCAACTAAACACATGTTCTATATCTATATGATATGCTAACTTAATGATTTAAAACCCGGAAACACGATAAACACCATAAAACTGGATATACGCCGTCGTAGTAAAACCGGGGGCTGTTTTGGTTGGGATAATTAAAAGCTAAGAAGAACTTTAATTTAAAAGCTATACTTCTGTAAAAAATGATTTTTCTTATGAACATGAAACTATATCCAAAAATCATGGTACTCAAAGTGAAAGTATGTTTTTCAAAATGGTCATCAAGATGTCGTTCTTTCGACGGAAATGACTACCTCTTTCAAAAATGACTTGTAACTTGTATTTATGACTATAAACTTATACTTTTTCTATTTAGATTCATAAAGTTAAGTTCAATACGAAATCGTGGCCACTGGAATCACTCAAAACGGATTATAAACGTAGAAATGGCGAGTAAAACAAGATTGATAAAAACTACTCATTTTACCTACGTGAAAGTTAGTAATAAATCTATTCCAACCATAACCTAATCAACTTATATTGTATATTATGTAATTTTGAGATACCATAGACACGTATACAATGTTTCGACCTATCATGTCGACCCATCTATATATATTGCGGAACAACCATAGACACTCTATATGTGAATGTTGGAGTTAGCTATACAGGGTTGAGGTTGATTCCAAAATATATATATAGTTTGAGTTGTGATCAATACTGAGATACGTATACACTGGGTCGTGGATTGATTCAAGATAATATTTATCGATTTATTTCTGTACATCTAACTGTGGACAACTAGTTGTAGGTTACTAACGAGGACAGCTGACTTAATAAACTTAAAACGTCAAAATGTATTAAAAGTATTGTAAATATATTTTGAACATACTTTGATATATATGTATATATTGTTATAGGTTCGTGAATCAACCAGTGGACAAGTCTTACTTCCCGACGAAGTAAAAATCTGTGAAAGTGAGTTATAGTCCCACTTTTAAAATCTAATATTTTTGGGATGAGAATACATGCAGGTTTTATAAATGATTTACAATATAGACACAAGTACGTAAAACTACATTCTATGGTTGAATTATCGAAATCGAATATGCCCCTTTTTATTAAGTCTGGTAATCTAAGAATTAGGGAACAGACACCCTAATTGACGCGAATCCTAAAGATAGATCTATTGGGCCTAACAAACCCCATCCAAAGTACCGGATGCTTTAGTACTTCGAAATTTATATCATATCCGAAGGGTGTCCCGAAATGATGGGGATATTCTTATATATGCATCTTGTTAATGTCGGTTACCAGGTGTTCATCATATGAATGATTTTTATCTCTATGTATGGGATGTGTATTGAAATATGAAATCTTGTGGTCTATTGTTACGATTTGATATATATAGGTTAAACCTATAACTCACCAACATTTTTGTTGACGTTTAAAGCATGTTTATTCTCAGGTGAATACTAAGAGCTTCCGCTGTTGCATACTAAAATAAGGACAAGATTTGGAGTCCATGTTTGTATTATATTGTGTAAAAACTGCATTCAAGAAACTGATTTCGATGTAACATATTTGTATTGTAAACCATTATGTAATGGTCGTGTATAAATAGGATATTTTAGATTATCATTATTTGATAATCTACGTAAAGCTTTTTAAACCTTTATTTATGAAATAAAGGTTATGGTTTGTTTTAAAAATGAATGCAGTCTTTGAAAAAAACGTCTCCTATAGAGGTCAAAACCACGCAACGAAATCAATTAATATGGAACGTTTTTAATC
Organism: Rutidosis leptorrhynchoides; assembly: GCF_046630445.1. Taxonomy (NCBI): domain Eukaryota; kingdom Viridiplantae; phylum Streptophyta; class Magnoliopsida; order Asterales; family Asteraceae; genus Rutidosis; species Rutidosis leptorrhynchoides. The sequence goes on from NC_092342.1 coordinate 62,010,134, forward strand.
AATAAGAACGGGACATTTCACAATCTTCATCCTCATTCAAAATAAATTGCATATTTGTATTCCACTCGATCCGGAAGAATCAGAACCGAAAGAAGAATCAGAACCGGAAGAGGAGGAACCGGAGGAGGAAATAGAACCGGTGGGGGAAATAATAAAACGGTTAAGTAAAAGAAAATCCTCAACCAACCGACCAAGATTAATTATGGTCAATGGTGTTTCCGCCAAGGAAGCAAAATATTGGGAGGATTACCAATTCTCCGATGAATCGGATTCCGACAAGAATTCCGATGATGTTATAGAAATTACCCCAACTGAATTTAAAAAGGCAAAAGAGAACAATAAGGGAAAGGGCATAAAAATAGAGAAATCTGATTCCAACCCCGATGAACTTTATATGTATCGTCAACACCCGTATTTCTTAAGTTGTAACAATAACCCGGGAACCTCTAAACCACCAGGTTTTTCTAGACCAATGTGGAAAACGACGGCTCGTATTAGGGGAACATCATATATCCCTAAAAACTTAGCAAAAAGAACCAAGTTCGAAAAAGAAGAAACGAGTGAGTCTGAATAAGATAGTTGTATTTGTGCGGTGTAATATATGTAATATAGTGTGCTTATGCTTTACGATATATGTAAAAATTGCTTGTATTAATAAGTATCTTTTATAAATCTAACTCTTGTCTATTTTACAGTATAAAAACACAAAATGGATAGACGACCCAATATTTTAGAAGACTTACCCGGAGACATGATTGTTGAAATCTTGCCTAGAGTCGGTCAGAATTCCTCGGCACAACTATTTATGGCAAAATCATTTTGTAAGACATTCGAAGAACGTCCCAAGAATGCCTTGGTTTATAAAAGGTTTTCATTTGAAAGATGGGAGATATCACATTGGGAAACCCATAAGTTACGATGTGTTTACTTTGACGCATATATTGCGGGGAACCCAAATGCTATTTTACGCAACGGGTTAAGAAATTATTTTGACTCAATGTATCCGAATATAGGACTTCATGATTTAGAAAAAGCGGCTAACATGCAACATAAAGAAGCATGTTATGCTTACAGATTAGTAATGTTCGCTTCTCACCAAAGTGAGAAAAAGAACATCGAGCTACAACTATTAAACAAAACATTCCCACAAGTGACGGAGTCGGTAATTGGGGTAAGAAATGAGGTTTTTAGGTTATTACGAGACTGTTGGTCATTACGTAACCTTCGTCCTTTTGACGACATTACAACACGTTGTCATACTATCGGTCACAACGGTTACGTTCCACAAGACCAAGGATGGGAAGTGGTATTAGTAAAACCAGAATGCATGACTTGTTTCTGGACGTATGAATTACGTGTCTTTGTTGCCTTTGCTGAACGCCTTATTTATTAACTAGAATTATCTTCGCAACTACTTTGAATCAAAGTTTTATGTGCTATATTTCATGCTATATGTAAAATAACGGTATTGTAAGTTTGCAAGTTATTGTATAAAGGTTCGAATATGATATATATTTTTTTGTGATTAGTTTTTCATATAGAATTGTAGTAGTTGAAATGGTATGTTAGCTACTAAGTATGAACTTAACGGGTAGGTACTACCCGAATTAAAGAGTATAAAACGCTAATATGAAGAAAGAGCTTTTATAAATAAGTTCATATTATGCTACGAAATACTATTGACTACTCTTGATATTCTATATGATTAACTTGTTTCATTTGACTATTTTGAAGGAAATGGCACCGACTACTCGACACACCTTGAATATGAGTGAAGAGGAATTTCGTGCCTTTCTTGCTTCAAACATAGCCGCAGTACAGGCCGCGCTACATACCAACAATAACCTTGGATCTAGCAGTACAGGAAATCGTGTAGGATGCACCTACAAAGAATTCACTGCCTGCAAACCTTTGGAATTTGATGGAACCGAAGGACCGATCGGATTGAAACGGTGGACCGAGAAGGTCGAATCGGTGTTTGCCATAAGTAAGTGTACTGAAGAGGACAAAGTGAAATACGCTACGCATACCTTCACAGGTTCTGCGTTAACATGGTGGAATACCTATCTAGAGCAAGTCGGACAAGATGATGCTTACGCACTACCGTGGTCAGCATTCAAGCACTTGATGAACGAGAAGTACCGTCCTAGAACCGAGGTCAATAAGCTCAAGACAGAACTTAGAGGGTTATGAACCCAAGGATTTGATATGACCACGTACGAAAGACGATTCACAGAATTATGCCTATTGTGTCCTGGAGCGTTCGAAGATGAGGAAGAGAAGATCGACGCATTTGTGAAAGGATTACCGGAAAGAATCCAAGAAGATATAAGTTCACACGAGCCCGCCTCCATACAACAGGCATGTAGAATGGATCACAAACTAGTGAACTAGATTGAAGAAAGAATTAAAGAACAGACTGCTGAAGAGGCCAATGTGAAGCAAGTCAAAAGAAAGTGGGAGGAAAATGGTGATAAGAATCACCAATACAACAACAACAGTAATTACAACAATAATCGCAACAACTATCCTAACAATCGCAACATCAATCGCAACTACAACAAATGGCCCAACAACAACAACAACAACAACAACAACAACAACAACAACAACAGCAATAGCAACTACAACAATCATCTTAACAACAATAATAACCGTAACAACAACAACAATTAGAAGCAGCTATGCCAAAGGTGTGAAAAGTATCACTCGGGGTTCTGCACCAAATTTTGCAACAAGTGTAAAAGAAATGGTCATAGCGCGGCGAAGTGTGAGGTTTACGGACCAGGGGTTAACAGAACGAAAGGAACAAATGGTGTCGGAATGAGTAATGGCGGAGCAAGTAGTGTCGGAGCAAGTTATGCAAATGTAGTTTGTTATAAATGTGGAAAACCGGGCCACATTATTAGAAATTGCCCGAACTAGGAGAACACGAATGGACAAGGCCGCGGAAGAGTTTTCAATATTAATGTGGCAGAGGCACAGGAAGACCCGGAGCTTGTTACAGGTACGTTTCTTATTGACAATAAATCTTCTTACGTTTTATTTGATTCGGGTGCGGATAGAAGCTATATGAGTAGAGATTTTTGTGCTAAATTAATTTGTCCATTGAATCCTTTGGATAGTAAATTTTTACTCGAATTAGCAAATGGTAAATTAATTTCAGCAGATAATATATGTCGGAATCGAGAAATTAAACTGGTTAGCAAAACATTTAAGATTGACTTGATACCAGTAGAGTTAGGGAGTTTTGATGTGATAATCGGTATGGACTGGTTGAAAGAAGTGAAAGCAGAGATCGTTTGTTACAAAAATGCAATTCGCATTATACGAGAAAAAGGAAAACCCTTAATGGTGTACGGAGAAAAGGGCAACACGAAGCTACATCTTATTAGTAATTTGAAGGCACAAAAACTAATAAGAAAAGGTTGCTATGCTGTTCTAGCACACGTCGAGAAAGTACAAACTGAAGAAAAGAGCATCAATGATGTTCCCGTCGCAAAAGAATTTCCCGATGTATTTCCGAAAGAATTACCGGGATTACCCCCACATCGATCCGTTGAATTTCAAATAGATCTTGTACCAGGAGTGGCACCAATAACTCGTGCTCCTTACAGACTCGCACCCAGCGAGATGAAAGAACTGCAAAGCCAATTACAAGAACTTTTAGTGCGTGGTTTCATTCAACCAAGCACATCACTGTGGGGAGCTCCTGTTTTATTTGTGAAGAAGAAAGATGGTACATTCAGGTTGTGTATCGACTACCGAGAGTTGAAAAAACTTACCATCAAGAACCGCTACCCATTACCGAGAATCAACGACTTATTTAATCAACTACAAGGCTCGTCTATTTATTCAAAGATTGACTTACGTTCCGGGTATCATCAAATGCGGGTGAAAGAAGATGATATTCCAAAGACTACTTTCAGAACACGTTACGGTCATTACGAGTTTATGGTCATGCCGTTTGGTTTAACTAATGCACCAGCTATGTTCATGGACCTTATGAACTGAGTGTGTGGACCATACCTTGACAAGTTTGTCATTGTTTTCATTGATGACATACTTATTTACTCAAAGAATGACCAAGAACAAGGTGAACATTTGAGAAACTTGTTAGAATTATTGAGGAAGGAAGAATTGTACGCTAAATTTTCAAAGTGTGCATTTTGGTTGGAAGAAGTTCAATTCCTTGGTCACATAGTGAACAAAGAAGGTATTAAGGTGGATTCGGAAAAGATAGAAACTGTTGAAAAGTGGGAAACCCCGAAAACTCCGAAACACATATGCCAGTTTTTAGGACTAGCTGGTTACTACAGAAGGTTCATCCAAGACTTTTCCAGAATAGCAAAACCCTTGACTGCATTAACGCATAAAGGGAAGAAATTTGAATGGAAGGATGAACAAGAGAAAGCGTTTCAGTTATTGAAGAAAAAGTTAAATACGGCACCTATATTGTCATTGCCTGAAGGGAATGATGATTTTGTGATTTATTGTGACGCATCAAAGCAAGGTCTCGGTTGTGTATTAATGCAACGAACGAAGGTGATTGCTTATGCGTCTAGACAATTGAAGATTCACGAACAAAATTATACGACGCATCATTTGGAATTAGGCGCGGTTGTTTTTGCATTAAAGACTTGGAGGCACTACTTATATGGGGTCAAAAGTACTATATATACCGACCACAAAAGTCTTCAACACATATTTAATCAGAAACAACTGAATATGAGGCAGCGTAGGTGGATTGAATTATTGAATGATTACGACTTTGAGATTCGTTACCACCCGGGGAAGGCAAATGTGGTAGCCGACGCCTTGAGCAGGAAGGACAGAGAACCCATTCGAGTAAAATCTATGAATATAATGATTCACAATAACCTTACTACTCAAATAAAGGAGGCGCAACAAGGAGTTTTAAAAGAGGGAAATTTAAAGGATGAAATACCCAAAGGATCGGAGAAGCATCTTAATATTCAGAAAGACGGAACCCGGTATAGGGCTGAAAGGATTTGGGTACCAAAATTTGGAGATATGAGAGAAATGGTACTTAGAGAAGCTCATAAAACCAGATACTCAATACATCCTGGAACGGGGAAGATGTACAAGGATCTCAAGAAACATTTTTGGTGGCCGGGTATAAAAGCCGATGTTGCTAAATACGTAGGAGAATGTTTGATGTGTTCTAAGGTCAAAGCTGAGCATCAGAAACCATCAGGTCTACTTCAACAACCCGAAATCCCGGAATGGAAATGGGAAAACATTACCATGGATTTCATCACTAAATTGCCAAGGACTGCAAGTGGTTTTGATACTATTTGGGTAATAGTTGATCATCTCACCAAATCAGCACACTTCCTGCCAATAAGAGAAGATGACACGATGGATAAGTTAGCACGACTGTATTTGAAGGAAGTCGTCTCCAGACATGGAATACCAATCTCTATTATCTCTGATAGGGATGGCAGATTTATTTCAAGATTCTGGCAGACATTACAGCAAGCATTAGGAACTCGTCTAGACATGAGTACTGCCTATCATCCACAAACTGATGGGCAGAGCGAAAGGACGATACAAATGCTTGAAGACATGCTACGAGCATGTGTTATTGATTTCGGAAACAGTTGGGATCGACACCTACCGTTAGAAGAATTTTCCTACAACAACAGTTATCATTCTAGTATTGAGATGACGCCGTTTGAGGCACTTTATGGTAGAAAGTGCAGGTTTCTGATTTGTTGGAATGAAGTGGGGGATAGACAGATTACGGGTCCGGAGATAATACAAGAAACTACCGAGAAAATCATCCAAATTCAACAAAGATTGAAAACTTCCCAGAGTCGACAAAAGAGCTACGCGGACAGTAAAAGAAAAGATATAGAGTTTGAAATTGGAGAAATGGTCATGCTTAAGGTTTCACCTTGGAAAGGCGTTGTTCGATTTGGTAAACGGGGGAAACTAAATCCAAGGTACATTGGACCATTCAAGATTATAGATCGTGTCGGACCAGTAGCTTACCAACTGGAGCTACCTCAACAACTCGCGACTGTACATAACACTTTCCACGTCTCAAATTTGAAGAAATGTTTTGCTAAAGAAGATCTCACTATTCCGTTGGACGAAATCCAAATCAATGAAAAACTCCAATTCATTGAAGAACCCGTCGAAATAATGGATCGTGAGGTTAAGAGACTTAAACAAAATAAGATACCGATTGTTAAGGTTCGATGGTATGCTCGTAGAGGACCCGAGTTCATCTGGGAGTGTGAAGATCAGATGAAGAAGAAATACCCGCATCTATTTCTAGAAGATTCGTCAACACTTTCAACAGCTTAAAATTTCGGGACGAAATTTATTTAACGGGTAGGTACTGTAGTGACCCGAACTTTTCCATGTTTATATATATTAAATAAAATTGATATTTACATGATTAAGTGTTTCCAACATGTTAAGCAATCAAACTTATTAAGACTTGATTAATTGGAATAGGTTTCATATAGACAAATGACCACCCAAGTTGACCGGTGATTCACGAACGTTAAAACTTGTAAAAACTATACGATGACATATATATGGTTATATATATAGTTAACATGATTTTATTATAAGTATGTATCTCATTAGGTATTTTAACAATGAGTTATATACATAAAAATGAGACTATTAAATTAACTCGAAAACGATATATATAACGATTATCGTTATAACGTCTTACTAGGTACATATGAATCATATTAAGATATTGATACACTTGGTTAATTATGTTAAATGATAAGTAAATATATCATTAAATGTATTAAAAATGAACTACATATGTAAAAATAAGACTAGTAACTTAATGATTTTGGAACGAGACATATATGTAACGACATTTAATGTATATAGATCATATTAAGAGATATTCGTACAACATAATATCATGATAATATAATAATTTAAAATATCATTTGATATTATAAACATTAGGTTAACAACATTTAACAAGATCGTTAACCTAAAGGTTTCAAAACAACATTTACATGTAACGACTAACGATGACTTAACGACTCAGTTAAAATGTATATACATGTAGTGTTTTAATATGTATTCATACACTTTTGAAAGACTTCAAGACACTTATCAAAATACTTCTACTTAACAAAAATGCTTACAATTACATCCTCGTTCAGTTTCATCAACAAATCTACTCGTATGCACCCGTATTCGTACTCGTACAATACACAGCTTTTAGATGTATGTACTATTGGTATATACACTCCAATGATCAGCTATTAGCAGCCATGTGAGTCACCTAACATATGTGGGAACCATCATTTGGCAACTAGCATGAAATTTCTCATAAAATTACAAAAATATGAGTAATCATTCATGACTTATTTACATGAAAACAAAATTACATATCCTTTATATCTAATCCATACACCAATGACCAAAAACACCTACAAACACTTTCATTCTTAAATTTTCTTCATCTAATTGATCTCTCTCAAGTTCTATCTTCAAGTTCTAAGTGTTCTTCATAAATTCCAAAAGTTCTAGTTTCATAAAATCAAGAATACTTCCAAGATTGCAAGTTTACTTCCAAGTTTTCTAAATCCATTCCAAGTAATCATCCAAGATCTAGAAACCTTTGTTACTTACAGTAGGTTATCTTTCTAATACAAGGTAATAATAATATTTAAACTTTAATTCAATTTCTATAACTATAACAATCTTATTTCGAGTGGAAATCTTACTTGAAATTGTTTTCGTGTCATGATTCTACTTCAAGAACTTTCAAGTCATCCAAGGATCCTTTGAAGCTAGATCCATTTTTCTCATTTCCAGTAGGTTTATCCAAGGAACTTGAGGTAGTAATGATGTTCATAACATCATTCGATTCATACATAAAAAGCTGTCTTATTCAACGTTATAAACTTGTAATCACTAGATCATAGTTTAGTTAATTCTAAACTTGTTCGTAAATAAAGTTAATTCTTCTAACTAGACTTTTAAAATCAACTAAACACATGTTCTATATCTATATGATATGCTAACTTAATGATTTAAAACCCGGAAACACGATAAACACCATAAAACTGGATATACGCCGTCGTAGTAAAACCGGGGGCTGTTTTGGTTGGGATAATTAAAAGCTAAGAAGAACTTTGATTTAAAAGCTATACTTCTGGAAAAATGATTTTTCTTATGAACATGAAACTATATCCAAAAATCATGGTTAAACTCAAAGTAAAGTATGTTTTTCAAAATGGTCATCAAGATGTCGTTCTTTCGACGAAAATGACTACCTCTTTCAAAAACGACTTGTAACTTGTATTTCTGACTATAAACTTATACTTTTTCTATTTAGATTCATAAAGTTAAGTTCAATACGAAACCGTGGCCACTGGAATCACTCAAAACAGATTAGAAACGAAGAAATGGCGAGTAAAACAAGATTGATAAAAACTACTCATTTTACCTACGTGAAAGTTAGTAATAAATCTATTCCAACCATAACCTAATCAACTTATATTGTATATTATGTAATCTTGAGATACCATAGACACGTATACAATGTTTCAACCTATCATGTCGACCCATCTATATATATATATTGCGGAACAACCATAGACACTCTATATGTGAATGTTGGAGTTAGCTATACAGGGTTGAGGTTGATTCCAAAATATATATATATATATATATAGTTTGAGTTGTGATCAATACTGAGATACGTATACACTGGGTCGTGGATTGATTTAAGATAATATTTATCGATTTATTTCTGTACATCTAACTGTGGACAACTAGTTGTAGGTTACTAACGAGGACAGCTGACTTAATAAACTTAAAACAACAAAATGTATTAAAAGTATTGTAAATATATTTTGAACATACTTTGATATATATGTATATATTGTTATAGGTTCGTGAATCAACCAGTGGCCAAGTCTTACTTCCCGACGAAGTAAAAATCTGTGAAAGTGAGTTATAGTCCCACTTTTAAAATCTAATATTTTTGGGATGAGAATACATGCATGTTTTATAAATGATTTACAAAATAGACACAAGTACGTGAAACTACATTCTATGGTTGAATTATCGAAATCGAATATGCCCCTTTTTATTAAGTCTGGTAATCTAAGAATTAGAGAACAGACACCCTAATTGACGCGAATCCTAAAGATAGATCTATTGGGCCTAACAAACCCCATCCAAAGTACCGGATGCTTTAGTACTTCGAAATTTATATCATATCCGAAGGGTGTCCCGGAATGATGGGGATATTCTTATATATGCATCTTGTTAATGTCGGTTACCAGGTGTTCACCATATGAATGATTTTTATCTCTATGTATGGGATGTGTATTGAAATATGAAATCTTGTGGTCTATTGTTACGATTTGATATATATAGGTTAAACCTATAACTCACCAACATTTTTGTTGACGTTTAAAGCATGTTTATTCTCAGGTGAATACTAAGAGCTTCCGCTGTTGCATACTAAAATAAAGACAAGATTTGGAGTCCATGTTTGTATGATATTGTGTAAAAACTGCATTCAAGAAACTGATTTCGATGTAACATATTTGTATTGTAAACCATTATGTAATGGTCGTGTGTAAACAGGATATTTTAGATTATCATTATTTGATATACGTAAAGCTTTTTAAACCTTTATTTATGAAATAAAGGTTATGGTTTGTTTTAAAAATGAATGCAGTCTTTGAAAAAAACGTCTCATATAGAGGTCAAAACCACGCAACGAAATCAATTAATATGGAACGTTTTTAATCAATAAGAACGGGACATTTCACAATCTTCATCCTCATTCAAAATAAATTGCATATTTGTATTCCACTCGATCCGTTCTACGTTTCTATCTGTCTCTTTTCTTGATTGAGGTAGACCTAAACTTATCTTTTTCAATTATTACTTATTATAATGTTATTTTAGTTGTATGATTAGTTGTAGTGCTTGTGGATAAATTTTATGGTGTTTGAATAATTAAAACATGTTAAAAACTTAACTTTTAATAAATATTAATTGGGTCAGATCTGTATTTAATATTTTCGGGAACCATGCCAATATTTTATGATGAAACTAAGTTGCTCAACGTGATCCTCATGAAGAGTAGTGCAATTTACATATAAGATTTGCGTTAAACGGACGTATAGAACTCAAATTATGAATTATTGAAGTTTATATAAATTTTATATATAAAATAATATTATACAGCTGTTGTAGCCTCGAAATCCGAGTCTGATCTGGGTTGTTTTGTCAGGTTTATCGTGTCGGAATCGATTATGCGACTCAAAAATATATAAAGAACGTTAAAAACGGACGTACGGTTAAAAAGATACTATTAAAACAAGTTTTGGAATAAATATATTTATACATACGAATCTGATCAGGTCACCTCGGGATGCGTAGGACCCGATATTAAAATTCTGAGTTCACGATGCGTGCATATCGAAAAATTAATAAGTTTGGACTCTTGTTTCATGTTGTTTGCAATTTTTATTAATTAGTTATGATTTTTCCAAGTTTATAAAAATAAATTTTCTTAAAATAATGCTGATTGAGAAAATGAGTTTTTGTCGAAATCGTGTCGATCACCACGGTCATTTAAAAGCTGTAAAAATCTTAAAATAAATCATGTAGTATCTTGATAGCAAGGGGAAGCTATTGGTTCTATTCATTTTCCAAACCGAGTCCCGAGCGTCGTTTTAAAAACTGTCAAAGTGGGTCACCTGAGCGCACTTGTACTTTTTCTGAAAAGCTGAAACGAAATAACTGAAATGTCAAAACGGCATCGGTTTTTACTAGTTGCTCAAATTGAGTTGGATCCTGAATATTTTTGTGTAGTCTCTTTGTGGTAAAAACTAACACTTGGCATTGGCCGTTTTTCAATTTAGGTCCCACTGATTGTTATAAAAATTCCCAAAGTGGACAGTTTAGGCATTTTTACCATATTTTTGAGTTTGTAATTTTTCTAAGTCATTTACTAATACTAATATTATGATAATATGATTTTAAAATGAGTATAAATAAGTTTTAAAGATTGTTTTGAGTCTTGTTGACTTTCAACGCTGATCGTTGACTTTTAGGTTGACTTTTCAGTTGACTTTCTCGTTTGACTTTTGTTTGACTTAAGTGGACTTTTTAAATAAAGAAACTTTTAAATAATAGAAACTTACTATAAAAAGAAACTTTAAAAAAAAGAATATTTCTAAAAATAGAAACTCACTAAAAATAGAAAGTACGTGTAATACTTATTCAAAACTTTTGTCACATAATTCCAAAGCCACTTCAAGCACTAAGACTATCATACAATGACATGACATAAGTTTGATATATTCTGACCTATCGTATTACTTAGGTTGGGGTCTAGATCACTCTTGATCTTCTTCATTCATGTACTCGTTATAACTTCAATGCACTCTAAGGTGAACTTCATAGCCCCACTTTTTAACTTCTTTATATACTTATTTTAAACTTTTGGGGTGAGACACATGCTTTCTTTCAAACTGTTTTACGCTTAGACACAAGTACCCGAAAACTGTTTAACTGTGCTGACATGCTTTGATTCATGCTAAATCCCTGCCATGATATCGTTAATTGCTACGTATAAACGCAAACTTAGTTATTGTGAGTAGGCCTATTGAGAGCGATGTCTCTAACCAGTTGACCGTTGGTCTTTGGTTACATAATAATGATTAAATGACACCGACATTTCAAGGTGTCATGGGGTGACTTTGTTTAGTTCGATATCATAACTTCAGCACTACTTTTGAATGATGTTGCTACATCAAACTTGATAACTAAATCTTGTGGTCTAAAACACTTTACTGGTTATTATTGATAAACCAGTGTTGTTCACTCAACCATTTTTGGTTGACACTTTTAAGCATATTTTGTCTCAGGTACTTAGATATTATGCTTCCGCTATAGAACTTTACTGATACTTAGAAGTCAAGCCATACACTGGGACCAGAGATAACATTTGCGTCAATTTCGATTTTGAAGGGGTGTTACAGTTGGTATCAGAGCCGTAGTTGTAGGGAACTAGGCAGTCCTAATGTGGTCAATCCTGAATAATAGGGTTCATTAGAGTCTAGTCTACAGCCGACCTATAGCTTTAGAATATTATTACTTACATCAAACGATCATATCAACACTTCTCTCTTATGTTCTGACTCTGGGAGGAACTCTCATATGTGATTCAAAGTATTCCTTGACTCACACGAATTATTTTTATAAGACCACCCCGGTTAGTGAAACCGAGGGATGTCACTCCTCACTTCTGTCATCTATCATGGTTATGTACATAACGTATGTATTACGTGAAATGTCATCCATGACTTTTGAAATTTCTGCCATTCCTATGTCAGTTACTACTTATACCTACACGTATATAACCTCCTTGTTATATTACGTATCTTTGGGACCTTGTGCCTTTGTGCATTGATTTGCGAACACCAAAGCGTCATTATTGACCCATAAAGATTCTCGATAGATCAAATACATTCTTTTGTCATCATTATTTATATTCATCACCCTCAAAATCCTGTCTCTTCATGCTATTCTTAGCACGCTGTTGTGTTGAAATTCAAGGTTGATCATGTATCCTGACCTTATGGGGTAATATTGAAATGAAAGTATGAATTAGTGCAATATAATGGTGTCTGGCCAACGGGATTATATTAAAGTAATTCATATAGAAATTCCAATGTTACGACATGAGGAATAGAAAGTGAATCGAAGAAAATTCTCACGCTATTCGTTCCAAAATCCTAATGTTATTACATGAAGGATAATCACCATCTTTGAAGATATACGAAGAACTTGTTTTAACCAAACTGTCTAGCTCATACTCATAAAAAATTTCCCATATAACATAAAGGTTGTGAACAGAGGAACCCTGAAATTCTACATTCATTTTTCTTAAACGGAATATCTCTTTATCCTTGATAATTAATCATCACTTGTTGTATCCGGATTCACTCTATTATTACACTTTTGGTGTAGATTTTCATATGACTTTCATAACCCATTTCATTTGAACCCTCAAACGTCCATCTTACAAACACCATGTTCACTATTACATTTTCTATACCGAGATGCTAAGTATCTCACATACATAATCTTTTGAATAATAGAACCTTCCTACAAATATCTTTTTGATTGCCATAATCAAGAAAAATTTTCGCGCTCGTGCATTCATTAGTAGTAGATTACTTGGCACCATGCGAGTAATGATGTCATACTTAAATAATAATTGATCACTCTCAATTCAAAATCTAAGGTGAGGTACACCATCTAAAATTCCTCCATTTCTCGCAGGCTGCAACTTGAATAAAAAATAGAAAGTATGCGTAATACTTATTCAAAACTTTTGTCACATAATTCCAAACCCACTTCAAGCACTAGGACTATCATACAATGACATGACATAAGTTTGATATATTCTGACCTATCGTATTACTTAGGTTGGGGTCTAGATCACTCTTGATCTTCTTCATTCATGTACTCGTTATAACTTCAATGCACTCTAAGGTGAACTTCATAGCCCCACTTTTTTTTAACTTCTTTATATACTTATTTTAAACTTTTGGGGTGAGACACATGCTTGCTTTCAAACTGTTTTACGCTTAGACACAAGTACCCGAAAACTGTTTAACTGTGCTGACATGCTTTGATTCATGCTAAATCCCTGCCATGATATCGTTAATTGCTACGTATAAATGCAAACTTAGTTATTGTGAGTAGGCCTATTGAGAGCGACGTCTCTAACCAGTTGACCGTTGGTCTTTGGTTACATAATAATGATTAAACGACACCGACAGTTCAAGGTGTCATGGGGTGACTTTGTTTAGTTCGATATCATAACTTCGGCACTACTTTTGAACGATGTTGCTACATCAAACTTGATAACTAAATCTTGTGGTCTAAAACACTTTACTGGTTATTATTGATAAACCTATGTTGTTCACTCAACCATTTTTGGTTGACACTTTTAAGCATGTTTTGTCTCAGGTACTTAGATATTATGCTTCCGCTGTAGAACTTTGCTGATACTTAGAAGCCAAGCCATGCACTGGGACCAGAGTTAACATTTGCGTCAATGTCGATTTTGACGGGGTGTTACACGAAAGCTCGAAAGCACCTGGTCCCGATGGCTTTAACATGAAATTCTTTAAAAAATATTGGGATCTTATAAAACACGACCTCATTAAAGCGCTAGAATGGTTCTGGTCCAATTCGGAAATATCCAAAGGTTGTAACGCATCTTTTTTCACCCTAATCCCCAAAAAACCTAACCCTATTGGCTTGAACGAATACCGTCATATATGTCTAATCGGAAGCTATTATAAAATCCTAACCAAAATCCTTTCTAACTGCCTCCCCAAAGTCATCCACAAGGTTATTGGAGCTGAACAAACAGCCTTCCTCAAAGGTCGAAACATATTAGACAGTGTGCTAATTGCCAACGAAATTATGGATGAACTTAAACGTAAAAAACGTAAAGGTCTATTTTTTAAAGTTGACTTTGAAAAAGCTTTTGACTGTATCGAATGGGACTTTCTATTTAACACCATGCACTACATGGGATTTGGCCCTAAATGGATTAGTTTCATTCGTGCTTGTCTTTCTTCATCATCCATCTCCATTCTAGTCAATGGCTCTCCCACTGACGAATTTTACCCCGAAAGAGGTATACGTCAAGGTGACCCAATCTCGCCTTTCCTTTTCATCATCGTCGCTGAAGGCCTCAACATCCTCACTAAATGGGCATTATCAAATGTCCATCTACGTGGAATCGATGTTGGCAATGACAACATCACCGTCACCCACCTTCATTACGCTGACGATACAATTTTTTCATGGAATGGAGTAAAAGAAATGCCAAACACATTTCCAAATTCCTTAAATGCTCCGAGAAAATATCTGGACTCAAAGTCAACTTCCGAAAAAGTAAACTCTATGGTATCGGAACTTCTCCCCGTGAAACTGAAGAAATGGCCAATTATATTAGCTGTTCTTCTGGTACCGCTCGCTTCACATATCTTGGTCTTCCCATCGGTGTGCCCACATCACATCCCTCCTCCTGGCAACCAATCGTGGAAAAATTCGGCAAAAGACTTTCCGACTGGGCAGCTAAATCGGTTTCTTTTGGCGGCCGACTTACCCTTATTAAATCTATCCTAAGTAGCATACCACTCTACTACTTCTACCTCTTCCACACACCTTCCTCCATCCTTAATCTCCTTGAATCCAAAAGACGTAAATTTTTTTGAGGTGGGTCATCAGCAGAAAATAAAATTAATTGGATAAAATGGAATCAAATTCTACTTCCTTATGATAATGGCGATTTAAATGTAGGCTCTCTTTTTAGTAAAAACATCTCACTACTATGTAAATGGTGGTGGCGTTTCAAAAATGAGAAAAATGCATTATGGGTCAAAATTATTACTAGTATCTATGGGGGGGGGGGTTGGAATCTAACGTTTCTTGTAGGAACATTTCAGGTCGCACGGTTTGGAAAGAAATCATTAAATCCGGAAAAATCGCGGATAGCATGAGCACCTCATTCTCCTCCCCCATCACAAAATGTCTTGAAAATGGTGATACCATCAAATTTTGGAATGACACCTGGTTTGGTACGAAACATTTCAGCACACTTTTTCACAGGCTATACATGCTTGAGATCAATAAAGATGCATCGATCGCTGAAAGAATTACACATAACAATGGCACTTCATTCGGTAATTGGTGCTGGACAATACCTCCAAGTGGCTGGGTCCTAAATGAAATTGCGGAACTAAATAGCATTGTATCCTCCGTTACACTATCCAACAAATAGGATTCCTGGAAATACACTCTAGACTCCTCCGAAAATTTCACCACCAAATCATTGACACATTTGATTAACACCTTAAAGCTTGGCGGTAATGCTCTTAGCATATCGATTCCTCGTAACAAATTCTTGCCTCAAAAAGTATATATTTTCACTTGGAGAGCCATTCAAAAAAAGATTCCGGTTAGATTCGAATTAGACAAACGGGGCATTGATCTCGACTCCACTCTATGACCCTTATGCGAATTAGACATAGAAACCACCGAGCACATTCTCGGATCCTGCCCCAAATCATCATTCATATGGAAACTCGTTCTCGATTGGTGGGCCCAAGATAACACACTAATCTCCAATCTTAATGATGCCATCATCAATAATCAATCTTTCGCTCGCAACAACTTCGGCTCTTCACTATGGCAAGCAACCAAATGGATTACATGCTACATAATCTGGAAACATAGAAACTTAAAAGTATTCTCTAAAAAAGTTTGGTTCCCCGATTCGATTCTCTCCGAAATACAAACACAAAGTTATAGTTGGATATCCAAAAGATCGCGTAAAAAGAAAACAATCGAGTGGCATCAATGGCTCATTAATCCTTTCTTCTTTATTGCGGAACCTCCACACCGAGTTGGGATCGGCTAATACACTTTTTCATACACTTGTGTAGCACACGAATTCTATTTCTTCTATCGAGGGTTTGATTAATCGGGTTAGTTTGTGTTAACTTTGTTAGCGCTTGATCGTCACTGTTTTCCTCTCTATCCCGGCTTGATTCTTCAAGTTCTTATTCCCTCTTTAGTTTTAATGGTCTTCGTCGGCTACCCCCGATAATGTAGTCTCCAATAATTGTATTTCCGTTCCATAATTTTATAGATGTGTATAGGGCCTTGTAACTCCATATTACATTAATAATAATAAATTTTGCTTTTCCAAAAATAAATAATAATAATAATAATAATAAAACGATATAATGTGTTTGATATCTAATCAATTTATAAAATTATATTTCACAATAATATTAGAGTATAGTCATTTTAAGGATAAAATAAAAGTAAAAGTTATAGATTTAAATAATAAGCATGGAAACTTTTACTTACAAACATGATTGAATTTATGCATAAACTTATTTTAATTTTACAAATAATAAACAGAATAACCAGTAGCGAGTGTAGGAGTACTTCTTCGGGGTCCTGTGAAACCACTAGTTTTTCGAAAATTATCACAAAAAAATATTTTTTTTTTGTATAGGACACCACTAAATATAATAATGTGACCCCAAATATTTTTAAAATTTAAAAATTCATAGTTTGAACTATTTAAACATTTGAAATTAGCCCGCTTATAATTTTATAGTATGGGCAATTTATATATTTAAACAAATATAAACTTAGCCTTATCCAATTTTCAATTGACTCTATTAAGTGAGTCGAACATTATGTGTCGATTTATCGACGACTTGACTGCCGCTTAGAGTCTAAATATAATTTCAGATAGGTTTTAAAACCAATGGAAATTTAATTATACTATTTCCATGGCGTCTCATTTTTTTCCTACTTATGGACTGGAAGTGGTTTTGGAAGCAATCTCTCTATCCATAGAACATTAAGAGGGATGACTTTTAATACTCTTGGGGGTGTTTCACTCTAGGTAGAAAAATGACTTGTTTTTATTTTAGGATAGGAGAAGGATTGTCTACATCTTACCTCCTTCATACCTCACTTTTGTAGGATTGTGTTTTGTTGTTGTTTTTGTTAACCAATTTCCTATATATATTACTAATTAATATCAATAAAATTGCCTTTCTAAAAAAGTAACTTAGTTTAGCTTTTTTGCTAATGATGTATCATGTATACATGTTTATAATTAGTTTCTCAAATGATTTATTTTCATTTAAGTATATATGTTTAGTTTATGTTTATAATTGTAACTTTTTAGTACTGATCTTTCATTTAAGTATATATATATTTATAATTGCAATTTTTTAGTACTTATGTATCATGTATATATTTTAATTTTATTAGTGTATCATGTATATATATTTGTAATTAATTTTCTTAGATGATTGATCTTTTTTGGTACTAATGTAATTAATAAAATTGTCTTTTCGAACTGTAAATTTTTGGTACTGATATATCAATAAAATTGCCTTTTGGTTTTGAATTTTTGACAACTATTATTAATATGTTAAGATACTTCGATTTCTGAATGATTATTTACTTGCATATATTGAGAAATATTTGTTAGATTATATTAGCAATGATGCAATTATAGATGAATTTTATCGTATGAAATCTCGTAGACAATATTAAAAACTTACTTTTAGAGTTGATTGTATTAAATATATGATATTTTTGAATAGGGTTTAATATTTGTGGAAATATCAATTCCCTTTTTGTATAAATAATATCATTTTGTATGGTGGTTGTTATAATGACAATAGTAAAAAAATATGAACAACCTTTTGTGAGTACTATTCAATATTCTGACCCGACCCAATTTAACCCGACCCGATTTGACCCGAGACATTCAATATTTGTGCAAGTAAGTTATCGAATAAGTTTTTTGGAACCCCATTGGATTTTCATCCTAGAATCGCCATTGAGAATATGTAACATCCCCAGATCGGCCCTAGAAGTAAGATGACTATTGTGCCCTTAGGCATATTTGTGCGTTTATTTATGCCTTTATTTTATTTATATGTGTAATATTATTTTGTTAATTAGTTAAGACAGTTTGTGACAAGGGTCACAGAACATGTTCGTTTATTTAATTTGGACTCCGTTAGGGCAGTCAAATTAAGTACAGAAGTTAGATAACTGGTAAATACCCGTGTGTGATGGGGTATGGGATTTTTTTAACACAATTAAGTGTATTGTGCAGCTCCCTTCTCTCATTATTCTCCATCTCTCTAGAAAATTCCTAAAACAAACCGTACCCATTTCTTCTTCATTCTCAAACCCTAGATTTCCAGTTGGTGTTCTAGAGCTCAAATATGTTGTAACATCTCGTTCTTTACAATTTACAGAGTCTATTGAGGTAAGAATCAAAGAGTTTCAAGCTCTAATCTTTGAGAAATTGGGTTTTTATGTCAAGTTTGTTAAAAGTGCAAATTGGGTCAAAATGGTTGATTTTGATGTTGTTAGTGTCAAAATCTTGTGGGTTTGTGTTTAATGATGAATAGTGTAGTCGATTTGGTCAGTTTTGAGGTAAGAAACGAGCTCTAAAGCAAGAAATGGCGAATTTTGGGTTAAACCCGTAGCTGTGATCATCTTCCTCATCAGATGAACACACTCGGTCGAGTGTCTCTTGACACTCGACCGACTGTGTAGACGATCGACCGGTTGAGTGACACACTCGACCGAGTGTGTTTGTGTTCTGATGAGATGATTTGACTTAGTCAGTCGACCGTGTGAGAGGACACTCGACCGAGTGTGTGGACACAGTCGACCGAGTGTCTTTATGGGCAGAATATTTTACTAAGTGTTATTTCCTAGCTGTTATGCTATCCGCGTGACTTATGATGATCAGGATGTAAATTCTGAAAATGTATAAGTGTTAGGTGGACTTTTAGCAGTGCTTTTTGTGACTGATTTCTGTACTGTGTTGTTTTGTGTTAACAGATAGAAACTAACTTGATTTGCCTTATGTTCAGGTGATAAGGATAAGAAAGCCGCTCAGTGATAGATTATCTGAGCTAGTTGCTGGTATTCGGTGAGTGGGTCTATCTCCGGATAGCGTATTAAGTAGCTGACACGCTACTTGTTCGGACTCTTTATATTATGTTTATGTTCAGTATGATTACCATGCCTAGTTAGATATTGCCATGCTAGTTAGGATGATTGCATGACTGTTTATCTGTGATTTTATGTGCGCATTGTTAGTTGGACACCAATCGAGTCGGCAAGGTTGGGAACCCACCGAGGCGGCAAGGTAGGGTTGATGTGAGGTCGACTGTGGTAGCCTGGTCGGGTCATGATGTTACTGATTGTTCAGTATAGCATAGAAGGACGCATGTGTTGCGCCCGGACGGTTATGCAGTGCAGTGGAATCAGTAAAGCTGACTATCGGTAGACTGTAGCTTGATCAACTAAGTCATGTGCTCGTACAAGCCGCCGATCCTCATTTTGTCAGTTGTTGTTATATGCTAGTTCAGGACGTTAGCATATCTGTGACCTTTGCATGTTTAGTTGCTTATGCTTGGTCTGTTAGATAGTATCCATTCACTTAGCAGTTGTGCTAATTCCCCCACATTTCCACCCCTTGCAGGTTTAGGTACTGCTGGTTAGGACGGGTGTTGCAGACGGATTAGAAGACATGTTTGACTATGCGTTGACTTTGATGTTTTCTAATTTAATTATGTTTTCACGTAAACAATATAAACATTGTTATGTAAACATTAACTAAGGTTATTTTGGTAATTACATATTTACTTCCGCTGTGTTTAAAAAAAATCAGGGTGTTACAACTTGGTATCAGAGCGTGGTTTAGCAGCAAATACGTGTGCGTAATTGTTCCTAAACCCTGAGTTAAGTCAAACATGTTCGTGGGATGAGAGCTAAGTGAATGTAGGATATTGTGCATGTTAGTGTTTTGGAAACTAACAGTTATCCACTAAGCTTTTGTACGAGTGTTTTGTAGCACAGATGGCAGATAACAGGGATGCGAACGCTACAAACCCAATCCACCCCAGAACGTTCAGTGCTCCCGATGTGGAGGATGAGGTAGAGGTTTATGATGCTGATTATGTGCATGAGCTCGAAAGTAAGTTTAAGGAAGCTCAGAAAAAGATTGCCGAGCTTGAGTTTGCTAGACAGTCGGGTAATGAGGATACACCGCCAGGTTTTACCACTGCACATTCGCATACCGTGCCACAGATAAACCAGAACCAGTATCAATACCCACTCCAGAATCAATTCTCTCAGCATGTCATGCCACCACATAATTACTACCAGTATCAAAATCCCATGATGATGAACCAAGTTCAACCACCCATATATCACCAATCATTTCCACAACAACAATTCCAACAACAGTACCAACCACCAAAGAGATGCACTTTTAAACATTTCAGAGATTCTGGACCGTCTCCATTTTCGGGAAGTCCTTACCCAACTGTGACTCTCAATTGGTTACGGAAGGTTGAAAAGGCATTTGAAGCTTGTTAGTGTGAGCCAGAACTAAAGGTGACTTATGTAAGAAGGTTATTGAAAGCTAGAGCAATGGTGTGGTGGAATTCCGCGATAGTTAGTGTTCCACCAGAGCAAGTTAGAATGATCACTTGGGAACAGTTTTACGCGAAAGTATGTGAGCAGTATCGCAATGTGTTTGACATGAACAGAATTAAGATGGAGTTCCTTGAAATGCGGATGACGCCGCAGATGTCAATTTATGAAGTAATTGAGAAGTATATGGACAAGTTGAGGTTTGTGTGATAGTGGGTGCCGGATGAACAATCTCGAATTCAGTATTTTGTGAACATGATCTTGCCAGAGTACAGGACCTTTGTGAGGTCAGCACCGATGTTGTCTCAAGCTTTTGTGATGACAAAGATGGTGGAAAGTGATGTAAGAGCAGCTAGAGGAATGAACCGTGGAAACATTGCACCGTAGGGTAGTCAGGCTACCAGTCAATCCGGTTCGAATTCTAAGAAATCGGTTGGGTTTAGACAAAAGGGTAAGGGTAATCAAGGTAGTTCAGGTTCAGGTTCTGGAAAGAAAGAATGGTGTAAGGGATGTAAGTCTTCTCACATTGGGCAGTGTTCAAAGGTGACGAGAAGGTGTTTAAGATGTGGTATGGTAGGTCATGAATATTAGGGGTGTTCCTTCAGGGAGAATGTGTGTTGGAGTTGTCATCAGCCGGGTCATCGTTCAACAAGTTGTCAGGCATCTAAGGGCACAAGTTCCGGGGCAGGTCAGGGGCGCGTTCGGCATCTATCGGGGGTTCCACAGCCTCAAGTGGACAAAAGAGAAAGAACCTGCCAACTACAGAAGCAAGGGCCTTTTAAATGACAGTGGAGGCCGCAACTAATAATGATGATGTTATAACCAGTATGTTCTTAATCAACTCAATACCTGCTAGAGTATTGTTTGATTCAGGTGCAAATAGGACATTTATGTCTATAGATTTATGTACTAAGTTAGGGTTACCTGCTACTATGCTGCCTGAGCCTGTTAGAGTAGAGGTTGCTGATGGTAAGACAGTTCTAGTCACAACGTATGTGTCTGGAGCTAGTATAGAAATTGATGGTAGACCACTTGCTATGTCCTATTTAGTGTTGCCTATCCCTAGTTTTGATGTAGTGTTAGGGATGAACTGGGTGAGCCTATATAAGGCCCACATTAAGTGTGACAAGAAGATTGTGACTTTCCGTTTGACCGATGAAACCCGTATTGTGGCCCGAGGGGAACGAAGTGGGTTCAGTTTTCCGTTGATTTCTATGATGAAGGCGAAGAAGTCACTTTCCAAGGGGTGTGAGTCTTTTATGGCTTATGTTATTGATGCTAAGATAGAGAAGAGATCTGTTACTGATATTCCCGTAGTTTTGGAATTTTCTGAGGTGTTTCCTAATGAATTACCGGGGTTGTCGCCGGTAAGGGAAGTAGAGTATAAGATTGAGTTGGTTCCTGGAACAACTCCAGTAGCTAAGGCTCCTTATAGGCTAGCACCTTCTGAAATCAGAGAGATGATGTCTCAGATACAAGAATTGTTAGATATAGGGTTTATAGACCAAGTTCTTCGCCGTGGGGTGCACCGGTGTTGTTTGTAAAGAGAGAAAGATGGTTCGTTAAGAATGTGTATAGATTATCGAGAATTGAATAAGAGAACGGTTAAGAATAAGTATCCGTTGCCTAGAATCGATGATATGTTTGACCAGCTTCAGGGTGCGTTGTATTTTTCGAAAATAGATCTTAGATCCGGGTATCATCAGGTTCAGGTTGCAGAATCAGATATACCGAAGACAGCGTTCAGAACTAGATATGGGCATTACGAGTTCTTGGTTATGCCATTTGGGTTAACAAATGCTCCGGCATTCTTCATGGATCTGATGAACAGGGTTTGTAAACCATATTTAGATCAGTTTGTTATTGTGTTTATCGATGATATATTGGTATATTCAAAGACGGAGGCTGATCATGCGACACATCTTCGATTAGTGTTAGAGTTGTTAAAGAAAGAGAAGTTATGTGCTAAGTTCTCGAAGTGTGAGTTTTGGCTTCGAGAGGTGTAGTTTCTGGGTCATGTTATCTGTGAGGCAGGTATTAAAGTGGATCCGTAAAAAATAAAAGTGGTAATGAGTTGGAACTCTCCAAAGACGCCGACAGAAGTTAAGAGTTTCTTGGGTCTTGCAGGTTATTATCGCGGATTTATAAAAGATTTTTCTAAAATAGCGGGTCCGTTAACCAAATTGACCAGAAAAGATGTAAGTTTTCGATGGGGTGATCAATAGGAACAGGACTTTCAGACTCTGAAATAGTTATTGTGTCAGGCTCCAGTGTTAGCATTACCATAGGGTTCAGATGACTTCGTGGTTTATTGTGATGCGTCAATTGCTGGGTTGGGGTGTGTTTTGATGCAGAGAGATAAAGTTATCGCGTACGCTTCTCGTCAGCTAAAGACACACGAACGTAACTATCCAGTTCATGATTTAGAAATGGCTGCAGTGGTGTTTGCTTTGAAGTTATGGAGACACTACTTATATGGTACAAAGTGTGTAATATGTACCGATCATAAGAGTCTTCAGCATATTTTCACGCTGAAAGAACTGAATATGCGACAGAGACGGTGGATAGAGCTTATAAAACACTATGATTGTGAAATAAAGTATCACCCGGGCAAAGCAAATGTTGTTGCCGATGCTTTAAGTCGTAAAAAGACCGCGGAGGCTGTAAAATTTATGAGAACCGAAATAGTTTCTGACCTAATTGAACAAATAAAACAGGTGCAAGCCCAAGCTTTATTGGAGGAGAATTTAAAGACTGAATTGATGAACAAAATAAAGGACCAATTGATTGACGATTCTCGTGGACTTAAGACGTTTAAGAACCGAATTTGGGTGCTGATGTGTCAAGACGTAACCTTTAAAATGTAGACAATATGCTCAATAATTAACACATAATACATGCAACTAAACCCGATCATGTAGTAACTAGCAAGTAAATTGATCAGTTCGATCCACAGGGAGAAGTTTATTTTAATGACTTTACCACGATTAATTATTCTAAAAGGGGGGTTTGTATTTGAAGTTGTATTTTTGTTTAACGAAATAGTAAATAAATATAATAAATAACAAGAATGAGAATGTGGTGTTTACTTCTATGCTTGATAAACGATAAGGATTGTTCTTTTATAATTAAAACCGTTATGTGATAGTTACAATAGAGGAGTTTATATTAATTTCACAATTTCTATAAACTTAAGAACTATGTTTAATCAACAGAATTATTTCTTGGTTAAATTCACATAAAACCTAGTTTACTAAGATCACTCTAAGTTGACTACATGATTGTAAAACCTAAATATCATTCAATTATCATCCTATACTCACATATAGGTGACAAGATCACTAGGTGTTGAAGTACAAGTTATAGCAAATGATAAACTCACATAAATCAAGTCACAACTTGTATAATTGAACTAGGATATAAAGATGGTTACAACAATGGATTTCTCGAAAGAACATGGTGATTTAGATTGATTTAACTAACTAGACCCAACCCGGTTAAACTCACGTAAAACCTAAACTACAACAATCACTTGAGGTAATTTCATGACTATCTTGCTTTTAAACTTGTTCAATTACCAGATTAAACACATAACGAAATCACTTAAGCTTATGTATCTAACCATCTAGATTACTAGGTGTATTGAAGAATAAATTGTTCACCAAATTAACTTACATTAATTGGTTTACTATTTACATAATTGAAGTGAGAAACTAACAATCATAACTATGGTTCTTTTGGTTGGACTAGGTAATTTAATCAATCAAACATATATGTGACTATCATAACATCGAAATATAGAACAATCCCAAGCCATAAATCTTACATTGAAGTAAACACACAAGGCTTTTAGCCAAACATAATCATAGTAGAACTAATGAAATAGTAAATACAATTTAAATTCATGTATAAAAGATATAAAATGATAATACCGATTACGAAGAATAATCCTAGCTTAATCTTGATGTTGAAAGAATGGAGATTGACCCTATGACCTTCCTTGAGCCTTGAAAATCGTACTAGAACTGAGAGAGAATGTAATAGTGAGGGTGTATTCAATATGTAACCAAAGCCTTCCTTAAATAGGCTCAAAAGTAAGGTATTTTGGCCAGAAAGTGACCAAATGCGCTGCATCTCTTTAGGATGCGCTGCATCCCTTTAAGGCTAGTTTAATCCAGCTCGTTTTGATACTCTGAACTGTCAGCAGGGGGACAGATGCGCCGCATCTGGCTTGGATGTGCCGCATCCATCTCAGATGCGCCGCATTTGCTGCTGTTTGGTCCAGAATTCCTAATGCTCCACATCTGAAACTGTCGGGATTTATTTTGTGCATAGATGCACCGCATCTAAGATAGATGGGCCGCATTTGGACCTGTTTCAGTAGTTTCGGGCTGTTTTACGCGTTCAATCTTCCTTTTAACTTTGTTTTCGCTGTTGGTCTTCATTTATTCAATCACAATGGACTTTACAAATGCACATGAATTACAATGCTTAAGTACAACAAATACGTACAAATAGATACAGAATTAGATCGAAATAACGACAATAAACATGTATGATTTTGGCGTTATCAAAATCCCCACACTTAAACCTTGCTTGTCCTCAAGCAAGACTTACAAGAAATCGAAATTTACTACAGTAAACACACTTATTTAATTGCGAACACAAAAATGGGAATCACACTCACACGATATAGTACACAAGTTATTTTGGCACACAAAAACTCACGCTATATGAAAAACACACTTGGATCACACTTACATTTTTTATTTATTTCACAAAGTAACACACGCACGCGTTTTGATTATGTACACACCTTTGGAGTACTCAGGCGAATTGAAATCACACCAAAGTTGAAAGGTGTGTTTTAAAGTCCACATTTCTTGAAAATTTGGATCGTTAGGGAAATTAGGATCTTTGAGGAAAACCTTTTATGTTTTGAAAATTAGTCATGTTAGTTTTTTACACTAATCAAGTTTTTCGATTTTAACCTCAAAGTTCGGTTGAGGGTAACTGAAAACAGAAGCCTCAGTTGGCGTTTAGCAAGCTACTCGTCCCCATGATTGAAGTATCATGGAACTTGAAACCGGATGTCCTAAAAATGGTTTTACACAATATAGTTCATAAAATAGTATAAGTTTTAGAAGAAACTATATCATGTCCAAATATCATCGGTGAGCCATGAGTTTGCACACCTCAATTTGTTATGGCATATGTATGTTGATCGCGGTTAACATAGATGCAGTTGATCTTTATGGAGATCATCAATCTGGGGATTAGATTCATTAGTCTTAAAAGCTAATTTGCAATGTACCCCCCCATTGTACGAGACAGATCCCATCTCATGGTTAGGATTAGTCTGACCACCAAAAACCCTATTTGATGTTGAGGTTAGGTGGATTTCCAGCCGATTATAGGGATGACTTTTCAATATTTTTTGTCAACCTACAGCTGTTCTGGACTACATCATCTAACATAAGTTAGCAAGTGTGTCATTTTGGAAGATTTGACTTCCTTCACAATCATTACATAGATGAGCATTGGATTAGATTGTTAGAACAACAAAGTACTTGATGATTCTTTCCATTAAAATGTGGTATAGCATGATGATTATCCCTTTTATATGACTACTATTTTTATGATTTTTAACAAAATAAACTCAATCATTTGGTTGTTTCTTAATTTGTTTTGTGATAATAATTTCGATTTATACACCTAGTTTTAAAATCTACAAATTTTAAACAAAATTTCGAATTTATGAGGATAAAAGTTCAAAAATTTTCACCATTTTAAGCCAATTTAACCAAAATCAAAACCTGAAAGAATTTATAACTTCCTCCCCACACTCGAGTTCATGTATCGCCCTCGTTACGTGAAATCAGAAAAATTAAATTCAAGAGGGTTAAATAGTGTATGAGAGAGTTATTACTTTCTAGGTTTAAAACCGAAGTGTACAGTATGATGGCGCTGAACTGAATGCCAGCCTAAGAACATCATCCTCTTCTTGCTACCACAATTCATTCATGAATCAAGTATGTGCTGAACTTACTGCCAGTCTTTGAAAATTTGCAGCAATTAGCACAATGCTCACCTGTCACAAACCAAATAAATATCTCACACAAACACATGGGGTGGTACTCCATGTATCAAAAACCCCACATTTAATTAACAAAATTATTCAAATTACAAACATCCAAAATATCATCAAGTTATTAAATACCAAACATGAAATAAATTGTTTTTAAAATAAGCCAACATCAATCAAACCTTTAACAACTTCGCGAATCATCCCGTCAACTAGAGAAAAGTCCCCAAAAAGAGTTGCTCGGCCCAGCTTCTTCCTGGTTTTGGTCTGCCGAGTCATCATGCTGAAAAACTGAGGGATGGTGCTCCTGATAAGTCGGATTGGCAGGGATGATAGCAGTTTCTTGATTAGGAGGGGGTATGTGGGGAATAAGGAGGAGGATATGGATTACCCATTTGAACCCATGGGTCGTATGCAGGCTAAGGGGAGGGGGAGTAGTTAGCGGGTGATGTGGTAGCACGGGGTTACGAAATTGTGTATATTTTTAGTACGGAATGCTACAAAATTTAACAAGTTTTAATTAAATATTTACAAAATGGATATACCAAAACCTTGCTACAACACAATAGGCAGTGTACCTAGTCGCGAAGTAGTATAGTTTTTAGTAAGTCCGGTTCGTTCCACAGGGAGACGGGCTTATGAAACACTTTATTTTTATATAACAATATATAAATATAAATATAAAAAGGGGGGTTTTACCGTTTAATGACCGGTTTGTCGATTTTATATTTTAAAGTCACAATTAAAAGCTAATGCAAAATATTAAAAATAACTAAAAACTTAATTTAAAGAGTAAAGTAAATGACGATAATTAAAATGACAGAAATTAAAGTGCGAAAATTAAAAGTGCAATTAAATATGAAATAAAAGGGATTATACTTATTTAAACTTCCATAATCATGATGTTCGGCGTATTAATTTTAGTTTTATGCCCATGGGTTAATTGTCCTTTGTCCTGGATTATTTAATATGTCCGTCTGGTTTTTGTCCATAACAGTCCATCAGTCATAAATATAAAGTGCGAGTGTCCTCGTCAAATTATCCTTATACCCGAAGTTAAATATTCCAACTAATTGGGGATTTAAACTGTAACAAGATTTTAATACTTTGTTTAATAATTACACCAGGATGTCGACTGAGTGTAACCCAAGGTTTTAATATTTTGTTATCAATTATACCAAGTGTCCTTTGTACATAATTTCACCCCTGTTTTAATTATTCTAGTGGCTATTAATCCATTCCCGTGTCCGGTTAAATGAACGATTATTCGTACATATAAATACCCCGCCCATCGTGTCCGATCGAGTGTATATGGTAATTTATAGGGACTCCCAATTGTAAATCTTTATATTAACATTAACAAACTATCATTTAGTTAAACAAATATAAAGTCCATTAATAGCTCATAGTCTAATTTCCACAAGTGTCGTTCTTTTGTCCAAACCCCAATTATGGTACAAAGTCCAATTACCCAATTTTAGTAATTAGCCCAACATCATGATTACTTCGGCTCAAATTAGCATAATAATAACTTAGTTACGAGACATTAATTTAAAAAGGAGAACATAACTTACATTGAGTATTTATCGCGTAGTGTTACACGGACAGAATTTTGACTTCAAAAAACCCGTAAAATAACCTTTACATAACCCGAACTAATCTAATATAACACTAATCTATATATATATATATATATTATATATATATATATATATATATATATATATATATATATATATATATATATATATATATATATATATATATATATATATATATATATATATATATATATATATATATATATATATATATATATATATATATATATATATATATATATATTTATTATCTTATGGAGTATTATTATTATTATTTGTGTGTGTGGTGTGTAAAAACGAACGAAAACTGGCAAATTTATAGACCAGGCCTGATTCTGATCCTCATGCGACTCGCATGGGAAATAGCCTTCTGGCCATGCGAGTCGCATGGCCACCCTGGACAGCTCACATTGATTTGCCTCATAGCTTGCCGACATAATATTAAATATAAATAAAATATAAATAATTTTAATAATTATTTATATATTATATTATATTTACATGCATAGTAGACTAGATATTTTTGGTCCGTTGCGTCGCGCGTTTCTTCTTGGCTCGGGTCCCGGTTCCGGATTTTCGGACGTCTTCGCGTATTATTTTATATCGTGTACTTTGCGTTCCGCAACTTGTACTCTTGTCATTTTTAGACGTCCTTCATAAATATTTTGAACCTTTTTGATTGAATCTTGTACATTTGAGCATTTTGGACCTTTTTGTCTTCAAATCTTCGTTTACGCCTTTTGTCTTCGCACTTATTAAATATAAACGAATATTACTTGAATATGGAACAATTACAACTAAAATCTTGTCTTTCTTGGGGGATAATGCTATGAAATATATGTTCCTTTTTAACCTTATCAATATCCCCACACTTGAGCGTTGCTTGTCCTCAAGCAGTACAGTCTTGAAATAGGATAATACAAATCACTTCTTTATTCTTCACACTTTATACATCAGTGATTTTGATAGAGCAGTATAAACAATGATAGTAACGATGTGGTTAAAGGTGGGTGTGTCTTTTATAGTTGCCTCGGGTTTAGGTCAACGACACTGGCAATCAAATAGCCGATTTACTTTCGGTTTCCAAAGCAAAGTGCACATTTGAAAGGCGGTTTACAGTTCCACATGACTTATAAAAATGTAGATCCTTAAGGAAATTGGATCTTTATGAAAACATTTGATC
The DNA here is from genome assembly GCF_046630445.1 of Rutidosis leptorrhynchoides. Taxonomy (NCBI): domain Eukaryota; kingdom Viridiplantae; phylum Streptophyta; class Magnoliopsida; order Asterales; family Asteraceae; genus Rutidosis; species Rutidosis leptorrhynchoides. Next base: position 62,040,072 of record NC_092342.1, read on the forward strand.
TTTTGAAAATTCAAGCTAGATTTTATCCTAGACAAGTTTTCTGATTTAATCCATTCTTTGGTGTTGCAAAATATATTTGTGGATCAATATTTTGGCTTAAAACTTTTAGGTTCGTGTAATCCACTGCTATCCTGGTATCGGAAAGCACACATACAGTTTACTTGTTCCGTATATTACCTTTCGGTAAACTACCGTCCGGTTGTAAAGGAAAGCGATGAACAAGAAACTGTTAAGGCAATGTCTAATGACATGCATTTGTTCATGGTCTAAAAACGTGTCGGATGCTAGAACTATCCTTGGTAGGAGCAATAGTAAAGATCATCCTATGATTTTTCGGTCTGGCACAAGGTCCTGTCTCTGACCATGCTATGCAACCACCGTTCTTACGGTTGACACCCAATTTGGTTCAGGTGACCTAATGAATTCTAGGTGAATTCCTAGGATTTTACGTTCAATGGTAATGAACGCATTGAAAATGGGTTTTCAGAAAACAAATCGGTTTGTATTTTTGATCAAAATATTTTCTCGTTCAAGCTCGAGTTTAGATATCATCGAATTCCATGAGTTTGTAATTCTCAATCTTTAAGGTCAATCTCAAGGATTGAGTAATATCAGGCTTAAAAGTTGATTTTTAATCTTTTAAGGAGATTATCCTTTCTGGGGATCTGATTCATTAGTCTTATCAAGCTAATTTGCACGGTGCCCCCCCATTGTACGAGATAAATCCTTCTCATGGTTAGGATAAATCTGACCACTTGGCGACCCTGTTTAATGCTGAGGTCCGTGGATTTCCAGCCGATTTTAGTGATGACTTTTCTAGATTTTTCGTCAACCTACAGCTGGTCTGGACGACAACTTCATGACCTAAATCAAGAAGCGCGTGTCTTTTTCGGAAGACTTTACTTCCTTTTAATGATGGAATTGATTCATCGTGTAGATCCATCTTTCATTACAGTAAATTGGGTAAAACAGTTAATTTAGTCCAAAACAAAAACACCTGCAATAACTTTACAAAAACATATGATAGATAGTTTTTAATAACTTGGTATATTCTCCCCACACTTAGTTTCTTTCTTTGCCTTGTTATTTTCCTTTATTCCATTTTAAATGAATTCAAGCGTTTTGGGTTGTTTCTCAATTTATGTCCTTTTCTAGGTAACGATAATTTCGGTATTAACACCTAGTTTTCATCGTTCATAAATATGTATAAACATGATTTTAAATTTATTTAGTTGAAAATTTTTCAAATTTTCACAAAATTTGGCAAATAAACCAAGTGTAAACCCGAGAGAATTTATAACCCTTCCCCACACTTGAGATCATGCAATGCCCTCATTTGCATGAAATCAGACTCTAATTATAAATTCATGAGGGTGATTAGTGTAGAAAAGTGATTAAGAATACCTAGTTTGTACTTACAAAGCTCGTCGAATGATAGATGGCGCGCCTCATCGTTCCTTCCTTTTTGTTTTATCACACATGTTTTTCTTCAAAAATGGTTGCTTTTCTGAACTGTTTGCTAATTTTTTTGAAAATACATATTTTACCCTAACTTATCATGCATGGTTATTAACGAGTTATGCACTAACCCGAACCCCTATTTTAACGTTAAGTGGGGTTAGACTTCCCCACACTTAGCTGACGACATGTGAAGTCGGTAGAATAAGTTCCACGAATTAGAATAGTGAGCCAGTTATTTATATCTCGGGTGGTGTATAATATATCAATGGGTTTAAAGTTTAGACTCACCCGATCGTCACTACTTAATTCTTTTTTAAGTGTAGCTTTTAGTAAATGGATATGTCTCTTTTCTGGTTCTTGGTCAAATGGATCGATATACACCGACATACTTATATCTATAGGGTGGACAATTTCTAATATTTCCTTCCGTTCATTCTCGGAATCAAAGGTTTCACCTCTATTACCCAATTGGGTGAAATCCGAGGTGTCATTATCTATTACAGCTCGTGGTTCATCTTCAGTAGATGACTCGTCTATTGAGAATATTGGGTTAGGAGGTTGTGGAATGGTGAAGTTCGGTTTGGTCTCGGGGGTAAAATTTTCAACGTTATCGTTTTCCCAAGAGTACCAATTTGTTACCCTTACATCTTCTTCGTCGGTAGAGGCTAATGTGTCGATATGTTGTGAAATTGGTAAGGCTGAATAAGAATTATCATCGGGATAGTTGGTGATTTCGGAGCTCTCGAATTCATCAAAATTCGATGATTTGAGATTTTCTTGCACAATACTCCTCAGATCAACAGGTGTGTAATCTGATAGAGTTTCAGCTTGCCGGTTTACAAACTCTCTCATTTGTTCCTTTTGAGCATCAAGTTCTTCGAGTTTGATTCTCATATAATCTAAAGAATCTTCAAGTTCTTCTGGTTGTTGAGTTTGAATATCTTCTTTGGAATAATCCCAATTAGAATTGTGTTCTTCATAATCGTTCCATTCAGGTTCTGTGGGTGCGTAATTTTCAGTAGGAACGTAATAGTAACATTCCCATGTTGAGTGATAATCTCCACAGATTTCACAACCAGTTATTGTTTCGTCGTTCGCGATCCAAGATTGACTGACCGAATTGTCATCAACACTCGGTTGAGAGTATTGATTTAATTGATTTTGGAGTTCAAAAAGAGTTTCCAAGGCCTTGTTTTCAAAATTTTCCATTTTATTGCGATGGCCAAATTTTAGCTACAATGTGGTGCATTCACGAATTATCCTATTAGTTATAAAAATAGAAAAACTTATATAAGTTGTCCAATTAATAGACTTTTCTGATTTTGCCCACGTTTCGAATAGCCAAAAGATGCAGCAGGTAGCCAGGACCCTTTAAATCGGAAGCCCACAACTAGCCACTAACAAATCCAACTATTACTACGAACCAGAAAAATGTCAACGTCCATTAATTTAACCGCTTAAATAATTTTTCTTTCTGTTTGAGATATTAGATAAGAAATAGAGAAAATTCTAGGTCCTAAAAACTGGAGTGTCTAGAAAATAGAAAGAAATAGATTGCGCGTCGAAAAGTGTCGAAAAATAAAAAAGTAGAAAAATAGACGTCGAAAAATAAAAGTAAAAAAGTCGTACGAAAAATGGCGTCGCAAAATTCTAAAGCACCTAAATCTTAGTCAAGGAATAAGTACTTAAGGGATTTTACGGCAAACCTAAAAATCTAGAAATATAAAAATAAACTACGGCAAAATCTATATTTAAAACTAAGTACGAACGACAAAATACAAATATTACGCTAAACGACTAAAAGATACAAAATATAAAAATATATAAAAAGTTGAGAAAAAGAATAATTTTTATAAAAAAAAAAATATTATTTTTATATTATTATTTATTAAAGATATTAATTTATATATTAATAAAACTAATTAAAAGTAAAATACAAATTAATTAAGAATTAAAACTAATTAATATTAAATTAATAAACTAATTAGGGTTTATATTAATAATAATAAATAAAATACCGTATTTAATGCGAAAGTAGGGTTGTATGTGGCCCTGTCAGACCCCTCATGCGACTCGCATGGGGTTCAGGCTAAGGGTCATGCGAGTCGCATGACCTCCAGAGCCGGTTCAAATGAGGGGGGTCAAATGACAGGCTCAACCGTATTATTTATATTTATTTATATTTTCTGTTTTAAATATTAAATAAAATATATATATAATTTAAATAAAAACTTAATATTTTTATAAAACTAAAAATAGAAATATTTGATAATTTTATAAATAAAAATCTTAAAATTATATAAAAATATATATTTTTTTTTCTTTTCGGTTTTAATTTTTTAAATTTTTAGATTTTTAAATTTTTTAATTTTTAGGATTTTATATTATTTTTCTAAAAATGTAAATAAATATTTCGCCGACTCCCCGGCAGCGGCGCCAAAAACTTGATGTGGTAGCACGGGGTTACGAAATAGTGTATATTTTTAATACGGAATGCTACAAAATTTAACAAGTTTTAATTAAATATTTACAAAATGGATATACCAAAACCTTGCTACAACACAATAGGCAGTGTACCTAGTCGCGAAGTAGTATAGTTTTTAGTAAGTCCGGTTCGTTCCACAGGGAGACGGGCTTATGAAACACTTTATTTTTATATAACAATATATAAATATAAATATAAAAAGAGGGGTTTTACCGTTTAATGACCGGTTTGTCGATTTTATATTTTAAAGTCAGAATTAAAAGCTAATGCAAAATATTAAAAATAACTAAAAACTTAATTTAAAGAGTAAAGTAAATGACGATAATTAAAATGACAGAAATTAAAGTGCGAAAATTAAAAGTGCAATTAAATATGAAATAAAAGGGATTATGCTTATTTAAACTTCCATAATCATGATGTTCGGCGTATTAATTTTAGTTTTATGCCCATGGGTTAATTGTCCTTTGTCCTGGATTATTTAATATGTCCGTCTGGTTTTTGTCCATAACAGTCCATCAGTCATAAATATAAAGTGCGAGTGTCCTCGTCAAATTATCCTTATACCCGAAGTTAAATATTCCAACTAATTGGGGATTTAAACTGTAACAAGATTTTAATACTTTGTTTAATAATTACACCAGGATGTCGACTGAGTGTAACCCAAGGTTTTAATATTTTGTTATCAATTATACCAAGTGTCCTTTGTACATAATTTCACCCCTGTTTTAATTATTCTAGTGGCTATTAATCCATTCCCGTGTCCGGTTAAATGAACGATTATTCGTACATATAAATACCCCGCCCATCGTGTCCGATCGAGTGTATATGGTAATTTATAGGGACGCCCAATTGTAAATCTTTATATTAACATTAACAAACTATCATTTAGTTAAACAAATATAAAGCCCATTAATAGCTCATAGTCTAATTTCCACAAGTGTCGTTCTTTTGTCCAAACCCCAATTATGGTACAAAGTCCAATTACCCAATTTTAGTAATTAGCCCAACATCATGATTACTTCGGCTCAAATAAGCATAATAATAACTTAGTTACGAGACATTAATTTAAAAAGGAGAACATAACTTACATTGAGTATTTATCGCGTAGTGTTACACGGACAGAATTTCGACTTCAAAAAACCCGTAAAATAACCTTTACATAACCCGAACTAATCTAATATAACACTAATCTATACTATATATATATATATTTATTATCTTATGGAGTATTATTATTATTATTATTTGTGTGTGTGGTGTGTAAAAACGAACGAAAACTGGCAAATTTATAGACCAGGCCTGATTCTGATCCTCATGCGACTCGCATGGGAAATAGCCTTCTGGCCATGCGAGTCGCATGGCCACCCTGGACAGCTCACATTGATTTGTCTCATAGCTTGCCGACATAATATTAAATATAAATAAAATATAAATAATTTTAATAATTATTTATATATTATATTATATTTACATGCATAGTAGACTAGATATTTTTGGTCCGTTGCGTCGCGCGTTTCTTCTTGGCTCGGGTCCCGGTTCCGGATTTTCGGACGTCTTCGCTTATTATTTTATATCGTGTACTTTGCGTTCCGCAACTTGTACTCTTGTCATTTTTAGACGTCCTTCATAAATATTTTGAACCTTTTTGATTGAATCTTGTACATTTGAGCATTTTGGACCTTTTTGTCTTCAGATCTTCGTTTACGCCTTTTGTCTTCGCACTTATTAAATATAAACGAATATTACTTGAATATGGAACAATTACAACTAAAATCTTGTCTTTCTTAGGGGATAATGCTATGAAATATATGTTCCTTTTTAACCTTATCAGCGGGATCTGCAGCATATGACAGGGTCTATTCATGCATCCAGTTAAGCTGATTTTGCTGCCCGGCTTGAGTGTACCAAGTTCTGTCATTCCCCAAATCAATGTGATGTCGTACATCCCGGTTACCTGCATCATAATAGTCCATTACCTTCTGAGCATTTTGATCTTGATGGAGACGTAATGCTAAAAATTGGCGCTCCATGTATGCTTTCCAATCGTTTCCCGGACCCGAACTACTACCAACTTGGGGCTGTGGATCTGGTTGCGGTTGTGGTTGTTGCGGTTGTCATACCCCGTCCAAAATCTTCCTGAACGAATACAATAACATCTGGTACCATCGCGATGAACTGAGTTCTATATGCCATAAACGACTCCATGTAATATCTTTAACATGAGCAAATGCACAGCGGAAGACTTCTTTCATACCTGAGAATAAAGATGCTTTCAAGTGTCAACCAAAAGGTTGGTGAGTTCATTAGTTTAACATAAATAATCATTCCATAATTTTAATAGACCACAAGATTTCATGTTTCCATTTCTCGTAAACATACGTCCCATGCATAGAGACAAAAATATCATTCATATGGATTGAACACCTGGTAACCGACATTCACAATATGTATATAAGAATATCCCCATCATTCCGGGATCCTCCTTCGGACATGATATGAATTTCGAAGTACTAAAGCATCCGGTACTTTGGATGGGGCTTGTTGGGCCCGATAGATCTATCTTTAGAGTTCGCGTCAATTAGGGTGTCTGTTCCCTAATTCTTAGATTACCAGACTTAGTAAAAAGGGGCATATTCGATTAGATAATCCAACCATAGAATGTAATTTCGATTACTTGTGTCTATTTCGTAAAGCATTTATAAAATTTGCGCATGTATTCTCAGCCCAAAAATATATAGGGTAAAAAGGCAAATGAAACTCACCTAATGTATTTTGTAGTAAAAATACATACGACTATTTTGAACAATGCAGGGTTGACCTCGGATTCACGAACCTATATCATTTGTACATATATTAAAACGTATAATCGTAATCGAACAAATTATATATATTTTGATTATGTATTAAGATTAATACTCTTATATAAAATTTTATTATTATGCATAATATGTTATATGTTATAATACTTATTTGATGTGTAATTAAATTATATCAATATACATAATATTATATTAGTTGAAACATGATTTTACGTAATATTAATATACTTAGATATTAAATATGTTTTTATATAATTCCTTTTGTTTGCAAAATAGTTATGATAATAATACTAATAAGGATAATAATAATTATAATTCTAATAATGATGATAATATTGATAATAATTTTTAATAAAGGTGATAAGTTTAATGATAAGATAAAATTGATAGTTTTCATTAAATAATATTTTTAAATAAAATGGTGATTTTAATAATAATGAAACTTTTAATGATAATGGTAATGATAATACTAATAATAGTAGTAATGATAATAATACTTGTATATTAATATTAATAATAATAATATTAATAATAATAATAATAATAATAATAATAATAATAATAATAATAATAATAATAATAATAATAATAATAATAATAATAATAATGATAATACTAATGATAATAGTTGTAATAATAATAATCTCACTAATAATTATAATAATATTATTAAGAATGATTCTTTCATTAATAATAATAATGATAACTTTAAAGAAAATAAAATGACTACCATGTAACAGCCTTAAAAAAATAATGTCCCTGCCGGGTCTCGAACCCGAGACCTCTCGATACCCAACAACAACCCACACCACACCGCTAATCCTGCTTTCTGATTATAAACTCAAACCATATTTATTTAACTAAGGTTTCTGTGCTAATATTTCTTCTTTTTCTTCATGAAATTACACAACCAGGTACTAACTTAATCATATCAGTTAATTTGGAATCAGTTTTAAGATTTAATAACAACACATAAAAGTTTGTGATTGTTTCTTCAATTAAACAGACACAATAAAAAAAAGAAAAATAAAAAAGAAAAAAAGAAACAGCAGGCTGCTGCTCGTCGCTGTTGCAAAACAAAAAAAAAATTGATTTTGTAAATGGTAGCGTTTTAGATAAAGTGTATAACATAAAATATGTTTTGAAACTTTCCTATAATCTTTATCAACCCACAATTTCATTTAATTCGTAATACAAAACGCGAATTTAAGTGAAGAACAGGGTTTAACTTTTTTTTATCTCAAACTTTGACTCCATAATTTAAGCTTGATATTACGAATTGAAGTACGATATTTTGAAGAAAGATTAAGTAGACAATTCCTAATAGAACTGCATTTACAGATTTTGAAATGGGGTTCGAATTTGAGATTTTGGAAAAATCACCAAGAACAGATATAATAACTGGGTTGTGTTTTTATTTTCTGTTTCAATTTGAATACAAAAAAAAAAAAAAATTGTTGATGACTTCTGTAAATTGTGAAAGGCACTAGAATTCGTCTGATATCATTTAACAGCTGGATTGGAGTATATATGAAATTAGTATCGACAAGTCATTGAATCCAATATAGCAAAATAAATAAAAAAATAAAAAGGGAAAAGATTGCTAACTAATTTTGTAGGTATTAGAGATAAGATTCGATTGTTATGTACTATGGATTAAGACTGGTAACAAAATTACAGACAAAAACAAGAAAGGAACACAGTATGATTGTGATGCACACAGAATTCAATTCTTTATATAATTTTATTTATAATTAAATGTTTATATTAATAATTAATAAATATAAATGAATATATTATTAATAATAATAATAAAAATACTGAAAATTATTATAATAGAAAATAATAATAAAAATATTACTAATCAAAATAATCATATTAATAATACTGATAGAAATTTTAATAACAATAATAATAATATCAATAATACTAATGATAATAAATAATGATAATTATGATTATAATTATAAAAATGGTTATGATTATGTTATTAATAATAATAATGAAATTAAAAAATGACTAAAAATCATAATTTACCACCAAGTATAATGATAATTATATTAATAATAGTAGCACTAATATTGGTAATAATTATAAAAATTTTAACGTATCAAATTTATAATAATATTAATAATACTTTTAATACTGATAATAATATAAATCTTTATTGTAACGAAGGTACTAATATTATTAATATGGCTATTATATTTTATCTTTTAATATATTGATATTACATATATTTAAGTATGTAGTATTTAATAACATCTAATATACATAATAACACACATATTTATTATTTAGTATTTAAATATTATATATATATATAGTAATATGCATAAAATATTAATTAGGTATAGAAACCACATATATATATATATATATATATATATATATATATATATATATATATATATATATATATATATATATATATATATATATATATATATATATATATATATATATATAATCATTTTCATAACAACTTAATTATTTTGTATGTTATTTTGTATTACATTTTACGTATTTAATTTTAATGTTTAAATTATATTTTATAATTTCAGATTATTATATATACTTACATTTATATATATACATATTTATTTACAGCAATTGTTCGTGAATCATCGGAATCGGTCAAAGGTTAAATGAATCCATGAAAATAGTTCACAAATTTTAAAACTCAACAGTACAGACTTTGCTTATCGTGTCGGAATCATATAAAGATTAAGTTTAAATTTGGTCGGAAATTTCCGGGTCGTCACAGTACCTACCCGTTAAGGAAATTTCGTCCCAAAATTTGAGTGAGGTGGTCATGGCTAACAATAAAAATGTTTTCATGACGAATATGAGTTGATAATAGAGTTTTATTATCATTGAGTAAATATGGATAAAATAATTCGATTATTCGAAGAGTACGAATAAAACTATCACCAAAGAGTGAAATAGGAAAGTAAAGATTCATCTTAACTTTTGACAGAGTCAGGGTTGAATTCCGGAATTCAAAGGATTTAAATAAAATCTTCGAAATCTAAAAAATTTGATTCTTCGGCGAGTAAGAAAATTAAGATCTCTATAATTAAATACGGTGATCTGCCTCGATTACTCTGTCTGATATTTCCATTATAAATTTACCTTTTCCGTTCCATTTGTTTTCACCACTTCTATACTCAATTCCCAAATTCAAAAGATTTATGAAAATGCTTAACCCTGTTCTGATCCTTGTTCTTATTCTAACTATCGCAATGATCGTTCTTATTTTCCAACTCCCACCTGAAGAATCTGTTTATTTCTATTATGCTCTAGGAATTATTGTATTTATAATCCTCCCGTGTCTTTATATTTCTATACGTACTGATAACCACGGTTTGTAATTTCGGTGTTGTCATTGGGATTTATATTTTCTCTTATATTTTGAATCTCTTTGCCTTTTTATTATCCTCTCAACCTCTATTAAAGCGAGCAACGGTCCAGAATTCATAGATATGAATTTCGAAATGAACGTAGTTAATGTTTTAAGAAAGAAATGGTAATACACGATCTTGATTCGTCAAATTACCAGAATATCCGGGAAAGATAGAACTATCAAGAAAATATGTTCTTGATATGTTTATATATTAGATAAAATGTAAGAGTCGTGTAACATGGCACATGATGACGTTATAATCTGTGAATCATCATGTCCCATTTAGAAACTCGGCATGACTTACTGTAATATAATCACGTTGATCAAGTGTCATTATATTATACTAACTCATGCATCAGTTCCCAACATTACTTCAATAACATTCATATTTTAAGCTCGAAAGTTTACAGAATATAGAAACTAACAGTTTATATATGATGTAATACCAATAGCACGAAGAGATTAATGATTTCAGATAAGAATAGTTATGAAAATATCTTCAGAAATATGGAGGATATTTATAATGAAAGATACGATAATATCTTTGAATATCTAAGATCAGAGGATGATAGAAACTATTATCTGCAAGGGTTTAGAGTAAAGAGCAAGATATTCACTAAAGACTTTAGCAGACATTGAATCATTTGGATTCTTTGAAGTCAAACTTATTCTTTGTGATTTGTCCACAGCTTTCTTCCTAGTTTCGCATAATCTGCTTTTCGGTACTAAATTTTCTATTGAATGTTTCCAATATAATGATACACAGGAAGCACGAGGAGGTATATAATTTCAGACGAGAATATTTATGAAAATATCCTCAGAAATATCGAAGATATTGATGATGATATTTTGAAATTTCTAACTTCGATGGTTGATGGAGAAAGATTTTCCGCAAGATTTGAACATGACTTCGGAGCAAGATATTCTCTAAAGATTTCAACGGATCCAGAATTACCTGAATCCTTTGAATATAGGGTTTGGTCCTTGTATTTGTCCTTTGTCTCCTTCATGGGTAGCTCAATCTGTTTTTCAATACCCAATTTTCTATCGAGCTTTCCTAACACTCCTTTCTTTATCATCAAACTTTTGGTCGTTTAGACCATCTACCATTTTTCGGTTTCCTCTGCATTTAATGCTATGATATCTGAATCATCGGTTATTAATCCGAGGTGGTTTCAGGAAAATTGTGTTTTTAGATGATTAAACGCTGATGGTAATATGGTGGAATATGAAAGGTTTCCTGGTAACAATAAAAGAGCACGCGTATATATCAACATTATAATAAGGTTGTTTCGTATGAAGAGTCGAAGTTGTCTTGCTGGAGCTGTGACAAAACTGGCTATCTCGAACAGCAGATGCAAAGTTATTTTCGGTAATAATAATGCTAAAGGAATTAGCACAGCTATGTGTTAAACATTTACTCAGGTTCTGAGTGTTTTCAGGTGCATAACTATATGCATCAATCTTTTCTCCCGTAAATGAAGTACGATTGGTTCATCCTCTCGATTGAGGTGTTTTCAAGAATCATGAAAGGTTTGAACGCAGAATGTAATCGTGAAGATACAAATGATGTTTAAGACAAAATCAAGTGGCAACTTGAAGAATTGTTTAGTTTCATATGTTATAATCAATATTTTAATTCATTTTAATTGTCCAATGTTGGTAGTCCTCCGTTGATAGTCCACAGTTAGCAATTCAATAATTTATATATAGTTTAATGTATAATATTCGAATTAATTAATACGTATCGTGACCCGTATTCGTCTCAGACTCGATCACAACTCAAACTATATATATTATTGTAGAATCAACCTCAACCCTGTATAGAGAACTCGATCATTACTGCATATAGAGTGTCTATAGTTATTCCAAATAATATATATAAATGCGTCGATATGATATGTCAAAACCTTGTATACGTGTCCCGATATTTAAAGTGCATAAAATAAATAACAGAAATTAAATGACGATAAATAAAATTGCGAGAATTAAATTGCGATAAAATAAATTGCGATAATTAAATTGCGACAAATAAAATGTAATCAGTTAGCTAGGAATAATTAGCTAGGAACAGTTAGCGTGGATTCTTAACAAAATTTCTCATAGTTAATTTGTCTATTTCTAACAAATTTTATTTTGTCATATGTTTTCTTCATTATGCCACTTGTTGGATTCTGATAGGTCAAAATTCGAATATGAAATTGAATAAAAATGGTTATTCTGTGGTGAACGGATACGTATATCGGTGGTTGTAAGTAAGATAGTAAATGTCTATTGAATCAGATTCGAAGAATGTACAGTATAACTTATTAATGTGAAATCTAAATATTCCTCGGGTATTACCTACCCGTTAAAATATTTTCACCATTAACAGTTTGTACAAAAGAATTTTTAATTACAATCTTTATGAAAACACATATACATATATATTTTCTTCAGATGTAATCATGGATTTAATGAGTTAATATTATATTAAACACATTTGATTTACCGTTAGATCTATGAAACATAATCTCTAAAACATTAGTGATTACATAATCGTCATGAAGAACGAAGATAATTAATGTAGACCGATACGTAGAACGATGATTATACTCGAGGTACAGAATGAGATGTTGAGGCATGGACTGTTGATGGTACTGGTGCTGTTATTGATGGTACTGTAAATACTGGTGATGTTGTTGAAGCTAGTACATTTTGCACCATACTCTCCAAATTGATTACTCGAGCGCGAAGTTCGTTGACTTCTTCCATTATTCCGGAGTGATTGTCGGTCGGAACGAGCGGATGAATAAGATCTAGAATTGTGGATAGAATATAATCGTTGTGGGATATCCTGGCAATGAGGGTGAAAATGGTGTTTCGGACTAGTTCACTAGTAAGTACTTCGGGTTCTTCGTCAAGAGGGCAATTTGGTTGGTGGAAAGGATCGCCTTCTTCGCGTCTCCATTGATTAAGTCGACTATGAACCCATCGGATGAAATGGAGATGGTTGATTGGTTGATTCATTCTGGTGACGCTGACTCCGGAGCTTAGGTGAATATCAATGTCGGAATAGCTGTCGGAATAACTATCGGAATAGTTATCGGAATCTGAGGGACTCGAACTGGTTGAGGGATTCATCTCATACGATCAGATGAAGGATTTTCGATAAGAAATAGATTATAGGATGTATACTAGTACCCTGCAATACATAATTTACATATTCATATATAATACTAAAATCCCATAAGTTACGGAGGAATCTACGGAAGCTGTCAGGAAAAGTCTATAGTAACATATACGCTAAGATATGAATTTTGTCTATACACTATCGATGCACTAAATGCAGTAAGACGTGTCTAGACTTAAAATAATAAGTAAGTGATTCTCTAAGAATGATAAGCAGGTAATTTTTTGACACGAAATGATAAGCAAAACTTTTGACATGCAGACACGGTCGAAGTCCAGACTCACTAATGCATCCTAACAACTATCAGTTAGACACACAAATGCAAGACCTGGTTCGCTAAGACCACCGCTCTGATACCACATGTCATACCCCGTCCAAAATCTTCATGAACGAATACAATAACATCTGGTACCATCGCGATGAACTGAGTTCTATATGCCATAAATGACTCCATGTAATATCTTTAACATGAGCAAATGCACAGCGGAAGACTTCTTTCATACCTGAGAATAAACATGCTTTCAAGTGTCAACCAAAAGGTTGGTGAGTTCATTAGTTTAACATAAATAATCATTCCATAATTTTAATAGACCACAAGATTTCATGTTTCCATTTCTCGTAAACATACGTCCCATGCATAGAGACAAAAATATCATTCATATGGATTGAACACCTGGTAACCGACATTCACAATATGTATATAAGAATATCCCCATCATTCCGGGATCCTCCTTCGGACATGATATGAATTTCGAAGTACTAAAGCATCCGGTACTTTGGATGGGGCTTGTTGGGCCCGATAGATCTATCTTTAGAGTTCGCGTCAATTAGGGTGTATGTTCCCTAATTCTTAGATTACCAGACTTAGTAAAAAGGGGCATATTCGATTAGATAATCCAACCATAGAATGTAATTTCGATTACTTGTGTCTATTTCATAAAGCATTTATAAAAGTTGTGCATGTATTCTCAGCCCAAAAATATATAGGGTAAAAAGGCAAATGAAACTCACCTAATGTATTTTGTAGTAAAAATACATACGACTATTTTGAACAATGCAGGGTTGACCTCGGATTCACGAACCTATATCATTTGTATATATATTAAAATGTATAATCTTAATCGAACAAATTATATATATTTTGATTATGTATTAAGATTAACACTCTAATATAAAATTTTATTATTATGCATAATATGTTATATGTTATAATACTTATTTGATGTGTAATTAAATTATATCAATATACATAATATTATATTAGTTGAAACATGATTTTACGTAATATTAATATACTTAGATATTAAATATGTTTTTATATAATTCCTTTTGTTTGCAAAATAGTTATGATAATAATACTAATAAGGATAATAATAATTATAATTCTAATAATGATAATAATAATAATGATAATATTGATAATAATTTTTAATAAAGGTGATAAGTTTAATGATAAGATAAAATTGATAGTTTTCATTAAATAATATTTTTAAATAAAATGGTGATTTTAATAATAATGAAACTTTTAATGATAATGGTAATGATAATACTAATAATAGTAGTAATGATAATAATACTTGTATATTAATATTAATAATAATAATAATAATAATAATAATAATAATAATAATAATAATAATAATAATAATAATAATAATAATAATAATAATAATAATAGTTGTAATAATAATAATCTCACTAATAATTGTAATAATATTATTAAGAATGATTCTTTCATTAAAAATTCATTTAATCATAACTTAATTATATTTATATTTATATCCATAGTTTATATTGTCGTAAACCTAATCATACTTATAATTGTATTTCTCGGTTATACATATACATACATACATACATATATATATATATATATATATATATATATATATATATATATATATATATATATATATATATATATATATATATATATATATACCTTAACTATATCCATTATCGTAGCCATAATCATATTCATTTTATTCTTCCATAATTTAAGCATCTTTAAAATCATAATCAAAATCACAATAATAATAATAATAATAATAGTAATAATAATAATAATAATAATGATAATGATAACTTTAAAGAAAATAAAATGACTACCTTGTAACAGCCTTAAAAAAATAATGTCCCTGCCGGGTCTCGAACCCGAGACCTCTCGATACCCAACAACAACCCACACCACACTGCTAATCATGCTTTCTGATTATAAACTCAAACCATATTTATTTAACTAAGGTTTCTGTGCTAATATTTCTTCTTCTTCTTCATGGAATTACACAACCAGGTACTAACTTAATCATATCAGTTAATTTGGAATCAGTTTTAAGATTTAATAACAACACATAAAAGTTTGTGATTGTTTCTTAAATTAAATAGACATAATAAAAAAAAGAAAAAGAAAAAATAAAAAAAAGAAACAGTAGGCTGCTGCTCGTTGCTGTTGCAAAACAAAAAAAAATTGATTTTGTAAATGGTAGCGTTTTAGATAAAGTGTATAACATAAAATATGTTTTGAAACTTTCCTATAATCTTTATCAACCCTCAATTTCGTTTAATTCGTAATACAAAATGCGAATTTAAGTGAAGAACAGGGTTTGACTTTTTTTATCTCAAACTTTGACTCCATAATTCAAGCTTGATATTACGAATTGAAGTATGATATTTTGAAGAAAGATTAAGTAGAAAATTCCTAATAGAACTGCATTTACAGATTTTGAAATGGGGTTCGAATTTGAGATTTTGGAAAAATAACCAAGAACAGATATAATAACTGGGTTGTGTTTTTATTTTCTGTTTCAATTTGAATACAAAAAAAAAATTGTTGATGACTTCTGTAAATTGTGAAAGGCACTAGAATTCGTCTGATATCATTTAACAGCTGGATTGGAGTATATATGAAATTAGTATCGACAAGTCATTGAATCCAATATAGCAAAATAAATAAAAAAATAAAAAGGGAAAAGATTGCTAACTAATTTTGTAGGTATTAGAGATAAGATTCGATTGTTATGTACTATGGATTAAGACTGGTAACAAAATTACAGACAAAAACAAGAAAGGAACACAGTATGATTGTGATGCATACAGAATTCAATTCTTTATATAATTTTATTTATAATTAAATGTTTATATTAATAATTAATAAATATAAATGAATATATTAATAATAATAATAATAAAAATACTGAAAATTATTATAATAGAAAATAATAATAAAAATATTACTAATCAAAATAATCATATTAATAATACTGATAGAAATTTTAATAACAATAATAATAATATCAATAATACTAATGATAATAAATAATGATAATTATGATTATAATTATAAAAATGGTTATGATTATGTTATTAATAATAATAATGAAATTAAAAAATGACTAAAAATCATAATTTACTACCAAGTATAATGATAATTATATTAATAATAGTCACACTAATATTGGTAATAATTATAACAATTTTAACGTATCAAATTTATAATAATATTAATAATACTTTTAATACTGATAATAATATAAATCTTTATTGTAATGAAGGTACTAATATTATTAATATGGCTATTATATTTTATCTTTTAATATATTGATATTACATATATTTAAGTATGTAGTATTTAATAACATCTAATATACATAATAACACACATATTGATTATTTAGTATTTAAATATTTTATATATATATAGTAATATGCATAAAATATTAATCAGGTATAGAAACCATGTATATGCATATATATATATATATATATATATATATATATATATATATATATATATATATATATATATATATATATATATATATATATATATATATATATAATCATTTTCATAACAACTTAATTATTTTGTATGTTATTTTGTATTACATTTTACGTATTTAATTTTAATGTTTAAATTATATTTTATAATTTTAGATTATTATATATACTTACATTTATATATATACATATTTATTTACAGCAATTGTTCGTGAATCATCGGAATCGGTCAAAGGTTAAATGAATCCATGAAAATAGTTCACAAATTTTAAAACTCAACAGTACAGACTTTGCTTATCGTGTCGGAATCATATAAAGATTAAGTTTAAATTTGGTCGGAAATTTCCAGGTCGTCACAGCGGTTGCCTGTACTCGGGATCCACATACCTAGTTAGAAGGCTGTTCGACCCCCTCATTAAGATATTTGCCCTTGTATAACTTACTTTATCAAAGGCAATCATGCGTTTCTCTTCTAACCCACTTGTATTTACACGAAAATGTTCAGCAATTTTGGTTGCATATTTCCCTCCCATAATTGGCGTAATCTTTTTCCTATCTTCAAGAAGGAAAGTTAGAATCATTCGTGGAATATGAACATGGGTGTGATTCATTATCGTGTGGATGTACCAAATATCCAAGTTTGTAACTTTTTTTCTATTATCTTTTCGACAGTTTATCGTACTTGAAATGAATCTTTGGACGCATCGATGCTCGTAAGTAAGTAGCTTGCTACAAGTCTGCTTGCTGGCATTATATGAGCTATGGCTCATGTTCACCCACGCTTCTTGATGATTAAAAGAGGAAACATAGACTATACATTGATTAAAGTTAGTTTGCATCAATTGGTTTGGCAAACCTTCGTAGATATCCAGTGCCTTTACAAATTGTAGCAGTGTTAATGTCCGGTCTTGCCCTCCAAGCCGAAATCTCATAAAGGTATTTGATGTTGGCGAAGAATAATCAACCCTTAGTGAACCAATGAATTCCTTGGTTAAGAGTGGGTACACTTTTTCTTCCATTCGGAACAAGTTTTCCCATGCATGTATTCGATGGCCTTGATATGTTACCCGAAAAAGGTTACGAAAATTTTGCAATTCACCAGCTTCTTCCAACGGTGACCAATCAATATATTTACCCGGATATACGTCTTTGTGCAAAAGTGTCTTCATCCGTTCATGATATTCCGGATGCCTCAAAACCGCGTTGATCCATGGATCCGGAGTGGTTAATCCACGGACATTTAGTTGTTGGTTGTCTATGTCCATTTCTTCTTCTTCAACAGCATTTTCTTCCTCACTTGTGTCCGGATCTCTAACTGCCGGGCCCTTTTGTTTTTTTGATCTTGGGTTTGATGATGATGCTCTAGTCTACATAAAAACACAACAAAACCAAACAAATAAAACAATAAACCAAGTTGATTAGCGTTAAAGAAATTTAAAACATCTTTCAAATTGCACAAGCGAAAACCATGTAGATATGTTATATTTTAAGTTCAAATTAAATCTCAAAGTTTATGTTAAACAATATCCTAACATGGTATGAACTAGTTTCATTCTCAATAAATAATTCTAGCATGACTTTATATCACTTCATAAGTTCAATCATATCTAGCATAATTAGTTTCACCAAAAAAATATAATGAACCATTAGCATTCATCAATAAGCATGTCAAACAATATGCAATCAATGGTTATCATTCATTTAGCACATTAAAGCCAACTCAAGTCAACAATTTCATCAAAAAGCCTAAGCATACAATCCTTAACTTTCACAAATAATACTTTCAATTCGAACAAACACTAAGTTAAGGCATATATGAGTTTAGGATAATCAATGAATTGCTTTAATTCCACTTAGAACACTTACGAGTCAACAAAAGTCAAAATTCCCAATTCAAGAACCCTAATTCTCAATTTATTCAAAATCATGTGTTTCAACAAGGGTTCAAGGAAAATTTCTAGTGTATGCTAGTAATTAAACTTCAAAACATCTCAATTTAATCAATTAATGGTCAAAAATTCGAAACCCTTAAATTCATAAAGAACCCTAATTTCTAAAGTAAAGATTTGAGCAATCAATCATGAAATTCGAGCATGAATAAGGATTAGTAACAACAATATAAGCATATAATGACCAAAAACATGAAGATTCAAACATCCCCATACTTAGAACAAGCTAAATCCGAATTTGAGAATGAAGAACACAAGAATCATGAAGAAATGAAGATTAATATTACCTTTCTCATGTTGTTAGACGGATTAGATGATCAGAGATTTGGTTAATCGGTTGATTTAGTGTTTAGAGATGGAAGTTTTGAGAGAAAATGAGATGGGAGTGTAGGTGAAAAAAATGAGAATAATGGATAAAATCCCGTATTTGTGCTTTAAAAATAGGCAGATTGCAACATTCAGACACAGATGCGGCGCATCTGGAGCAGATGCGGCGCATCTAGCTCAGATGCGGTGTAACTGAAGCAGATGCGGCGCATCTGGTGGACAAAAGCGGCGCATGACCCAAACTCAGCGCATTTAAAACTTTCTGGTTTTTTCTTGTCTTCAGATGCGGCGCATCCATCATAGATGCGGCGCATCTGGCCCTGTTTCACCAGTTTTCGATGTTTTTCTGCGTTTTAAACATTGCGGAAGGTCCCTAAACAACTTGGTTCATACTAAAGCTTGAAAAATCACTCAAAACAGTCAATCCTAAGAAATGAGACACATGAATGGGACTATTTACAATTTGTGAAGTTTATTAGCGAGTTGTTCACGCGACTCCTTCCCAATCTAATTAGCCTTGGGGAAGAAAGTGATGTCATCTTGAACCGTGGTGTCAACTCTATCAAAATAGAGTTTCAATCGATGACCATTCACTTTAAAAGTGTTCTCGTTTCCAAACAATTCAACATATACCGATGGGAATGCTTGTTTCACCAAATAAGGTCCCGTCCATCGGAATTTCAACTTTCCTGGAGAAAATTTAAATCGTGAGTTAAAAACCAAAACCTTGTCACCGGTTTCAAACTCTTTCACTCCTTTTAGTCGGGCATCATGCCATCTTTTTGTTTTCTCCTTATACGAGCTTGAATTCTCATATGCTTCTAATCTTAATTCTTCCAATTCATGCATTTGCAGGAATCGGTTTATACCAGCCTTTTCCATATCCAAATTATAAAGCTTCAACGCCCAGTATGCTCTATGTTCCACTTCAACCGGAAGATGGCACGCTTTACCATATATAAGTCTGAATGGTGTGGTACCGATTGGTGTTTTAAACGCAGTCCTAAAATCCCACAACACATCATCTAACTTACGTTGCCAAATCTTAGGGTTGTTATCAACCGTCTCCTCAAGTATACGTTTTAAAGCACGATTCGTGTTCTCCACTTGACCACTCATTTGCGGGTGGTATGGAGTAGAGAAACGGTGAGTTACACCATACTTCTTTAACACCTTTTCAAGAAGGTTGTTGGCAAAATGTGTTCCTCGATCGGATATGAGCGCCTTTTGAATTCCAAAGCGCGAGAAGAGATTTTTCAAGAAGTTTACCACCACCCTAGCATCATTTGTAGGCAAAGCTTTCGCTTCAGCCCATTTGGACACATAGTCAACGGCTACTAAGATGTACTTGCACTTATGAGAACTTGGAAATGGTCCCATAAAATCGATTCCCCAAATATCAAAGATTTCACAAACTTGGATGCCGGTTTGAGGCATCTCATCCTTTTTCGTGATGTTGCCCATTCGTTGGCATACATTACAAGTCTGAACGAAGTTATGGGCATCTTTAAAGATCGTGGGCCAATAAAAGCCCGAGTCAAGGATTTTTCTTGCGGTGTGGTTTGGTCCGAAATGACCGCCGGTGGGCCCTTGATAGCAATGCTCAGGAATTTGTTGAGCCTCTTTTCCGTACACACAATGGCGAATCACTTGATCCGCACCAACACGAAATAGGTCTGGGTGTTCCCAGAAATAGGACTTCAAATTCGCAAAGAATTTCTTCTTTTGTTGATAAGAAAGTCCTTTTTGAAGAATGCCTGAAGCAAGATAGTTTGCAAAATGGGCAAACCATGGGATTTCAGATTCCTTGTCAACCCTCATTAGAGATTCGTCGGGAAATGTGTCTTTGATGATTGTATCATCGAGTTTATCTAATTCAGGGTTTTCAAGTCGGGATAGATGATCGGCAGCTAGATTTGATGTTATGCGAGGTGTAGTACGAAATAGTATTATTTTTAATATGAAATACAACGTAATATGATACAAGTTTTATTTATTTATATATATGGGATATACCTAAACCTTGCTACAACACTATAGGCAGTGTACCTAATCTTAGAGTAGTGTAGTTTTTAGTAAGTCCGGTTCGTTCCACAGGGAGCTAGCTAAGTTTAACGCTATATTTTTAACAACTATATTTATATAAAATATATATAATTATATATAGTAATAATAATATATAAAAGGGGGGGTTTTTACCGTTTAATGACCGGTTTGTCAATTTTAAATAAAGCGTAAAGATAAATGACAATTATATAAATGACAGAATTTAAATTTCTATAAAGTAAATTGCAGTAATTGAAATGACAGTAAATAAAGGTACGATGAAATATGAAATAAAAGTATTATGCTTATTTAAACTTCCGTAATCATATGTTTGACGTTTTGATTTTAATTAATTGTTGCCCGGGTTAATTGTCCTTTGTCCTGGTTTTGTTTGATACCTATCTGGTTTTTGTCCATAATAGTCCATCGGTCATAATTATAAAATGCTCGTCAAATTAACCTTATTCCCGAAGTCAAATATTCCAACTAATTAGGGTTTCGAACTGTAACAAGGTTTTAGTACTTTGTTTAATGATTACACCTGGTTATCGACTTCGTATAATCCAAGGTTTTATTACTTTGTTAACAATTACACCAATTATCCTTGTATGTAATCCACCCCTGTTTTAATGAGATATGAATATTAATTTACCCACTTGATCAGAATGAATAATCAATTACCCAACCCGAATAATTAATTAAATGATCGTAAAAAATGTCGTATAAACGTCACTAAATAGGACATACATAATCATTTTAATAATTATTAGATTAAGTAATTTGAAGATAGGTTCGACAGGTTCCAATGAGTTGTCATTCGATTAGACAATACCCCATACCTATTAATAGTCAATAGTCCAATGTTCACAAGTGTCGGTCTTTTGTCCAAACCTTAATTATGGTACAAAATCCAATAACCCCATCATAATATTTAGTCTAACATCACGATTACTTCGGCTCTAATAAGCATAATAATAACTTAGTTACGATAATTAATTTAAAAAGGAAGAACATAGCTTACAGTGATTATTTATCGCGTAGCGTCGCACGGACAGAATTTCGACTTAAAACCCGTAAAACATTCTTACAATAACCTAATTATTATTAACTTAAATTTAAATTAAAATTATAAATATAAATATAAATACATATAGAAAGATTGATAGAAAAGGGATGGTGTATGGATTCAGCAGAAAGCTCGAGCTTTTATAGGCACATTTTTGATCCTGGCGGCTCCACGAGTGCGGAGGTTTTATGCCTCACAGCTCCGCGAATGCGGAGGTACTGAATCCAGCTCACACTTGATTTAGAACTTAGCTTGTCGACGTTTTATTTAATTATAAATATAATATATAAATAATTTATATAATTATTTATATATTATATTATATTCTTGTGCATAGTTGACTTGTAATTTTAGGTCCGTTGCGTCGTGTGCTGAAAGTTGGTTCATGTCTTGGTTCCGAATTTTCGAACTCCTTTTCGTACGCTTAGATATCTTGTACTTTGCATTTCGCGGTTTGTACTCTTGTCATTTCTTGACGTTTCTCATCAATAATTTGAACCACTTGGATTGTACTTTGTACTTTTTAGCTTTTTGGTCGTTTGCGTCTTCAAATCGTTGTTTTCTTCTTTTGTCTTCGCACTTATTTATTTAAACGATTATTACATAAAAATAGAACAATAGTAACTAAAAGCTTTAAATATTGGAAGGATATTGATACTAAATATATGTTCCTTTTTAGCATTATCAAATATACCCACACTTGAACGTTACTTGTCCTCAAGCAACACATAACTTGAAATTAAATCACACTTCACTCGAATCACTTTTTAATTCTCACACTTTATACATCAGTGATTTTAATACGGCGGTATAAACAATGATAGTAACGATGTGGTTTACAGTCCCACATGACTATGAAAATTTAGATCCTTTAAGGAAATTGGATCTTTATGAAAACATTTGATCTTTTGAAAATTCATTCTAGCTTTTACCCTAGATAAGTTTTCCGGAATAACCATTCACCGGTGTTTGCAAAATATTTTTGTTGGTTGTGTGGGTTTCAGATTTCAAAATTTTAGCTCAAAACTTGTGGTTTTGTGTCACCCACTTGCTAACCTTGTATTAGGAAAGCACATGTCCAGTTTACTTGTCCCGTATATTACCTTCAGGTTGTAAAGGAAAGCGTTGAACAAGCAACTGTTAAGGCAATGTCTAATGACATGCAGATGTTCATGGTCTAAAACGTGTCGGATGCAATTACTATCCTTTGTAGGAGCAATAGTAAAGATCACCCTATAGTTTTTTGGTCTGGCACAAGGTCCTGTCTTCGATCATGCTATGCAACCACCATTCTTACGGTTGACACCCGAATTGGTTCAGGTGACCTAATGAATTCCAAGTGAATTCCTAGGATTTTACGTTCAATGGTAATGAACGCATTGAAAATAGGTTTTCAGAAAATAAATCGGTTTTAATTTGATCAAAATATTTTCTCGTTTAAGCTCGAGTTTAGATATCATCGAATTCCATGAGTTTGAATTCTCAATCTTTAAAGTTAATCTCAAGAATTGAGTAATATCAGGCTTAAAAGCTGATTTTTAATCTTTAAGGAGATTATCCTTTCTGGGGGTCTGATTCATTAGTCTTATCAAACTAATTTGCACGGCGCCCTCCCCATTTTACGAGATAGATCCTCTCATGGTTAAGATAAGTCTGAACATTTGGCGACCATGTTTGATGCTGAGGTCCGTGGATTTCCTGCTAATTTTAGAGATGACTTTTCTAGATTTTTCGTCAACCTACAGCTGGTCTGGACGACAACTTCCTGACCTAAATCAAGAAGCGCGTGTCTTTTTCTCGGAAGACTTTACTTCCTTATAAATTCCATTTATAATAAACTGGGTAAAACTGATTAATATCGTTCAAAACAAAAGTATTTTCAATTATTTGTACAAAAATATGTGATATATGTTCTAAATAACTTGGTAAATTTTCCCCACACTTGGCTTTTATTTTCCTTTGTTTGCCTTTTTATTCTCCTCTATTCCATTTTAAATGAATTCAAGCATTTTGGGTTGTTTCTCAATTTATGTCCTTTCCGAGGTAACAATAATTTCGGTGTTAACACCTAGTTTTATCATTCATAAATATGTATAAACATGATTTTGAGTTCATTTAGTTGAAAATTTTGAAAATTTTTACTAGAATTGGGTAGTCAGTTTATAAGACTAGGGTTGTTCTTTATTGTCAGAGAGCACTAGATTCTAATACAACTACTGCGTTACTAGTATTTTTTATGGTAACCAAGTGTTTAAATTAAAATTTTAAAAATCCGAAAGAATTTAAGCCCTTCCCACACTTAAGATCTTGCAATGCCCTCATTTGCAAGAAATCAGTAACAATTTAAATTATTGAGGGTGATTAGCGTAGAAAAATGATTAAATTTTACCAAAGTTTCCAAATATATTGTTGTTTGTGTTGAATGATAAATGGTGTACATCGTTTGTTCATTCCTGTAGTTGTTATTTCACATATATTTTGCATCTTGTCATCAAAATTAGTTGCTATTGCTGAACTTAATGCCAGTCTTTGAAAATGCGCTGCTTTACCCTGTTTTGTACATGAGATAAACTACAAACACACACACACACACACACACACACACACACACACACACATATATATATATATATATATATATATATATATATATATATATATATATATATATATATATATATATATATATATATATATATATATATATATATATATATATATATATATATATATATATATATATATTTATAAAACCTTTATTTATTAAAACAATTTAAATGAATAATTTTTTAAAATTTTGTTTCCTTTTACTTTAGGTAGTTTCGGTATGTTTACCTAGTCCGTCCCTCGACAAAATTTAAAATTTGTCGTTTTTAAAGCGATTGTTTTAAAAGCAAAGATTTTTGGGTTTTTTAATTTTTTTGGCATACTTTAGATCAATAGTATTAAAATAATGATAATAAAATTTTTTGCCCCATCCTCGGGTAAAGCAATTTCGGTTCCATGACCTAGTCTTCAACTTACGATAAATTTTAGAAATCATTTTTTAAACATAATGAAATAAAGTAATTTTTTTTTAAAAATCACACAAAAATTAAATTAAAAAATGCAAATTAATTTCATACAAAACCTACAAAACAAAAATTCAGAATGGGGGGAGAAAACTAGTTCTTTAGTGTGTGCTAGTGAAAAAGACCAATCGGATTCCATTCTCGGAACTACCCGAGAACAGAACAACTAACTCTAGACAATGTTTTCTTTTTAGAACATTTGAATCTCCCCACACTTAGGTAGCTGTGGTGTTGAAATTGTGATTAACTTCATCGTCAATTTCTTTTAGACCATAATCAACTTGCATATCTGTGACTTTTGCTTTAAGCCATTGGTCGGATTCCTGTGTAATATCCACAAATTCAACCAGTTTCGCCTTTTATTTAGGCGATAGATTGGATACTAACCGGTTACATAACTTAAAGTTCCCCTTGGTTCTATCATCACGAATCCGTTTAATAAGTTTCTTCATTGAACTGTTAATAACGGGGTCATTTAATTTTGTATCAACAACGGGGTTCTTTGTTATCAAGTCATCATTAGGTGTTACTTCATTTTCCCCACACTTAGGCATTTTATTATTGTTAAGCACTACCGTTGGAGTTGGTAAAACAACATGGTTCTTACCAATCATTTTTGTTGGTTCAACGGTTTTGGTTGTTGGAGATTTAGCCTTTCGACTCACAAAGGTGATTAATTTTTCATCATTACTAAGTGTCATTCTACCCTCTCTTACATCAAATAATGCCCTGGTGGATGCTAAGAATGGTCGACCTAAAATTAGAGGAATGTTTGAGTCCTCTTCTATGTCAATGACAATAAATTCGACTAAAAAGGTTAAATTACCCACATGAACGGGTAGGTTGTCAGCAATTCCAACTGGGTGCTTAATGGTTTGATCAAAGAGTCGAACACTCATTTCCGTTGGACTTAACTCACCTACTCCTAATCTCTTATATAATGAAAGAGGCATAACACTCACACTTGCACCTAAATCTGCTAGTGCATCATACATGACACAATCACTAAGTAGACAAGGAACAATAAATTCACCCGGATCACCCAACCTGGGTGGAGGTTTTGGTGGAACTGTCTTCACCGGGTTTACTTTTACGGTTTTTGTTTCTTGCACTTTCTTATTCTTCTTCTTCTTTCCAGAGGTATCACAAACTTTATTACCTATCACTTGCTCATACTGAACTCCTTTTCTTAGAAATGGGATGGGTGGTCTGTAGGGTACCACCACTGGCTTTACATACTCGGGTGGTGGTGGTGGTGGTGTTGTAACTTCTTCATTGTTACTCACATCGAAAACCTTCCCATCTTCTGATGCTGGTTTTTTAGAATTCGTTGAAACCATATTAACATTCTCATTCCGAGGATTTACTTCAGTATTACTCGGTAGCTTTCCTTGTTTCCTCTCACTCATCATGCTAGCAAGAGTACCTACGTGTTTTTCTAGATTCAAAATGGAAGCTTGTTGAGTTCTTAATGACTGATCAAACCTCTCATTTGTTTGGGTTTGAGATGTAATAAATTGTGTTTGAGATTCCATTAGCTTTGCCATCATTTCTTCCAGATTTGGCTTTTTCTCTTCGGTTTGTTGTGGTGGTTTATACAAGCTAGGTCTTTGTTGATTGAAAGTGTTGTTTTAAGTTGGTTGGTTATTCGGACCTTGTTGGTTATACGAGTTATTGTTAGATCCATTTGGATTGTAAAGAATGTTTTGATTTCGATTAAAGTTTGGCCTTGGCGGTTGATAATTATTTCCCGGCCTTTGGTTCATGTAGGAAACATTCTCTCGTTGTTCCATGGTTTGCTCAATGTGACAATATTTCGTTAAGTGTGGTCTACCACATTGCTCACAACTGATTCATATTGCGTGAATATCTTTAGTCATCTTTTCCATTCGTCTCTCGAAAGCATCTATTTTTGTGGAAACGGAATCAAAGTCATGGCTAGAATCGGATCTAGCCGCTTTAGATGAACGGAAAATATCTTTTTCCTGG
This sequence comes from Rutidosis leptorrhynchoides, assembly GCF_046630445.1. NCBI lineage: Eukaryota > Viridiplantae > Streptophyta > Magnoliopsida > Asterales > Asteraceae > Rutidosis > Rutidosis leptorrhynchoides. The sequence continues at coordinate 62,067,640 of NC_092342.1, forward strand.
TGCCACTCATGTGAGTGGGAGGCTGTGTTATCAATAATCTTGTGAGCTTTGGTTGCAGTTTTCTTCATAATGGAACCACCAGCTGCTGTGTCGATATCTTTTCGTGTAGCAACGTTGACACCTTGGTAGAATATTTGTACTATTTGATAAGTGTCTAAACCGTGTTGAGGACATCCTCCCAACAACTTTCCAAATCTTGTCCACGCCTCATATAGAGTTTCATTTGGCTTTTGTGTGAACGTAACAATTTCTCCTTGAAGTCTCACGGCTTTAGATGCCGGAAAGAATCTTTTAAGAAAATTTTCAACTAAGACATCCCATGTGTCAATCGCTCCTTCGAGTAACGATTCTAACCAATCTTTGGCTTCTCCCTTTAAAGTCCAGGGAAATAACATGAGATAGATCTGTTCATCTTCAACTTCTCTGATTTTAAATAGAGTACAAATCCTATTAAAGGTTCGAAGATGTTCGTTTGGATCTTCTTTTGGCGTACCGCTATATTGGCATTGATTAGTTACCAGGTGTAGGATTTGTCATTTGATTTCATAATCTGGCGCATTAACATCTGGTTTAATAATGGCGTTACATTGGCCCGTGCGTGTGGCTCTCATTCGGTCTTTCATACTTAGAGGTTCCGTTACTTCTATAATTGAATTTGTTGAATACGAATCACTAGAGGATTCTGATTTAATGGTTTGTAGTTTAGGAGGAATGATTAGTGGTTCTGGATCTTAGAATTGTCCTTGAATATCCTCCTGGTTCTCGATAGTGAAGTCCGGTTCAAAAAATGGATTATCGGAAATTTGAATTGGAGTATTTGTTCGACTAGATGATGATTCTAAAGAAAAATTAACGGCGACAATATTGGCTAGATGTCTTGATCGAGTTACAAGTGGTGAACGTATGAAAGGTGGTGAACGTTTTGCTCGGTGCATTCACTGAATATCCTATTAGTTATAAAAATAAAAAAAATTATATAAGTTATCAAATTAATAGACTTTTCTGATTTTGCCCACGTTTCGAATAGCCAATAGATGCAGCAGGTAGCCATGACCCTTTAAATTGGAAGCCCACAACTCGCCACTAACAAATCCAACTATTACTAATTTTGGATGTCTATCAATTTAACCGCTTAAAATAATTTTTCGTCGAAATTTAAAGAAAATAAAAAGTCTATGTCCTAAAAACTAGAGCGTCGAGAAATAAGAAAGAAAAAGAGTGCGTCGAAAAAAACGTTGAAAAATAAAAGGTCGAAAAATAAAAATAAGAAAATAAAGCGTCGAAACTTAAAAGTCTAAAAACTAAATATTAAAAGTTGCGTCTAAAGGAATTAAAACTTAAAGAAATTCTATATCCAAAACGGCAATAACTTAATAGACACTAAAATCTATTAAATATTAAAGCGATAAGCAACATCGTAAAATTCTAAAGTGCCTAAATCTTAATCTAAAGAAAAAGCACTTAAGGGATTTTACGGCAAAGCCTAAAAACTAGAAATATAAAAATAACTACGGCACAAACTAAGCTTAAAACTAATTACAAACGATAAATATACAAATTACGAATTAAATGATAAAAAAATATACAATTTATAAAAAGAAAATAAAAAAATGATAAAATTATTTAGTTTTATAAAAAAATTATTTTTGTATTATTATTTTATAAAAGTATTAATTTTATAATTAATAATACTAATTAAAATTTAAAAATACAAATTTTATTAAAACTAAAACTAATTAATATTTAATTAAACCCTAATTATAATTAATAATAATTAAATTATAACCCTAATTTCGTAATAAATGCAGGCTGAGTGTTTGACCTGTTAGACGGCTCCGCGAGTGCAGTGTCACATGCCAGAAAAGCTCTGCGAGTGCGGAGTTACGCAGTCTCAGATTGATGCAGGCCAAAATATGCAGGTTCAGCGTAATTTTTTTTTTAAACTCTATTTCTAATTTTAATATATTTAAAATATAATTTAAATAAAACTTATATTTTAAAAATTACTTATTAGTTTTATAACTAAAAAAATTACACTTTTTAATTTCGTACTTAGAAATATAGATATATATTTTTCTTTTTTCTTTTTTTATATTTTTTAAAAACTTATATATTTTTACAAAAATAGCTTAAAAACTTTTTTTTTTATATATATAGCGTTTCGCTTTTTGTTCCCTGGCAGCGGCGCCAAAAACTTGATATTATGCGAGGTGTAGTACGAAATAGTATTATTTTTAATATGAAATACGGCGTAATATGATACAAGTTTTATTTATTTATATAGATGGGATATACCTAAACCTTGCTACAACACTATAGGCAGTGTACCTAATCGTAGAGTAGTGTAGTTTTTAGTAAGTCCGGTTCGTTCCATAGGGAGCTAGCTAAGTTTAACGCTATATTTTTAACAACTATATTTATATAAAATATATATAATTATATATAGTAATAATAATATATAAAAGGGAGGTTTTTACCGTTTAATGACCAGTTTGTCGATTTTAAATAAAGCGTAAAGATAAATGATGATAATATAAATGACAGAATTTAAATTGCGATAAAGTAAATTGCAGTAATTGAAATGACAGTAAATAAAGGTACGATGACATATGAAATAAAAGTATTATGCTTATTTAAACTTCCGTAATCATATGTTTGACGTTTTGATTTTAATTAATTGTTGCCCGGGTTAATTGTCCTTTGTCCTGGTTTATTTGATACCTATCTGGTTTTTGTCCATAATAGTCCATCGGTCATAATTATAAAATGCTCGTCAAATTAACCTTATTCCCGAAGTCAAATATTCCAACTAATTAGGGATTCGAACTGTAACAAGGTTTTAGTACTTTGTTTAATGATTACACCAGGTTATCGACTGCGTATAATCCAAGGTTTTATTACTTTGTTAACAATTACACCAATTATCCTTGTATGTAATCCACCCCTGTTTTAATGAGATATGAATATTAATTTACCCACTTGATCAGAATGAATAATCAATTACCCAACCCGAATAATTAATTAAATGATCGTAAAAGATGTCGTATAAACGTCACTAAATAGGACATACATAATCATTTTAATAATTATTAGATTAACTAATTTGAAGATAGGTTCGACAGGTTCTAATGAGTTGTCATTCGATTAGACAATAACCCCTACCTATTAATAGTAAATATTCCAATGTTCACAAGTGTCGGTCTTTTGTCCAAAACTTAATTATGGTGCAAAATCCAATAACCCCATCTTAATATTCAGTCTAACATCACGATTACTTCGGCTCAAATAAGCATAATAATAACTTAGTTACGATACATTAATTTAAAAAGGAAGAACATAGCTTACAGTGATTATTTATCGCGTAGCGTCACACGGACAGAATTTCGACTTAAAACCCGTAAAACATTCTTACAATAACCTTATTATTATTAACTTAAATTTAAATTAAAATTATAAATATAAATATAAATACATATAGAGAGATTGATAGAAAAGGGATGGTGTATGGATTCAGCAGAAAGCTCGAGCTTTTATAGGCACATTTTTGATCCTGGCGGCTCCGCGAGTGCGGAGGTTTTGTGCCTCACAGCTCCGCGAATGCGGAGGTACTGAATCCAGCTCACACTTGTTTTGGAACTTAGCTTGTCGACGTTTTATTTAATTATAAATATAATATATAAATAATTTATATAATTATTTATATATTATATTATATTCTTGTGCATAGTTGACTTGTAATTTTAGGTCCGTTGCGTCGTGCGCTGAAAGTTGGTTCATGTCTTGGTTCCGAATTTTCGAACGCCTTTTCGTACGCTTAGATATCTTGTACTTTGCGTTTCGCGGCTTGTACTCTTGTCATTTCTAGACGTTTCTCATCAATAATTTGAACCACTTGGATTGTACTTTGTACTTTTTAGCTTTTTGGTCGTTTGCGTCTTCAAATCGTCGTTTTCTTCTTTTGTCTTTGCACTTATTTATTTAAACGATTATTACATAAAAATAGAACAATAGTAACTAAAAGCTTTACATATTGGAAGGATATTGATACTAAATATATGTTTCTTTTTAGCATTATCAAGATTCTAGGCTCCTTTCTTGTCACGTATCTCAATGTCAAATTCTTGAAGTAAAAGAACCCAACGTATGAGACGATGCTTTGCATCTAGTTTCGAGAATAAGTACCTAAGGGCTGAATGGTCCGTGTAAACAATGGTTTTGGACAACACCAAATATGACCGAAATTTATCAAACGCATAAACAACCACCAGGAGCTCCTTTTCCGTGGTGGTATAATTAATTTGAGCTCCCGTTAGAGTTTTGCTCGCATAATAAATTGGACGAAAATGATTATCGGGGCGTTGTCCTAAAACAGCACCTAAGGCATAGTCGCTCACGTCACACACTAGCTCAAATGGCATACTCCAATATGGATATACGATAATGGGAGCTTGTGTGAGTTTTGACTTTAGAATGGAGAATGCGTTCTCGCAATTAGAATCAAAGTCAAATGGAGCATCCTTTTCAAGAAGTTTGGTCATTGGGCAGGCGATTTTAGAAAAATCTTTGATAAATCGTCTATAGAATCCCGCGTGACCAAGAAAGCTTCTAATGGCCTTAACATTCGACGGTATAGGTAGCTTAGAAATAACTTCAATTTTAGCTTTATCTACCTCTATTCCCGCACGAGATATCTTGTGGCTAAGTACAATGCCCTCCTTCACCATGAAGTGGCATTTTTCCCAATTTAGGACCAAGTTTGCCTTCTCACATCGGATAAGCATACGTTCAAGGTTAAAAAGACACGATTCAAAGGATTCTCCAAACACGAAAAAGTCATCCATGAAGACTTCCATACAATCCTCTACCATATCATCAAAAATTGCCATCATGCACCTTTGAAAGGTTCCGGGTGCATTGCATAAACTAAATGACATGCGTCGATAGGCAAAGGTACCGAAAGGATAAGTGAATGTGGTCTTTTCTTGGTCGTTGGGATCAATTGGAATTTGGAAGTAACCGGAGAAACCATCTAGAAAGCAATAATATTATTTCCCCGCTAATCGTTCAATCATTTGATCAATAAAAGGCAACGGGAAATGATCCTTTCAGTGGCATCATTGAGACGTCTGTAATCAATACAGACTCTCCAGCCGGTAATCGTTCTAGTTGGAACGAGTTCGTCCTTTTCATTTACAATAATGGTTGTACCCCCTTTTTGGGTACTACTTGTACTGGACTAACCCAAGGACTATCGGAGATGGGGTAGATTTACCCGGCGTCAAGAAGCTTGACTACCTCCATTTTAACAACGTCTTTCATGTTGGGATTTAGCCTACGTTGTCTTTGTACTACTGGTTTGAAGACATTCTCAAGGAGAATTTTATGTGTACAATAAGACGGGTTTATCCCTGGAATGTCGGTCGTTTTCCAGGCTATAGCCTTTTTATGGGTTTTCAAAACAGAGATTAACCCATCCTTCTCATTACCGGAAAGATGTGAAGCAATAATTACCGGTAATTGAGATGTACCTTCGAGATAAGCATACTTCAAGTGTTTGGGTAGCTCCTTAAGCTCTAGTACAGGTGGTTCTTCCAAGGAATTCTTTATACGGAATCTATCTTTATTTTCGATATCTTCAAATGATTCCTCTTCCTTGGGAATTCCTTCTTCTATGGTCTCATCATCCGTGACCACCTTCATCAACTCATCAAAATATTCATCAATATTGAAGTATTCACTTTCACTTACCGGGACAAACCCCAAGGTATCAATTTCAAGTAGCTCCTGCAATTCATCCTTAACACAAAGATTTATAACATCAATTTGAAAACAAGAGTCATCGGTGAAAGTGGGTCGTTTCATGGCTTTGTCAATGTGACAAATTATTCTATCGTTTCCCACACCTAGACTTAATTGTTCTTTTTGGACATTAATGACAGCATCTGCGGTGTTAAGGAAAGGACGTCCTAAAATGATAGGAACTTTTGTGTCCTCTTGCATTTCTAGAATAACAAAGTCGACGGGAAAGATAAGTGAGCCAACTTTTACAAGAATATCCTCGGCTATACCTATGGGAGTATCAAATGATTGGTTTACTAATCGAATACCCATCCGGGTTGGTTTCAAGTCTCCTAAGTCAAGTTTTAAATATAACGAGCAAGGCATTAGGTTAATACTTGCACCTAGGTCGGTTAGTGCATCGTACACTACCGAATCACCCATCATACATGGTATGATAAAACTACCCGAATCACCCCTCATGGAGGAATGTGGCAGAAACTTCGTGGTATTTACCCTTCGAAGATATGAGATCTTTCAAAAACTTCCCGTAATGGGGCATACCCTTAAGAACCTCCGCGAGTGGCATGTTAATGCTGATTTGCTTGATCATATCCGCAAATTTCTGATATTGACTCGCGAGTCTGTCTTTCTTTAATGCTTTTAGGTATGGAATAGGTGCCTTGTACACCGTCACTGGTGGTTCTTCACTTTTCTTCGATATTACCTCTGGTGGATCATCTTTCTCTTGTTCTTTTTCAACATGCTCATCTACATCAACGGGTATCTGTAAAACAGAAGGAGACAAAGGAACTTCCGGGGACTTACGGGTCTCCGGGTTAATAATTAAACCACTTCTAGTAGTTATAGCATTTACATACTCATTCCTTGTTTGATTGTTGTTGGGATTCACTTGAGTATTTGAGGGGTGAGCGCCCAGTGGTCTCTCTGCTAATAACTGTGACATCCTTCCAACATCTCTTTCTAAATTCTGAATCGTAGCTTGTTGATTTCGAATTTGCTGAGTTAGAAGTTCCGCATTTTGCTCGTGTTTAACCATAAAATCTCTCAAAAGATCTTCTAAACCGGATTTCTTCTAGGGTTGTGGTTGTACATGTGCTTGTGGTTGTGGTTGTGGTTGATTGTGTTGGAAATTATTTTGGTAATTTCGTGGAGGTTGATTACGATTGTTTAGGTGATTGTAACCTGGTGGTGCATTTCTTTGATTTTGATTTGAGAAATTCCGATTATTTTGGTAATCTAAATTTCCTCCTTGGTAATTATTGTTGTTTGAACCTGAAGGTCCTCCTATTTGATAACTGTTGATAGGAGGATATTTCCGGTTCATTGCTTCAACCGCCGGAAAGTCGTCAAAATTCATTTCACCTTTACGCAAGTAACCTAAGAAATTTGCTTGCTCTTCCATTGTTGTTTGATCACAATCTCTAGTAAGATGGGAACCTTGGCATAATTCACAACCTACCTTGATAGCATGCATTTCTTTTGTCATCTTCTCAATTTGCCTTCCTTGATTTGCCAATTAAACTTTTAAAGCAACGATTTCACCGTTGCTTTCAATACTAGCAACCGTGGTTGATCTAGAGAACTCCATCTCTTGATGCTAATTATGAGAATGTGCTACTATATCGGCAATGATTGTGTGAGCTTCTTCGGGTGTTTTTTTCATGATTGAACCTCTTGCTACAACATCAATATCTTTTCGAGTAGCCACATTGACTCCTTTATAGAATATTTGGACCTTTTGAAATGTATTCAACCCGTGTTGAGGACATACTCTAAGCATTTTATTGAATCGGGTCCAAGCTTCATAAAGAGTCTCATTAGGCTTTTTCTTAAAGTGATTTATGTCACTTTGTAACTTTGCTGCTTTTGAAGCAGGGAAGAACTCTGACAAAAACTTGTCCATCATATCATTCCAATCTTCCATATAACCTTCTGGTAACGAGTCTAACCAATCTCTTGCATCATCCTTTAATGACCATGGAAAGATTTTTAAACATGCGACATCATCGGTGACATCCTTGATCTTGAATAGCTTGCAAATGCTTACCAACTTACGAAGATGCTCGTTAGCATCCTCATTCGAAGCTCCACCGAATTGGCATGTACTAGTCACCATGTGGAGAAATTGACCCTTTATTTCAAAGCCGTCAGTCATCGTGGGTTGAATAATTGTGTGGCCTTGACATGTTCTTGTTGCCTTCATTAATGCATCTATCGTTTGATTTGTAGCAGCCATCTCTTCCTCTTCTTTAATAACTGGCTCTATGATTGGTTGAATAACTGGTTTAGAGTTAGAATCTAATGAAAGTGATTCTAAACCCTGAGCAAGAAACTCTACTTCTTGAGCTCTTAAGCGTTCGTGAAGTTCTCTTTCAGGTTCAGGATAAGAAGGAATTAAATTAGAGTTGGAAGAACGTAGATTCATGCATTAATACCTATCCTGCAATCACAACACCACAAACAAACCAATTGCAAAAACACAAGCTTACAATAAAAAGTAACTTTTCTAGGAATTGAATTCCTACAAAAGGATCGAATAATTCAAAGTTTATTAAAATGTTTTAACAAAACCGCTCCCCGGCAGCGGCGCTAAAAAGTTGATGTGTCAAGACGTAACCTTTAAAATGTAGACAATATGCTCAATAATTAACACATAATACAGGCAACTAAACCCGATCATGTAGTAACTAGCAAGTAAATTGACCAGTTCGATCCACAGGGAGAAGTTTATTTTAATGACTTTACCACGATTAATTATTCTAAAAGGCGGGTTTGTATTTGAAGTTGTATTTTTGTTTAACGAAACAGTAAATAAATATAATGAATAACAAGAATGAGAATGCGGTGTTTACTGCTATGCTTGATAAACGACAAGGACTGTTCTTTTATAATTAAAACCGTTATGTGATAGTTACAATAGAGGAGTTTATATTAATTTCACAATTTCTATAAACTTAAGAACTATGTTTAATCAACAGGATTCTTTCTTGGTTAAATTCACATAAAACCTAGTTTACTAATATCACTCTAAGTTGACTACACGATTGTAAAACTTAAATATCATTCAATTATCATCCTATACTCACATATAGGTGACTAGATCACTAGGTGTTGAAGTACAAGTTATAGCCAATGATAAACTCACATAAATCAAGTCACAACTCGTATAATTGAACTAGGATATAAAGATGGTTACAACAATGGATTTCTCGAAAGAACATGGTGATTAACTAACTAGACCCAACCCAATTAAACTCACGTAAAACCTAAACTACAACAATCACTTGAGGTAATTTCATGACTATGTTGCTTTGAAACTTGTTCAATTACCAGATTAAACACATAACGAAATCACTTAAGCTTATGTATCTAACCGTCTAGATTACTAGGTGTATTGAAGAATAAATTGTTCACCAAATTAACTTACATTAATTGGTTCACTATTTTCGTAATTGAAGTGAGAAACTAACAATCATAACTATGGTTCTTTTGGTTGGACTAGGTAATTTAATCAATCAAACATATATGTGACTATCATAACATCGAAATATAGAACAATCTCAAGCCATAAATCTTACATTGAAGTAAACACACAAGGCTTTTAGCTAAACATAATCATAGTAGAACTAATGAAACATTAAATACAATTTGAATTCATGTATAAAAGATATAAAACGATAATACCGATTGCAATGAATAATCCTAGCTTAATCTTGATGTTGAAAGAATGGAGATTGACCCTATAACCTTCCTTGAGCCTTGAAAATCGTATTAGAACTGAGAGAGAATGTAATAGTGAGGGTGTATTCAATATGTAACCAAAGCCTTCCTTAAATAGGCTCAGAAATTAGGTATTTTAGCCAGAAAGTGACCAGATGTGCCGCATCTCTTTAGGATGCGCTGCATCCCTTTAAGGCTAGTGTAATCCAGCTCGTTTTGGCACTCAGAACTGTCAGCAGGGGGACAGATGCGCCGCATCTGGCTTGGATGCGCCGCATCCATCTTAGATGCGCCGCATCTGCTACTGTTTTGGTCCAGAATTCCTAATGCTCCGCATCTGAAACTGTCGGGATTTATTTTATGCACAGATACGCCGCATCTAAGATAGATGCGCCGCATTTGGACATGTTTTAGTAGTTTCGGGCTGTTTTACGCGTTTAATCTTCGTTTTAACTTTGTTTTCACTGTTGGTCTTCATTTATTCAATCACAATGGACTTTTACAAAGGTACATGAATTACAATGCTTAAGTACAACAAATACATACAAATAGATACAGAATTAGATCGAAATAACGACAATAAACATGTATGATTTTGGCGTTATCAAGTGCCTATGCTTGGAGATTTAAGGAAATTGATCTTAAATGAAGCACATAAATCGAGGTTAACTATCCATCCGGGTAGTACTAAGATGTATAACGACTTAAAACCGATGTATTGGTGGCCAACAATGAAGAAAGATGTTGCTCAATTCGTGGAAAAGTGTCATATTTGTGCACATGTTAAGGCAGAACATCAGAAACCCTATGGTTCATTACAGCAGTTGAAAATTCCAGAGTGGAAATGGGATCATATTATGATGGATTTTGTAACCAAATTACCTAGATCTCAGAGAGGTAATGATATGATATGGATAATTGTTGATCGACTGACGAAAAGTGCACATTTCTTAGCAACAAAAGAGACAGCTTCGTTGAGTACTTTGGCAGAATTATACTTGAAAGAAATAGTTAGTTGACATGGGGTTCTGTTGTCTATCATATCTGATAGGGATTCTAGATTTTATCGAACTTTTGGAACAGTTTACAGAAAAGTTTGGGAACGAGGGTAAACCTAAGTACCGCGTATCATCCACAGACCGACGGTCAAAGTGTGCGTACTATACAGACACTAGAGGATATTCTTAGGTCCTGCGTATTAGAGTACGGTGGTCCGTGGGATATACATCTACCTTTGATCGAGTTTTCCTACAACAACAGTTACCATTCGAGTATTGGTATGCCGCCTTACGAGATGTTGTATGGTCGCAAATGTATAATGCCGACTTGTTGGTTAGAAGCCGGAGAGAAACTGTTTGCAGGTCCAGCATTAGTTCAGATAACAGCAGACAAGGTAGGATAGCACGTGAAAAGTTGAAAGCGGCACGTGATAGACAGAAAATGTATGCCGATCTACGTAGGCATCCGGTAAACTTTGAAGTGGGAGATCGTGTTTACTTGAAAGTTTCGCCGTGGAAGGGTGTTATCAGGTTTAGTAAGCGGGGAAAGCTAGCTCCGAGATACATTGGGCCGTTCAAGATTATTTAGAGTGTTAACGATCAGATGGTTGTATTAGAGCTCCCGACAGAGTTAGCAGGAATTCATAACACTTTCAATGTGTGTTACCTTAGGAAGTGTAAGGTTGATGATGAGACGCAACTGGTTCTATTAAATGATTTGAGGGTGGACTTAAATCAAAAGTTAGTTGAAGAACGGGTAAGAATTGTCGATAGAAAGGTGACTAAGCTGAGAAAGACGGAGATCCATATGGTGCTTGTTGAATGGAAGCATAGTTTAGGATCGAACCTTACGTGGGAGACCGAAGAGCTGATGAAGGCTCGTTATCCATATCTGTTTGACCTTGACCAGATTTCGAGGACGGAATCTCTTTAAGGGGGTGGATTTGTAACATCCCCAGATCGGGCCTAGAAGTAAGATGACTATTGTGCCCTTAGGCATATTTGCGCGATTATTTATGCCTTTATTTTATTTATATGTGTAATATTATTTTATTAATTAGTTAAGACAGTTTGTGACAAGGGTCATAGAACAGGTTCGTTTATTTAATTTGGACTCCGTTAGGGCAGTCAAATTAAGTACAGAAGTTATCAGATAACTGGTAAATACCCGTGTGTGATGGGGTATGGGATTTTTTAACACAATTAAGTGTATTGTGCATCTCCCTTCTCTCATTATTCTCCATCTCTCTAGAAAATTCCTAAAACAAAAGTACCCATTTCTTCTTCATTCTCAAACCCTAGATTTCCAATTGGTGTTCTAGAGCTCAAATATGTTGTAACATCTCGTTCTTTACAATTTACAGAGTCAATTGAGGTAAGAATCAAAGAGTTTCAAGCTCTAATCTTTGAGAAATTGAGGTTTTTGTGTCAAGTTTGTTAAAAGTGCAAATTGGGTCAAAATGGTTGATTTTGATGTTGTTAGTGTCAAAATCTTGTGGGTTTGTGTTTATTGATGAATAGTGTAGTCGATTTGGTCAGTTTTTAGGTAAGAAACGGCTCTAAAGCAAGAAATGGCGAATTTTGGGTTAAACCCGTAGCTGTGATCATCTTCCTCATCTGATGAACACACTCGGCTTCGACCGACTGTGTAGACGATCGACCGGTTGAGTGACACACTCGACCGAGTGTGTCTGTGTTCTGATCAGATGATTTGACTTAGTCAGTCGACCGTGTGAGAGGACACTCGACCGAGTGTGTGGACACAGTCGACCGACTGTGTGAGTCAGTCGACCGAGTGTCTTTATGGGCAGAATATTTTACTAAGTGTTATTTCCTAGCCGTTATGTTATCCGCGTGACTTATGATGATCAGGATGTAAATTCTGAAAATGCATAAGTGTTAGGTGGACTTTTAGCGGCGCTTTTTGTGACTGATTTCTGTACTGTGTTGTTTTGTGTTAACAGAGAGAAACTAACTTGATTTTCCTTATGTTCAGGTGATAAGGATAAGAAAGCCACTCAGTGATAGATTATCTGAGCTAGTTGCTGGTATTCGGTGAGTGGGTCTATCTCCGGATAGAGTATTAAGTAGCTGACACGCTACTTGTTCAGACTCTTTATATTATGTTTATGTTCAGTATGATTACCATGCGTAGTTAGATATTGCCATGCTAGTTAGGACGATTGCATGACTGTTTATCTGTGATCTTATGTGCGCACTGTTAGTTGGACACCAACCGAGGTGGCAAGGTTGGGAACCCACCGAGGAGGCAAGGTAGGGTTGATGTGACACTACTACATTTCGGCTTATATAGTGCCCCTCATTTAGATGTGATTACCAAATATCACATCTAATTAAACATAAGGAACACGTCTAATTAAGATTAAACTTAATATAAAAACGGAACATGTCTTAATAATTGATGCAACACGTCTAATTTAACAATCGGGACATGTCTAATTAAATTTACTAGTCAAAAATACGGAACACGTCTAAATAACAGAAGGTACACGTCTAATTACAAACCAGCAACACGTCTAAATAAGTATAACACCTCTAATTGGTAACACGTCTAATTAGTTTTACCGGGAACAACAACACGTCTAATTAATCTACCAGGAACACGACTAAATAACTAAGATGCACACGTCTAATTGAAACACGTCTTATAACATCACAAGAAACACGTCTAATTATGCTATCAAGTCTAAATACTTACCAGACACAAGTCTAAGTAACCTAACACTTCTAATTTGTCATATAACCCCCGTAGCACATTAATGGAAGTTAGTTTTCTGTAAACATGACCCCATAAACACGTACGTACAATATACATGCCCATAAACATAAACTTGAAATCCTCTATCCTATATATAAACATAAACCACGAACACTTAATCTGGAAATAACACTAACATCGGACATAAATCTGGACATAAGTAAACAACAACTAGACATAACCATGGGACATAAATTAGGATTCATTTAGATCAACATAATTACATAACAAAGTCTTAAAGTTAATTACATTGGTTGCACAATTTACATCTCCAAAAGGAGTTACAATTAAAAGCTTACGCGCTGATTCACATAACGCGTAAGCTTCAAAAATTAACCATTCATACTTACACATCCAAAGTTTTGTAAAAAAGCATCTAAACATCCAAAACACATATACCATTCATACCTACTAATTACTGAAACTGCCCATACAAACATAAAAAATGCAGAAACCTAACCTCTGCTTTCATACCCAAACATCCCAAACACATACTGTCAATCAAAGTTGTGAACGTCATCTCACAAAAATTCAAACTTTTGCTGCCTGCGGTTGAATACTATCCAAATTTCGTCCCCCGGACTATAGCCACATAAACGAACAAATTTCCTCCAGCCAGAAGAAACACACAAGTTAGGTTTTTTTCTGTTATTCTCCTCCAACAGCCCCCAGATATGAACTCGGTCATCTATGTCAACGCATTGATAAAAATTTCCTTTCTTTAACTCCGGTGCTTTCTTAAGAAGCTCTTTTGGTAAACGCTGAATCACATTCGTATTATAATTGTTAAACAATGCATCAATATTCGTGAAGAACATGTAAAATATGTAAGGGCATGCTTGGTTGGGGTTACCCTAAAGTGGTTAATGGGTCTTAAACAACTAACCAAAAGAATTCATACGAGTATTAAACTATGTCTTATTCAACTAATCTTTTAATAGATAATAATATAATTCATAGTAATGCAAGATAATATTTCAGTGATGATGTATACATTCATAGTTGAGTTATATTACAAGTAGTGTTAGTTTACAAAATTGTAAATGATAACATGTACTTTTTGAAAGAATGTAATGATTAGATTAAATATATTATAAAATATCAACCTAGCAAAAACAATGCAATATGAATCTCATTGTATTCGTATTACCATTACTTTCCTATTGCCCTTACCATTCATCATTTTGAACCAAGCACACCTTAAGTGTCAAATGCACACATGTATGCAATAAATAATGGTTGAGTCAAGTATATTATTAATGAAAATAGTAGTAACTTACCAACACATTCCCTTTTGGTACGTCAAAGAAACACCAGAAAATCATTATACTTCAACCTTAGAGGAGCGTTTGCAACTGCAGCCGCAAACTCTTCAGCGTTGATCATCACAACGTCGTCATTATCACCCATGTTTTCTTCATTAAATAATGCATTTAAGCAAACATATGTCAGATACATATCAATTGAAAAAGCCTTATATTTATTTCAAAGTATTATTAATATAAATTCGTGTCTAACAGCACCAAAATTCTTTCATACCTCAGAATAAACATGCTTTCAAGTGTCAACTAAAAGGTTGGTGAGTTCATAGGTTTATCATAAAACAATAAAATTCATCATTTTGATAGACAACAAGATTTAAATGTTGCATGGTACAAATGGGCCCGAATCCTATACCCACCTGTAATGTACATGCGATATATTTTAAATACAGTACACCTTTCTCATGTACGAAATCCTTTTTCATAAATCTTAGTAACTGTACACATATCTCGTGCAAAAAATAACATACACATAACCCGTGTATAAAATCATTCTCTCGATACATAACATTCATATCAATTGGTGGCAATTATCATGTCCACATAATTCAATGGTGGCAATTATCATATCCACATAATTCAAAGGTGGCAATTATCATGTCCACATAATTCAACGGTGGCAATTATCATGTCCACATAATTCAACGGTGGCAATTATCATGTCCACATAATTCAATAATAAACCGCAGAACTTCTGTCTGCATAATAATTCATTCGAGGAATGTTTTGCTTGTGTCTATCTCGTTAAACATTTATAAAAGCATTTCATGTATTCGCAGTTCACAAATATATTTCAAAAGCATTTAATAAAGCAGTTGTAAAAACAGCGCATGTATTCTCAGTCCCAAAAATGTAAAGAGTAAAAGGGAATCAAATGAACTCACTTAATGTATTTTGTAGTAAAAATACATATGACTAAATTGAACAATGCAGGGTTGGCTTCGGATTCACGAACCTATATCAAGTATATAAATTAACACATATACTTGTAATCGAGCAACTAAATTTACAAATTATTAGTGATATAGTTGTTATTTTAATAAATTTACTTTTGTTAATAATAATAATTTAAAAAAAAATGATAATACTAATAATGATAATAATAATAATAATAATAATAATAATAATAATAATAATAATAATAATAATAATAATAATAATAATAATAATAATAATAATAATAATAATGATAGTAATGATAATCCTAATATTTATTTTAATAATAATAATAATGATAGTAAGTATAATATTTATATTAATATAGTAATAATAATAATAATAATAATAATAATAATAATAATAATAATAATAATAATAATAATAATAATAATAATAATAATAATAATAATAATAATAATAATAATAATAATAAAAAATAAAATAAAAAAATAAAAAAAATATGGTTATACCCTTTTGTAAGCCTCCTAAAAAGAATTGCCCATGACGGGGCTTGAACCCGTGACCACTCGCTCACACGAAACGCCCCTAAGCATCCAAGCTAACATGTTTTTCTATTTTAATCTACTAATCAAATCCATTTATCCAGCATTATATCCCTTCCCCTTTTCTTCTTTTTCTATAAAAAAAAATGTCAGAGCCTGGGTTTGAAGCCAAGACCTCTAGTCCCCTTAATATCCCCTAAACCATCTAATCTGTCTACGCTTTGCTATTTTAATTCAACCTTAATTCCTTTAACCCATCGAAACCGTTCTATTAATCTGGCCCAATAAAAGACTTCGGCCCAACAGAATATAATTGATTTTTTTGACCCAATCTGCACAAATCAATCTTGGCCCAACATTTTCACGAGCCCAATACATGTCTTAATTAAATCGATCATGGGTGTGGGGATGTAGGGTTCGACCGACAAAAAAAATTAATATAACATAAACTGTATCGCTTTTTCTTCATCTTTCTTTAATCATCATCAATAATTTATACTCACCATTATCCTTATCTTGTCGGTTCAAACAAGAAAACGCAGCAGAAATTTTCATCTCCTTCCTCTTTTAAAATAGAAATCCAACAGAAAACTATTGAATAGCATTAGGGATATCACAATGGAAAAGGAAGAAAAGAAAAAAAAAATAGCGGATGTCATAATGGTTGAAGATGGTATTTGAAAAGTAGCAGTCACACTAATAGTTTCGTGATGGTGGCGGCTCCAAAATAAACAAACGACATCTGCAAAAAGTGAGTTGCAGGTTATTGAATTAAAATATAAAATATTGTGAGTGGTGGTGTAATCGATTAGTTTCAGTTCTTGGGTGGTGTTTAATGGTTTAGGGTTTTCTCCTAGTTTAAACATAGCAAAAATCCAACAGACCTGGCTAATAGTAGTGGTAGTTGAAATTCTGTGGTGTGTGTGTTCGAATAGATTAGAAAATAAAAAGTGGACTGCAGGACGAATTTATGGTGGTTGTGTGGTTGTAATTTCAGCTGTAAATCAGTAGCATAAAGAATGGTTTAGTGGTGGTCTTATGGTGTGTTATTGATTCGAACGAAAAATAGAAACAGAAGACTAGTAGCAGTTATGAACACAAGCATAAATTGGGATTCAGTTTGGGGTTGGGTTTCGATGGAGAGGTTGTTTGGGCCATTCACGATGGAAATCAAAAGAAAATAAAACCGATGGTGACGGTTAAAAGGTGGTGATGGATGATGGTTACACATGGTGATTAAAGAAGATGGTTTCGTGTGTGGTTTTCATGATGGTGAAGATGGTGAAGTTTGTTGATGGTTACAAGGTTGATGTTCTTAATAGATTTAAATATAAAAAGATGAGATTAGATGACGAGAGGTTTGATGATCCATGAAAATATGTATATGAGAAAGATAGATCTAGATGATGGTGATATAGGAAGATCGATGTATGTATGATATGTAATATAAGTTTAAATTGTTGAAAGAGAACAAGAAGGTGTTGGTAAATGGTTCAGTGGTGGGGTTTCAATCATAAACAAAATAGACAGAAAGTGTAACAAACACGGGTGTTATAATGTATATGTACATCCAAAAATTGAGATAGACAAAATAAAGAGAATAGAGTCTGAGATGATGTCTTTTGGATGCAAATGGAAAGGTGATTAGACAGGAAACGAAAGACTATAACTAAATTCAAATATTGTGATTTCTCAAATCACGGATATATATATTCAATAACTTAAAGTAATAATATAATTTTAATAATCTCAGTCATAATAATAATGATATAAATATTGATATTAATATAACAAATTATACGTATCAAACTTCATGTCTACATATTAAAATTGATACTAATATTATCATAAAATTCAATATTAATAACAATTATAATGATAGTAATAATAATAATATTAGTATAGAAATTGTATTTTTATTTGTAATTATTTACATATAAATAAATATTATAAATTTCTACATATAATGTTTATTAAATTTATATATAGAAATTATAAGTTCGATTTAAACTTACCTAATATCATTCGAAACATCAAACTAATATTAAAATCATTTAATATTTATTTTACCTATTATTATTATTATTATTTTTTATATACTTTATTTATATATATAGTTATGATTTAAATAATAAATTATTATAATATCATTTTTCATTTTATTTTACATGATTACTTTTAATAACAACAACATTTAATATTTCAAATTATACATTCAATTATTGTTTATATAAATACACACATATCTGTTTACAAATAGTTGTTCGTGAATCGTCGGGAATGGTCGAAGGTCAATTGAATATATGAACATTGTTCCAAAATTTTCTAGACTCAATTCTACATACTTTGTTTATCATATCGAAATCATATAAAGATTAAGTTTAAATTTAGTCGGAAATTTCCGGGTCACTACAGTACCTACCCGTTAAAGAAATTTCGTTCCGAAATTTGAGTAAGGTCGCAATGGCTAACAATAAAAAAAATGTTTTCATGACGAATATGAGTTGATGAATAGAGTTTTATAATTATTGATTAATATAGATAAAACAATTCGATTACTTGAAGAGTACGAGTGAAGCTATCATAAAAGATTGAAATGAGTATATGCAGGTTTGTCTTAACTGGTGACGTAGTCAGGGTTGAATTCCGGAATTCAAGGGATTTAAAGAAAATCTTTGTAATCTATAAGATTTGATTCTTCGGTAAATAAATAAATTAGGATTCTCTTTAATTTAATGCGGTCATCTGCCTCGATCGCTTCGCTATAAATCCACCTCTTTCGTTCCTTTTATTTTTATCACTCATATACTTTCTTCCTCAATCTATTCTTCTAAGGATTGTGAAAATGCTCAATCCAGTTCTAATTCTGAATATTATTCTGGTCATTGCAACAATAATTCTTCTTTTTCATTTGCCACCAGAAGAATCAGTTTACTTCTATTACGCTCTAGGGATTATTGTATTCTTGATCCTCCCGTGTCTTTATCTTGCTATTCGCATAGACATACACGGTTTATGATCTTTCTTGTTTGCTGCGATTTATACTCCAATTTGTATTTCGAGGCTCCATGTTTTTGTTTTCTCCCCGTCCTGAAGTAAAGTGAATAAGACGTCTCGAATTCGTACTTATAAAATTTTGAATGAACATAACTTAATGTTCTAAGCGAAAAGGAAAGGTAATAGCACGATTTAATTTGTTAAATTACCAGAAGTTATGGAAAAGACAGAACCATCAAGAAATATTTTCTTGATATGTTTAGAGGTTAAGTAGAATGAAAGAATCGTGTAACATGGCACATAATGATGGTACTGTGAATCATCACATTCCATTAGAAACTCAGCATGACTTACTGTAATATAATCACGTTGATCAAGTGTCATTATATTATACTAACTCATGCATCAGTTCCCACATTACTTCAATAACATTCATATTTTAAGCTCAAAAGTTTACAGAATATAGAAACTATATGATGTAATACTGATAGCACGAAGAGATTAATGATTTCAGATAAGAATAGTTATAAAAATATCTCCAGAAATATGGAGGATATTTATAATGAAGATACGATAATATCTCGGAATATCTAAGATCAGAGGATGATAGAAAATATTGTCTGCAAGGGTTTAGAGTAAGGAGCAAGATATTCACTAAAGACTTTAGCAGACATTGAATCATTTGGATTCTTTGAAGTCAAACTTATTCTTTGTGATTTGTCCACAGCTTTCTTCATAGTTTCGTATAATCTGCTTTTCGGTACTAAATTTTCTATTGAATGTTTCCAATATAATGATACACAGGAAGCACGAAGAGGTATATAATTTCGGACGAGAATATTTATGAAAATATCCTCAGAAATATCGAAGATATTGCTGATGATATTTTGGAATTTCTAAGTTCGAAGGTTGATGGAGAAAGATTTTCCGCAAGATTTTAACATGACTTCGGAGCAAGATATTCTCTAAAGATTTCAACGGATCCAGAATTATCTGGATTCTTTGAATATAGGGTATGGTCCTTGTATTTGTCCTTGATCTCCTTCATGGTTAACTCTATCCGTTTTCCAGTTCCAACGTTTCTGTGTTTTTCCAACATATTATTCTTTATCATCCAACTTCCGATGACTAAGGTTGTTTACGGTTGTCTACAGTTTCTGCTGCTTCATTCAGATTTTTTAACATTCAGTGTATCGATTCGTAAACTTGGTGCCTTTTCAAAATTTCAGAATTGAAGATCGTAATTCTAGGAGATAATTGTTATATGTATACATATAACTATTGATGTAGAAATGCTACGAGATTCGAAATACTGATTGCTGATTCCCGGTAATTGGTATGGCAATTATTGTTACAGGGTATAAATGAATACAAGATGAGGTTTCAATGAATATAATGATTTTTTTTTTCGGAAAGTCCAAATTCATTGAAGTTACTGGTAATTTTACTGCTAATGTGGTGAAATATAAACGGTTCTCCGGTAACGATGACGACATGCAAACTTATATATCGAGATTATAATAAGGCTAATTCGAATGGAAGTTGAAGTTGATTTGTTGAAGCTGTGATAAAATTGACTAATTTGAAAAAGAGTTGCAATGTTATTTTCGGTAATAACAATGCCAAAGGAGCTAACACAGACACGTGTTAAACTTTTACTTAGGGTCCGAGAGTTTTCAGGTGCATAACTATATGCGTCAATCTCTTCTTCCATAGATGAAGTGCGGTTGGTTCATCCTTCCAATTGAGGTGTTCTCAAGAATCATGAAAAGTTTGAACGTAAATTAGAATTGTCAAGGTACAAATAGCGTTTAAAATGAAATCAAGTGGCAAACTTGAAGAATTATTTAGTTTCATATATTATAATCAATATTTTAATTCATTTTAATTGTCCAATGTCATTAGTCCATAGTCGATAATCCACAGTTAACAGTCCAATAATTCATACATAGTTTAATATATAATATTCAAATTAATTAATTCATATCGTGACCCGTGTACATGTCTCAGACTCGATCACAACTCAAAGTATATATATTATTTGAGAATCAACCTCAACCCTGTATAGAGAACTCGATCATTACTGCATATAGAGTGTCTATGGTGATTCCAAATAATATATATAGATGTGTCGATATGATATGTCAAAACCTTGTATACGTGTCCCGATATTTAAAGTGCGTAAAAATAAATAACAGAAATTAAATAACGATAAATAATGTGCGTAAAGTAAATAACAGAAATTAAATGATGATAAATAAAATTGAGAGAATGTAAATTGTGATAATTAAATTGCGATAAATAAAATGTAATCAGTTAGCTAGGAATAATTTGCTAGGAACAGTTAGCGTGGATTCTTAACAAAATTACTCATAGTTAATTTGTTTGTTTCTAACAAATTTTATTTTGTCAAATGTTTTCTTCATTATGCCACTTGTTGGATTCTGATAAATCAAAATTCAAATATGAAATTGGATGAATATGGTTATTCTGTGGTGAACGGATTTGTATATCGGTGGATGTAAGTAGGATAGTATATGACTGTTGAAACAGATTCGAAGAACGTACAATGTAACTTATTAATGTGAAATTTAAATATTCCTCAGGTATTACCTACCCGTTAAAATATTTTCACCATTAACAGTTTGTACAAGAGAATTTTTAATTACAATCTTTATGAAAACGTATGTACATATATATTTTCTTCAGATGTATTCATGGATTTAATGAGTTAATATGATATTAAACTCATTTGCTTTTCGATTGGAACTAGAATAAATTATCTCTAAAACTTTAGAGATTACATAATTGCCGCCTAATAGTTCTCCAATGAAATTATGAATCAATACTTCATCGTTGATTTTTATTAGTACTCCTTGGTATCTATGGTACGTACGATGTTGAGGCTCGAGGTATAGATTGTGATGTCGAGGTGTGGGATGCGGATGTTGCTGTTGGTGGTACTGTTGCTGCTGGTGCTGTTGTTGAAGCTGGTACGTTTTGCACCATATTTTCCAAGGTTACAGCTCGGGCACGAAGCTCGTTGACTTCTTGTATTATACCAGGATGATTATCGGTTCGGACGAGCGGATGAATGAGGTTTAGAATCTGAGATAGTATATGATCATGACAAGATACTCTGGAAATGAGAGAGAAAATGGTGTCTCGAACAGGTTCGCCGGTAAACGCTTCAGGTTCATTGTCAAGAGGTGAATTCGGTTGGTGGAAGGGATCATCTTCTTCGTGTCCCCATTGATTAAGTCGACTACGAACTCATCAGATGAATTGGGGATGGATGATTGGTTGATTCCTTTTGGTGACGCTGCTTCTGGAGCTTAGGTGAATATCCATGTCGGAATAACTGTCAGAATCTGAGGAATTCGAACTGGTTGAGGGATTCATCTCGTACGATTAGATGAAGGATTTTCGATAAGAAATAGATTATAGGATGTAGATTAGTACCCTGCAATACATAGTTTACATATGCATATATAATACTAAAATCCCATAAGTTACGGAGGAATCTACGGAAGCTGTCAGGCAAAGGTAACAATAACAGTTACGCTAAGATATGAATTTATCTATACACTGTCTATGCAATAGAGGTAGTAAGATGTGTCTAGACTTTAAGGATGATAAGCAAATAATTTTCGACACTAAATGATAAGCAAAACTTTTAACATGCAGACACGGTCGGAGCCCAGACTCACTAATGCATCCTAACGACTTATCAGTTAGACACACTAATGCAAGACCTGGTTCGCTAAGACCACCGCTCTGATACCACATGTCATACCCCGTCCAAAATCTTCATGAACGAATACAATAACATCTGGTACCATTGCGATGAACGGACCTCTATATGCCCTGAATGACTCCATGAATGACTCACTAATTATTATTATTATTATTATTTATATACTTTATTTATATATATAGTTATGATTTAAATAATAAATTATTATAATATCATTTTTCATTTTATTTTACATGATTACTTTTAATAACAACAACATTTAATATTTCAAATTATACATTCAATTATTGTTTATATAAATACACACATATCTGTTTACAAATAGTTGTTCGTGAATCGTCGGGAATGGTCGAAGGTCAATTGAATATATGAACATTGTTCCAAAATTTTCTAGACTCAATTCTACATACTTTGCTTATCATATCGAAATCATATAAAGATTAAGTTTAAATTTAGTCGGAAATTTCCGGGTCACTACATAATTGGGCTTGGGTCGGTTTAAAACTTTAAATGGTTCCTTAACTGGGCTTGGACGTAACACCAACTATGTAACACGTCTAAATAACAAATTACGTAACACGTCCAATTAATAAACTACGAGCTAAAAAATAGGAAGTTTACTATGATCGAGTTTGAATTTGATTTTAATTAGGAAAACTATACTTATAAGTAAAATACAAAATTAACTATACTATAATTATCTATAGCTAATAACTTATATAATCACCCATAAAATCTTATAAAAAAATAATACGAACGTACAAGTTTATAAGACTTATCTATTCATTCATTCATTCATTCATAGCTTTTAAGTTTAATCCATTCGTTGATCATCATCTTCAGCTGTAGTTTTCGTATTCAATCAGAAGTAACACTTTCTTTCTTTTTATGTTTTGTTGTTGTGTTGAATTTAATACATATGGTTGTTGTTTGTAATCATACTAGAAAATATAGTTGTAATTGGTAATATAGTAATTGAATCAGTGATCTGGAACTGAAGTTTTGGATATTTTTGTGCTAGTCCCTGTACGAATACAATTGTAAACAATTGTATGAATACAATTGTATGAATACAATTGTAAACAATTAATTGTATTCAATTATTTTGCTGTAACAATCAGCTAATAACACTATAAAACGACACAATTGATATGACTGATTCTATATCACACCCATTCGACTCTACAACACAACAAAACTGTTAACACGATTACGCAACACTATTGTGAACAAAAGGGAAGCCAATTCCTGGACGTTCTAAAAAAGCAAGCATGGTGATGCTGGTGTTATGTAATGTTGTGTAAAAAACAATTCCTGTACAAAAGTGAAGTAGCGCATACAAGACGCATATATACACATACAAAACAACTGTAACACAAATAAATAACAAATCCCATGATATAATTTAACTTTTGCAAATCAGACCCTATTTAAAACAAATCCGATGGATTCATGTTGAACGAAAAACTACCGGTACTAGTTGGATTCATAGCCCAATTTACAATTGCGAAGGCAAATTTTTTACCAAGACAATTGGATTCAACGGTTCAAATGATTAAAAAAACACCATTGGATTCATAGCACAAATGGTTCCTTCACTACTCTTAGACTCCTTAGTTCTTAATCAATATATGCAATCATTTCATCATCATCTTCTTCAACAACTTCTTCATCCATGTCTGTCTGACCAACTGGGTTGACCATTGGAATGTCAACATTGTTTGTTTGCCCTATCTGGTTGGCTTCTTCAATCTCAACCATGTTCTGACCAACAACATTCTCGTTAACATCAAATTTCTTCTTGATGTTATCTACAAACTCATTTGCATCCTGATTATCTTTGTACACATCAACAGGCTCATAATCTTGAAGATTATTACCATCATTATTATCATCATAATCATTACCAACATGATCATCATCATTACCATCATTACCATCATTATCCTCATCAACAGAATCATTTTCATTATGATTCTCTTTGTACTCATCAACAGGCTCAGTATCTTGATCATTATTACCATCATTACCATCATCATCATCATTACTTACATCATCATCATCATTACCATCATTACCATCATCAACATCATCATCATTACCATCATTGTTATCATCATCATCATTAACATCATTACCATCATCAACATCATCATCATTACCATCATTGTTATCATCATCATATTTGTCATCATCATCATTATCATGCTCGGTGTCATCTGCATCATCAGACACATCAGAATCATGATCAAGGTTAGCATGATTATCATCAGGCTTTTGTGTGGCTTCTTCCTCTACTCTCTGCTTCTTTGCCCGTCTTTTATCTCCTTTTTCTTTCTTTTTTCTTTTGCTGTACCCTATTGTGCTACTGACACCTCTTGTTCTACCACCATGTTCTTTTCCTAGATGGAGTAACAATGCATCCCCCCCCCTCTTTATCCGTCTTAACCTGGAACAAAACAACTAATGTAATAAGATACAGAACACTTTTATAATTTTAAGGATATATATAAATACAGATTATAAATAAATTATATTACGATGTTCTGAATTAGTGATACAGCTGATTGAGGACATATGATCCTTTTCCCATATTCATCTCGCTTCAACCTACCCAGCACGTAATTCCTTGTAGCAGGATCAACGATATCGTGGAAAGGTGTATGCGTAACAGGATCGTTCTTTTCCGTCTCCCATTGGGCTATTTTCCCACGATATCTCGAACAACCTACACAGGAATACCTTTCTCTATGTTTTTGCATGGCGTTTATCCTTCCTTCAAATCTTAGTGCCTATACAATGTACATGTGATTGAAGTTAACATTATTTACAATATCACAATGTTAGACCATATTTGTTTATAAAGAAATCAGGTGAATAAAACTAACCATTTTTTCGGGTGTTCTTTCAATTTCACAAAACTTTGTCCATTTTTCTGGACTTATGAAGCTGTACTCTTTTACTTCAACATAAGGAAGTTTGCCATCATCCATAAACGTTCGTAATTTGCGCCTAAATCTCGTAAATGCTGTGTTGCATTTTTGAAGTGTTTTCTTTACATTATCATCTTTGATAAAATGATGTTGCTGTAAAAGTTAAATGTACGTTAGTGGTGAATGTTGATATATAAGTAAATTAAACATAGTAAAACATAATTCTTTAACTTGTATACCTTGATTTTCAACCATAATGCTTCTTTATCTTCATTAGATACATGCTTCCAATTTTTTGCAACAAAATTACAATGAAGCCTTGTTAAAACACCGATATTAGTAGCAAACACCGCTTGGTTTTTTCCTATGGCTTGCCCGAATTCGTCACACTCAACCTTTATTGGAACCACATCATTCTCTTTGAGTTTATGAAGACTTTTTTTTTCTGTTCTGTTAGTGTGTCATGTACACAAAATACAATAGTCAAGAATATGAAACTATTTTATACCACAATATTTAACTCTATTTTTGATACTTTACGAACACATCTAAACAGTTTCATATACACCTTAAGATCTAAATACATTATACAAATTCATATACCCCTTAAGATCGGATACACATTCTTGTTACTTTACAACAATCATGAAACTTTTTTCATAATTTTTATGTGTTATGAATATTACAGCCAAGTGTTATGGTATTATTTAGGTTTTATGAATAATACATTAATCACATCACACATACACAACATGCAATAACAAGTTTACTGACATAGCACATAATCAAACCAAAATCAAACTAGAATTGAGGGTGTTTGATTTTCTATTATATGAACTAATTAAAAAGAATAATAAATCACAATATGAACAAACCTGAACAGTAGCACTATCTGTTTGGGGCGGAGAGGGTATTTGTTTGGGAAACCTTGCTGCTGCTTTCTTCGAAAATCCTTTTTTCATCATCTTTAATACTTGCATAAATAGAAATTAAAAACGAGCAGGAATTGAATAGAATTAGTCGAACAGTAGTTGTAATTGATTTGCAACAGGAAATGATTATGCTATTATGAAAACGAATTAAAATTCTGTGGCTTTGATGAAAGGGGAATTTAATAGGGTTTGATTCAGGTTTTGAAAGGGGAATTGTTAGTTGACAATCAATTAGATAAACAAATGATCTGGTTACGGGGTCTTGTTATATCTATTAGGGTTCATAGAATGTCGATGGTGATCGACGAGTAATTGGGATTTGGAAGTTGGGAATTGGGGTTCACGTACAGAATGTCGATGAGTAATGTCGATGGTGATACAGATGAATTATGTTATTAATTAAATACAGATTATAATAATTAAATACTTATAAATTATGATATTATATTTACTTTTGTTATTATATATATATATACTTATACTTATAAATTATAATAATAATTAAATACATCATAGTTGTTGATTAATTTATATTAATCCTTTAATTTTCTGATTTTTATACAGATGGATCAGATTGATCGGACTAAATGGATGTACGACATAGGACGGACTAGCACCGACTATCTGAAACGGCTTGAAAAATTTATTACCATTGCAGAGACTGATCAATTAAATAAAGGAAGCACTGTAATCACTTGTCCTTGTAAAAAATGTATGAATGGGAAGTCCTTCAATGATTCTACCGATATCAGAAATCATCTTATAATAAATGGATTTATGAGAGGGTACACGTGTTGGTCTTATCATGGTGAATCATTAACCGATCATAACCCAGGCTCTTCAGATTCCAATCAATTAAACGAAGAAGATTCATACATTAGTGATAACAATAATTTTGAGGCCATGTTTGAGGATATTGAATATAATGTTGACAAAAAGTATCATGAGAAATTTGAACAACTTAAAGTTGACTCTGAAAAACCGTTATACAACGGTTGTACGAAATTTTCAAAACTTTCTGCCGTGATAAAACTGTTAAATATAAAAGCAAACAATGGTTGGAGCGACACAAGTTTCACTAGCTTGTTAGAGTTGTTGCATAAAATGCTCCCCGAAGATAATGAGTTGCCGGTTTCAACATACTATGCCAAGAAATTGATGTGCCCGATGGGATTGGAAATACAAAGAATACATGCATGTCCAAATGATTGTATGCTATACAGGAATGAAAATGAAAACCTTCATGAATGTAAGGTATGTGGTACATTTAGGTATAAATGTGGAAAACCAACTGACGAAGACACTGACGAAAATGGACCTACTGCAAAAGTATTGTGGTATTTCCCTATCATACCATGATTGAAGAGGTTATTTACAAATACCAAAAATGCAAAATTATTACGTTGGCATGCGGAAGAGCGTAAAAAGGATGGAAAAATAAGACATGTGGCCGATTCAATTCAATGGAGAACTATTGATAACGAATTTGAAGACTTTGGGATTGAGATACGAAATATTAGGTTGGGACTTAGTTCAGATGGAATGAATCCTTTCGGAGATTTGGGTAGCGGTCATAGCACGTGGCCTGTTTTGTTATGCATTTACAACCTTCCATCTTGGCTATGTATGAAACGAAAACACATAATGCTATCCCTTTTAATTCAAGGCCCAAAACAACCTGGAAACGACATTGATGTTTATTTGGCACCGTTGATTGATGACTTAAAGTTACTATGGGATACCGGTGTACAAGTCTATGATTCATAAAAGAAAGAGTACTTCCAACTACGGGCAATGCTTTTTTACACCATTAATGACTTTCCAGCGTATGGTAATTTGTCTGGATATACTACGAAAGGGAAAAAGGCATGTCCTGTTTGTGAGAAAAATACTCACTCGATATGGTTGAAAAATTGTAGGAAACCAGCATTTATGGGACATAGAAGAGAGCTTGCTGTGAATCACCCTTATCGCTTCAAAAATGACTTATTTGATGGTACTGTAGAGAAAAGCATTCTACCGCCACGATCGGATGGAAAAACTATTTTCAAAATGGTTAGGAAGCTAAAAGTTGTGTTGGGAAAAAACGGTAATGGTCCGCGAAAAGGGATGTGGAAAAAATCCATATTTTGGGAATTACCGTATTGGAAGCATTTGCGCGTCCGACATTGTCTAGATGTTATGCATATCGAGAAAAATGTTTATGAAAGTTTGGTGGGGTTACTGTTGAACATTCCTGGAAAAACAAAAGACGGAATTAAGGTTCGAAAGGACATGGAACTAATGAATATCAGACCTGAGTTAACACCTAAACCAATACTAGGAAGGATCACCAAGTTTCTTCCCCCAACTTGTTACACCACTTCGAAGGATGAGAAAACTAAATTTTGCGAATGTTTATATGGTGTTAAGGTTCCATCAGGTTATTCGTCTAACATTAGGAAATTGGTTTCGATTAAAGATTTGAAGTTATCCAGTATGAAGTCACATGACTGTCATGTACTAATGACTCAGATGATTCCTATTGCAATTCGTGGAATTTTACCTGACCGCATACGACACACAATAACAAAACTATGCTTATTTTTCAACATGATTCATTCGAAGGTGATTAATCCTGAGGTTTTGAATGAATATCAAAGAGATATTATACTCACTCTTTGTGAACTTGAGATGTATTTTCCACCTTATTTCTTTGATGTCATGGTTCACTTGGTCACATGGTCGGAGAAATCAAGGAATCCGGTCCAGTTTTCTTACGCTACATGTATCCATTCGAAAGATATATGAGTATCTTAAAAGGGTATGTAAGGAACCACAATCGACCAGAAGGTAGTATCGTCGAAGGATATGCTTCCGAAGAGGTCATCGACTTCTGCACAGACTATATGGATGGGATCAGAAGTGTCGGGATTCTATTAAGTTGACATGAAGGTAGACTATCTGGCCAAGGGACAATTGGGCACGATTTGGGGTATCCAAAAAATGTTGGCGATATACATGACGCACATTTTACTGTGTTACAACACACTACAGCTATTGATTCGTTCATACAGGAGCACGAGTCGTGCTTGAAATGAGAGAACTGTCAATGGAATGCAAAATGGTTGGCTAAACAACACAAAAACAAATTTTCAGAATGGCTGAAAGATAAAGTTAAGAGCACACTTCCAGATGTTGATAAAATAGTACAGGTTTTAGCATTCGGTCCCAGACAAGTGATAAGATATCAAGGCTATGAGATTAATGGGTATACATTTCACACCAAAACACAAGATGATAAGGGTAGGACACAAAATAGCGGAGTGACGGTCATAGCATCTCAGACTGAAGTAACCATTGTCAACCGTGAAGAAAGATTAAGGATCGCTAAAACTCATATTACGGTATCATTGAAGAAATATGGGAATTAGAATACGGCGGTTCGGTCTGTGTACCCTTGTTTAGGTGTAAGTGGGCTAATAATCAAAAAGGAGTTAAAATTGATGAAGATGGTTTTACAACAGTAAATCTATCCACTAATGGTTATCCGACAGAACCATTCGTTTTGGCAACACTAGTTACCCAAGTATTTTATATTGAAGACCCAAAGGAAAGTAGGTGGTACATGGTACAATTTGGAAAACGACGAATTGTTGGTGTTGAAGATGTTGTCGATGAGGAAGAATACGACCAATTTGACGAGTTACCTTCCTTTTCAGTCGGTGTTGCACCTATGAATGAAGTTAATGAAAATGATACAATTTATTTCAGAGAAGACCACCGTAAGGGAGACGAGGTCCAAGATACATAAAAATTTATTATTGATATTTTTATTATGAAGTTGTAGGTATTTTTTAATTATTGAATTTAGATTTTTTAAATTTTTTATACACACAATATTTATTGTGTTAATATTTAATACTTATTGATATTATTTTTATACAGTAAGCTTTTATTATTATTTTACTGAAATCTATTATTATTATTATTTTTAATAATATTAGTATTATTTTCTTAATCATGTAATTAGACCAATTAACATTGAAATTAAGATTGGTAATTGTTGCCTGCAAAATAATGCATCATCGACCGCCAAATTATTAAAATCTATTCAAATAATCCAAATCTAATACACAATTACACAAAAACCAGCTCAGATCAACTTTCTTCTCGTAACCGCCATCGAACAACACGACTTCAACCCTAATACCCCAAGCTTCGATCGAAAACCCCTAAATCATTTACTACAATACTCGGATGCTTCAACATATTTGAATTCTTAATTAAACAATTGGAATTCTTCATTAACCTATTTCCTGCTTCAATTCGAACCAACTGCATAAAATTGACAATATCTGCTTCAATCATTTATCATGGTACGTATATTAATTGCTTATAGTATATGTATATATAGCTAATTAGGATAGATGCATTTATACATATACAGAATTATGAATTATAATTTATGAATATTGTGTCTGTACAGTTATAAGTGTAAATGGTTTTGTACAGTTAATTGAAAATGTTAGTAATTTTAAGTACAGTTAATTATGAATTATGAATTATGAATATGAATTATGAATTATGAATATTGTGTACAGAATTATGAATCAAGTGGTTTTGTACAGAATTATGAATTATGAATTATAAATTATGAATATTGTGAATTATGAATTATGAATATTGTGATTATATTATGAATTATGAATTATGAATACTGTGTCTGTATGAAATTATGATTTATGAATATTGTGTCTGTACAGAATTATGGTTTTGTACAGAATTATGAATTATGAGTATTGTGTCTGTACAGTTAATTGAAAATGTTAGTAATGTTACATTTGTATTTACTAATGTGTATGGTGTACAGAATCAAAACAATAACACTGCACTTGATATGGGTGTTGTTGCCCAACAACCACAAAGGAATAACAAGACAAAGAGAGGTATTAACAAACTAAAAACACCAGTGGTTCCGATTGAGATAGAGTTTAACAATTTTGGGGAAGCCATTGGAGAAAATCAAAAGTTTTTTTCCACTAATATAGGTGCTATAACTATGCGAAGGATTGATTATCTTGTAGATTATTGGCAACTAATACCTCCAGAGGAGAAAGATGCATTATGGTTGGAAATCAAGGTAACCAATTAGTGATTTTAGCGTATGTAATCGTTATTTATTTCTATATCAACTAAGTTTAATTCAACAGGAAACACATTTCATCCGAGATGATTTTGCAAAGATAAAAACACTTCATCATTGCAACGGGGCGTTTAAGAGATTTAGGCAAAAGTTAGGCAAGTATATGGATGATAAACTGCTTCCTTATGAAGAAGTTGAAGATTACTTTTTCATTACCCCGGATAAATGGAGAACGTTTTGTGAACGAGAAAACACACCAGCAAAAAGGATTAGTTTTATTCATTGAACATCTAATGGTTTTGTATTTAGATTGTGCTATTTTAACTAATGTGTTCTGTAATCATATGTAACATGTTAAGGCTCTACGAGAATGAGGGAGGAAAAATGCGTTGGAACAAAATAAAGATAATTATGCCCGTGTTGGTCGGTCAGGATATCGTGGCCTTGAAAAAAAGTGGGAGCTGGAAAAAAATGATCCTAACAAGCGTACGATATACCATGATATCAGTAATCCCGCTGCGAGGAATTATGTTTTGGGTAGGATGAGGCCAGATAAAGAAGTGAAGATGAAATCTCCCGAGACAAATTCTTCGCTTATAGATAAAATTGTATTAGAATTTAATTTGTATTAATTTATATTCTTATAATTAAGTATTTAAAATACTTGTATAACATAAACTTTTTTGTTGATTTGTTTCAGGTTAGGATGGATAAAGAGGGTGGGGATGCGTTATTAGAACATGTAGGGAAAGAACATGGAGGTAGAACTAGGGGTCTTAGTAGCATGTTAGGATATAGCACGAGCCTAGAACGAAAAAAACAAAAGGTAGAACAAGTATTTACAGTGGAAAAGATAAGGGCAATAGTAGACGAGCGTATAGAAGAGCGTAAAATAAAAGAAAATTCCGGATCACATGCTGACTCAGAGATATATATGCCACTAATGGACGCACAAGTAGTAGACGAACAAGTGATGGGGCATGATGAGGTAGTTTATAACAATCAAGATCTGGAAGAACAAATGAGAGTTGAGGAAATGCGTAAATGAGAGTTGAGGAAATGCGTAGAGAGGATGAAAGGCGGATAGAGGAGGAAAAAACGAGGTCGGAGGAAAGGCGTAGAGAGGAGGATAGGCGGATAGAGGTATAAAAGAGTGGGGAGGAGGAAAGGCGTAGAGAGGAGGAACAGAGGAGACAGGTTGAACAGCGAAGAGAGGTTGAACAGCAAAGGGTGACGAAACAACATAACGAGGAAGGACTAGCCATGCAAAATCAAGGGTCTCGTGAATCGAGGGATCGGGCGAAATACAAATCGCTGTTAAATTTGTAAACCACACAGGTAATTGGCAGTTTTTCATTCACTTAAAATTAGATTATAACTAATAAATACATTTCTTATTTTGCTGATGTTTTTAGGAGCCGGTTGTAGTCTTCTCATTTAACCCGGATCGTATAGACCATATTGTATGTGCTAAGGGTACGATATACCCAACCAACGAAGATACAGAAGTAGATGGGGAAAAAGTGTTACCTTTTTACATGAAGGTTAAAATAACAAAAATTATTAAGGGTTACATGTCCATGAGAATTCCAATACCGCTAAAAGGCATTTCAAAAGATTCGAAGAAGGAGATCTTAAAGGATGTCGTAGGATCACATGTTCAATGGCGTGTTATGAAACTGGCTCCCTTCGATTGTACTGTGCAAGAAAGTAATGGAAAAATAATAGGGTTGACACCACAAACAGTGATTGAATTGCAACAAATAAAGGTTATTGTTTTTACTCTCAATTATTGTAAAAAAATTTTACTCATTATTCTTCTATGTGATACATAAATTTATACTTTTAACTGTAAATGTAATTTTTCCTTATTCATGTTCACTATAGATGCATACAGAAATCATGTTGCTGAATCCCAAAAGTACAGAACATGTACCGTGTGCTAGGGGGATTTTGTATGGAACCAACCATACCCTAATACATGGACAACGTATGTTACCAGGATACATGAAGGTGTCGGTAAAACATGTCTTGCCTCGCTATGAATCTGTGTTGCTTCCAATACCAGATAAAGATTTTAAGATTAATACATTGAAGGAAGCTGTAGGGGCTTTCATACCATGGCATGTCTTGAGAATGCGTCTGTTAAATAAAAAGGTACCTACATAATTGCTTATTTTTAGAATTTCCTAAAATGATAAATCACTAACATACAACAGTAACTACAAAACTAGTGTGATTAGTAACTATTTTTTAATGTAAATATTATATTTGTTAACGAGAGGGTGAAACAAAATCAAACACTGGTGAATTACAAAAAAAAATTTGATAAAAATGTTGCTCCAAGTAATAAGCAGATGGATATAAGTGCTGCTCCTATTAGTAAGCAGGTATATGTTCAAATTAGTACTTACCATATATAATTTAACTTACAAAATTATATTAATATATAAGAAAATTTTGATGATGTGGTGTTCAGGTTGTTGCAACTAACCAACCAATAACAGATTTACAAAAAAAGAAAAAACAAGATGTGCTTACCCATCTGATCATATTGGAGAATGCCATACCCGACAGACCAATTGTACAAGAAGTGTATACTAGATGGATGACTAGAGAAGATCCTACATCTGGATGTACACTTAATCCCCCTCCTGGTATGTTTGCAGGCGTATCAGGTAATTTGGTAACTACGATTGATGTTGATGACATCATGACATTTTGGAAAAAGGGTTGGTTGGATTGCAGCATTATATTTTCCTTCATAATGTAAGTACATTTATGTTATCTTTTACACATGTTTTCATATTCATATAGGTTACATTGACAGTAACATGTTTTCATATGTATCATATTTTACTTATGCACATGTTTGACTATAGTTTAAGTTGAACGGTAACATCATATGGCCTTTTACTTCATATTTGTCAGGGGTCTACACAACTTTATGAAAATAGCCTTTACCAAACCATATGGGTTAATTAACCCTTATTCGATCCAAGGCAATTTGATTGAATCTGGCAAAAATGATGTGATAGACTACTTGAAGACCGCCTTCAAATCCACTTATGATTATTTCTTCACACTATATGTTCAGAAGTATGTAAATCTTCAAATTATATCATTACTAATATATATAACAATGCTTATATATATTTTATCTTCTAAATGAACATTGTTTTTGTTTTTCTAGAGGCCACTGGGTGTTCTTTTTTTGTATCGCTAAAAGAGAACAAAGGAATTATACTTGATTCACTGAATAGGAAACTTTCATGACCCGTCCTAATCCATCTGAACGAAGTACATATCGAATAATAATGATTCACAATAGTTGATTTCATCGCAAGGTATTTGACCTCTATATGATACATTTTACAAACATTGCATTCGTTTTTAAAAGACAAACTTTCATTACATCGAAAGTTGACAGGCATGCATACCATTTCATAATATATCCAACTATAATTGACCTAGTAATAATCTTGATGAACTCAATGACTCGAATGCAACGTCTTTTGAAATATGTCATGAATGACTCCAAGTAATATCTCTAGAATGAGCTAATGCACAACGGAAGATTTCTTTAATACCTAAGAATAAACATGCTTTAAAGTGTCAACCAAAAGGTTGGTGAGTTCATAGGTTTATCATAAACAATAAAATTCATCATTTTAATAGACCACAAGATTTAACAATTCCCATTTCCCATAAACATCATGCATAAAATTCATTCATATGGATCGAACACCTGTTAATCGACCTTAACAAGTTGCATATAGAATATTCTCATCATTCCGGGACAACTTCGGACATGATAAATTTGCCATCATTCCGGCAAAACTTCGGACATGATAAATTCGCCATCATTCCGGGAAAACTTCGAACATGATAAATTCGCCATCATTCCGGGAAAACTTCGGACATGTTAAATTCGCCATCATTCCAGGAAAACTTCGGACATGATGAATTCGCCATCATTCCAGGAAAACTTCGGACATGATAAATTCGCCATCATTCCGGGAAAACTTCGGACATGATAAATAGGGCATATTAGATTTCGATAATTCAACCATAGAATGTAGTTTCGATTACTTGTGTCTATTTCATAAAACAGTTATAAAAGTAGTTCATGTATTCGCAGTTCAAAATATATTTCAAAAGCATTTAATAAAACAGTTGTAAAAAACAGCGCATGTATTCTCAGTCCCAAAAATGTAAAGAGTAAAAGGGAATCAAATGAACTCACAATACTGTATTTTGTTGTAAAAATACATATGACGACATCGAACAACTGAACAATGAAGGGTTAACCTTGGATTCACGAACCTATATCATTTGTATATATATTAATACATATCCTTGTAGTCGAACAATTATATGTATATATATTATTATTAATGATAAAACTTTATATTAGTAACTTATATTTTTAGTTATTAAAATATATTCATTTTTATATATAAAAATATAAATTTTGTTACGTTATATATATATATATATATATATATATATATATATATATATATATATATATATATATATATATATATATATATATATATATATATATATATATATATATATATATATATATATATATATATATATATATTATTTGTTTGTTAAAATAGTGATTATAATAATACCAAAATAATATTAGTAGTGATTAAAATAATAATAGTGATAATAATATTAATGTTTCTATTAATAATGATATTAACGTTAGTATTAATAATACATCTTATAATAACGACAATAACAGTAATTTTTAATAAAATGAAAAGTTTATTACTAATGATAATGAAAATAATAATTTTTATAGTAATACATAATACTTAATAATAATAATAATTATAGCAATTTCATTACTCGTGATAATATCAATAACCATACTTATGTTAATCATAATCAAAATCTTCATGTTAAATTTCTAAACTAACAACTAAAGCTTCTATAACATTAATTCGTAATTCTAATCATAATAGTAATAGTAATCTTATATTAATAATACTCGTATTAATAATAATATTTAGTGATAATACTAGTGCGAGTAATGATAACGATATTAATATTAGTGATAATAATAACAATAATATTAAATAATATTACTTGATAATGATGATAATATTAGTAATAACGATATTAATAATAATAATCATATTTGTAATTTTTAATTATGAAAATAATTAATATTAACTAATACTTATTTTGGTATTAATAATAATAATAATTATAATATTTGTATTAATAACAATCAATAATAACAATAACAATAACAATAACACTAATAATTATAATAATGAAAATGATAATAATAATGATAATAATTAACAAAAGACTACCTCAAAAGAATGAGTTCCAAAAAATAACATCCCATGCTCGGGCTCGAACCCGTGACCTCCCTCTCACTCACAAACACCCATAACCATTGTTCCATTTCCATTTTTCCTGATTAAACTGATACAAAATTTTATTTATACTATTTATATATTTCTGTTTCCTCTTCTATCTTTTTCTTTAAATGCAATTCGACAAGAATCAGGTATAACATATAATTGAGTTTAAAATTGAATTTACATATGAAATTGAAATGGAAAACTTTTATTTGTGATTAATTGTATTAACATCAAAGCAAAATATATATATATATATATATATATATATATATATATATATATATATATATATATATATATATATATATATATATATATATATATATATATATATATATATATATATATATATATATATATATATATATATATATAAAAGGAAAAGATGTCTGATGTTGCTGTTCGTGTAATAAAAAGAAAAGGAAAAAAAATTTTGATTTCATATTGTATAACATAAAAATTACGTTTGGAAATAAAAGAATGGATTTGAAATCAATTAAATATGATGGTTACTGTTTAATCACAGGATTTAAAATGAAAGAAAAAAAATATATGCTGTATCAGCTTGTTTGAAGAACAACGAAGAACACAAAACAGTTTTCGAATTCTATAGTGTTTTAGCCAAAACTTATAACATAAACTATACACTAAATCATTCCAAGAAACTATCTGAATCTTTTATTTCACTTAAGTTTTAACAGAAAATACGAATTTCATCGATGAACAAAAGTTGACTTTTTTTGAAATTAACTTTGACTCCGAAATTAATAATCAATTTGATGAATTGGGGCTTGAAACTTTACATAGAGTTTAAATGAACGATTTATAACATCAGCATAATAATAGATTTGAAAACTCACACAAATTCGATTCACTGTTCAATATCAGATGCAAACAGAAGAACAACTATGTTCTTGACCTCTTAATTTAATTAAAAACAAATAATAGAAAGTGATTAAAATTAATAAAGATAATGGAAAATCGAAGGAAATAATTTCTTATCAATACCAGGAGCTGATCGATTGATATGGATGGAGGGTTGTTTACACAGAGTCACGAGAAGAACAGATATAAGGAAAAAAAATAGAACTGATGTTGATATTAAACCGGCTACGCGTATTATCTGCTATCTGATATCATATATTATATTTAATATAATAATAATAATAATAATAATAATAATAATAATAATAATAATAATAATAATAATAATAATAATAATAATAATAATAATAATAAATAGAAATATATTAATAATAATACTTTTTAATATTAATTTAAATAATAATAATAGTAATAATTATAAAAATGGTAATAATAATGTTATTAATGACATTTAATAATAATAAAAATGAAAATTTTTGTAAATTATAATAACTAATAATTCATTTGAATCATTACTTTAATAAAGTTATTAAAATCTTAATTTCCATAATATTAATAATAATACTAATGATAAAAATAATAATAATCATAATAATAATTAAAATTATAGTTTTTATTCATTTCTTATGATAAGATTATTATTTATCACCTTTATTTTTGTTAATCATAAATATTTAATAACAATAACAATAATATTAATAATATTAATATTGATATTACTATTAATAAT
The DNA here is from genome assembly GCF_046630445.1 of Rutidosis leptorrhynchoides. Classification (NCBI taxonomy): domain Eukaryota; kingdom Viridiplantae; phylum Streptophyta; class Magnoliopsida; order Asterales; family Asteraceae; genus Rutidosis; species Rutidosis leptorrhynchoides. The sequence continues at coordinate 62,106,458 of NC_092342.1, forward strand.
AATAATGAAAGTAATAATAATATTAACTATATTAACTATACATTAACTTTTAATTATTTTTAGTATATTAATGTTACAATTTATCACTTTATGTAATGTTTACTAATATATATATATATATATATATATATATATATATATATATATATATATATATATATATATATATATATATATATATATATATATATATATATATATATATATATATATATATATATATATATATATATTACAATATACATATAATAATATTTATGTATAGAATTTATATACATTTATTTTCAAATTAATATATCTAAGATTATGTTTTGTTAATCAAATTTTATTACATAATTAGGTATATTACTTATATATATTAAAACAACTAAACTCAAAGTATACATTTAATACTTTGTTAACGTTGATAATTTATGTTTAAATTCATTTACATTCATTTACATTCAATATACTCTCTATAATTAACTAAACAGTTTTTAAATAATATATTTTAATTTTACCTTAAATTATCTTTCATTATAACTAAATCATATAATATTTTAATTTATAATATATAATTACTTACATATATAATTATTTATATATACATTTCTATTTACAATGAATGGTTCGTGAATCATCGAAAGTAGTCAAAGGTTAAATGAATTCATGTAAACAGTTCAAAATTTTTGAGACTCAACATTACAGACTTTGCTTATCGTGTCGAAATCATATAAAGATTAAGTTTATATTTGATCGAAAATTTTTGGGTCGTCACAGTACCTACCGTTAAAGAAATTTCGTCCCGAAATTTGAGTGAGGTGGTCATGGCTAACAATAAAATTGTTTTCATGACGAATATGAGTTGATAAATAGAGTTTTATCATCATTGAGTAATATGGATAAAAAATTTGATTACGCGAATAGTATAAGTGAAGCTATCACAAATGAGTGAAACGAATAAATGCAGATTTATCTTGTCCGGTGACGTAGTCACGGTTGATTTCCGGAAATCAAAGAATTTAAAGAAAATCTTTGAAATCTATAAGATCTGATTCTTCGGTAATTAGGGAAATTAAGATCTCTTTTAATAAATACGGTGATCTGTCTCGATTGCTTTATCGGATATCTCCATTATAAATTCACTCTTTTCATTCCCTTTATATTTTGGAGTTCCATCCTTTTGTTTTCTCTTCACAAGTAAAGGTCCATAATTCGTAAGTATGGAGTTTTGAATGAACATAGCTCATGTTCTAAGAGAGAAAAATGTAATAGCACGATCTTGATTGATTAAATTACCAAAATTCAAGAGAAAAGATAGTATTATCAAGAAAATATGTTCTTGATAGGTTTGTAGATTAGATAGAATATAAGAGTCGTGTAACATGGCACATGATGACGTTGTGGTCTGTGAATTATCACGTTTCATTAGAAACTCAACATGACTTACTGTAATATAATCACGTTGATCAAGTGTCATTATATTATACTAACTCATGCATCAGTTCCCAACACTACTTCAAAATCATCCATAATTTAAACTCGAAGGTTTCAGAATTTAGAAACTAAAATAGTTTCTTTTATGATGTAACACAGATAGCGCGAAGAGATAATTAATATCGGACAAGAATATTTATGAAGATACCTTCAAAAATATAGAGGATATTTATAATGAAAGATACGATAGCATCTTATAATTTTAGAATCAAATTGTGATGAAGTAATTCATTCACGATGATTTAGAGTGATTAAGGAGTAAGGTATTCACTAAAGATTTTATCAGAAACAGAATCATCAGGATTCTTTATGTACCATTTTAGTCCTTGTGATTTGTTCAGAGTCTCCTTCATGGTTTGCTCAATCCATTTTTTTCAGTACAAATTTTCCATTGAGTGTTTCCAACACTCCATTCTTTATCATTAAACTTTTGATTGTTGGCAGTCTTCAGTTTTTACTGCTTCATCAGCTTTTTCAAAACTTTAAGTTATTGATTCGTAGACTGGGGGCTTTTCAGAATTTCAGAATGGAACATCATAATTCTAAGAGATAAATATTATATGTATACATATAACTGTTAATATAGAAGCGTTGCGAGATTCAAAATACTGATTGCTGATTACCAGTAATTGATATGGCAATTCTCGTTACAAGATGTGGATGAGTATATGATAAGGTTTCAATAAATATAATGATTCTTTGGAAGGTCAAAGATCAACAAAGTTGTTGGTAAGTTTACTGCTAATGTGATGGGATATAAATGGTTTTCCGGTAACGATGATGAAAAGACAACTTATATATTAAGGTTATAATAAGGTTGTTTCGAACAAAAAGTCGAAGTTGACTTGCTGGAGCTGTGACAAAATTTGCTACTTAGAAAGGGATTACCAAGTTATTTTGGGTAATAATAACACTAAAGGAAGTAGCACAGCTACGTGTTAAATGTTTCCTCAGTTTTCGAGTGTTTTTCAGGTGCATAACTATATGCATCAATCTTTTCTTCCATAGATGAAATGCGGTTAATTCATCCTCTCGATTGAGGTGTTTTCAAAATTCATGAAAGGTTTGAACATAGATTGTAATCGTCAAGATACAAAGGAGGTTTAAGATGAAATCAAGTGGCAAACTTGAAGAATTGTTTAGTTTCATATGTTATAATCAATATTTTAATTCATTTTTACTTGTCCAATGTTGGTAGTCCACAGTTAGTAATTCAATAATTCATATATAATATTCGAATTAATTAATACGTGTCGTAACCCGTACACATATCTCAGACTCGATCACAACTCAAAGTATATATATTATTATAGAATCAACCTCAACCCTGTATAGCGAACTCGAGCATTACAGCATATAGAGTGTCTATGGTTATTCCAAATAATATATATAGATGCGTCGATATGATATGTCAAAACCTTGTATACGTGTACCGATATTTAAAGTGCGTAAAATAAATAATAGAAATTAAATGACGATAAATAAAATTGCGAGAATATAAATTGCGGTAAATAAAATGTAATCAGTTAGCTAGGAACAGTTAGCTAGGAATAGTTAGCTAGGAACAGTTAGCGTGGATTCTTAACAAAAATTTTCTCATAGTAGTACCGATGCATGTACCTTATTATGATCCACATGTACCTTATTATGATCCACTACAGTTGGATAATGAATTCATAGTAGTACCGATGCATCCGCCACTAGAATACCCAACGATTCCTGAACATACATTGCATCCTAATCTGAGATTCGACAGAAGCTGGAGAGATTACCCGGCATATCAAAGTAATAAATTCAAATTAATAACGAAAGATGTAGAGGTGCCTAGGGTAATTGATTGGAATCCTTTGGAAAGGGTTTAACTTGCTGATCGTGTTAGGGAGCATTTGATCCAAAGGTATGGCAGTTCTTCTTTTACTGATTGGGAACGCTTATTCACCATTCGTAGACCGGTATATAAGGAATGGTGTGTTGAGCTGATGAGTACTATAGCGTTAAATATAGATGTAGATAGATTAGATGATAGAAGTTTTCTTAGGTTTATACTTGGCCGTAGGATGTACAGGATGTCCATGCTGCACATGGCCAGGGCTTTGCAGATATATACGCCCGCTGAATTACTACTACCCGATTGTATGAATTTGATTTATCGTGGTGAAAGGGTAGATAGGAATTTTGATGCGAACGCCATCTGGAGGCGTATGTCAGATTATAATGTTTTTGGGTGGGGAGGAACACATACCTACTTACATATTAACAGAGCCGAGCTTCGTATAATTCATAGATTTTTGGCTAACTCGATTACACAGAGAAGTCACAACAAGGAAATATTGACCTTACATGATTTGTTTTACCTAAAGTGTATTTGAGACCCAAGAGGCTTTGTTAATATCCCTTACTGTGTTGGTTTTTATTTATCTAAGACGGTTGAAGGAATACAGGAAGGGGGGATAATTGAAGGAGGTATTTTTGTTACTCTCATTGGAGAGTATTTAGGTGTAGATAAGAACTAAGGGGGTCCACTTTTGGAATGTAGGGAGCAGGTTGAGCTTTTAGGATTGAGGGTTTATGCGGGTGCTAAGGTATTAAAGAGTAGACGCAACCAGGCAATACCCTATGAAGGTAGTCATCCTCAGGTAGAGAGAGGCTCAGATGAGGAGATGGAGGAAGCGAGTGACATTAGGGATGTCATTCGGGAGGCTATGACTGATGTCTACCAGCGTGTAGAGGAGGTAGATATGACAAATGCGAAGAGATTTCGTCGGATGGAGCAGTGGCAAGCCCGGAATGATTACGAGCATTCCAGGCAACGACAGCATGATAGATGGGACTATCATCAGCGTCAGATTATGTGTCGGCTGTCACCTCAGGATCACTACGTTCCGACCCGACCAGCTTACTATCCTCTATACCAGCCCGAGATGAGACCGCCATTCACTCTCTACGACCCTAACCAGGCATACCAGTACACCTATCACCAACCATGGAACCCGGATGACAACATGAACTGGAACCCCTATCCAGATTGATTTAGTTCCGGTTGGTAATTTATATGATTTTAATTTTTATTATTTCTGTTTATTTATGTTTAAACACATTATATTATGATACTTTTATTGTAATGTTTAATATTTTTATTTGTTGTACTAATGTTTCATATTTGATTTGAAAGTGGGATTTTAAGTCCCATTTCAAATTATCATGCATGTTTATATTTGTATTGTATGTATATTGTCGATTGTACAAAACAGGGTAAAACAGCGCATTTTCAAAGACTGGCATTAAGTTCAGCAAAAGCTACTAATTTTGACGACAAAACGAAAAACAAATGTGATGTAACAACAAGACGGAATGAACAAATGATGTGCACCATTTATCATTCAGCAAACAAACGCCAATATGTTTGGAAAATTTGGTAAATTTTAATTATTTTTCTACGCTAAACACCCTCAATAATTTAAATTGTTACTGATTTCTTGCAAATGAGGGTATTGCAAGATCTTAAGTGTGGGAAGGGGTTAAATTCTTTCCGATTTTTAAAATTTTTTGACTTTTACACTTGGTTACCATTAAAAATACTAGTAAAGCAGTAGTTGTATTAGAATCTAGTACTCTCTGATAATAAAGAACAGCCCTAGTCTTATATACTGACTACCCAATTCTAGTAAAATTTTCAAAATTTTTAATTAAATGAATTCAAAATCATGTTTATAAATATTTATGAACGATAAAACTAGGTGTTAAACACCGAAATTATTGTTACCTCGGAAAGGACATAAATTGAGAAACAACCCAAAATATTAGAATTCATTTAAAATGGAATAGAGGACAATAAAAAGGCAAATAAAGGAAAATAAAAGCCAAGTGTGGGAAAAATCTACCAAGTTATTTAAAACATATATCACATATTTTTGTATAAATAACTGAAGATACTTTTGCTTTGGACTAATCTAAACAGTTTTACCCAATTTACTGTAATATATTTGAAAGAAAGATGGATCTACACGATGAATCAATTCCATCATTAAAAGGAAGTAAAGTCTTCCGAAAAAGAAACGCGCTTCTTGATTTAGGTCAGGAAGTTGTCGTCCAGACCAGCTGTAGGTTGACGAAAAATCTAGAAAAGTCATCTCTAAAATCAGCAGGAAATCCACGGACCTCAGCATCAAACAGGGTCGCCAAGTGGTCAGACTTATCCTAACCATGATAGGATCTGTCTTGTAAAATGGGGAGGACGCTGTGCAAATTAGCTGGATAAGACTAATGAATCAGATCCCCAGAAAGGATAATCTCCTTAAAGATCAAAAATCAGCTTTTAAGACTGATATTACTCAATCCTTGAGATTGACCTTAAAGATTGAGAATTACAGACTCATGGAATTCAATGATATCTAAACTCGAGCTTGAACGAGAAAATATTTTGATCAAAATTACAAACCGATTTGTTCTCTGAAAACCCATTTTCAATGCGTTCATTACCATTGAACGTAAAATCCTAGAAATTCACCTGGAATTCATTAGGTCACCTGAACCAAATCGGGTATCAACCGTAAGAACGGTGGTTGCATAGCATGGTCAAAGATAGGACCTTGTGCCAAACTGAAAAATCATAAAGGTGAGCTTTACTATTGCTCCTACCAAGGATAGTAATTGCATCCGACACGTTATAGACCACTATTAAAAGCATGTCAGGGGACATTGCCTTAACAGTTGCTTGTTCAACGCTTTCCTTTATAACTGGACGGTAGTTTACCGAAAGGTAATATACGGAGCAAGTATACTGGACGTGTTGCTTTCCAAATATAAGGTTAGCAAGTGGGTGACACAAAACCACAAGTTTTGAGCTAAAATTTTCAAATCTGAAACCCACCAAACCCACAAAAACAATTTGCAAACACCGATGAAGGGTTATTCCGAAAAACTTATCTAGGGTAAAAGCTAGATTTAATTTTCAAAAGATCAAATGTTTTCATAAAGGTCCAATTTCCTTAACGGAACTAAATTTTCATAGTCATGAGGGACTGTAAACCACATCGTTACTACCATTGTTTATACCGCCGTATAGAAATCACTGATGTACAAAGTGTGAAGAATAAAGAAGTGATTCTAGTATTTTTATTTCAAGACTATATTGCTTGAGGACAAGCAACGCTCAAGTGTGGGAATATTTGATAATGCTAAAAACGAACATATATTTCATAGCATTATCCCTCAAGAAAGACAAGCTTTTAGTTGCAATTGTTCTATTTACAAGTGATATTCGTTTAAATAATAAAAGGTGAAGACAAAAGACAGATTCGACGAATTGAAGATGCAAACGACCAAAAAGCTCAAAAGTACAAAGTACAATCAAAGAGGTTCCAATTATTGATAAGAAACGTCTCAAAATTACAAGAGTACAAGAAGCGAAACGCAAAATACAAGATATTAAATTGTACGCAAGGACGTTCGAAAAACCACAACCGGTACCAGAGTTAACTCTCAACGCTCGACGCAACGGACTAAAAATTATGAGTAAACTATGCACAAGAATATAATATAATATTTAAATAATTATTTAAATTATTTATATATTATATTATATATTATAAACGTCGACAAACAAGAAAACAAAGAATTTTGAGCTGATACCTACCACCATGCGATCGCATGGCCTGTAGGCATATTTTCCATGCGATCGCATGGCCCTGAAATTCTGGCCACATGCCTATAAAAAGCAGGCTTTGCACGAAACATAAATCCATCCTATCTCTCTATCTATCATACGTAAATATATATATATTTATATTTTAATTTTAATTTTAATTTTAAATTCTAATAATAAGGGTATGTTATCGAATGTTGTAAGGGTGTAAGTCGAAATTCTGTCCGTGTAACGCTACGCTATTTTTAAATCACTGTAAGTTGTGATTAATGTTATTTTTAATTTAATGTCTCGTAGCTAAGTTATTATTATGCTTATTTAAAGACAAAGTAATCATGATGTTGGGCTAAATTATTAAGATTGGGTAATTGGGCTTTGTACCATAATTGGGGTTTGGACAAAAGAACGACACTTGTGGAAATTAGACTATGGGCTATTAATAGGCTTTATATTTGTTTAATTAAATGATAGTTTGTTAATTTAATATAAAAATTTACAATTGGACGTACCTATAAATAACCATATACACTCGATCGGACACGATGGGCGGGATATTTATAAGCACTAATAATCGTTCATTTAACAGGACACGGGAATGGATTAATAGTCAATGGACTTATTAAACAGGGGTAAATTATATACAAGGAAAATTGGTGTAATTATAGTTTAAATCCCCAATTAGTTGGAATATTTGACTTCGGATATAATGATAATTTGACGAGGACACTCGCACTTTATATTTATGACTGATGGACTGTTATGGACAAAAACCATACGGACATATTAAATAATCCAGGACAAAGGACAATTAACCCATGGGAATAAACTAAAATCAACATGTCAAACATCATGATTACGGAAGTTTAAATAAGCATAATTCTTTTATTTCATATTTAATTGCACTTTTAATTATCACACTTTTATTTATTGTCATTGTATTTAATTGCACTTTTAATTATCGTACTTTTTAATTATCGCAATTTTATTTTATCGCAATTTCATTATCGTTATTTACTTTACGTTTTAAATTAAGTTATATTTATTTTTAATATTTTACATTAGGTTTTAACTGCAACTAAAGTTTTAAAATCGACAAACCGGTCATTAAACGGTAAAAACCCCCCTTTTATAATAATAATATTACTTATATATATATATTTGTATTTTTTTAAGTTAAAACTAATATAGCGTTAAGCTTGTTTAATTTTCCCTGTGGAACGAACCGGACTTACTAAAAACTACACTACTGTACGATTAGGTACACTGCCTATAAGTATTGTAGCAAGGTTTAGGTATATCCATTCTATAAATAAATAAATATCTTGTGTAAAATTGTATCATAATTAATAGTATTTTCTTGTAAAAATTATAACTATTTTATATACACTTCGCATAACATCAAGTATTTTTGGCGCCGCTGCTGGGGAGATTCTTGTTTAAACGCCGGAAGCACAACGCTATATAAAAAAAGATTTTTATTAATTTTTAGTTTACTTTTATAAAAATACATTTTTGTAAAAATACGTTTTAGTTTCCAAAAATATAAAAAGAAAAACAAAATTTATATATTTTTAAGAGTTAGTTAAATATTTAAGTTCTATAAAGTTTCTTTATTTTTATTTTGTAAAAATATAAGTTTTATTTAATTTATATAAATATATTATATAAATATCTAAATCAGAAAACAGAAAAAAAAAATATAAAAACTCGAGGTCCGTACTGTAGCAGTCCAAAGTGTGGCCCGATACTCTTATCCATGTGATCGCATGGATTTTTAAGGTGAGGACCATGCGATCGCATGGCCCTGACTGACACGCCTGTTTTGACCTAGTTTCGCATTAATTACGGTGTATTATTTATTATTATTACTTTAAACCCTAATTAGGGATATATTTTTATATTATTTAGTTTAGTTTTATTAATTAATTTGTATTTTAAGTTTAATAAGTTTTAATAAATTATAAAATTAATAGTTTTATAAAATAAATAATATAAAAATAATATTTTTATAAAAAAAAAGTTTACTTTTTACAACTTTAAGTTTATTTTTTATATTTTGTATCTTTTTATTCGTTTTAGCGTAATATTTGTATTTTTCGATCGTATTTAGTTTTAAGTCATAGTTTTTGCCATAGTTATTTTTATTTCTAGATTTTTAGGCTTTGCCGTAAAATCCCTTAAGTGCTTTTTTTTTATACTAAGATTTAGGTGCTTTAGAATTTTGCGACGCCGTTTTATATATTTTAGTACCTTTTTCAGTTATTGCCATTTGGGATAAAGTTTTTCTTCTAATCTTTAATATTTTTAGACGCAACTTATAATTCTTAGTTTTTAGTTCCTTTTTTAGTTTCGACGAGCTACTTTCTTATTTTTATTTTTCGACGCCTATTATTTTTCGATTTTTTTTCTCGACGTTTTTTGACGCGCTCTTTTTCTTTCTTATTTCTCGACGCTCTAGTTTATAGGACATAAAAAAAATTTCTATTTCTTCTCTAAAATTTCTTTAAATTTAAACGAAAAATTATTTTAAGTGGTTAAATTGATAGACATCAAAATTTTCTGGTTCGTAGTAATAGTTGGATATGTACGTGGACCGGGTTATTGGAGCCAAACAGTACTCAATTATATTGAGACCAAACGAATCATGCCCCTCTGCTGCATCTTTTGGCTATTCGAAACGTGGGCAAAATCAGAAAAGTCTATTAATTTGATAACTTATATAATTTTTCTTTCTTTTTAAAAAACTAATATGATGTTCAGTGAATGCACCGAGCAAAACTTTCACCACCTTTTGTACGTTCACCACCTGTAACTCGATCAAGACATCTAGCAAATATTGTTGCCGTTGATTTTTCTTTAGAATCGTCATCCAGTCGACCAAGTACTCCAATTCAAATTTCCAATAATCCATTTTTTGAACCCGACCTCACAATTGAGAATCCGGAGAATATTCAGGGACAATTCATAGATCCTGAACCATTAATCTTTCCTCCGGAACCACCAATCATTCAAACAGAGATTGTTGAGGAACGAACCATTAAATCAGAATCCTCTAGTGATTCAGATTCAACAAATTCAATAATGGAGAATCTGGAACCTCTAAGTATGGAAGACCGAATGCGAGCTAAACGCACTGGCCAAGGTCACGCAATTACTCAACCAGACATAAATGCACCAGATTATGAAATCAAAGGACAAATCCTACACATGGTGACTAATCAATGCCAATTTAGTGGTGCGCCGAAGGAAGATCCAAATGAACATCTTCGAACATTTAATAGGATCTGCACTCTATTTAAAATTCGAGAAATGGAGGATGAACAGATATATCTCATGTTATTTCCCTGGACTTTAAAGGGAGAAGCCAAAGATTGGTTAGAATCGTTACCTGAAGGGGCGATTGATACATGGGACGTTTTAGTTGAAAATTTTCTTAAACAATTCTTTCCGGCATCTAAAGCCGTGAGACTTCATGGAGAAATTGTTACGTTCACACAAAAGCCAAATGAAACTCTATATGAGGCGTGGACCAGATTTGGAAAGTTATTAAGAGGATATCCGCAACATGGTTTAGACACCTGTCAAATAGTATAAATATTCTACCAAGGATGCGACATCACTACAAGAAAAGACATAGACATAGCAGCTGGTGGTTCCATTATGAAGAAAACAGCAACTGATGCTTACAAAATTATTGATAACACTGCTTCCCACTCACATGATTGTCTCAGTATTGAACAAACAATGGCACAAAGAGAGAATGTTTCATACATTAACCAAAGGCCGGGAAATAATTATCAGAATAATTATCAACCGCCAAGACCAATCTACAATCAAAATCAGAATTATAACCGAAATGTTCCATACAACAATCAACAAGGTCCTAGCAATCAACAAGTATCTAATAATACTTACAACCAGCAAAGACCTAATTTTCAAAATAAACCACCACAAACCGATGATAAAAAGCCAAATTTAGAAGACATGATGTAGAAGCTAGTTGAATCTCAAACGCAGTTTTTCACATCTCAGAAACAAACCAATGAACAAAATGCTCAAGCATTTAGAAATCAACAAGCTTTTATTCAAAATCTGGAACAAAAAGTAAGTAACCTAGCAAGGTTGATAAGTGAAAAAAAACCGGAAAGTCTACCTAGTGATACTAATGCTAACTCCTAGAATGAAACAGCTAAAGCCATTACCACAAGAAGTGGTATCACACTTAAACCACCTGAAATACCTGTAATTTCTGATGATGCTATTCCTACTCCACAAGAACCACAATCTGATCAAGATAAGGAAAAAGAACCGTTAGATGAAAAGGTTAATGAAGATAACACAGTTAAGGCTAAACCTTATGTTAAACCATACCAACCACCACTTCCTTACCCGAGTAAAATGAGAAAAGAGAGACTTGAAGTTGAGCAATCCAAATTCTTGGATATGTTTAAACAAATAAATGTCAATCTTCCTTTCATTGATGTGATTTCAGGAATGCCTAGATATGCTAAATTTCTGAAAGATCTAATCACAAATAGAAAGAAAATGAAAGAACTCTCGGCTGTTACTATGAATGCAAACTGTTCAGCAGTGCTGTTGAATAAGATACCAGAAAAATTATCAGATCCAGGAAGTTTCACAATTCCATGTTTTCTGGGTAGTCTTAGTTCAATAGAAGCATTGGCAGACTTAGGTGCTAGTATAAATTTAATGCTGTATTCACTATACGCTAAACTAGACCTTGGAGAATTGAAACCAACACGAATAAGTATACAACTAGCCGATAGATCAGTAAAATATCCTAGAGGGATAATGAAAAACATGCTAGTTAAAGTTGGTACTTTAGTATTTCCAGTAGATTTTGTTATTCTGGACATGGAAGAAGATTCTCGAGTTCCTCTCATATTAGGAAGACCATTCTTAAACACGGCTAAAGCAATAATAGACGTGTTCCGTAAGAAACTGACCCTAAGTATAGAGGATGAGAGTGTTACCTTTTTAGTTGATAGAGCAATGCAACAACCGCAATCTGCAGATGATACATGTTATTATATTCAAACTATAGATTCACATGCAGAATTGTTAGAAGAATTTCCAGAATTACAAGGAACAGGAGAATGTTCTTTAGGAGAAGGAACTGAACCAATTGATGAAACTGAAATGTTAGCTACACTTATGGCTAATGGATATGAATCAACAACAGAAGAAATTCAAATGCTAAAAGAGGAAGACAGATATCTATACAAATCATCGATAGAAGAACCACCGACATTAGAGTTAAAGCCACTTCTAAACCATTTGGAATATGCTTATTTACATGGTGAATCTGAATTACCTGTAATAATATCGTCTTCTCTTACTAAAAGTGAAAAATCTCAGCTCATTTCTGTGCTAAAAGCTCATAAACCAGCCATTGCATAAAAAATTCATGATATTAAAGGAATAAGTCCTTTGTATTGTACACATAAAATCCTTATGGAAGAAGGTCATAAAACGTATGTGCAACGCCAACGAAGACTAAATCCTAATATGCAAGATGTTATTAAGAAAGAAATTATTAAACTGCTTGATGCAGGTTTAATTTATCCAATCTCTGATAGTCCATGGGTAAGCCCAGTTCAATGCGTACCTAAGAAGGGTGGCATGACTGTCATCACGAATGAGAAAAATGAGCTTATTCCTACTAGGACTGTAACAGGATGCCGTGTTTGTATTGATTATAGAAAATTAAATGACGCCACCAGAAAAGATCACTTTCCCTTACCTTTCATTGATCAAATGTTGGAAAGATTAGCCGGAAATAGTTACTATTGTTTTCTTGATGGTTTTTTCGGATACTTTCAAATTCCAATAGCACCCAAGGACCAAGAGAAAACCACATTTACGTGCCCTTATTGTACTTTTGCTTACAAACGCATGCCATTTGGACTTTGCAACGCCCCTGCAACCTTTCAAAGGTGCATGATGGCAATTTTTCACGACATGATAGAAGAATGCATGGAAGTTTTCATGGATGACTTTTCAGTCTTCGGTGATACATTTGAATCATGTCTAGTTAATCTTGAACGAATGCTTATTAGATGCGAACAATCAAATCTAGTACTTAATTGGGAGAAATGCCATTTCAATGTTAAAGAAGGCATCGTTCTTGGACATAAAATTTCAAAGGAAGGAATTGAAGTGGATAGAGCTAAAGTATATGTAATTGCTAAACTTCCACATCCCACCAATGTTAGAGGAGTTAGGAGTTTTCTAGGGCATGCCGATTTTTACCGACGTTTCATAAAAGATTTTTCTAAAATTGCCACTCCTATGAATAAACTCCTAGAAAAAGATGCTCCATTCATCTTTTCGGATGAATGTATTAAATCTTTTAATATTCTTAAAGAGAAACTCACTAATGCGCCGATCATGATAACTCCAAATTGGAATCTACCGTTTGAACTAATGTGCGATGCAAGTGATTTTGCAATGGGGGCCGTTTTAGGACAAAGGATTGAAAAACGATTTCAACCCATTTATTATGCTAGTAAGACGTTACAAGGAGCACAAACAAACTACACAACTACTGAAAAAGAACTCCTTGCTATTGTCTTTGCTTTTGACAAATTTCGTTCATATCTCGTTCTAGCTAAAACGGTGGTCTATACCGACCATTCTGCTCTTAGATACCTATTTTCAAAACAAGATGCCAAACCAAGATTAATTCGTTGGATCTTACTCTTACAAGAGTTCAATATTGAAATCCGAGACAAAAAGGGAGCAGAAAGTCTCGCCGCTGATCATCTTTCTCGTCTTGAAAATCCCGAATTAGAAGTTCTAAATGAATCGGCCATACAAGACAACTTTCCTGATGAATATATATTGAAGATAGATTATAATGAAATTCCATGGTTTGCAGACTATGCAAACTACTTAGTATGTGGATTCCTTGAAAAGGGGTTGTCGTACCAAAAACGAAAGAAATTCTTTAGTGATATAAAACACTATTTTTGAGAAGATCCACATTTGTTTAAAAGTTGTCCCGATGGAATAATACGCCGATGTGTATTCGGAGACGAAGCTAGTCAAATCTTAAACCATTGTCACACAGGACCAACAGGAGGGCATTATGGGCCTCAACTTATAGCAAGAAAAGTTTACGATGCTGGATTCTATTGGCCTACAATTTTAAAAGACGCACACTTTCTTTGCAAATCCTGTTATGCTTGTCAAAGGGCCGGAAAAATAAGTCAACGTGATGAAATGCCACAAAATGTCATTCAAGTATGTGAAGTATTTGATATTTGGGGTATTGACTTTATGGGTCAATTTCCAAAATCTAATAATAATCTCTACATTCTCGTTGCCATTGATTATGTATCTAAATGGGCGGAGCACAAGCTCTCCTGACTAACGATGCACGAGTTGTAGTCAACTTTTTAAAACGTCTTTTTGCAAGGTTCGGAACACCGAAAGCTTTAATAAGTGATCGGGGTACTCATTTTTGTAATAATCAACTTGAGAAAGTTCTTAAAAGATATGGAGTAACTCATAAAATCTCAACTGCTTATCATCCACAAACAAGTGGAAAAGTTGAAAATACCAACCGAGCTTTAAAATGTATTCTAGAAAAAACCGTAGGATCAAATCCGAAGGAATGGTCCATTAAATTGGAGGATGCACTCTGGGCTTTTAGAACAGCCTACAAAACTCCAATTGGAACCACACCTTTTAAACTCGTTTACGGAAAAGCATGTCATCTTCCAGTAGAAATTGAACACAAAGCATTTTGGGCTTTGAAGACATGTAATCTTGATTTACATGAAGCCGGACGTCTATGGTTAAGTCAATTAAATGAATTAGAAGAATTAAGACATGAAGCATACGAAAATTCGTTAATCTATAAGGAAAGAACGAAGAAATGGCATGATAAAAGAATCAGAAGTTCAAAAGAATTTAAAGAAGGAGACAGAGTTCTTCTTTTCAATTCACGATTCAAGCTATTTCCTGGAAAATTGAAATCAAGATGGTCTGGACCATTCATAGTCAAAAGTGTTTTCCCGTACGGAACAGTAGAATTAATAAATTCAAATGGGATTGAATTTAAAGTTAATGGTCACAGAGTTAAACATTACATAGATAGTCCGATGGAAGTTGACAACGAAGTTAATCACAATTTCAACACCACAGCTAACTAAGTGTGGGGAGAATCAAGTCTTTAAAGGATAATATGTATTTCTGTTAGAGTTAGAATTTCTGTTTTCATGTAGTTCTCGAAAATGGAATCCAAATGGTCTTTCCCTAGCAGACCCTAAAGAACTAGTCTTCTCCCCCCATTCTGAATTTTTATTTTTTTAGGTTTTACGAGTTGAAGACTTCCTGTGAATTAAACCATGGTCTAATGCTACACGCTTTGATCACTAAACGTAATAATGACACCCTTCCAAGTGAAATAGTATCATTAATCAGAGGTAAATTGGACGAAGTAAGAAAAGAATCCAGAAACGAAAATAATAAGTTACATTTTGGTAAAGGAAAATCAAAATCCGCAGCGAAAAGAAGAGCAGGACACCTTGAAAGATGTCACAAATGCGGAAAATGGTCACACGAAGGAAAATGCTCGACGAATCAGACATATTCCAATACCGAATTCGTTACTTTATGCAGAGATGGACCGTTCATATGTTTTGAAGAAAAAACGTTGAATGCTCGAGGTTACGCCTATGTAGCTATGGAAAACCAATTAGTTCGACTATCTTATAAGTGGGCTAAAGCAGGTATCTAAGAATTCTATTTCACAGGTAAGTATGTACAGTTTTTATTTTTATTTTTATTGCTTTTAACCTTTTGATAATAAACGCTAAATCGTTCGCTATAAAGTATTAAAATGGCACTCAATAAAATTAGGTTTTGCGACCGAAATTATTGATATCATACAAAAATTTATTACATCACTGCGAAATTTACCGTTTATTCTTAAGGTATAAATATCTTTAATCAATCAACCCAAAATATTTCAAAAATTCTTCATGAGTTAAATTAGGTTATGAAACCGAAATTACTTTACCGAAAAGAGGGGCGTATGTTTTTGATAATATTTGATTGATTAAAGTGGGATAAAAGACCAAAAAGATTTTTAATTTTATTTTTACTTTGTTTTTAAAATTAATATTAAATTATTCATATAAACTTTTTAAAATCAATATATAATTAAGTTTGTAAATATTTGTTATTTGAAAAATTAATACTTTTAATATAAGTTTGTATGTATAAAAACAAAAATATAATAAAAGTTTGGTATGAATTTTTAAATTTTTAATATGAATTTTTTTTATGCATTTTAAATTTATGTTTTGTGTGAATTTAAAAACAAAAATTTACTTTATTTTGCTAAGTTAAAAATATGATTTTTAAAATTCGTCGTAAGTTGAAGATTAGGTCGTTGAACCGAAATTGCTTTACCCAAGGGAGGGACGAGAACTTTTATTATCATTATTTTTAGCCTTATTGAATTAAAGTATGCCAAAAACATTAAAAAAAAACCCCAAAAATCTTTGCTTTTAAAACCACGCTTAAAAATTGACAAATTTTAAAATTTTGTCGAGGGACGGACTAGGACAACGATCCGAAACGCCCTCATCCTAAAAAGAAACAAATTTTTAAAAATTTTATTAATTTTATGTTTTATTAAGTATAAGGTTTTTATAAAAAAAAAAATAAATAAAAAAAAAGGAAAAAGTCACTGTTCCCGGACTCCATGCGATCGCATGGAGTTTGGCCTTTGCAGCCATGCGATCGCATGGCCCTGGAAATCAGCTCAGGAACAAAAGCAGTCGACTGGTCTGCTCTTCACCACAATACACACACACATACACGAAAATCTCTCAAAACCTCACCAAATTTCACCAAATTTTCACCGTAATTCGTCAAATTTCTTGCTCTAATCATGCCTAGGTTCGGATTCTTCAACAAAAAGGTAAAAATTACACCCCTAAACTCTAAAATTTCCTAGTTTTTGTGATAATTACCAATATTTTACCTAATGCAATTTTGTTAATTTCTAGTGTAATTAGTGTTAAATTGTTAGTATTTTATGCATGTATAACCTAGATTGATGCTATTTAACATGATTTGAAGCCAAAAACTTCAAAATTTTTAGGAATCTAGGGTTTGTGTTCTTGAGCAATTTGGGGCTTTTTGATATAAACAGGTTATGGCCGATTTTTATCATGAATTATTGCTAAATTAAGTAGTGTAACATGTTTAGGTAGTTAAATGATCCAAACTTTGATTCTAAACATGATTTTTGGAAATTAAAGTGGACTTTTAAAGTCCAAAATTCATGAACTTGATTAATTTGATGTAAATGCCATTTGAAACTTGTTTAATTGTTAGTAATGACTATTTTAACATGTTATTTGAGTTAAATGCTTATGAACTTTGTATACATTTTCATATGTGCTTATTTGAAAAAGTGTAGAATTGTAAAAAATGTGAAAATGTGTATAAGTTTAATTTTGATTGAACATGTTATTGTGGTTAATTTAAGTTGTTATTTTTCTAACACTAATGTATACTTGGATGCACAAAATTTGTGTTTAATGTATTTTGCAGAAAACCGATACTGCTGGTGCTTCATCATCATCTAGACAACCACAGCAGGAACCTGAACCAGAATATGAACCGCAATACGAGCCAGAACCCGAACAAGAACCACAACAGGAACAACAACATCAGCCTGATCAACATGTACCTTATTATGATCCACTATAGTTGGATAATGAATTCATAGTAGTACCGATGCATCCGCCACTAGAATACCCAACGATTCCTGAACATACATTGCATCCTAATCTGAGATTCGACAGAAGCTGGAGAGATTACCCGGTATATCAAAGTAATAAATTCAAATTAATAACGAAAGATGAGGAGGTGCCTAGGGTAATTGATTGGAATCCTTTGGAAATGGTTCAACTTGCTGACCGTGTTAGGGAGCATTTGATCCAAATGTATGGCAGTTCTTCTTTTACTGATTGGAAACGCTTATTCACCATTCGTAGACCAGTATATAAGGAATGATGTGTTGAGCTGATGAGTACTATAGCGTTAAATGTAGATGTAGATAGATTAGATGATAGAAGTTTTCTTAGGTTTATACTTGGCCGTAGGATGTACAGGATGTCCATGCTGGACATGGCCAGGGTTTTGCAGATATATACGCCCGCTGAATTACTACTACCCGATTGTATGAATTTGATTTATCGTGGTGAAAGGGTAGATAGGAATTTTGATGCGAACGCCGTCTGAAGGCGTATGTCATATTATAATGTTTTTGGGCGGGGAGGAACACATACCTACTTACATATTAACAGAGCCGAGCTTCATATAATTCATAGATTTTTGGCTAACTCGATTACACAGAGAGGTCACAACAAGGAAAAATTGACCTTACATGATTGGTTTTACCTAAAGTGTATTCGAGACCCAAGAGGCTTTGTTAATATCCCTTACTGTGTTGGTTTTTATTAATCTAAGATGGTTGAAGGAATACATGAAGGGGGGATAATTGGAGGAGGTATTATTGTTACTGTCATTGGAGAGTATTTAGGTGTAGATAAGAACCAAGGGGGTCCACTTTTGAAATGTAGGGAGTAGGTTGAGCTTTTAGGATTGAGGGTTTATGCGAGTGCTAATGTATTAAAGAGTAGACGAACCAGGCAATACCCTATGAAGGTAGTCATCCTCAGGTAGAGAGAGACTCAGATGAGGAGATGGAGGAAGCGAGTGACATTAGGGATGTCATTCGGGAGGCTATGACTGATGTCTACCAGCGTGTAGAGGAGGTAGATATGACAAACGTGGAGAGATTTCGTCGGATGGAGCAGTGGCAAGCCCGGAATGATTACGAGCATTCTAGGCAACGACAGCATGATAGATGGGACTATCATCAGCGTCAGATTATGAGCCGGCTGTCACCTCAGGATCACTACGTTCCGACCCGACCAGCTTACTATCCTCCATACCAGCCCGAGATGAGACCGCCATTCACTCTCTACGACCCTAACCAGGCATACCAGTACACCTATCACTAACCATGGAACCCGAACGACGACATGAACTGGAACCCCTATCCAGATTGATTTAGTTCCGGTTGGTAATTTATATGATTTTAATTTTTATTATTTCTGTTTATTTATGTTTAAACACATTATATTATGATACTTTTATTGTAATGTTTAATATTTTTATTTGTTGTACTAATGTTTCATATTTGATTTGAAAGTGGGATTTTAAGTCCCATTTCAAATTATCATGCATGTTTATATTTGTATTGTATGTATATTGTCGATTGTACAAAACAGGGTAAAACAGCGCATTTTCAAAGACTGGCATTAAGTTCAGCAAAAGCTACTAATTTTGACGACAAAACGAAAAACAAATTTGATGTAACAACAAGACAGAATGAACAAATGATGTGCACCATTTATCATTCAGCAAACAAATGCCAATATGTTTGGAAAATTTGGTAAAATTTAATTATTTTTCTACGCTAAACACCCTCAATAATTTAAATTGTTACTGATTTCTTGCAAATGAGAGCATTACAAGATCTTAAGTGTGGGAAGGGGTTAAATTCTTTCGGATTTTTAAAATTTTTTGACTTATACACTTGGTTACCATTAAAAATACTAGTAAAGCAGTAGTTGTATTAGAATCTAGTGCTCTCTGATAATAAAGAACAGCCCTAGTCTTATATACTGACTACCCAATTCTAGTAAAATTTTCAAAATTTTCAATTAAATGAATTCAAAATCATGTTTATACATATTTATGAATGATAAAACTAGGTGTTAAACACCGAAATTATTGTTACCTCGGAAAGGACATAAATTGAGAAGCAACCCAAAATATTAGAATTCATTTAAAATGGAATAGAGGACAATAAAAAGGCAAATAAAGGAAAATAAAAGCCAAGTGTGGGAAAAATCTACCAAGTTATTTAAAACATATATCACATATTTTTGTACAAATAACTGAAGATACTTTTGCTTTGGACTAATCTAAACAGTTTTACCCAATTTACTGTAATATATTTGAAAGAAAGATGGATCTACACGATGAATCAATTCCATCATTAAAAGGAAGTAAAGTCTTTCGAAAAAGAAACGAGCTTCTTGATTTAGGTCAGGAAGTTGTCGTCTAGACCAGTTGTAGGTTGACAAAAAATCTAGAAAAGTCATCTCTAAAATCAGCAGGAAATCCACGGACCTCAGCATCAAACAGGGTCGCCAAGTGGTCAGACTTATCCTAACCATGATAGGATCTGTCTTGTAAAATGGGGAGGACGCCGTGCAAATTAGCTGGATAAGACTAATGAATCAAATCCCCAGAAAGGATAATCTCCTTAAAGATCAAAAATCAGCTTTTAAGACTGATATTACTCAATCCTTGAGATTGACCTTAAAGATTGAGAATTACAAACTCATGGAATTCAATGATATCTAAACTCGAGCTTGAACGAGAAAATATTTTGATCAAAATTACAAACCGATTTGTTCTCTGAAAACCCATTTTCAATGCGTTCATTACCATTGAATGTAAAATCCTAGAAATTTACCTGGAATTCATTAGGTCACCTGAACCAAATCGGGTGTCAACCGTAAGAACGGTGGTTGCATAGCATGGTCAAAGACAGGACCTTGTGCCAAACCGAAAAATCATAAGGGTGAGCTTTACTATTGCTCCTACCAAGGATAGTAATTGCATCTGACACGTTATAGACCACTATTAAAAGCATGTCAGGGGACATTGCCTTAACAGTCGCTTGTTCAACGTTTTCCTTTATAACCGGACGGTAGTTTACCGAAAGGTAATATACGGAGCAAGTATACTGGAAGTGTTGCTTTCCAAATACAAGGTTAGCAAGTGGGTGACACAAAACCACAAGTTTTGAGCTAAAATTTTCAAATCTGAAACCCACCAAACCCACAAAAATAATTTGCAAACACCGGTGAAGGGTTATTCCAAAAAACTTATCTAGGGTAAAAGCTAGATTTAATTTTCAAAAGATCAAATGTTTTCATAAAGATCCAATTTCCTTAACGGATCTAAATTTTCATAGTCATGAGGGACTGTAAACCACATCGTTACTACCATTGTTTATACCGCCGTATAGAAATCACTGATGTACAAAGTGTGAAGAATAAAGAAGTGATTCTAGTATTTTTATTTCAAGACTATATTGCTTGAGGACAAGCAACGCTCAAGTGTGGGAATATTTGATAATGCTAAAAACGAACATATATTTCATAGCATTATCCCTCAAGAAAGACAAGCTTTTAGTTGCAATTGTTCTATTTACAAGTGATATTCGTTTAAATAATAAAAGGTGAAGATAAAAGACAGATTCGACGAATTGAAGACGCAAACGACCAAAAAGCTCAAAAGTACAAAGTACAATTAAAGAGGTTCCAATTATTGATAAGAAACGTCTCAAAATTACAAGAGTACAAGACGCGAAACGCAAAATACAAGATATTAAATTGTATGCAAGGACGTTCGAAAAACCACAACCGGGACCAAAGTCAACTCTCAACGCTCAACGCAACGGACTAAAAATTATGAGTCAACTATGCACAAGAATATAATATAATATTTAAATAATTATATAAATTATTTATATATTATATTATATTATATATTATAAACGTCGAAAAACAAGAAAACAAAGAACTTTGAGCTGATACCTACCACCATGCGATCGCATGGCCTGTAGGCATATTTGCCATGCGATCGCATGGCCCTGAAATTCTGGCCACATGCCTATAAAAAGCAGGCTTTGCACGAAACATAAATCAGTCCTATCTCTCTATCTATCATACGTAAATATATATATATATATATATATATATTTATATTATAATTTTAATTTTAATTTTAAATTCTAATAATAAGGGTATGTTAGCGAATGTTGTAAGGGTGTAAGTCGAAATTCTGTCCGTGTAACGCTACGCTATTTTTAAATCACTGTAAGTTATGATTAATGTTATTTCTAATTTAATGTCTCGTAGCTAAGTTATTATTATGCTTATTTAAAGACGAAGTAATCATGATGTTGGGCTAAATTATTAAGATTGGGTAATTGGGCTTTGTACCATAATTGGGGTTTGGACAAAAGAACGACACTTGTGGAAATTAGACTATGGGCTATTAATGGGCTTTATATTTGTTTAATTAAATGATAGTTTGTTAATTTAATATAAAGATTTACAATTGGACGTACCTATAAATAACCATATACACTCGATCGGACACGATGGGCGGGATATTTATAAGCACTAATAATCGTTCATTTAACCGGACACGGGAATGGATTAATAGTCAATGGACTTATTAAAACAGGGGTGAATTATATACAAGGAAAATTGGTGTAATTATAGTTTAAATCCCCAATTAGTTGGAATATTTGACTTCGGATATAATGATAATTTGACGAGGACACTCGCACTTTATATTTATGACTGATGGACTGTTATGGACAAAAACCAGACGGACATATTAAATAATCCAGGACAAAGGACAATTAACCCATGGGAATAAACTAAAATCAACACGTCAAACATCATGATTACGGAAGTTTAAATAAGCATAATTCTTTTATTTCATATTTAATTGCACTTTTAATTATCGCACTTTTATTTATTGTCATTGTATTTAATTGCACTTTTAATTATCGTACTTTTTAGTTATCGCAATTTTATTTTATCACAATTTCATTATCGTTATTTACTTTACGTTTTAAATTAAGTTATATTTATTTTTAATATTTTACATTAGGTTTTAACTGCGACTAAAGTTTTAAAATCGACAAACCGGTTATTAAACGGTAAAAACCCCCTTTTATAATAATAATATTACTTATATATATATTTGTATTTTTATAAGTTAAAACTAATATAGCGTTAAGCTTGTTTAATTTTCCCTGTGGAACGAACCGGACTTACTAAAAACTACATTACTGTACGATTAGGTACACTGCCTATAAGTGTTGTAGCAAGGTTTAGGTATATCCATTCTATAAATAAATAAATATCTTGTGTAAAATTGTATCATAATTAATAGTATTTTCTTGTAAAAATTATAACTATTTTATATACACCTCGCATAACATCACCCACCCCCATCTCCTCCAGAAAGAAAATAGCTAAACGGTGGAGACACTTCGGGTTTATTGACTTCGGAGGCTACTTAAATACGCATCTCGAAATTGCTTCCGGAACTAATGGAATCCAAGCTAGGTGTAGGATCCATCTCTTATGATCAGTTAGAGGATTTTCGATATGAAATGATTTTCGGTTATTGGATAATATTCTAATTATATAGAATATCTAATATAGTACAGAAGATCCCGTAGATTATGGAGGAAATCAAGGAAACGTGTCAGATAAAGTCTACAGTAATAGATACGCTAAGATATGGATTTGTCTATACACTATTCATGCAATCAATGCAGTAAGATGTGTCTAGACTAGGAATGATAAGCAAATAAATTTCGACACTAAATGATAAGAAAAACTTCTGACATGCAGACACGATCGAAGTCCAGACTCACTAATGCATCTAAACAACTATCAGTTAGACACACTAATGCAAGACTTGGTTCGCTAAGACCACCACTCTAATACCAACTTTCATGACCCATCCTAATCCATCTGAACGAAGTCCATATCGATTAATAACGATTCACAATAGTTAATTTCATCGCGAGGTATTTGGCCTCTATATGATACATTTTACAAACGTTGCATTCGTTTTTAAAAGACAAACTTTCATTACATCGAAAGTTGACAGGCATGCATACCATTTCATAATATATCCAACTATAATTGACCTAGTAATAATCTTGATGAACTCAACGACTCGAATGCAACATCTTTTGAAATATGTCATGAATGACTCCAAGTAATATCTCTAGAATGAGCTAATGCACAGCAGAAGATTTCTTTAATACCTGAGAATAAACATGCTTTAAAGTGTCAACCAAAAGGTTGGTGAGTTCATAGGTTTATCATAATAATAAAATTCATCATTTTAATAGACCACAAGATTTAATAATTCCCATTTCCTATAAACATCATGCATAAAATTCATTCATATGGATCGAACACCTGTTAATCGACCTTAACAAGTTGCATATAGAATATTCTCATCATTTCGGGACAACTTCGGACATGATAAATTTGCCATCATTCAGGGAAAACTTCGGACATGATAAATTTGCCATCATTCCGGGAAAACTTCGTACATGATAAATTCGCCATCATTCTGGAAAAATTTCAGACATGATAAATTCGCCATCATTCCGGGAAAACTTCGAACATGATAAATAGGGCATATTCGATTTCGATAATTCAACCATAGAATGTAGTTTTGATTACTTGTGTCTATTTCATAAAACATTTATAAAAGTAGTTCATGTATTCGCAGTTCAAAATATATTTCAAAAGCATTTAATAAAACAGTTGTAAAAAACAGTGCATGTATTCTCAGTCCTAAAAATGTAAAGAAGAAAAGGGAATCAAATGAACTCACAATACTGTATTTTGTAGTAAAAATACATATGACGACATCGAACAACTAAACAATGAAGGGTTGACCTTGGATTCACGAACCTATATCATTTGTATATATATTAATACATATCCTTGTAGTCGAACAATTATATGTATATATATTATTATTAATGATAAAACTTTATATTAGTAACTTATATTTTTAGTTATTAATATATATTCATTTTTATATATAAAAATATAAATTTTGTTACGTTATATGTATTAAAATATATATATATATATATATATATATATATATATATATATATATATATATATATATATATATATATATATATATATATTTCATTTGTTTGTTAAAATAGTGATTATAGTAATACCAAAATAATATTAATAGTGATTAAAATAATAATAGTGATAATAATATTAATGTTTCTATTAATAATGATATTAACGTTAGTATTAATAATACATCTTATAATAACAATAATAACAGTAATTTTTAATAAAATGAAAAGTTTATTACTAATGATAATGAAAATAATAATTTTTATAGTAATACATGATACTTAATAATAATTATTATTATAGCAATTTCATTACTCGTGATAATATCAATAACCATACTTATGTTAATCATAATTAAAATCTTCATGTTAAATTTCTAAACTAACAACTAAAGCTTCTATAACATCAATTCATAATCCTAATCATAATAGTAATAGTAATACTTATATTAATAATACTCGTATTAATAATAATATTTAGTGATAATACTAGTGCGAGTAATGATAACGATATTAATATTAGTGATAATAATAACAATAATACTAAATAATATTACTTGATAATGATGATAATATTAGTAATAACGATATTAATAATAATAATCATACTTGTAATTTTTAATTATGAAAATAATTAATATTAACTAATACTTATTTTGGTATTAATAATAATAATTATTATAATACTTGTATTAGTAACAATCAATAATAACAATAACAATAACAATAACAATAACAATAACAATAATAATAATAATAATAATAATAATAATAATAATAATAATAATAATAATAATAATAATAATAATAATAATAATAATGAAAATGATAATAATAATAATAATTAACAAAAGACTACCTCAAAAGAATGAGTTCCAAAAAATAACAGCCCATGCCCGGACTCGAACCCGTGACCTCCCGCTCACTCACAAACACCCATAACCATTATTCCATTTCCATTTTTCCTGATTAAACTGATACGAAATTTTATTTATACTATTTATATATTTCTGTTTCCTCTTCTATCTTTTTCTCTAAATGCAATTCGACAGGAATTAGGTATAACATATAATTGAGTTTAAAATTGAATTTACATATGAAATTGAAATGGAAAACGTTTATTTGTGATTAATTATATTAACATCAAAGCAAATATATATATATATATATATATATATATATATATATATATATATATATATATATATATATATATATATATATATATATATATATAAATGGAAAAGATGTCTGCTGTTGTTGTTCGTGTAACAAAAAGAAAAGAAAAAAAAATTTGATTTCATATTGTATAACATAAAAATTACATTTGGAAATAAAAGAATGGATTTGAAATCAATTAAATATGATGGTTACTGTTTAATCACAAGATTTAAAATGATAGAAAATATATATATATATATATATATATATATATATATATATATATATATATATATATATATATATATATATGTTGTTTCAGCTTGTTTGAAGAACAACGAAGAACACAAAACAGTTTTCGAATTCTATAGTGTTTTAGCCAAAATTTATAACATAAACTATACGATAAATCATTCCAAGAAACTATCTAAATCTTTAATTTCACTTGAGTTTTAACAGAAAATACGAATTTCATCGATGAACAAAAGTTAACTTTTTTGAAATTAACTTTGACTCTGAAATTAATAATCAATTTGATGAATTGGGGCTTGAAACTTTACATAGAGTTTAAATGAACGATTTATAACATCGTCATAATAATAGATTTGAAAACTCGCACAAATTTGATTCATTGTTCAATATCAGACACGAACAGAAGAACAGCTATGTTTTTGACTTCTTAATTTAATTAAAAACAGATAATAGAAAGTGATTAAAATTAATATAGATAATGGAAAATCGAAGGAAATAATTTCTTATCAATACCAGGAGCTGATCGATTGATATGGATGGAGGGTTGTTGACATAGAGTCACGAGAAGAACATATATAAGGAAAAAAATAGATATGGATGGAGGCTACGCGTATTATCTGCTATCTGATATCATATATTATATTTAATATAATAATAATAATAATAATAATAATAATAATAATAATAATAATGATAATAATAATAATAATATATATATATATATATATATTACAATATACATATAATAATATTTATGTATAGAATTTATATACATTTATTTTCAAATTAATATATCTAAGATTATGTTTTATTTATCAAATTTTATTACATAATTAGGTATATTACTTATATATATTAAAACAACTAAACTCAAAGTATACATTTAATACTTTGTTAACGTTGATAATTTATGTTCAAATTCATTTACATTCAATATACTCTCTATAATTAACTAAACAGTTTTTAAATAATAGATTTTAATTTTACCTTAAATTATCTTTAATTATAACTAAAACATATAATAATTTAATTTATAATATATAATTACTTACATATATAATTATTTATATATACATTTCTATTTACAATTAATGGTTCGTGAATCATCGAAGTAGTCAAAGGTTAAATGAATTCTTGTAAACAGTTCAAAAATTTTGAGACTCAACATTACAGACTTTGTTTATCGTGTCGAAATCATATAAAGATTAAGTTTAAATTTGATCAGAAATTTCTGGGTCGTCACAGAACGGGTCGTCACAGAAACAACAGAAGACGATAAACAATTATTTACTCGCAGATTGTATAAATCAGTAAGACTGCTTTGTTTATTTTAATTAATTGTTTATTTAAATATTATTTTAAATAACAGTATTCTGCATTAACTGTTAATTATTTGTATTTTTATCTAATTTTCAATAGGGCTAGGGGTCCTTTGAACTGGGAAGTAGTCAAGGTTTGTACAAACATCTCATAGTCTTATGTTAATGTTGAGGTTCATATGTTTATGTTAATGTTATTGTATACGTTTTACATGTTAAACGCGTTTGCACTTGTCATGCAGTGCAATCAACAACCAGGCAGTTGGGAGTGCGGTTACTATGTCCTCAGTTGGATGTATTCGATCGCAAGTGGAGGTATAAAGAGAGAATTTTGTATTGACGAAGTAAGTTGTTAGTATTGTGAAAAATTACTAAATTATTTCTGTTTGTATGTTTTTAAATAAAACTTATACTTTATTATATATCTTAATATAAAATATATAATAAAGTATATATTGGGAATCTATTTGAAATCTACAGCTTTCGTGGGATGAACGTTGCCTTTCTACCATCGATCTACACGATATTTTTGAAAGATGGCATTTGTGGAGTCCTTTTTGATCTCAACAAGGTATGTTATAATGGTTGTATAATTGTAAGTTAAATTAACTGTTTGTATTACTATTTACACTGATCAAGAATCATTTTGCATATCAAGTTTGCATTAATTGATGGCATATTTGGATGTTTATGTAGGTTTATAGTAGAATGACAAACTTGGATGCTTACAAAATGGGCAGAATGCTAGTTGGGCGTGATATATATTTGGAGCAAAGACCTTCGTTTTTTCTACGTTTAAAGTATATTAACGATAGATGTATTTTGTATTACATTTTGTTAGATATAGGTACAAATCAAATACATTATGTCAATTGTATAGTTGAGTGTGGTGTAACAATTTTAATTTGTCTATCTGTAGAATGTTTATACATTTATTTATAATCATGTAATAATTTTTTCAGTTAAACCACTTTTGCAGCACATTTTAATTGCCAGCAGAAACTTACCTAGCTAACACGTCTAATTGGTAACTTGCAAACATGTCTAATTGCTAACATGTCTATTTGCTAACACGTCTAATTGATAGTCTATTATATTTGGCGTGAAATTTTGAATGGTAGTTAATATTAGCAGCTGTTTAAAAATTTAAATATTTAATATTATATTCTGATATTTAAAATATTTGGGGGAAAAATGGCGGGTACAAGTTAATACGGGACACGACTAATTGGGTTTTCAAATTCATTAAGAACACGTCTAGTTCTTACTAACAACACGACTAATTACACTAACGGAACACGTCCAAATGGCTTTTGACCACGTCTATTTAAAGTAATGGAACACGTCTAACTGACATAACGGACCATTTCTAATTGAGATAACGGAACACGTCTAACTACCTATCGTCTAACCTCTGTTGAACATGTATATTTGTTGAGATTCGACGCGTCTATATAAGTTTATTAGACAGGTGCAAGGAACCGGTGTAATTGGCAATATCAATTAGTGCTGTGCCATTTAGACGTGTCATTCAACACGTCTACATGGCCTTTTACACACGTCCAAATAGCCCGTTCTGTAGTAGTGTGAGGTCGACTGTGGTAGCCTGGTCGGGTCATGATGTTACTGATTGTTCAGTATAGCATAGAAGGACACATGTGTTGCGTCTGGACGGTTATGCAGTGGAATTAGTAAAGCGGACTATCGGTAGACTGTAGCTTGATCAACTAAGTCGTGTGCTCGTACAAGCCGTCGATCCTCATATTGTCAGTTGTTGTTATATGCTAGTTCAGGACGTTAGCATATCTGTGACCTTTGCATGTTTAGTTGCATATGCTTGGTCTGTTAGATAGTATCCATTCACTTAGCAGTTGTGCTAATTCCCCCACATTTCCACCCCTTGCAGGTTTAGGTACTACTGGTTAGGACGGGTTTTGCGGACGGATTAGAAGACATGTTTAACTATGCGTTGACTCTGATGTTTTTTAATTTAATTATGTTTTCACGTAACACCGTTGTTGTATAAAGTTGGTTTGTAAACAATGTTATGTAAACATTAACTAAGGTTACTTTGGTAATTACATATTTACTTCCGCTGTGTTTAAAAAAAATCAGGGTGTTACAGAATAACTCTTTACAACTTTAGAAGACTTTTGAGAATTGATATTAGAAAAATTCAAAATTTTGAAATATATTATAGTAAAATATAATATTTTACTTATTATCGTGGAGTAATATTTATTTGAGATAGTATAATAACTATAAATGTATTGTCTTAACGATTAGTCAAGTTTATATATTCATATTTATACACTATATTATGATATAAATTCAATTCAAAAGATTATAATTAAATATTAAATTATATTCTCCATAAAGTTAAAAAAAATTAACAATGGAATAAAAGATTCACCGTAAAAAATACTCCGTACACCTTCTTTTAGAGTAAACATTGTACGGAGTGTGTTGTATACTAGAAAGTACAAGTAATTATGCCTATAGCCTACCCATCAAAAGTACTACCCGGTAACAATTCATTTTTTTACTATCTCTCTACTTTTTAACTTTCTTTTCTTCCCTTCCATCCATCTCCTCCATTATTCTTCCTGCAACTTATCATTTTTCTTTTCTTGAAGAATAAAATGAAACTAACAATTTGATGCCCCTTTTCTTATGATGCCCAGTGAGGTTGTACTTGTGGTCCACCCTCAAGTCCGGCCCTAATGTCTTGGCTTCTTGGTTCTATTGCTGATGAATTGTATGCTGGTTTGATTTTTTCTAATAATGCTCATAACGTGTGGAATGAGTTAAAAGAAACTTATGAATAGATAGCTGGATATGTTGTTTTTAATATACACTTTAATATAAGTTCTTTTAAACATGATAATAGTTGTTTATCTGAATATTATAATAAGTTGAACTCATTATGGAAACAGTATGATACCATGACTAATTTGACTCAGTATACTTGTGTTGCTGCTCAACAGAATGTTCAACATAATAACATGCTTAAATTGATGCAATTTTTAATTGGTCTTAATGATTGTTATATGCATGTTAAATTAATCTACTTGTTAGAGATCCATTGCTTGATATTAAAACTGCTTATTCTATGTTATCAAGAAAAGAATCTCATAAAGGCTTGTTTGTTGATGACAATAACAAGCCTCAAACATCTGTCTTTCTAGCTCAATCTGGGACAAATACTCCTTCTTCAAGTAATGTTGTGAATGGAAACAACTTTATGAATGAAGGAAATCAAAATAGTTTGGGAAACGGAAATAATAATTTCAATAAAAGTGTTAACTCTAATTTTGAAACAACCCAACCCGTATTCCATCCGATAAAATTTTTTTTATGATACACATTTACACGCCAATTAAATATGTAAACCATTCCACAAGTTTTATTTAAAACGTACCACAATTTAAATGTTTACAAAGGCATTAATTAAGTTAAATACAAGTTCGACCCACTATAAATGATAGTTTATAATCCAAACGACACTTCGAGCATGGTTTGGGGCTAAACTATCCAAAACGCTAGGCCAACTTCAAAAGCTACAACAACACATCAAAGGACACCTAGTGCCCAACAACCCCCTTTCCCCTATCCGCACCTGCATCTAAAAAGATAAACAACGAGAGAGGTAAGCTAATGCTTAGTGAGTGCAACAATTATACGATTACATATACAACCTACTTACTTGCAATCATTTATGCATTTACCACATACGTGCTAGCAATATAAATAATCATACCATCACAAATGTAATACTAAACCTTCCACCATACGAGCTAGCATAACAATAGCATATAGTATAAACAACATAATATGCTACAATCCACACACACACTACCATGGTTAACCAATCGAACGAGGGAACGGTATTTAAAGGACCGTTGGAGTTCATAACAACTATTAGTGCACTTAACACCTCGTACACTAACCCCACGGGTGGCATCTTAACACATCGATACTTCACCTCGGGTGGTGCCTTAACACTTCGACACTTCACCACGAGTGGTGTCTTAGCACATCGACACTTCACTCGCTACATCTCTAGAAGTGGCATCTTAACACATCGATGCTTCACTCCCGAGTGGTGTCTTAACACATCAACACTTCACTCGCCACGTGAAAAGTGGTGTCTTAACACATCGACACTTTACAACTCATACTACACAAATAAATACATCATATATGAACGCATATAATTATTCCACTCACCTTAACACTTCGGTGATGATTTAATGCTTCCGTATGCTTCGAGCAAAGTACCTAATACATAAGTACACATTCAATACACAACTAGTGGAATTTACCACACTACTCAATCTTGAGCATTTAATGACCCAATTTGCATTAAGTGGCTCAACTACACCAAAATCGCCCATAAATGGCCAAGACTCAACTTTAATCACTAAAGCTAGTGAATTAAAGTCTACTACCTTCAACTAACACAAACTTGGAGTATTTCATACCCATTTCACCCAATTAGGTCAACTAGTACTCATTTGATCCATTTTAAATACTTAGACTCACAATCGAGTCAAACTTACCCATTAACACTTCTTTCATCAATTTAAAGGTGTATTAGTGACTAACAACACCATTTAACACTTACAACCTCAAATCATAAGACCAAACCCTAGGTTATGGCTATTAGGGTTTACTTTCAACGATCTAACCCAAATCCACCCATATTACCACCAAATGGGTCTTACAAGTTCCAAATGAACCAAACCCTAGCATAAACTAATTAAAACTCAAAACATAGAGTTAAGACTTACCAACACTATCCACTCATAGCCAAGAACGAGGAGAACAACTGTAATTCTTGCTCCAAAGATCAACTCTCAATTCTTCACTCACAAATCTCATTTGAATTCAAATGGGTTTTTATGTTTGAGAGTAAAATGGAGAAAGAAAATGGAAAAGAAATGAGGAAAATGGATAAGTGGTGGAGATTAAATGCTCCCATCAGATCTATAAGCCAAATTACCAATTTGCCCCTTAAAATCACTTAAAATGAGCTAATCCGGAGTCAGTCCAGCAGAACTGCCGCGGCGCGACACATAAAGGAAAAACTGACCCTCCTTAGCATGCCTCCTGACTTCGTTTTACTTGAGATGCCGCAGTGCGGCAAAGGTCATCGCGGCGCGGCGATTGCCGTCACCTGACCACCTCGCAATAAATTAAACCCACAATGATTTTCACGATTTGTACATTCCGTACTCGCTTCCTATTCACGTTTGGACTTCACCAAAGAGTCTCACAAGACTTACCACACTCCTAACCGCGTGTATACTTATACATGCATACATTCTCAAGTATTTATACATATACGTTTATACAACAACTAACACAACAATTTATTTAATCACATAAACGAACGAGTTACAAGCGTACTACGATTAAGTATGTACCTTTAGATATGTACGGGAAAAACGAGATGTTACAACTCTCTCCCACTTGAATCGGAGCACGTCCTCGCGATCCAAGCCGCATGACAAGCCGGAAGATAAACCAAGACAAACTCTTCGGATTCCCACGTAAACTAGAAACCCTTTCGATGTCGCCATTGCACTTTGAAAGTTCTAACTTCCTTGCTCCGCAACATTTTAACCTTCTCATCAAGGATTGCAATTGGTTCTTCCGCATACTCTATCTTGTTGTTCAAAGTAATCTCATCTAACGGCACCCAAGTCGAGTCATCCGTAAGACACTTACGGAGATGGGAAACATGAAACGTATTATGAATCCCCGCGAGCTCTTCGGGCAACTCTAGTCGATAAGCAACCTCACCAATACGTACCAAAACCTTGAAGGGACTAATAAACCGAGGAGCTAACTTTCCTCATTTTCGAAACCGGATAACTCCTTTCCATGGCGAAACTTTAAGCATCACCATGTCGCCTTCTTGAAACTCAATCGTTCGCCTCCCTTTATCGGCATAAGATTTTTGTCTATCTTGCGCCGCTTTAAGTCGAGTCTGAATCATCTCGATCTTACAATTCATCTCCAAAACCAAATCGGTACTCCCGATTTCTCGTTGACCCACTTCTCCCCAACAAATGGGAGTTCGACATCTACGCCCATAAAGCATCTCATAAGGTGGCATTCCAATACTAGTGTGGTAACTATTATTGTACGAGAATTCCACAAATGGTAAGTGCTCATCCCAACTACCGCTGAAATCAATAACACACGCCCTTAACATGTCCTCTAACGTTTAGTTCGTATGCTCGGTTTGACCGTCCGTTTGAGGATGATACGCCGTGCTCATTTTCAATTGAGTACCCATATCTTCATGAAACTTATTCCAAAACCGAGACGTAAAACGAGTATCTCGATTTGAAACAATAGATATAGGAACCCCATGTCTCGATATCACCTCCTTGATAAACAACTTGGACAAAGTCTCCGACGATATCTTTTCCCGAATGGGAAGAAACAAAGCACTCTTCGTCAATCGATCAACTATCACCCAAATCGTATCATATTGGGTTCTCGCCGTCTTTGGTAACTTAGTAATGAAGTCCATGGTAATGTGCTCCCATTTCCATTTCGGGACTTCCAATGGTTGTAACTTACCATACGGCTTTTGGTGTTCGGCTTTAACTTGCAAACACGTGACGCATTGTTCAACATACTTAACAACATCACATTTCATGCCCGGCCACCAATACTCCTTCCTTAAATCAAGGTACATTTTCCTCGCCCCCGGATGAATGGAATACTTTGACTTATGTGCTTCATCAAGTAGCACCCGTCGGTAATCACCCATCTTAGGCACCCACACTCTTCCTTGAAAAGACAACAAACCATGCAGGCCTAAAGTAATAGACTCCATTTGCCCCACGATTCGTTCCTCATGCTTGTTGTTGACAAAAGCCTCAATTTGAATCTCACCAAGCTTTACAAGGAAATCGTTAGTAATAATCATGCGTAACGATCCTACTCGTATTGTCGGATGTTGACTCTTTCGACTTAACGCATCCGCGACCACATTCGCCTTGCCCGGATGATATAAAATTTCACAATCATAATCCTTTACCACATCCATCCACCTACGTTGACGATAATTCAAATCTCGTTGATCAAAGAGATGTTTCAAACTCTTATGATCCGAATAAATCGTACACTTGACACCATACAAGTAGTGGCACCAAATTTTCAATGCATGTACCACCGCCGCCAATTCAAGATCATGAGTCGGGTATCTCTTTTCGTGTTCCTTTAATTGTCGAGAGGCGTAAGCAATGACTTTACCCCTTTGCATTAGAACACACCCGAGCCCATTTAAAGAAGCATCACAATAAATCGTCATATCTTCTACCCCTTGCGGTAGCACTAACACCGGAGCTTGACACAACTTCTCTTTTAACAATTGAAAAGCAATTTCTTGCTCATTTTCCCAATTGAACCTTACGTTCTTCCTTGTCAACTTCGTCAAAGGAGAAGCAATCTTAGAAAAATCTTGGATAAACCGACGATAATAACCGGCCAATCCGAGAAAACTTGGGATTTTGGTAGGCGTAGTCGGTCTTCCCCAACTCTTCACCGTTTCTATCTTCCCCGGATCCACTTGAATACCTTCTTTATTCACAATATGGCCAAGGAATTGAACTTCCCTTAGCCATAATTCACATTTGGAGAATTTTGCATACAACTTCTCCTTCCACAACGTCTTCAGCACTTCACGCAAATGGTGCTCATGTTCCTTCATACTCTTAGAATAAACAAGTATGTCGTCAATGAACACAATTACCGACTTGTCCAACATAGGTTGGCACACTCGGTTCATTAGATCCATGAATGCCGCCGGTGCATTCGTAAGACCAAAAGGCATAACTACGAACTCAAAATGCCCATAACACATTCGAAAAGCCGTTTTCTCTATGTCTTCCTCACGGACCCGTACTTGATGATAGCCGGACCGTAAGTCAATCTTAGAAAAATACGTTGCACCTTGGAGTTGGTCAAACAAATCGTCAATCTGAGGCAATGGATAACGATTCTTGATTGTCACTTTGTTCAACTCCCGATAATCGATGCACATCCGCATACTACCGTCTTTCTTCTTCACAAATAACACAGGAGCACCCCATGGCGAGGAACTCGGCCGAATGAAACTCTTTTCAAGAAACTCTTGGGTTTGATTTAACAACTCTTGCATTTCCGTCGGTGCTAAACGATAAGGAGTTTTAGCAATGGGGGTAGCCCCCGGAACCAACTCAGTGCGAAATTCAACTTATCTTTCCGCCGGAACACCCGGTAACTCATCCAGAAAAATGTCTTCAAATTCGTTAACCATTTAAATTTCACGAATGAGTGGTGGCTCATCATAAGTATCAACTACATGGGCAAGAAAATCCATGCCACCACTAACAAGGAAACGACGTGCCCGTGCATAAGTGCATATGGGCACAAGTCTTCTTCGCTTATCACCATGAATAATTAACTCTCCCCCACTAGGGGTCTTCACACGAATGAATTTATCATGGCATGCAATATCGGCTCTATAACGATCGAGCTAATCCATACCAACAACAATATCGAAATCACCCAAAGTCATCGGAATGAGATCGATCTTAAACGTTTCGGTACCAAACACAACATTGCAATCATTACTAACATCAACCCCTAGCACCGTCTTACCATCCGCTATTTCGACTTCTACCGGATGACTTAACTTAGCTAGCGGTTTATTTAACTTAGGCACAAATCTTGGAGACACAAACGACAAATTAGCACCACTATCAAAAAGTATCCGTGCCGGATTAGAGTTAACCATGAAAGTACCTGAAACAACTTCATTGGAATGCTTGGCCTCATCATTGGTCATCAAATAATTTCGCCCCTTTGTCGTGCCCGCCGCCTTCTCTAACCTCTTAACATGATCACCCCGTAAATCGGGACACTCCGACTTCTTATGCCCTTCTTTACCGCAATTAAAACAATTGAGCTTGGTTGTGGACGATGGTTTCGGGCACTCACGAGCCATGTGCCCCCTTTGCCCACAATTGTAGCAAGCATAAGTAAAATCACCGGAAGCACCATTCCTCACACTACCAACACTCTCGGAGCCCTTCTTGTGCTTCTTGTTAGAAAAGTTCGAATAACTTGAGGCTTCAAACTTCTTTTTGCCTAAGGTAAAGCCACTCTTTCTCAAGATGAGCGACTCGAAACCCTTTGGCCATATCAAACAACTCATCAAAACTCTTCACCACGTTCACACTAATGTTTTCTTGATAATTGTCATTCAAGATTCAGTAAAAGTCTTCCTTCAATATTTTATCATTCCCGACATACTCCGGGCAAAATTGGGTTTTTGACAAGTAAACGGATTTAAGAGTGTTCAAATCCATCGACCCTTGC
This sequence comes from Rutidosis leptorrhynchoides, assembly GCF_046630445.1. Lineage (NCBI taxonomy): Eukaryota > Viridiplantae > Streptophyta > Magnoliopsida > Asterales > Asteraceae > Rutidosis > Rutidosis leptorrhynchoides. Next base: position 62,143,539 of record NC_092342.1, read on the forward strand.
CTCAAAGAACGCAACTCGTCCTTAAGCCTAGTAAGATCGGCCGAAGTTTGGTACTCTTGGAAAAACTCCGCCTTAAACTCGTCCCAAGTAAAATCCATGCATTGCTCTTCACCATAAACTTGGATTTTCGCATCCCACCACAACTTAGCATCACCTCTTAACATGCTACTACCGTACCTCGCCTTTTTATCAAGAGGGCATTCACAAGTTTGAAAAGCCCCCTCCATATCAGAGATCCATCGGGCACTCTTTAACAGGCCTCTTTCGCCCTCAAAAGTAGAAGGTTGAGCATCTTTAAAATTCTTATAGAAAAAGTCTCGTCTCCCCACATTGTCCCCTTGAAGGACAACTTTAATTTGCTCCTTTACTACGTTGACTAATTGCTCGTCAATCGTATCTAGAAACATTTTCTTAACATCTTCAAGGAAAGACGCATGTTGACTTTTCATAATGGCCTCAAATTTGGCCGTGAATTCGGGGTCCTTGCTCGTGCCCCCATTATCTGTGTCGTGTCCATTTCGCATCTTCATTCTATAAAACGAAAGAGGTTAAACAACGAATGAAAAGACATGACACGCATATATACACATATACACCTTACCGCCCCATCTTGCTCAACAATCGTCGTACATCGCTTGTTTGACACGATTTGTACCTGTAACAATGGTAGTTAGTCATTGTTACGCGAGCACGTCGCATTAAATCATTAGTACAATATCTATCTCGCTTGATGATTTCAACTACAACACAAAACAATTAGTGCAAGGTTAGATCACATAAACCTATGCACTAACAATTCCCGATCCGACCCGAAGTCTTACAAGTCCCGCATAAAGCGCACACACAATAAAGTCTAAGTCTAGGCACCTATCTCAAGTCGCCTAAATCCCTTAGACCATGCTCTGATACCACTTGAAACAACCCAACCCGTATTCCATACGATAATTTTTTTTATGATACATATTTACGCGCCAATTAAATATGTAAACCATTCCACAAGTTCCATTTAAAATGTACCACAATTTAAATTTTTACAAAGGTACGAAGGCCATTAATCAAGTTAAATACAAGTTCGACCCACTACAAATGATAGTTTATAATCCAAACGACACTTCGAGCATGGTTTGGGGCTAAACTATCCAAAACGCTAGGCCAACTTCAAAAGCTCCAACAACATCATCAAAGGACACCTAGTGCCCAACAACCCCCTTTCCCCTATCCGCACCTGCATCTAAAAAGATAAACAACGAGAGGGGTAAGCTAATGCTTAGTGAGTGTAACAATTATACGATTACATATACAACCTACTTACTTGCAATCATTTACGCATTTACCGCATACGTGCTAGCAATATAAATAATCATACCATCACAAGTGTAATACTAAACCTTCCACCATACGAGCTAGCATAACAATAGCATATAGTATAAACAACATAATATGCTACAATCCACACACACACGACCATGGTTAACCAATCGAACGAGGGAACGGTATTTAAAGGACCGTCAGAGTTCATAACAACCATTAGTGCCTTAACACTTCGACACTTCACCCCGAGTGGTGTCTTAAAACATCGACACTTAACTCGCTACATCTCTCGAAGTGGCATCTTAACACATCGATGCTTCACTCCCGAGTGGTGTCTTAACACATCGACACTTCATTCGCCACGTGAGAAGTGGTGTCTTAACACATTGACACTTCACAACTCATACTACACAAATAAATACATCATATATGCACGCATATAATTATTCCACTCACCTTAACACTTCGGTGATGATTTAATGCTTCCGTATGCTTCGAGCAAAGTACCTAATACATAAGTACACATTCAATACACAACTAGTAGAATTAACCACACTACTCACTCTTGAGCATTTAATGACCCAATTTGCATTAAATGGCTCAACTACACCAAAATCGCCCATAAATGGCCAAGACTCAACTTTAATCACTAAAGCTAGTGAATTAAAGTCTACTAACTTCAACTAACACAAACTTGGGGTATTTCATACCCATTTCACCCAATTAGGTCAACTAGTACTCATTTGACCCATTTTAAATACTTAGACTCACAATCGAGTCAAACTTACCCATTAACACTTCTTTCATCAATTTAAAGGTGTATTAGTGACTAACAACACCATTTAACACTTACAACCTCAAATCATAAGACCAAACCCTAGGTTATGGCTATTAGGGTTTACTTTCAACAATCTAACCCAAATCCACCCATATTACCACCAAATGGGTCTTACAAGTTCCAAATGAACCAAACCCTAGCATAAACTAATTAAAACTCAAAACATAGAGTTAAGACTTACCAACACTATCCACTCGTAGCCAAGAATGAGGAGAACAACTTTAATTCTTGCTCCAAAGATCAACTCTCAATTCTTCACTCACAAATATCACTTGAATTCAAATGGGTATTTATGTTTGAGAGTAAAATGGAGAAAGAAAATGGAAAAGAAATGAGGAAAATGGATAAGTGGTGGAGATTAAATGCTCCCATCAGATCTATACGCCAAATTACCAATTTGCCCCTTAAAATCACTTAAAATGAGCTAAATCCGGAGTCAGTCCAGCAGAACTGCCGCGGCGCGGCTCCATTTGTCGCGGCGCGACACATAAAGGAAAAACTGACCCTCCTTAGCATGCCTCCTGACTTCGTTTTGCTTGAGATACCGCGGCGCAGCAAAGGTCATCGCGGCGCGGCGATTGCCGCCACCTGACCACCGCGCAATAAATTAAACCCACGATGATTTTCACGATTTGTACATTTCGTACTCGCTTCCTATTCACATTTAGACTTCACCAAATAGTCTCACAAGACTTACCACACTCCTAACCGCGTTTATACTTATACATGCATACATTCTCAAGTATTTATACATATACGTTTATACAACAACTAACACAACAATTTATTTAATCACATAAACGAACAAGTTACAAACGTACTACGATTAAGTATGCACCTTTAGATATGTACGGGAAAAACGGGATGTTACAAATTTGAAATGTACCAAACGTAATAAAATTGGAAGTTTTTTATGTAGGAAATAGATAACGAAACTGATTACATTTAACTAAACAATAATATAAACGATCAAACTGAAATACAATGGAACCGGGCTTGTGTTTGACACAATTCCTTTAAACAGATTCTTCGTCTGTTCCCAGGGTACACCGGTCCTAAGCAGCGTACTGTCGGACTTGCTTGAACTTGCATGAAAATTCGTTGGACGGGAAGACCTTGTTGAATCAGATAGAAAATATGTTGCAAGTGATGTGTTGCGAAGTGTATACGAAATAGCTTATATTTTACTAGGAAATACTATTAAATACGATACAATTTTACACAAGTTATTTATTTATTTATAAAGTGGATATACCTAAACCTTGCTACAACACTTATAGACAGTGTACCTAATCGTACAGTAGTGTAGTTTTTAGTAAGTACGGTTCGTTCCAGAGGGAGCTAGCCAAGTTTAACGCTATATTTTTAACAACTATATTTATATAAAATATATATAATTATATATAGTAATATTATTATAAAAGGGGGTTTTTACCGTTTAACGCTATATTTTTAACAACTATATTTAGATAAATGACGATAATATAAATGACAAAATTTAAATTGTGATAAAGTAAATTGCAGTAATTAAAATGACAGTAAATAAAGGTACGATGAAATATGAAATAAAAGTATTATGCTTATTTAAACTTCCGTAATCATGATGTTTGATGTTTTGATTTTAATTAATTGTTGGCCGGGTTAATTGTCCTTTGTCCTGGATTATTTGATACCTATTTGGTTTTTTGTCCATGATAGTCCATTGGTCATAATTATAAAATGCTCGTCAAATTAACCTTTTTTCCGAAGTCAAATATTCCAACTAATTAGGGATTTGAACTGTAACAAGGTTTTAATACTTTGTTAATAGTTACACCAGGTTATCGACTACGTGTAATCCAATGTTTTAATACTTTGTTAACAATTACACCAATTATCCTTGTATGTAATCCACTCCTGTTTTAATGAGATATGAATATTAATTTACCCACTTGATCAGAATGAATAATCAATTACCCAACCCGAATAATTAATTAAATGATCGTAAAAGATGTCGTATAAATGTCACTAAATAGGACATACATAATCATTTTAATAATTATTAGATTAACTAATTTGAAGATAAGTTCGACAAGTTCCAATGAGTTGTTGCTCAATTAGACAATACCCCCTATCTATTAATAGTCATAGTCCAATTTCCACAAGTGTCGGTCTTTTGTCCAAACCTTAATTATGGTACAAAATCTAATAACCCCTCTTAATATTTAGTCTAACATCACGATTACTTTGGCTCAAATAAGCATAATAATAACTTAGTTACGAGACATTAATTTAAAAAAGAAGAACATAGCTTACAGTGATTATTTATAGCGTAGCGTTACACGGACAAAATTTCGACTTAAAACCCGTAAAACATTTCTTACAATAACCCAATTATTATTAAACTTAAATTAAAATTAAAATTATAAATATATATATTTATGTTACAGATGAAGAGAAGAGAAAAAGATATATCAAATACATCGAATTCGCTGGCTTTTATAGATGTGGCCTCATAATTGAAACCATGCGATCGCATGGAAATGCTTCTTCCAGGCCATGCGATCGCATGGCCAGCTGGATGCAGGTCAATCTCTTTTGTTTCTAGCTTGTCGACGTTTTATTTAAATATATATAATATATAAATAATTTATATAATTATTTAAATATTATATAATATTCTTGTGCATAGTAGACTTGTAATTTTTTGTCCGATGCGTCGTGCGTTGATAGTTGCCTCAGGTCCCGGTTCCGGATTTTCGAACGTCCTTGCGTACTATTTAATATCTTGTACTTTGCGTTTTGTGGCTTGTACTCTTATCATTTTTGGACGTTTCTTATCAATAAATTGAACCACTTGGATTGTACTTTGTACTTTTGAGCTTTTTGGTCATTTGCGTCTTCAAATCGTCGTTTTCTTTTTTTGTCTTCGCACTTATTTATTTAAACGAATATTACATAAAAATAGAACAATTGCAACTAAAAGCTTTACATATTGGAAGGATATTGTGCCTAAATATATGTTCATTTGGAGCACTATTAAATATCCCCACACTTGAGCGTTGCTTGTCCTCAAGCAATACAGAACTTAAAATAAAATCACACTTCACTTGAATCACTTTTTTATTCTCACACTTTATACATCAGTTGAAACGACCCGTCCTAATCCATCCGGACGAAGTCCATATCGATTATAAACGATTCACAACAGTTGATTACATCGCGAGGTATTTGACCTCTATATGATATATTTTACAAACATTGCATTCGTTTTTGAAAAGACAATCTTTCATTACATCGAAAGTTGACAACATGCATACCATTTCGTAATATATCTTACTATAATAGACTTAATAATAATCTTGATGAACTCAATGACTCGAATGCAACGTCTTTTGAAATATGTCATGAATGACTCCAAGTAATATCTCTAAGATGAGCAAATGCACAGCGGAAGATTTCTTTCGTACCTGAGAATAAACATGCTTTAAAGTGTCAACCAAAAGGTTGGTGAGTTCATTAGTTTAACATAAATAATCATTTCATAATTTTAATAGACCACAAGATTTCATACTTCCATTTCTCATAATCATACGTCCCATGCATAGAGACAAAAATATCATTCATATGGATTGAACACCTGGTAACCGACATTCACAATATGTATATAAGAATATCCCCATCATTCCGGGATCCTCCTTCGGACATGATATAAATTTCGAAGTACTAAAGCATCCGGTACTTTGGATGGGGCTTGTTGGGCCCGATAGATCTATCTTTAGAGTTCGCGTCAATTAGGGTGTCTGTTCCCTAATTCTTAGATTACCAAACTTAATAAAAGGGGCATATTCGATTTCGATAATTCAACCATGGAATGTAGTTTTAAGTACTTGTGTCTATTTCGTAAATCAGTTATAAAAACGTCGCATGTATTCTCAGTCCCAAAAATATATATTGCAAAAGCATTTAAAAGGGGATTAATGAAACTCACCATAATGTATTTTGTAGTAAAAATACATATGACGACATTGAACAATGTAGGGTTGGCCTCGGATTCACGAACCTATATCATTCATATATCTATTAAGACACATACTTGTAATCGAACAAATATATTTATTTATATTATTATTAGTGATGTAATTTATATTTATAGTAGACTAATAGGTTCATTATATATATTTTCATTATATATATAGATATATTAGTATAGTTAAGTTATGTGTATTAAATATATATTTATATATAAAATCTTTATTTTTATGTTTATAATTTTAATAACGTCTTTAAGACTTTTATTTTTCATAATCGTAATTATTTTAATAATAATGACATAGATAATACTGATATCAATAATAATGATAGTTTTAGTAAAAAATAATACCAATAATAATAATGGTAATTTTTAATAGTTTTAATAGAAATTTTCAGTAATTATACAATATCACTAATATTAATGTTTAAATGATAAGTCTATTAATGATACTTTGTAATATTAATAATAATGATGATAATACTAATAATAATACCTATGTGGATGATAATAATAACACTAACAATTATAAAATGTTACAAGTACTAATATTAATGAAAATAATAATAATTTGTATCATTCTCATAATAATAATAATAATAATAATCATAATCATAATTATAATAATAAATTATAGTCTTTATAATAATACTTGTATTAGTAATAATAAGTGTTCTAAAAATAACCATAATAATAATAATCACAATACTAATAATAATAATAATTTTGGTAATGAAATCTACCTTCCAAAGCCTTTCTAAAAAAATATGCCCTGAACCGGGTTTGAACTAGAGACCTCCTGCTCACCCGCAAACACACTTAACCATTCCCTCTGTCATGTTTATCTGATTTATAAGGCAACCCAAACTATATATCTAGTATTTCATTTAGCCATGTTCATCATCTTCTTCACCAAGTTTAAAATCAAACGGGGGCAAAAACTCAACAACAATCGAACGGGTTTTCATTTATGACTTGTAAACAACATGAAACAAAAAAAAATGTGTTCATGATATAAAAAAAAAATGAGAAAAAAAACAAAAAAAAATCCTATTGCTTGCTAGTAGCCAAGAAAAAAAAAATCTGTTTTCAATTTTGAGTTCGTTTTGGACAATCTTTACAACATGAAACATGTTTCAAATCATTCCTAAAATCTATCTAAATCATTAATTGAACTTAAAACATCAAAACAAGCTCTAATTTCTCCAAGAACAAAACAGTTGACTTTTGACAATTTAACTTTGACTCGCAAATTCGAATTCGTTATTAAGAATTGGAACTTGAGATTTTGCAGGAAGTTTAAGTAAATGATTCCTAACAACTCTGCATTTTTAGTTTTTGAAATTTGTTTCGAATTTACGTTAGTGTATATTACTGTGAAGAACTCAAGAACTCAAAAATTGATTTTTAGATTAAGAGTGTTATAGGTTATGATTACAACATGAATTGTGTTGCAAATCATTCCTATAATCTTTATGGATCATCAAATTAACTGGAGATATCAAAACAAACTCGAATTTGATTCAAGAACACTTAGTTGACTTTTAAAACCCAAAACTTTGACTCTCAAATTGGAGATTAATAGAAAGAATTGAGGATTGAAAACTTACAGATAGTTTAGATAGACGATTCCTAACAAGACTGTATTATTACATTTTGAAATTTCATTCAAAATCAAAATATGATGAAAAAGTTGAAGACCAGAGGATACGAGCTTATTTCTTGATTTTTGGTTAATATCCAATTACAATGCAGAAGATGATATATATGATGAAAAAAAATTTGTTCTGTAATTAAAATTGAAGTAGACTTGTAACAAACTCCGACAAATACAAAAATCAGATACATTGGGGATGTGGATGTGAAACTGAATGGTACCAGTTCTTGATTTCTTTTTTTTAATATATATATATATATATATATATATATATATATATATATATATATATATATATATATATATATATATATATATATATATATATATATATATATATATATATATATATATATATATATATAATTAAATTAATATTAATAATTAATATCTATCTATATTAATAAAAATAATAATTATATCATTATTAATAATAAGTAATATTGATACTAAAATTCATAAAAGTGATAAGAATAATACTATTAGTATTAGTAATAATAGATTGTATTATTTCAAATTATTATACATATACTTTTGTTTATATTTATATATACATATATATATATATACATAATTATACACATTTATTTACACACAATAGTTCGTGAATCGTTGAGCACAGACAAAGGATAATTGATTACATGAATATAAATTCCAAAATTTTGAGATTCAACATTATAGACTTTGCTTATTATATCGGAAACATATAAAATTTAAGTTTAAATTTGGTCTGAAATTCCCGGGTCGTCACAGTACCTACCCGTTAAAGAAATTTCGTCCCGAAATTTGATCGAGATTATCATGGCTAACATTAAAAATGTTTTTATGACGAATATGAGTTGATAAATAGAGTTTTATCACCGTTGAGTAATATGAATAAGACAATTCGATTACTCGAAGCGCACGAATGAAGCTATCACTAAATAGTGAAATGAGAAAGACAAGTTTCATCATAACTTTTGACTAGTCGTGGTTGAATTTAGAAAATAAGGTGCGTCTTAATTTTTTCCGTTGTCTTTGTTGAATTCCGAAATTCAAGGGATTTAAAGAAAATCTTTGATATCTAAAAGATTTGATTCTTCGGCGAATAAGTAAATTAAGATCTCTATAATTAAATACAGTGATCTGCCTCGATTTCTCTGTCTGATATTTCCATTATAAATTAAACTCTTCTGTTCCATTATTCTCACCATTCCTATACTTTCTTTCTTAGTTCATACATCCAAAAGATTGTGAAAATGTTTAATCCAGTTCTCATCCTTGATATTTTCCTAATTATCATTTCTGTCATCCTTCTTTTCAGTCTTCCACCAGAAAAATCTGTTTACTTCTACTATTACCTTAGGGTGATACTATTCTTAATTTTACCATGTCTTTATATTGCTATTCGTATTAATATCCACGGTGAAATGTCCCGTTCTTATTGATTAAAAATGTTCCATATTAATTGATTTCGTTGCGAGGTTATGACCTCTATATGAGACGTTTTTCAAAGACTGCATTCATTTTTAAAACAAACCATAACCTTTATTTCATAAATAAAGGTTTAAAAAGCTTTACGTAGATTATCAAATAATGATAATCTAAAATATCCTGTTTACACACGACCATTACATAATGGTTTACAATACAAATATGTTACATCGAAATCAGTTTCTTGAATGCAGTTTTTACACAATATCATACAAACATGGACTCCAAATCTTGTCCTTATTTTAGTATGCAACAGCGGAAGCTCTTAATATTCACTTGAGAATAAACATGCTTTAAACGTCAACAAAAATGTTGGTGAGTTATAGGTTTAACCTATATATATCAAATCGTAACAATAGACCACAAGATTTCATATTTCAATACACATCCCATACATAGAGATAAAAATCATTCATATGGTAAACACCTGGTAACCGACATTAACAAGATGCATATATAAGAATATCCCCATCATTCCGGGATCCTCCATCGGACATGATATAAATTTTGAAGTACTAAAGCATCCGGTACTTTGGATGGGGCTTGTTGGGCCTGATAGATCTATCTTTAGGATTCGCGTCAATTAGGGTGTCTGTTCCCTAATTCTTAGATTACCAGACTTAATAAAAAGGGGCATATTCGATTTTGATAATTCAACCATAGAATGTAGTTTCACTTACTTGTGTCTATTTTGTAAATCATTTATAAAACCTGCATGTATTCTCATCCCAAAAATATTAGATTTTAAAAGTGGGACTATAACTCACTTTCACAGATTTTTACTTCGTCGGGAAGTAAGACTTGGCCACTGGTTGATTCACGAACCTATAACAATATATACATATATATCAAAGTATGTTCAAAATATATTTACAACACTTTTAATATACTTTGAAGTTTTAAGTTTATTAAGTCAGCTGTCCTCGTTAGTAACCTACAACTAGCTGTCCACAGTTAGATGTACAGAAATAAATCGATAAATATTATCTTGAATCAATCCACGACCCAGTGTATACGTATCTCAGTATTGATCACAACTCAAACTATATATATTTTGGAATCAACCTCAACCCTGTATAGCTAACTCCAACATTCACATATAGAGTGTCTATGGTTGTTCCGAAATATATATAGATGTGTCGACATGATAGGTCGAAACATTGTATACGTGTCTATGGTATCTCAAGATTACATAATATACAATACAAGTTGATTAAGTTATGGTTGGAATAGATTTGTTACCAATTTTCACGTAGCTAAAATGAGAAAAATTATCCAATCTTGTTTTACCCATAACTTCTTCATTTTAAATCCGTTTTGAGTGAATCAAATTGCTATGGTTTCATATTGAACTCTATTTTATGAATCTAAACAGAAAAAGTATAGGTTTATAGTCAGAAGAATAAGTTACAAGTCATTTTTGTAAAGGTAGTCATTTCAGTCGAAAGAACGACGTCTAGATGACCATTTTAGAAAACATACTCCCACTTTGAGTTTAACCATAATTTTTGGATATAGTTTCATGTTCATAATAAAAATCATTTTCTCAGAATAACAACTTTTAAATCAAAGTTTATCATAGTTTTTAATTAACTAACCTAAAACATCCCGCGGTGTTACTACGACGGCGTAAATCTGGTTTTACGGTGTTTTTCGTGTTTCCGGGTTTTAAATCATTAAGTTAGCATATCATATAGATATAGAACATTTGTTTAGTTAATTTTAAAAGTCAAGTTAGAAAGATTAACTTTTGTTTGCGAACAAGTTTAGAATTAACTAAACTATGTTCTAGTGATTACGAGTTTAAACCTTCGAATAAGATAGTTTTATATATATGAATCGAATAATGTTATGAATATCATTACTACCTCAAGTTTAGTAGGTAAACCTACTGGAAGTGACAAGAAATGATCAAGCTTCAAAGGATCTTGGATGGCTTGAAAGTTCTTGAAGTAGGATCATGACACAAAAACATGTTCAAGTAAGATTTTTACTCGAATTAAGATAGTTTATAGTTATAGAAATTGAATCAAAGTTTGAATATGAATATTACCTTGAATAAGAAAGATAACCTACTGTATATAACAAAGGTTTCTTGATCTTAGCGTACAGTTTTTCCTTCCTCAATACTTCTAACACCTTTCTCAAATGTTCACCGTGTTCTTGGTCATTCTTTGAGTAAATAAGTATGTCATCAATGAAAACAATGACAAACTTGTCAAGGTATGGTCCACACACTCGGTTCATAAGGTCCATGAACACAGCTGGTGCATTAGTTAAACCAAACGGCATGACCATAAACTCGTAATGACCGTAACGTGTTCTGAAAGCAGTCTTTGGAATATCATCTTCTTTCACCAGCATTTGATGATACCCGGAACGTAAGTCAATCTTTGAATAAACAGACGAGCCTTGTAGTTGATCAAATAAGTCGTCGATTCTCGGTAGTGGGTAGCGGTTCTTGATGGTAAGTTTGTTCAACTCTCGGTAGTCGATACACAACCTGAATGTACCATCTTTCTTCTTGACAAACAAAACAGGAGCTCCCCACGGTGATGTGCTTGGTCGAATGAAACCACGCTCTAAAAGTTCTTGTAATTGGCTTTGCAGTTCTTTCATCTCGCTGGGTGCGAGTCTGTAAGGAGCACGAGCTATTGGTGCAGCTCCTGGTACAAGATCTATTTGAAATTCAACGGATCGATGTGGGGGTAATCCCGGTAATTCTTTCGGAAATACATCGGGAAATTTTTTTGCAATGGGAACATCATTGATGCTCTTTTCTTCAGTTTGTACTTTCTCGATGTGTGCTAGAACAGCATAGCAACCTTTTCTTATTAGTTTTTGTGCCTTCAAATTACTAATAAGATGTAGCTTCGTGTTGCCCTTTTCTCCGTACACCATTAAGGGTTTTCCTTTTTCTCGTATAATGCGAATTGCATTTTTGTAACAAACGATCTCCGCTTTCACTTCTTTCAACCAGTCCATACCGATTATCACATCAAAACTCCCTAACTCTACTGGTATCAAATCAATCTTAAATGTTTCGCTAACCAGTTTAATTTCTCGATTCCGACATATATTATCTGCTGAAATTAATTTACCATTTGCTAATTCGAGTAAAAATTTACTATCCAAAGGCGTCAATGGACAACTTAATTTAGCACAAAAATCTCTACTCATATAGCTTCTATCCGCACCCGAATCAAATAAAATGTAAGCAGATTTATTGTCAATAAGAAACGTACCCGTAATAAGCTCTGGGTCTTCCTGTGCCTCTGCCGCATTAATATTGAAAACTCTTCCGCGGCCTTGTCCATTCGTGTTCTCCTGGTTCGGGCAATTTCTAATAATGTGGCCCGGTTTTCCACATTTATAACAAACTACATTGGCATAACTTGCTCCGACACTACTTGCTCCGCCATTACTCGTTCCGACACCATTTGTTCCTTTCGTTCTATTAACCCCTGGTCCGTAGACCTCACACTTCACAGCGCTATGACCATTTCTTTTACACTTGTTGCAAAATTTGGTGCAGAACCCCGAGTGATACTTTTCACACCTTTGGCATAGCTGCTTCTGATTGTTGTTGTTGTTGCGATTATTATTGTTGTTGGGATGATTGTTGTAGTTGCTGTTGTTGTTGTTGTTGTTGTTGTTGTTGTTGGGCCGTTTGTTGTAGTTGCGATTGATGTTGCGATTGTTGGGATAATTGTTGCGATTATTGTTGTAATTGCTGTTGTTGTTGTATTGGTGATTCTTATCACCGTTTTCTTCCCACTTTCTTTTGACTTACTTCACATTGGCCTCTTCAGCAGTCTGTTCTTTAATTCTTTCTTCAATCTGGTTCACTAGTTTGTGAGCCATTCTACATGCCTGTTGTATGGAGGCGGGCTCGTGTGAACTTATATCTTCTTGGATTCTTTCCGGTAATCCTTTCACAAACGCGTCGATCTTCTCTTCCTCATCTTCGAATGCTCCCGGACACAATAGGCACAATTCTGTGAATCGTCTTTCGTACGTGGTAATATCAAATCCTTGGGTTCGTAACCCTCTAAGTTCTGTCTTGAGCTTATTGACCTCGGTTCTGGGACGGTACTTCTCGTTCATCAAGTGCTTGAATGCTGACCACGGTAGTGCGTACGCATCGTCTTGTCCCACTTGCTCTAGATAGGTATTCCACCATGTTAACGCAGAACCTGTGAAGGTATGTGTAGTGTACTTTACTTTGTCCTCTTCAGTACACTTACTTATGGTAAACACAGATTCGACCTTCTCGGTCCACCGTTTCAATCCGATCGGTCCTTCGGTTCCATCAAATTCCAAAGGTTTGCAGGCAGTGAATTCTTTGTAGGTGCATCCTACATGATTTCCTGTACTACTAGATCCAAGGTTATTGTTGGTATGTAGCGCAGCCTGTACTACGGCTATGTTTGAAGCTAGAAAAGTACGGAATTCCTCTTCATTCATAATCACGGTGTGTCGAGTAGTCGGTGCCATTTCCTTCAAAATAGTCATATGGAATAAGTTAATCATACAGAATATTAAGAGTAGTTAATAGTATTTCGTAGCATAATATGAACTCATTTATAAAAGCTTTTTCTTCATATTAGCGTTTTATAAGTTTAAATTCGGGTAGTACCTACCCGTTAAGTTCATACTTAGTAGCTAATATACAATTCAACTACTACAATTCTATATGAAAAACTGATTATAATAATATTTTGCGTTCAAACTTTTACACAAATTTTACAAACTTACAATACCGCTTATTTTACATATAGCATGAAATATAGCACACAATAAATTTGATACAAGATGGTTGTGAAGATAATTCTAGCTAGTACACAAGTCATTCAGCAAAGGCAATAAAGACACGTAATTCATACGTCCAGAAACAAGTCATGCATTCTGATTTTACTAGGATTACTTCCCATCCTTGGTCTTGTGGAACATAACCGTTATGGCCGTTGATAAGACAGCGTGTTGTAACGTCGTCAAAGGGACGAGGGTTACGTAATGTCCAACAGTCCCGTAACAATCTAAAAACCTCATTTCTTACCCCAATTACCGACTCTGTCACTTGTGGGAACGTTTTGTTTAATAGATGTAGCCCGATGTTCTTGTTCTCACTTTGGTGAGAAGCGAACATTACTAATCCGTAAGCATAACATGCTTCTTTATGTTGCATGTTAGCCGCTTTTTCTAAATCACGAAGTCCAATATTCGGATATATTGAGTCAAAATAATTTCTTAACCCATTGCGTAAAATAGCATTTGGGTTCCCCGCAATATATGCATCAAAGTAAACACATCGTAACTTATGGATTTCCCAATGTGATATCCCCCATCTTTCGAACGAAAGCCTTTTATAAACCAAGGCATTCTTGGAACGTTCTTCGAATGTCTTACAAACTGATCTCGCCTTAAATAGTTATGCCGAAGAATTCTGACCGACTCTAGACAAGATTTCATCAATCATGTCTTCGGGTAGGTCTCTTAAAATATTGGGTTGTCTATCTATTTTGTGTTTTTATACTGTAAAATAGACAAGAGTAAGATTCATAAAAAAATACTTATTAATACAAGCAATTTTTACATATATCATAAAGCATAAGCACACTATATTACATATATTACACCACACGAATACAACTATCTTATTCCGACTCGCTTGTTTCTTCTTCTTCGGTTTTGGTTCGTTTTGCCAAGTTTCTAGGGATATATGATGTTCCCCTAATACGAGCCGTCGTTTTCCACATTGGTTTAGAAAAACCTGGTGGTTTAGAGGTTCCCGGGTCATTGTTACAACTTAAGGACTTCGGGGGTTGACGATACATATAAAGTTCATCGGGGTTGGAATTAGATTTCTCTATTTTTATGCCCTTTCCCTTATTATTTTCTTTTGCCTTTTTAAATTCAGTTAGGGTAATTTCTATAACATCATCGGAATTCTCGTTAGAATCCGATTCATCGGAGAATTGGTAATCCTCCCAATATTTTGCTTCCTTAACGGAAACACCATTGACCATAATTAACCTTGGTCGGTTGGTTGAGGATTTTCTTTTACTTAACCGTTTTATTATTTCCCCCACCGGTTCTATTTCTTCATCCGGTTCCGATTCTTCTTCCGGTTCCGATTCTTCTTCTGGTTCCAACTCTTCTTCCGGTTCCTCTTCGGGAACTTGTGAATCAGTCCACGAATCATTTCAATTTACATTTGACTCTTCATTATTATTAGGTGAGTCAATGGGACTTGTTCTAGAGGTAGACATCTATCACGTAATATCAAACGCGTTAAGAGATTAATATATCACATAATATTCACATGTTAAAAATATATAGTTTCCAACAAAATTTGTTAAGCAATCATTTTTCAAGTAAACACGGTCGAAGTCCAGACTCACTAATGCATCCTAACAAACTCGATAAGACACACTAATGCAAAATTCTGGTTCTCTAAGACCAACGCTCGGATACCAACTGAAATGTCCCGTTCTTATTGATTAAAAACGTTCCATATTAATTGATTTCGTTGCGAGGTTTTGACCTCTATATGAGACGTTTTTCAAAGACTGCATTCATTTTTAAAACAAACCATAACCTTTATTTCATAAATAAAGGTTTAAAAAGCTTTACGTAGATTATCAAATAATGATAATCTAAAATATCCTGTTTACACACGACCATTACATAATGGTTTACAATACAAATATGTTACATCGAAATCAGTTTCTTGAATGCAGTTTTTACACAATATCATACAAACATGGACTCAAAATCTTGTCCTTATTTTAGTATGCAACAGCGGAAGCTCTTAATATTCACCTGAGAATAAACATGCTTTAAACGTCAACAAAAATGTTGGTGAGTTATAGGTTTAACCTATTTATATCAAATCGTAACAATAGACCACAAGATTTCATATTTCAATACACATCCCATACATAGAGATAAAAATCATTCATATGGTGAACACCTGGTAACCGACATTAACAAGATGCATATATAAGAATATCCCCATCATTCCGGGATCCTCCATCGGACATGATATAAATTTCGAAGTACTAAAGCATCCGGTACTTTGGATGGGGCTTGTTGGGCTCGATAGATCTATCTTTAGGATTCGCGTCAATTAGGGTGTCTGTTCCCTAATTCTTAGATTACCAGACTTAATAAAAAGGGGCATATTCGATTTTGATAATTCAACCATAGAATGTAGTTTCACTTACTTGTGTCTATTTTGTAAATCATTTATAAAACCTGCATGTATTCTCATCCCAAAAATATTAGATTTTAAAAGTGGGACTATAACTCACTTTCACAGATTTTTACTTCGTCAGGAAGTAAGACTTAGCCACTGGTTGATTCACGAACCTATAACAAAATATACATATATATCAAAGTATGTTCAAAATATATTTACAACACTTTTAATATACTTTGATGTTTTAAGTTTATTAAGTCAGCTGTCCTCGTTAGTAACCTACAACTAGCTGTCCACAGTTAGATGTACAGAAATAAATCGATAAATATTATCTTGAATCAATCCATGACCCAGTGTATACGTATCTCAGTATTGATCACAACTCAAACTATATATATTTTGGAATCAACCTCAACCCTGTATAGCTAACTCCAACATTCACATATAGAGTATCTATGGTTGTTCCGAAATATATATAGATGTGTCGACATGATAGGTCGAAACATTGTATACGTGTCTATGGTATCTCAAGATTACATAATATACAATACAAGTTGATTAAGTTATGGTTGGAATAGATTTGTTACCAATTTTCACGTAGCTAAAATGAGAAAAATTATCCAATCTTGTTTTACCCATAACTTCTTCATTTTAAATCCGTTTTGAGTGAATCAAATTGCTATGGTTTCATATTGAACTCTATTTTATGAATCTAAACAGAAAAAGTATAGGTTTATAGTCAGAAGAATAAGTTACAAGTCATTTTTGTAAAGGTAGTCATTTCAGTCGAAAGAACGACGTCTAGATGACCATTTTAGAAAACATACTTCCACTTTGAGTTTAACCATAATTTTTGGATATAGTTTCATGTTCATAATAAAAATCATTTTCTCAGAATAACAACTTTTAAATCAAAGTTTATCATAGTTTTTAATTAACTAACCCAAAACAGCCCGCGATGTTACTACGACGGCGTAAATCCGGTTTTACGGTGTTTTTCGTGTTTCCAGGTTTTAAATAATTAAGTTAGCATATCATATAGATATAGAACATGTGTTTAGTTAATTTTAAAAGTCAAGTTAGAAGGATTAACTTTTGTTTGCGAACAAGTTTAGAATTAACTAAACTATGTTCTAGTGATTACGAGTTTAAACCTTCGAATAAGATAGTTTTATATATATGAATCGAATGATGTTATGAACATCATTACTACCTCAATTTTAGTAGGTAAACCTACTGGAAGTGACAAAAAATGATCTAGCTTCAAAGGATCTTGGATGGCTTGAAAGTTCTTGAAGTAGGATCATGACACAAAAACAAGTTCAAGTAAGATTTTTACTCGAATTAAGATAGTTTATAGTTATAGAAATTGAATCAAAGTTTGAATATGAATATTACCTTGAATAAGAAAGATAACCTACTGTATATAACAAAGGTTTCTTGATCTTAGATGATTACTTGGAATGGATTAGAAAGCTTGGAAGTAAATTAGTAAACTTGAAGGGATTTTTGAAGTGTTCTTGAAGTGTTCTTCCTATGATGATTATAGCTTGATTCTTGAAGTGATTTTTGATGAAGATGATGATTAACTACTGGAAAAATACATTCATAATAGTGTGGGTGTGTTGAGAGAGAATCAGAAAGAGAATTGGAAGTGAAATGGAGTGAATGATGAGTGGTAATTGGTGAGTGGTGAGTGGGGTTAAAAGGAGTTCTAGTTAGTTGAATAGCTCATGGTAGAAGTTAAAATTGATTAGTCATACACGACATAATCAAGAGTGGAATCCCATGCTAGTTCCTATTGGTATATACCCATAGTAAGTACGTTTTGAAGCTGTGTATAATACGGGTAAAAATACGACTAGAATTCTTGATGAAAGAAAAGAATGGGAAAGTAAATGTAACCATTTTCGTTAAGTATGAGTGTTTTGATATATGTCTTGAAGTCTTCTAAAAGTATTTTAATACATCTAAATACACTACATGTATATACATTTTAACCGAGTCGTTAAGTCATCGTTAGTCGTTACATGTAAGTGTTGTTTTGAAACCTTTTAGTTAACGATCTCAATTAATGTTGTTAACCCAATGTTTATAATATCAAATGAGATTTTAAATTATTATATTATCATGATATTATCATGTATGAATATCTCTTAATATGATATATATATATATATATATATATATATATATATATATATATATATATATATATATATATATACATTAAATGTCTTTACAACGATAATCGTTACATATATGTCTCGTTTAAAAATCATTAAGTTAGTAGTCTTGTTTTTACATATGTAGTTCATTGTTAATATACTTTATGATATGTTTACTTATCATAGTATCATGTTAACTATATATATATCCATATATATGTCATCATATAGTTTTTACAAGTTTTAACGTTCGTGAATCACCGGTCAACTTGGGTGGTCAATTGTCTATATGAAACATATTTCAATTAATCAAGTCTTAACAAGTTTGATTGCTTAACATGTTGGAAACATTTAATCATGTAAATATCAATCTCAATTAATATATATAAACATGGAAAAGTTCGGGTCACTACACACGGTTTGTAACCTCCGTGTTTTTATTGGGCTTTATATTTTCTCTTATATTTTGGAGCTCTTTGCCTTTTTATTATCTTCTCGACCTCTAGTAAAGCGAGTAACGGTCCAGAATTCGTAAGTATGAAATTTTGAATGAACTTAATGTTCTAAACAAGAAAGAACGTAATAGCACGATTTGATTTGTCAAATTACCAGAATCACTGAGAATAGAACTATCAAGAATATATTTTCTTGATATGTTCAGAAATTAAGCAGAATTAAAGAGTTATGTAACTTGACACATGATGACGTTATAATCTGTGAATCATCATGTTCCATTTAGAAACTCAGCATGACTTACTGTAATATAATCACGTTGATCAAGTGTCATTATATTATACTAACTCATGCATCAGTTCCCAACATTACTTCAATAGCTTTCATATTTTAAGCTCGAAAGTTTACAAAATCTACAAACTAACAGTTTCTATATGATGTAACACTGATAGCACGAAGAGATAAATGATTTCAGATAAGAACAGTTATGAAAATATCTTAAGAAATATGGAGGATATTTATAAATGGATATACGATGATATCTTGGAATTTCTAATATCGATGGATGATGAAGAAGATTTATCCGTAAGGGTTTAGATTCGGAATCAAGGTATTCGCTAAAGATTTCATCAGAAATAGAATCATTTGGATTTCTTGAAGTCAAACTTATTCCTTGTGATTTGTCCACGGCTTCCTTCATAGTTTCGCATAATCCGCTTTTCGGTACTAAATTTTCTATTGAATGTTTCAAATATAATGATACACAGGAAGCACGAAGAGGTATATAATTTCGGACGAGAATATTTATGAAAATATCCTCAGAAATATTGAAGATATTGATGATGATATTTTGGAATTTCTAAGTTTGATAGTTGATGGAGAAAAATTTTCCGTAAGATTTTAACATGACTTCGGAGCAAGATATTCTCTAAAGATTTCAACGGATCCAGAATTATCTGGATTCTTTGAATATAGGGTATGGTCCTTGTATTTGTCCTTGGTCTCCTTCATGGTTAACTTTATCCGTTTTCCAGTTCCAACATTTCTGAGCTTTTCCAACATATTATTCTTTATTATCAAACTTCTGACGACTAAGGTCGTTTACAGTTGTCCGCAGTTTCTGTTGCTTCATTCAGCTTTTTCAAAGTTCAATGTATTGATTCGTAGGCTAGGTGCTTTTCAAAATTTCAGAATTGAAGGTCGTAATTTTAGGAGATAATTGTTATATGTATACATATAACTATTGATGTAGAAATACTACGAAATTCGAAATACTGATTGCTGATTCTCGGTAATTGGTATGGCAATTCTTGTTACAAGATGCAGATGAGTACATGATGAGACTTCAATAGATAAATATAGGGATTTGTCGGAGAGATTTAAACCAAGGAGCGACGAGGTTGCTGGTATATCTGCTGGTAATATGGTGGAATATAAAAGGTTCTCTGGTAACAATAAAAGAGTACGCATATATATCAAGGTTATAATGAGGTTGTTTCGGACGAAGAGTCGGAGTTGACTTGTTGGAGCTGTGAAAAAATTGGCTAATTTGGAAAGAGATTGCAAAGTTATCTTCGGTAATAATAACGATAAAGGAATTAGCACAGCTACGCGTTAAATGTTTACTCAGTTTTCGAGAGTTTTCAGGTGCATAGCTATATGCATAGATCTTTTCTTTCGTAGATGAAGTGCGGTTGGTTCATCCTCTCGATTGAGGTGTTTTCAAGAATTATGAAAGATTTGAACGCAGATTGTAATCGTCAAGATACAAATGAGATTTAAAATGAAATCAAGTGACAAACTTGAAGAATTGTTTAGTTTCTTATGTTATAATCAATATTTTAATTCATTTTAATTGTCCAATATTATTAGTCCACAGTCGATAGTCCACAGTTAACAATCCAATGATTCATATATAGTTTAATATATAATATTCGAATTAATTAATACGTATCGCGACCCGTATACGTCTCAGACTCGATCACAACTCAAACTATATATATTATTATAGAATCAACCTCAACCCTGTATAGCTAACTCCTGCATTACTGTATATAGAGTGTCTATGGTTACTCCAAATAATATATATAGATGCGTCGATATGATATGTCAAAACCTTGTATACGTGTCCCGATATTTAAAATGCGTAAAATAAATAACAGAAATTAAATGACGATAAATAAAGTGCGTAAAGTAAATAACAGAAATTAAATGACGATAAATAAAATTGCGAGAATGTAAATTGCGATAATTAAATTGCGATAAATAAAGTGTAATCAGTTAGCTGGTAACAATTAGTTAGGAACAGTTAGCGTGGATTCTTAACAAAATTTCTTATAGTTAATTTGTTTTTTTCTAACAAATTTTATTTTGTCAAATGTTTCCTTCATTATGCCACTTGATTTTTGATAAATCAAAATCCAAATATGAAATTGGATGAATATGGTTATTCTGTGGTGAACGGATTTGTATATCGGTGGACGTAAGTAGGATAGTAAACGACTGTTGAATAAGATTTGAAGAATGTACAGTGTAACTTATTAATGTGAAATCTAAATATTCCTCGGGTATTACCTACTCATTAAAATATTTTCACCATTAACAGTTTGTACACAAGAATTTTTAATTACAATCTTTATGAAAATATATATACATATATATTTTCTTCAGATGTAATCATGGATTTAATGAGTCAATATGATATTAAACTCATTTGATTTACCATTGGAACAAGAATATATAATCTCTAAAACATTAGAGATTACATAATCGCCATGTCGAACGAAGATAAATGATGTAGATCGATACGTAGAACGATAATTGTACTCAAGGTATAGAATGAGACGTCGAGGCATGGGTTGTTGATGGTACTGGTGTTGTTATTGATGGTACTATTGGTGCCGGTGATATTGTTGAAGCTGGTAATTTTTGCACCATATTCTCCAGATTGATTACTCGAGCGCGAAGTTCGTTGACTTCTTCTATTATTCCGGGATGATTGTCGGTCGGTACGAGCGGATGAATAAGGTTTAGAATTTTAGATAGAATACAATCGTGGTGAGATATTCAGGAAATGGAGGTGAAAATGGTGTTTCAGACTGGTTCGCCGGTAAGTGCTTCAGGTTCATTGCCAAGAGGTAAATTCGGTTGGTGGGTGGAAAGGATCGCCTTCCTCTCATCTCCATCGGTTAAGTCGACTACGAACCCATCAGATGAATTGGGGATGATTGATTGGTTGATTCATTCTCGTGACGTTGCCTCCGGAGCTTAGGTGAACATCCATGTCGGAATAGCTCTCGGAATAACTATCGGATTAGCTATCGAAGTCTGAGGGACTCGAACTGGTTGAGGAATTCATCTCGTACGATCAGATGAAGTATTTTTGATAAGAAACAGATTATAGGATGTAGATTAGTACCCTGCAATACATAATTCACATATGCATATACAATACTAAAATCCCATATGTTACGGAGGAATCTACGGAAGTTGTCAGACAAAGTCTACAGTACAAGATATGCTAAGATATGAATTAGCAGATACGCTAAGATACGAATCTTTTCTATACACTATTCATGCAATCATTGTAGTAAGATGTGTCTAGACTAAGAATGATAAGCAGGTAATTTCCTAAGGATGATAAATAGATGATTTCTGACAAAAATGATAAGCAAAACTTTTGACATGCAGACACGGTCGAAGTCCAGACTCACTAATGCATTCTAACGACTATCAGTTAGACTCACTAATGCAAGACCTGGTTCGCTAAAACCACCGCTCGGATACCAACTGAAACGACCCGTCCTAATCCATCCGGACGAAGTCCATATCGATTATAAACGATTCACAACAGTTGATTACATCGTGAGGTATTTGACCTCTATATGATATATTTTACAAACATTGCATTCATTTTTGAAAAGACAATCTTTCATTACATCGAAAGTTGACAACATGCATACCATTTCGTAATATATCTTACTATAATAGACTTAATAATAATCTTGATGAACTCAACGACTCGAATGCAACGTCTTTTAAAATATGTCATGAATGACTCCAAGTAATATCTCTAAGATGAGCAAATGCACAGCGGAAGATTTCTTTCATACCTGAGAATAAACATGCTTTAAAGTGTCAACCAAAAGGTTGGTGAGTTCATTAGTTTAACATAAATAATCATTTCATAATTTTAATAGACCACAAGATTTCATACTTCCATTTCTCATAATCATACGTCCCATGCATAGAGTCAAAAATATCATTCATATGGATTGAACACCTGGTAACCGACATTCACAATATGTATATAAGAATATCCCCATCATTCCGGGATCCTCCTTCGGACATGATATAAATTTCGAAGTACTAAAGCATCCGGTACTTTGGATGAGGCTTATTGGGCCCGATAGATCTATCTTTAGAGTTCGCGTCAATTAGGGTGTCTGTTCCCTAATTCTTAGATTACCAGACTTAATAAAAGGGGCATATTCGATTTCGATAATTCAACCATGGAATGTAGGTTTAAGTACTTGTGTCTATTTCGTAAATCAGTTATAAAAACATCGCATGTATTCTCATTCCCAAAAATATATATTGCAAAAGCATTTAAAAAGGGATTAATGAAACTCACCATAATGTATTTTGTAGTAAAAATACATATGACGACATTGAACAATGTAGGGTTGGCCTTGGATTCACGAACCTATATCATTCATATATCTATTAAGACACATACTTGTAATCGAACAAATATATTTATTTATATTATTATTAGTGATGTAATTTATATATATAGTAGACTAATAGGTTCATTATATATATTTTCATTATATATATAGATATATTAGTATAGTTAAGTTATGTGTATTAAATATATATTTATATATAAAATCTTTATTTTTATGTTTATAATTTTAATAACGTCTTTAAGACTTTTATTTTTCATAATCGTAATTATTTTAATAATAATGACATAGATAATACTGATATCAATAATAATGATAGTTTTAGTAAAAAATAATACTAATAATAATAATGGTAATTTTTAATAGTTTTAATAGAAATTTTCAGTAATTATACAATATCACTAATATTAATGTTTAAATGATAAGTCTATTAATGATACTTTGTAATATTAATAATAATGATGATAATACTAATAATAATACCTATGCGGATGATAATAATAACACTAACAATTATAAAATGTTACAAGTACTAATATTAATGAAAATAATAATAATTTGTATCATTCTCATAATAATAATAATAATCATAATCATAATTATAATAATAAATTATAGTCTTTATAATAATACTTGTATTAGTAATAATAAGTGTTCTAAAAATAACCATAATAATAATAATCACAATACTAATAATAATAATAATTTTGGTAATGAAATCTACCTTCCAAAGCCTTTCTAAAAAAATATGCCATGAACCGGATTTGAACTAGAGACCTCCTGCTCACCCGCAAACACACTTAACCATTCCCTCTGTCTTGTTTATCTAATTTATAAGGCAACCCAAACTATATATCTAGTATTTCATTTAGCCATGTTCATCATCTTCTTCACCAAGTTTAAAATCAAACGGGGGCAAAAACTCAACAACAATCGAACGGGTTTTCATTTATGACTTGTAAACAACATGAAACAAAAAAAAATGTGTTCATGATATAAAAAAAATGAGAAAAAAAAACAAAAAAAATCCTACTTGTAGCCAAGAAAAAAAAAATTTGTTTTCAATTTTGAGTTCGTTTTGGACAATCTTTACAACATGAAACATGTTTCAAATCATTCCTAAAATCTATCTAAATCATCAATTGAACTTAAAACATCAAAACAAGCTCTAATTTCTCCAAGAACAAAACAGTTGACTTTTGACAATTTAACTTTGACTCGCAAATTCGAATTCGTTATTAAGAATTGGAACTTGAGATTTTGCAGGAAATTTAAGTAAATGATTCCTAACAACTCTGCATTTTTAGTTTTTGAAATTTGTTTCGAATTTACGTTAGTGTATATTACTGTGAAGAAACTCAAGAACTCAAAAATTGATTTTTAGATTAAGAGTGTTATAAGTTATGATTACAACATGAATTGTGTTGAAAATCATTCCTATAATTTTTATGGATCATCAAATTAACTTGAGATATCAAAACAAACTCGAATTTGATTCAAGAACACTTAGTTGACTTTTAAAACCCAAAACTTTGACTCTCAAATTGGCAATTAATAGAAAGAATTGAGGATTGAAAACTTACAGATAGTTTAGATAGACGATTCCTAACAAGACTGTATTATTACATTTTGAAATTTCATTCAAAATCAAAATATGATGAAAAAGATGAAGACCAGAGGATACGAGCTTATTTCTTGATTTTTGGTTAATATCTAATTACAATGCAGAAGATGATATATATGATGAAAAAAAATTTGTTCTGTAATTAAAATTGAAGTAGACTTGTAACAAACTTCGACAAATACAAAAATCAGATACAGTGGGGATGTGGATGTGAAACTGAATGGTACCAGTTCTTGATTTCTTTTATATATATATATATATATATATATATATATATATATATATATATATATATATATACAATTAAATTAATATTAATAATTAATATCTATCTATATTAATAAAAATAATAATTATATCATTATTAATAATAAGTAATATTGATACTAAAATTCATAAAAGTGATAATAATAATAATACTATTAGTATTAGTAATAATAGATTGTATTATTTCAAATTATTATACATATACTTTTGTTTATATATATATATATATATATATATATATATATATATATATATATATATATATATATATATATATATATATACATAATTATACACATTTATTTACACACAATAGTTCGTGAATCGTTGAGCACAGACAAAGGATAATTGATTACATGAATATAAATTCCAAAATTTTGAGATTCAACATTATAGACTTTGCTTATCATATCGGAAACATATAAAATTTAAGTTTAAATTTGGTCTGAAATTCCCGGGTCGTCACATCAGTGATTTTGATGCGGCGGTATAAACAATGATAGTAACGATGTGGTTTACAGTCCCACATGACTTATAAAATTTAGATCCTTAAGGAAATTGGATCTTTATGAAAATATTTGATCTTTTGAAAATTCATTCTAGCTTTTACCTTAGATAAGTTTTCCGGAATAACCCTTCACTGGTGTTTGCAAATTGTTTTTGTGGGTTTGGTGGGTTTCAGATTTGAAAATTTTAGCTCAAAACTTATGGTTTTGTGTCACCTACTTGCTAACCTTGTATTGGGAAAGCAACACGTCCAGTATACTTGATCCGTATATTACCTTTCGGTAAACTACCGTCCAGTTGTAAAGGAAAGCGTTGAACAAGCAATTGTTAAGGCAATGTCCCGTGACATGGTTTTGATTATGGTCTAAAATGTGTCGGATGTAATTACTATCCTTTGTAGGAGAAATAGAAAAGATCACCCTATAATTTTTCGGTCTAGCACAAGGTCCTGTCTTCGACCATGCTATGCAACCACCGTTCTTACGGTTGACACCCAATTTGGTTCAGGTGACCTAATGAATTCCAGGTGAATTCCTAGGATTTTACGTTCAATGGTAATGAATGCATTGAAAATGGGTTTTCAGAAAACAAATCGGTTTTAATTTGATCAAAATATTTTCTCGTTCAAGTTCGAGTTTAGATATCATCGAATTCCATGAGTTTGTAATTCTCAATCTTTAAAGTCAATCTCAAGGATTAAGTAATATCAGGCTTAAAAGCTGATTTTTAATCTTTAAGGAGATTATCCTTTCTAGGGGTCTGATTCATTAGTCTTATCAAGCTAATTTGCACGGCGCCTTCCCCATTTTACGAGATAAATCCTTCTCATGGTTAGGATAAATCTGACCACTTGGCGACCCTGTTTGATGCTGAGGTCCGTGGATATCCTGCTGATTTTAGAGATGACTTTTATAGATTTTTCGTCAACCTATAGCTGGTCTGGACGACAACTTCCCGACCTAAATCAAGAAGCGCGTGTCTTTTTTGGAAGTCTTTATGTCATAACCCGTCCTTAACCGTAAGAACGTGTTAGATAACGTATGATTTCATTGCGAGGTATTGACCTCTATATGCGACATTTTTAAAAGAAAAACTGCATATATTATACATTACAAACCATGATTCTTATTTTTGATACAAGCTTTGGACGAAATAAAGATGATTATCGTTTAGCGATAATCTTCGACTTACAAACTTTACAAATGATGATAACAACACGATTTCTAGCATATTTTACAACACAAGTTCTTGGATATGCAGTCTTATTTTTGACACAAATATGCGTACGCAAGATCCTGCTCAAATTCAACATAATACAGCGGAAGCTTTTAGAAATCACCTGAGAATAGACATGTTTTAAAAGGTCAACATAAAGTTGGTGAGATATAGGTTTAGTGCCGGCAGCAATATATATATAGACCACAAGATTTCGTATATAAACAGTTTAATAAAAATATTCTAAGTGGTTGAGCACTTGGTAACCATACTTAACAATTAATCACGTCGCATATTCCCTTTAATATGAAATCTTACTACACTGTACCAAGTGTAGTCACGAAACGAAGTACTGTGCAACCGTTGAATACTGGTCGTTCAGTCCGGTTGGGGTTGTCAGGCCCGATAGATCTATCAACAGGATTCGCGTTTACAATACCGCTGTAAATATTAGTTACCAAGCTACAGGGAAGTATGCCAGTGGTACAACTCAACGTAGAATATATTTTTCAGTTACTTGTGTCCATATTGTAAAACATAAAATACATGTATTCTCATCCCGAAATATTTAGAGTTTAAAAGTGGGACTATATACTCACTTTCGTCTTGAAGATATATATATATATAATTTGACTTGGTCTCCGGTTGATATCACGAACCTATCCATATATAATATATCAATACCTTTTCTTTTTAAACAAACGTCACATATATATACTTGTTATACTTTTAATACTTTGAATAATTCCTTAGTCCGTAGTTAGCAGTTCGTTGTTAGTAATTCAATTTTAATGGTTCATTTTTAGATGTTTAATATACCCGCAATGAAATAAATAAAACCCCCAACGAAATAAATAAAACCCCATCGTATATGTATTGGTCGAGATTAATCTTGACCCACGGTACCGGTGTTGTCAAATGACGTGTTGCGTACATAAAGTACCGGTGTTGTCAAATGACGTGTTGCGTACAATCATGGGATCTTATGATTAATCTTCTCGTGTTGTTTACGGGTGATCCTGAACCATATAAGATTGAATTATATAAAATATCATGTTATCTTAGAAAGATGTGATTTTATTTAATTTTTCCCAATTAATCCCGAAGTTAAACAAGTCTTGGATAACCAATTTTGTTTCGGTCATAGTTTCTTCGTTACAAATCCGTTTTCGTTGATTCAACTTGCCATCTCCTTGGATCGAGTCCCTCTTTAAGACTATGAACTGAAAATACCTTGGTTTGTATTCAAAATCACACGGCATAGGTGAAACTTTAGTGAAACTTATGAAGTTAAACATTTTCCTTTATGTAAACAACCTTAAATGATTATTTTTCTAAAAATACTTATACTTTGAATTAAATCATGGAATTTTTATGTGTTATCATATCCATAGTAAAAATCATTTTTCCAGAACATAAACCTCCAATTCAAAGTTTAAGATAGTTTTTAATTATCCAACCCAAAACAGTCCCCGGTGGCACTCTGACGTCGTAAAAACAGTTTTTAAGATAATCTTTGAAAAACCAAGTTATACCTTGTTAAATTAGCATATATTTAAGTTATATTACAGGTCTTGGAGTATTTTAAAAGTTAAGTTAGAAGGATCTATTTAGTTTGCAAACAAGTTTGAAAACATTCAAACTATGTTCTTGTTGTTAAAATTTTATACCACAAAATAAGATAGCTATATATATATGAATCGAATAAGGTCATGAACATAGATTCTACCTCAAGTTCCTTGGACAAGGTTGCTGTAAAAGAGGAGTAAGAACCTAGAACCAAAAGGGTGATGGAAGTGGATGAAAGATTGGAAGTAAGTTGGTGTTCTTGGAAGGTTTTCTTGAAGTATTTTTGTAAGGGTTTTCTTATGATGATTAAGTGATGTTTTAAAGCTAAAAACTTATGAGGATCTTGAAGAACACTTGAAGGTTGAAGATAAGAGAGTTTAGAAGATCATTTAACTTGAAAGAAATTTGCTATGAAAGTGTATGTGTGTGTATATAGGCGTATATATGTATATGTATATATAGACTTTATTTTTTTGATTTTTAGCTTAAAAGTCTTCATACATGATCCCACATGTATTGACTAATCAAAGGCTGCTAAGATCATATAATTGAGGTCTAATAATTGGTATTTTTCAATAGTAAAACTTCTAGAAACTGCGTATTTATACAGGTACATATACCCTAAGTATACGTGTAGAAATCTTGTGAAAACGGAACGAGGATTCAAATATAGCTATCTTTTGTGAATATACTTATATGGTTTTATGTATTTAAGTCCTTAAAAGTGATTAAATACATTACTTGTACGATATATGTATAAACATTATAGGTTATAAGTATTTATGTCAAATAACGTTACGTATGGTTATCGTTTTGAAAACTTAAGTTAGTAGTTTCAAAATATACTTATAACTTATTGTTATTAATACAAAATGAGATATTAAAACATTCTTAGATCATGTTAAATATGTATATATACATATATATACACAAACGTATAATTATCATATATTGTATAGTTCGTGATATCATCGGTCAAACTAGACGGTCAAACGTTGTGTAAAACTCTTTTCAAACACATAAGTCTCAACAATTTGGATTGCTTATCATGTTGGTAAGGTTTAATTTATGTAAATATTAATCTTATAAGTATAGAACGATCGAAAAAGTGCGGGTCGTTACATTACCTCCCCGTTAAATAAATTTCGTCCCGAAATTTTAAAATTGTACCTATTTTGCGTCATCGAGAAACAAGTGTGGATACTTTTGTTTCATCTGATCCTCTCGTTCCCAAGTAAACTCGGGACCTCTTCTAGCATTCCAACGAACCTTAACAATCGGTATGTTGCTCTATTTGAGATGTTTAACTTCATGGTCCATGATTTCGATTGGTTCTTCGACGAATTGTAGTTTCTCGTCGATATGGATTTCTTCAAGAGGAATAGTGAGGTCTTCCTTTGCAAGACACTTCTTAAGGTTTGAGACGTGAAAGTTATTATGTACCCCGGCGAGTTGTTGCGGTAACTCAAGTCGATAAGCTACCGGTCCAATGCGTTCAATAATCTTGAACGGGCCTACATATCTTGGGTTCAGCTTACCCCTTTTGCCGAAACGTATTACACCTTTCCAAGGTGACACCTTTAACATAACCATGTCCCCGACCTGAAACTCTAATGGTTTCCTTCGGACATCGGCGTAGCTCTTTTGGCGACTACGGGCTGTTTTCAATCTCTCCTTGATTTGTACTATCTTCTCAGTTGTTTCGTGTATGATCTCGGGACCAGTTAATTGTCGATCTCCTACTTCATTCCAACAGATAGGAGATCTACACTTCCTTCCATACAATGCTTCGAATGGCGCAGCTCCAATTCTCGCATGATA
Organism: Rutidosis leptorrhynchoides; assembly: GCF_046630445.1. Classification (NCBI taxonomy): domain Eukaryota; kingdom Viridiplantae; phylum Streptophyta; class Magnoliopsida; order Asterales; family Asteraceae; genus Rutidosis; species Rutidosis leptorrhynchoides. Next base: position 62,174,346 of record NC_092342.1, read on the forward strand.
ACTATTATTATACGAGAATTCTGCTAACGGTAAATACTTATCCCATCCGTTTCCAAAATCGATCACACATGCCCTGAGCATATCTTCAAGAGTCTGAATTGTTCTTTCACTCTGCCCGTCCGTTTGCGGATGATATGCGGTACTCATATCTAAACGAGTTCCTAGTGCCTCCTGTAGTGCTTGCCAGAACTTTGAGGTAAATCTACTATCACGATCAGATATAATGGAAATAGGTATTCCATGCCTTGAAACAACTTCCTTTATATACAATCGTAATAGTTTCTCCATTCTATCCGTTTCCTTTATAGGCAAGAAATGTGCAGACTTGGTGAGACGATCAACAATCACCCAAATGGTGTCGTAACCCCAGGCAGTCTTTGGTAACTTCGTGATGAAATCCATGGTAATACCATCCCATTTCCATTCTGGGATTTCTGGTTGTTGAAGTAACCCTGACGGCCTTTGGTGTTCTGCTTTGACCTTGGAACAAGTTAAACACTCCCCAACATATGTTGCTACGTCTGTCTTTAAATTAGGCCACCAATAACGTGTCTTAAGATCTTGATACATCTTTCCAACTCCAGGATGTATCGAGTATCTTGTCTTATGTGCCTCATTCAATATCAACTTCCTTAATCCACCCAACTTCGGTACCCAAATACGGTTTGCAAAATATCGAATTTCATCTTCCCGTATAACGAGTTGCTTCTCATACTTCTTCATTATTTCATTTCCTATATTTTCTTTAGTAAGTGCTTCTCGTTGAACTTCTTTGATTTGTGAGTTGAGATTCATGCGGATTTTTATGTTCATCGCTCGTACTCGAATTGGTTCTCGTTCCTTTCTGCTTAGAGCATCGGCCACCACGTTCGCTTTCCCGGGATGATAACGAATTTCACAATCATAGTCGTTTATTAACTCGACCCACCTACGTTGTCTCATGTTCAGCTGTTTCTGATCAAAAATATGTTGAAGGCTTTTATGATCAGTAAACACAGTGCATTTAACCCCATACAAGTAGTGTCTCCATATCTTCAATGCAAACACGACTGCTCCCAGTTCTAGATCATGCGTCGTATAATTCCACTCGTGAATCTTCAATTGTCGGGATGCGTATGCAATAACTTTCTTTCGTTGCATAAGAACGCAACCAAAACCTTGTCGCGAAGCGTCACAATATATTTCAAAATCATCGTTCCCTTCTGGTAACGATAAAATAGGCGCCGTAGTCAACTTCTTTTTCAGTAATTGAAATGCACTCTCCTGCTCAGAAGTCCATTCATATTTCTTCCCTTTTTGCGTTAACGCTGTCAACGGCTTAACTATTCGGGAAAAATCTTGAATAAACCTTCTATAATAACTGGCTAAACCCAAAAATTGGCGTATCTGCATTGGTGTCTTAGGAGTCTCCCATTTTTCAATGGCTTCAATTTTTGCTGGATCAACCTGAATTCCTTTGCTACTAACAACGTGGCCAAGAAATTGCACTTCTTTCAACCAGAAAGCACATTTAGAAAATTTAGCATATAGCTGTTCTTTTCTTAACAACTCTAATATCAACCTTAAATGCTGCTCATGCTCTTGCTCACTCTTGGAATAGATAAGAATATCATCAATGAAAACGATAACAAACTTATCTAGATATGGACTACAAACTCGATTCATGAGGTCCATGAATACAGCTGGCGCATTCGTCAATCCAAACGGCATAACCAAAAATTCGTAATGACCGTAGCGTGTCCGAAAAGCATTTTTCGGTATATCTTCTTCTTTGACGCGTAGTTGATGATAGCCCGATCTTAGGTCGATTTTCGAATAAACACATGATCCTTGCAGTTGATCAAATAAGTCATCAATTCTCGGTAGTGGATACCGATTCTTGATAGTTAACTTATTTAATTCACGATAATCTATACACATTCGGAAAGATCCGTCTTTCTTCTTGACGAATAAAATTGGAGCTCCCCACGGTGAAGTACTTGGTCGTATGAATCCACGATCCAGTAATTCTTTTAACTGACTATGAAGTTCTTTTAACTCAGATGGTACAAGTCTATATGGAGCACGAGCCACTGGTGCAGCTCCTGGTACTAAATCTATTTGAAATTCTACAGATCTAAATGGAGGTAATCCCGGCAACTCTTCCGGAAAAACTTCAGGAAAATCTCTTGCCACAGGCACGTCATTGATGCACTTCTCTTTTTCTTTCTTTTCGACTTTATTAACATGTGCTAAGATAGCATAGCACCCTTTCTTCAAGCACTTTTGAGCTTTCAAATAACTAATGAGTTTTAGCTTTGAGTTGCCCTTCTCTCCATAAATCATTACTGGCGTTTTATTCTTACGAGGAATGCGAATTGCCTTCTTGGCGCACACAACTTCAGCTCCAATTTTGGACATCCAGTCCATGCCGACTATTACATCAAAACTTCCTAATTCTACGGGTATCAAATCAATCTTAAATGTTTCTCCGGCTAAATTTATTTTACAATCACGGCAAATTTTATCGGCTTTAATTAGTTTACCATTAGCTAACTCAATCATGTACTTAGCATCTAGAGGTAATGATGAACAATTCAATTTAGCGTGAAAGTCTCTACACACGTAACTTCTATCAGCACCAGTATCAAATATAATAGATGCGGATAAGTTATTAATGGTAAACGTACCCGTAACAAGCTCCGGGTCTTCACACGCCTCTCTAGCATTAATAACAAATGCTCTTCCTCGTGCAGATCCATTATTCTTCTCTGGATTCGGACACTGGCTCTTATAATGACCCTGTTTTCCACACCCATAACAAGTAATGGTAGCCAAAGTAGTTCTATTTGCATTGGTGGCAGGAGTCTTGGTACCATTTGTATTTGTAACGAGAGCCCTACAATCTTCAGCAAGATGACCCTTTCGATTACATTTGTTGCATACCACATTACAGTAACCAGAGTGATGTTTGTGGCATCGGTTGCATAAAGGATTTTGTCCTTTATAACCAAAGCTTAAACCACTACCCGCACCTTGCGTGTTTTCTTGTTTCTTAAAAGATTGTTGTTGGTTACCTCGATCATAATTTCCATTCCACTTTCTTTTGTTACCTGATACCTTCACATCAGTATTGGATACTTTCTTATCCATGATGACCTGATCCATTAGCTCGTTTGCCATAGTTATAGCTTCATGAATTGTCTTAGGTTTCGATGCTGTAACATTTGCCTTGACCTTTTTGGGCAAACCATCTTTGTACATTTCAATCTTCCGTTCTTCGGTTGGAACCAATTCAGGACATAGCAAAACTAATTCCATGAATCGCTGATTGTAGTTGGTGATTTCAGTACCAATAACCTTCAGACTTCGTAACTCATCTTCCAACTTCCTAACCTCGTTCCTTGGACAATATTCGTTGATTAACATTGTTTTGAATTCTTCCCACGGAGTATCATAAGCTACATCTCCTCCTACAGCCTTCACATAATTTTTCCACCACGTGAGTGCACTATCTTGTAAAGTGCACGATGCATACTTGGTCATGTCCTTTTCAACACAACCACTGATTTTAAACACAGTCTCCATCTTTTCTATCCACCGGGTTAAACCGATCGGTCCTTCTGTTCCACTGAATGATGAGGGCTTGCAAGCTTGAAAAGTTTTGTAAGTGCACCCCACACGAGGATTTGGGTTAACTGCAGCACCTCTTGCAGCCTCGACCCATAACATTCTGTCGTTCACTCGCTGATTGATGAGTTCCTGGATTTCTTGTTCCGTCATTCGGTTCAATCGCGCCATATTCTTCTATAAGAATGAAAAGAAAATAATTATTCACATGGAATATTATAGATGTAGTGTATATTTACAGTACATTATAGCTTATTAATAATATGAACCAGGTATTATTATAAAAGCCTTTTCTTCTTATTAGCGTTTTATAATTATATCTAGGGTAGTACCTACCCGTTAATGTCCATACTTAATAGCTTAGTACAGAATCAATTACTACCATCTAAATAATACTTAACCATGGAAAATTATTGCATTTCACACTTCACTATTTTACATATGCTTATCTTACATCGAACATTAAGCAAACCACACTAATAATATTATACAAAACATTATATGATCCCATGGTTTAATACGGCAGCGCATCGTTTGGTCTATTTTCTAGGACGTTTAGGTTCAAAGAATCGCTTAACGCTTATCCTGGCTGTCTGCCTATATTTTGGCTGTGGGACTGAAGAACTGGATGCCGGGATAGAACGAATAGGAATAGCGGGAATAGGGGTGGTAGTGTCTAGTGGAGTTGGTGCCACATCATCCTTACTAAACTCGGGATTTGAATTTTCTAATTCATTAGCCTTTCGTTTCTTTCCTAGTTCGAACTCGTCTTTTGTAATTTCCTGTATTTCTTCCTCGGGTTCACTTTCCTCCTCGGGTTCACTTTCCTCCTCGGGTTCACTTTCCTCCTCGGGTTCACTTTCCGGGTTCTCTATAGTCGGTTCATCCGAAATTTGTGAGTCTTCCCCAAAGATATTATTTTCGTCATCGGATAGGTTAATGACTGGAACACCATCTGAAGATTCTGGTTCGGAGTCGCTGAATGTGATAACAAGTTTTGAGCCCGACATCTATCACACAACAACTAACCCATTAGTACTACATAATATTTACATATAAATTTTAACCAACAATGATAAGCAATGGTTTTTAAATCAGACCCGGTCAAAGTCCAGACTTACTAATGTATCCTAACGACTTATCAGTTAGACACACTAATGCAAACCTGGTTCGCTAAGACCACCGCTCTGATACCACATGTCATAACCCGTCCTTAACCGTAAGAACGTGTTAGATAACGTATGATTTCATTGCGAGGTATTGACCTCTATATGCGACATTTTTAAAAGAAAAACTGCATATATTATACATTACAAACCATGATTCTTATTTTTGATACAAGCTTTGGACGAAATAAAGATGATTATCGTTTAGCGATAATCTTCGACTTACAAACTTTACAAATGATGATAACAACACGATTTCTAGCATATTTTACAACACAAGTTCTTGGATATGCAGTCTTATTTTTGACACAAATATGCGTACGCAAGATCCTGCTCAAATTCAACATAATACAGCGGAAGCTTTTAGAAATCACCTGAGAATAGACATGTTTTAAAAGGTCAACATAAAGTTGGTGAGATATAGGTTTAGTGCCGGCAGCAATATATATATAGACCACAAGATTTCGTATATAAACAGTTTAATAAAAATATTCTAAGTGGTTGAGCACTTGGTAACCATACTTAACAATTAATCACGTCGCATATTCCCTTTAATATGAAATCTTACTACACTGTACCAAGTGTAGTCACGAAACGAAGTACTGTGCAACCGTTGAATACTGGTCGTCCAGTCCGATTGGGGTTGTCAGGCCCGATAGATCTATCAACAGGATTCGCGTTTACAATACCGCTGTAAATATTAGTTACCAAGCTACAGGGAAGTATGACAGTGGTACAACTCAACGTAGAATATATTTTTCAGTTACTTGTGTCCATATTGTAAAACATAAAATACATGTATTCTCATCCCGAAATATTTAGAGTTTAAAAGTGGGACTATATACTCACTTTCGTCTTGAAGATATATATATATAATTTGACTTGGTCTCCGGTTGATATCACGAACCTATCCATATATAATATATCAATACCTTTTCTTTTTAAACAAACGTCACATATATATACTTGTTATACTTTTAATACTTTGAATAATTCCTTAGTCCGTAGTTAGCAGTTCGTTGTTAGTAATTCAATTTTAATGGTTCATTTTTAGATGTTTAATATACCCGCAATGAAATAAATAAAACCCCCAACGAAATAAATAAAACCCCATCGTATATGTATTGGTCGAGATTAATCTTGACCCACGGTACCGGTGTTGTCAAATGACGTGTTGCGTACATAAAGTACCGGTGTTGTCAAATGACGTGTTGCGTACAATCATGGGATCTTATGATTAATCTTCTCGTGTTGTTTACGGGTGATCCTGAACCATATAAGATTGAATTATATAAAATATCATGTTATCTTAGAAAGATGTGATTTTATTTAATTTTTCCCAATTAATCCCGAAGTTAAACAAGTCTTGGATAACCAATTTTGTTTCGGTCATAGTTTCTTCGTTACAAATCCGTTTTCGTTGATTCAACTTGCCATCTCCTTGGATCGAGTCCCTCTTTAAGACTATGAACTGAAAATACCTTGGTTTGTATTCAAAATCACACGGCATAGGTGAAACTTTAGTGAAACTTATGAAGTTAAACATTTTCCTTTATGTAAACAACCTTAAATGATTATTTTTCTAAAAATACTTATACTTTGAATTAAATCATGGAATTTTTATGTGTTATCATATCCATAGTAAAAATCATTTTTCCAGAACATAAACCTCCAATTCAAAGTTTAAGATAGTTTTTAATTATCCAACCCAAAACAGTACCCGGTGGCACTCCGACGTCGTAAAAACAGTTTTTAAGATAATCTTTGAAAAACCAAGTTATACCTTGTTAAATTAGCATATATTTAAGTTATATTACAGGTCTTGGAGTATTTTAAAAGTTAAGTTAGAAGGATCTATTTAGTTTGCAAACAAGTTTGAAAACATTCAAACTATGTTCTTGTTGTTAAAATTTTATACCACAAAATAAGATAGCTATATATATATGAATCGAATAAAGTCATGAACATAGATTCTACCTCAAGTTCCTTGGACAAGGTTGCTGTAAAAGAGGAGTAAGAACCTAGAACCAAAAGGGTGATGGAAGTGGATGAAAGATTGGAAGTAAGTTGGTGTTCTTGGAAGGTTTTCTTGAAGTATTTTTGTAAGGGTTTTCTTATGATGATTAAGTGATGTTTTGAAGCTAAAAACTTATGAGGATCTTGAAGAACACTTGAAGGTTGAAGATAAGAGAGTTTAGAAGATCATTTAACTTGAAAGAAATTTGCTATGAAAGTGTATGTGTGTGTATATAGGCGTATATATGTATATGTATATATAGACTTTATTTTTTTGATTTTTAGCTTAAAAGTCTTCATACATGATCCCACATGTATTGACTAATCAAAGGCTGCTAAGATCATATAATTGAGGTCTAATAATTGGTATTTTTCAATAGTAAAACTTCTAGAAACTGCGTATTTATACAGGTACATATACCCTAAGTATACGTGTAGAAATCTTGTGAAAACGGAACGAGGATTCAAATATAGCTATCTTTTGTGAATATACTTATATGGTTTTATGTATTTAAGTCCTTAAAAGTGATTAAATACATTACTTGTACGATATATGTATAAACATTATAGGTTATAAGTATTTATGTCAAATAACGTTACGTATGGTTATCGTTTTGAAAACTTAAGTTAGTAGTTTCAAAATATACTTATAACTTATTGTTATTAATACAAAATGAGATATTAAAACATTCTTAGATCATGTTAAATATGTATATATACATATATATACACAAACGTATAATTATCATATATTGTATAGTTCGTGATATCATCGGTCAAACTAGACGGTCAAACGTTGTGTAAAACTCTTTTCAAACACATAAGTCTCAACAATTTGGATTGCTTATCATGTTGGTAAGGTTTAATTTATGTAAATATTAATCTTATAAGTATAGAACGATCGAAAAAGTGCGGGTCGTTACATTTTACTTCCTTTTAATGATGGAATTGATTCATCGTGTAGATCCATCTTTCTTTCAAATGTATTACAATAAATTGGGTAAAAGTGATTAGTTTAGTCCAAAGCAAAAGTACCTGCAATAATCTGTACCAAATATGTGATATGTGTTTTAAAGAAACTGGTAAATTCTTCCCACACTTAGCTTTTATTTATTTCTTTCTTTGCCTTTTTATTCTCTTCTATTCCATTTTAAATGAATTCAAGCATTTTGGGTTGTTTCTCCATTTATGTTCTCTCTGAGGTAACAATAATTTCGGCATTAACACCTAGTTTTATCGTTCATAAATATGTATAAACATGATTTTGAATTCATTTAGCTGAAAATTTTTCAAATTTTCACAAAATTTGGCAATTTAACTAAGTGTAAATCCGAGAGAATTTATAACCCTTCCCCACACTTGAGATCATGCAATGCCCTCATTTGCATGAAATCAGACTATAATTATAAATTCATGAGGGTGATTAGTGTAGAAAAGTGATTAAAAATACCGAGTTTACAAACATATTATTTTATATCACATTTGATATTTTGCGTCTTGTCGTCAAAATTAGTAGCTTTTGCTGAACTTAACGTCAGTCTTTGAAAGTGCGCTGTTTTACCCTGTTTTGTATATAAGATAAACTACAAACATATATATAATATATATAAAAATATTTTTTTTTTTATAAAAGCTTTATTTATTAAAACAATTTAAATGAATAATTTTTTTAAAATTTTGTTTCCTTTTGCTTTAGGTAGTTTCGGTATGTTTACCTAGTCCGTCCCTCGACAAAATTTAAAATTTGTCGTTTTTAAAGCGATTGTTTTAAAAGCAAAGATTTTTTTTTAATTTTTTTGTTTTTGGTATACTTTAGATCAATAAAATTAAAAATAATGATAACAAAATTTTTCGTCCCGCCCTCGGGTAAAGCAATTTCAGTTCCATGACCTAGTCTTCAACTTACGATGAATTTTAGAAATCATTTTTTTAAACTTAATGAAATAAAGTAATTTTTGTTATTTTTAAATTCACACAAAAATTAAATTTAAAAATGCAAATTAATTTCATACAAAACCTACAAAACAAAAATTCAGAATGGGGGGAGAAAACTGGTTCTTTAGTGTCTGCTAGCGAAAAAGACCAATCGGATTCTATTCTCGGAACTACACGAGAACAGAACAACTAACTCTAGATAGCATTTTCTTCTTAGAACATTTGAATCTCCCCACACTTAGGTAGATGTGGTGTCGAATTTGTGATTAACTTCATTGTCAATTTCTCTTGGACCATAATCAACTTGCATAACTGTGACTTTTACTTTAAGCCATTGGTCGGATTCCTGTGTAACATCCACAAATTCAACTAGTTTCGCCTTTTCTTTAGGCGATAGATTGGATACTAACCGGTTACATAACTTAAAGTTCCCCTTGGTTCTAGCATCGCGAATCCGTTTAATAAGTTTCTTCATTGAACTATTAATAACGGAGTCATTTAATTTCGTATCAACAACGGGGTTCTTTGTTATCAAGTCATCATTAGGTGTTACTTCATTTTCCCCACACTTAGGCATTTTATTATTGCTAAGCACTACCGTTGGAGTTGGTAAAACAACATGGTTCTTACCAATCGTTTTTGTTGGTTCAACGGTTTTGGTTGGTGGAGATTTAGACTTTCGACTCACAAAGGTGATCGATTTTTCATCATCACTAAGCGTCATTCTACCCTCTCTTGGTGGATGCTAAGAATGGTCGACCTAAAATTAGAGGAATGTTTGGGTCCTCTTCTATGTCAATGACAATAAATTCGACTAGAAAGGTTAAATTACCTACTTGAACAGGTAGGTTGTCAGCAATTCCAACTGGGTGCCTAATGGTTTGATCAAAGAGTCGAACACTCATTTCCGTTGGACTTAACTTACCTACTCCTAATCTCTTATATAATTAAAGAGGCATAACACTCACACTCGCACCTAAATCTGCTAGTGCATCATACATGACACAATCACTAAGTAGACAAGGAACAATAAATTCACCCGGATCACCCACCCCGGGTGGAGGTTTCGGTGGAACTGTCTTCACCGGGTTTACTTTTACGGTTTTTGTTTCTTGTACTTTCTTATTCTTCTTCTTCTTTCCAGAGGTATCACAAACTTTATTACCTATTACTTGCTCATACTCAACTCCTTTTCTTGGAAATGGAATGGGTGGTCTATATTGTGCCACCACTGGCTTTACATACTCGGGTGGTAGTGGTGTTGTAACTTCTTCATTGTTACTCACATCTAAAACCTTCCCATCTTCTGGAGCTGGTTTTTCAGAATTTGTTGATACCATATTAACATTCTCATTCCGAGGATTTACTTTAGTATCACTCGGTAGATTTTCTTGTTCCCTCTCACTCATCATGCTAGCAAGAGTACCTACGTGTTTTTCTAGATTCAAAATGGAAGCTTGTTGAGTTCTTAATGACTGATCAAACCTCTCATTTATTTGGGTTTGAGATGTAATAAATTGTGTTTGAGATTTAATTAGCTTTGCCATCATTTCTTCCAAATTTGGCTTTTTCTCTTCGGTTTATTGTGGTGGTTTATATAAGCCAGGTCTTTGTTGATTGAAAGTGTTATTTTGAGTTGGTTGGTTATTCAGACCTTGTTGGTTATACGAGTTATTATTGGGTCCATTTGGATAGTAAAGAATGTTTTGATTTCGATTAAAGTTCGGCCTTGGCGGTTGATAATTATTTTGATAATTATTTCCCGGCCTTTGATTCATGTAGGAAACATTCTCACGTTGTTCCATCGTTTGCTCAATGTGACAATCTTTCGTTAAGTGTGGTCCACCGCATTGCTCACAACTGATTCGTATTGCGTGAATATCTTTATTCATCTTTTCCATTCGTCTTTCGAAAGCATCTATTTTTGCGGAAACGGAATCAAAGTCATGGCTAGAATCGGCTCTAGCTGCTTTAGATGAATGAAAGATATCTTTTTCCTGGTGCCACTTATGCGAGTGGGTGGCTGTGTTATCAATGATTTTGTAAGCTTCAGTTGCGGTTTTCTTCATAATGGAACCACCAGCTGCTATGTCGATGTCTTTTCGTGTAGCAATGTCGATACCTTGGTAGAATATTTGTACTATTTGATAAGTATCTAAACTGTGCTGAGGACATCCTCTCAACAACTTTCCGAATCTTGTCCACGCCTCATATAGAGTTTTATTTGGCTTTTGCGTGAATGTAACTATTTCTCCTTGAAGTCTCACGGCTTTAGATGCCGGAAAGATGTGTTTATAAAAAATTTCAACTAAGACATCCCATGTGTCAATCGCCCCTTCAGGTAACGACTTTAACTAATCTTTGGCTTCTCCCTTTAAAGTCCAGGGAAATAACATGAGATATATCTGTTCATCCTCCACTTCTCGAATTTTAAATAGAGTAGAAATCCTATTAAAGGTACGAAGATGTTCTTTTGGATCTTCCTTTGGCGCACCACTAAATTGGCATTAATTAATTACCATGTATAGGATTTGTCCCTTAATTTCATAATCTGGCGCATTAATATCTGGCTTAATAATAGCGTGACCTTGGCCCGTGCGTGTGGCACTCATTCGGTCTTCCATACTTAGAGGTTCTGTTACTTCCATAATTGAATTTGTTGAATCTGAATCACTAGAGGATTCTAATTTAATGGTTTCTTCCTCGACAATCTCTGGTTGAATGATTTGTGGTTCAGGATCGCTGAATTGTCCTTGAATATCCTCCGGGTTTTCAATTTTGAATTCGGGTTCAAAAAATGAATTATCGGAAATTTGATTTGGAGTACTTGGTCGACTAGATGACGATTCTAAAGAAAAAACACCGGCGACAATGTTGGCTAAATGTCTTGATCGAGTTACAGGTGGTGAACGTATGAAAGGTGGTGAACGTTTTGCTCGGTGCATTCACAGAATATCTTATTAGTTATAAAAGATAAAAATTATATAAGTTATCAAATTAATAGACTTTTCTGATTTTGCCCACGTTTCGAATAGCCAAAAGATGCAGCAGGTAGCCAGGACCCTTTAAATCGGAAGCCCACAACTCGCCACTAACAAATCCAACTATTACTACGAATCAGAAAATTTTGGATGTCTATCAATTTAACCACTTAAAATAATTTTTTGTTTTGAAATTTTAGAGAAGAAATAGAAAATTCTATGTCCTAAAAACTAGAGCGTCGAGAAATAAGAAAGAAAAAGAGCGCGTCGGAAAAACGTCGAAAAGTAAATGGTCGAAAAATAATAAAAAGAACGTAGCGCGTCGAAACTTAAAAGTCTAAAAACTAAAAATTAAAAGTTACGTCTAAAAGTATTAAATCTTAAAAGAAATACTATATCCAAAACGGTAATAACTTAAAAAGTACTAAAATCTTAAAACGGTGTTGCAAAATTCTAAAGCACCTAAATCTTAGTCTAAAGAAAAAGTACTTAAGGGATTTTACGGCAAAGCCTAAAAATCTAGAAATAAAAATAACTACGGCAAATACTATATCTTAAAACTAGTTACGATTGAAAAATATAAATATTACGAATAAACGATTAAAAAGATATAAATATAAAAAGAAACTTAAATTTATAAAAATACAATTTTTATAAAAATATTATTTTTATATTATTTATTTTATAAAAGTATCAATTTTATATAATTAATAAAACTATTAAAACTTAATATTACAATTTAAATAATAAAACTAAAACTAATATTAAAAACTAATTAAATAATTAAAACCTAATTAGGGTTAAATAATAATAATTAATAATAAACTTAACCCTAATTTCGTACGTACTAGGATCAGGGCAGTCAAATCACTCCATGTGATCGCATGGAGTGGTAGTTAAAAGTTCATGCGGTCACATGAATTAGGAAATCGGGCCAGATTGTTTGGGCTGCTACAGTGTAGCCCGTTTACAGTTTATTTTTTTCTGTTTTTAATTTTCTGTTTTATAAATATATAAAGTATTTATATAAAATAAATAAAAACTTATATTTTTATAAAAAAAATTACCTATTAGTTTTTGTAACTAAAAGAAAATACAAACTTTTTAATTTTTTTTTTTATTTTGAACAACTCTTAAAAATATATATATTTTGTTTTTCTTTTTATATTTTTGTATTTTTAAAATTTAAAATGTATTTTTACAAAAGTAAATTAAAAATCTTTATATATATATATATATATATATATATATATATATATATATATATATATATATATATATCGTTTCGCTTCCGGCGTTTAAACAGTCCCCGGCAGCGGCGCCAAAAACTTGATGTGTTGCGAGGTGTATATGAAATAGCTTATATTTTACTAGAAAATACTATTAAATACGATACAATTTTACACAAGTTATTTATTTATTTATAAATTGGATATACCTAAACCTTGCTACAACACTTATAGGCAGTGTACCTAATCGTACAGTAGTGTAGTTTTTAGTAAGTCCGGTTCGTTTCACAGGGAGCTAGCCAAGTTTAACGCTATATTTTTAACAACTATATTTATATAAAATATATATAATTATATATAGTAATATTATTATAAAAGGGGGTTTTTACCGTTTAATGACCGGTTTGTCGATTTTATATTTTAAGCGTAGAGATAAATGACGATAATATAAATGACAAAATTTAAATTGTGATAAAGTAAATTGCAGTAATTAAAATGACAGTAAATAAAGGTACGATGAAATATTAAATAAAAGTATTATGCTTATTTAAACTTCCGTAATCATGATGTTTGACGTTTTGATTTTAATTAATTGTCGTCCGGGTTAATTGTCCTTTGTCCTGGATTATTTGATACCTATTTGGTTTTTTGTCCATAATAGTCCATCGGTCATAATTATAAAATGCTCGTCAAATTAACCTTATTCCCGAAGTCAAATATTCCAACTAATTAGGGATTCGAACTGTAACAAGGTTTTAATACTTTGTTAATAGTTACACCAGGTTATCGACTGCGTGTAATCCAAGGTTTTAATACTTTGTTAACAATTACACCAATTATCCTTGTATGTAATCCACCCATGTTTTAATGAGATATGAATATTAATTTACCCACTTGATCAGAATGAATAATCAATTACCCAAACCGAATAATTAATTAAATGATCGTAAAAGATGTCGTATAAACGTCACTAAATAGGACATACATAATCATTTTAATAATTATTAGATTAACTAATTTGAAGATAAGTTCGACAGGTTCCAATGAGTTGTTGCTCAATTAGACAATACCCCTATCTATTAATAGTCATAGTCCAATGTCCACAAGTGTCGGTCTTTTGTCCAAACCTTAATTATGGTACAAAATCTAATAACCCCATCTTAATATTTAGTCTAACATCACGATTACTTTGGCTCAAATAAGCATAATAATAACTTAGTTACGAGACATTAATTTAAAAAGGAAGAACATAGCTTACAGTGATTATTTATCGCGTAGCGTTACACGGACAGAATTTCGACTTAAAACCCGTAAAACATTTCTTACAATAACCCAATTATTATTAAACTTAAATTAAAATTAATATTATAAATATATATATTTATGTTACAGATGAAGAGAAGAGAAAAAGATATATCAAATACATCGAATTCGCTGGCTTTTATAGATGTGGCCTCATAATTGAAGCCATGCGATCGCATGGAAATGCTTCTTCCAGGCCATGCGATCGCATGGCTAGCTGGATCCAGGTCAATCTCTTTTGTTTCTAGCTTGTCGACGTTTTATTTAAATATATATAATATATAAATAATTTATATAATTATTTAAATATTATATTATATTCTTGTGCATAGTAGACTTGTAATTTTTAGTCCGATGCGTCGTGCGTTGATAGTTTCCTCAGGTCCTGGTTCCGGATTTACAAACGTCCTTGCGTACTATTTAATATCTTGTACTTTGCGTTTTGCGGCTTGTACTCTTATCATTTTTGGACGTTTCTTATCAATAAATTGAACCGCTTGGATTGTACTTTGTACTTTTGAGCTTTTTGGTCATTTGCGTCTTCAAATCGTCGTTTTCTTCTTTTGTCTTTGCACTTATTTATTTAAACGAATATTACATAAAAATAGAACAATTGCAACTAAAAGTTTTACATATTGGAAGGATATTGTGCCTAAATATATGTTCATTTGGAGCACTATCAGCAAGCTTACTTGTGTATTTGTTTGGTGTATGTTATTTCTCGTGTGTCTCTTGCAATCAACTAAGCCATCATTATATATAGCACAAGTATATACTAGTTGTAATCATAGTAGTCATTAAGGCATAATTAAACTCATTTAAAATGGTTAATGATTAGCTAGCAAACTGAAACGTTCTAGTTTCAAATGAATTCGTAAGCCATCATTATATATAGCACAAGTTATACTAGCTGTAAATGGGGTGGCAATGGACATCCGATCCGATCCGCTTAAAGCGGATATGGATGATCTTAAAGGGATATGGATACGGATATGGATTAACCTTAATGGATATGGATATGGATATGGATACGGATGAAAAATTTAATCCATGGATATATCCATTTACACCCGAAATACATATACAAATACATAAATACAGATATATGCATATACAATAACTATTACAAATGTATTTATCATTGCACATACATTTTTCTTTCAATCATATATTTAATTCAATATGAGTACTCACAATAAACACGTATATCTAACTTAATAAACATCTAAATTACATATTTAATTTGTCATAATCTATGTTTGATAATAAATTTAACAAATTGTGTTCAATCTCCAACACAGATTATACATTTCGGTGGAAGGATTTTAATTTAGGTCACATTACATTTATTTTTGTTATACTACGTTTTTGTTTTCGTTATCTAGTATAAAATTTTATAACATTTTTTAAATATCCCATGGATATCCGATAACCCGCTTAATCCATTGGATATGGATATGGATGGATGAACCGAACTTAAATGGATATGGATATGGATATGGATGAACAAAAATTAAATGAATATGGACTCACCCGATCCATTGTCATATTAGTGTAATCATAGTAGTCATTAAGGCATAATTAAACTCATTTAAAATGGTTAATGATTAGCTAGCAAACTGAAACGTTCTAGTTTCAAATGAATTCATAACTGATGCTATAGTTTAAATGATGCAATTTAATGCTAAGTTCTAGCCAAATTTAGCAAATTGGCCACTCACATCTTATGAACTTAACATAGCTTGTAATAACCAACTTTCAACTTTGTTCCCACTCCTATGTGGAACAAGTTGTGTCACTTGCAAATTGTGTACCAAACAACTCTCTTCAAGATCGAATATCTCATTCACTTTTATTTTATTTTGAACACATCTTAGCTCATTGTAAAGCCCTCATCATAGACTACAAAACTTGCTAATTATTACTAATATATGCCAATTGAACATATATTAATCGATGTCCAAAAAATAGTGAAACACACTTTTTTCAACATATTTCCAACATTTTACATGTTTAAACAAATTCAATAGCCTAAACCAATCAACCCCAATCGACAAAAACGTCAAAATGTTTCTAAAACCTAATCAAATATTTTCAGCTTAGATGAAACTTTTCAACTTTTCGAGCTCTTGTTTTACTTCATTCATTGTTGGCCTCTTTTTACCTTCTAAATCGAGGCAACTAATTGCTATCTTCACAACACATTTCGCCACCTCAGCGTACTTATCTTCTTTCAACTCATCATCAAGTACTCGATCCAACGCATTTTGTTTGAGTAACGAAGTAAGATACGCCGCTGCACCATTATAAACCGTTAGCGATATCTCCATAGAATGTATCTCAGTTCCAGTAATTAGTTCAATAAGAACAACTCCAAAACTGTACACATCACTCTTCTCAGTTAATTTACCCGTACGAAAGTACTCCGGATCCAAATACCCGATCGTACCTTTTACAAATGTCGATAAATGCGTATCACCATTAGGTACAAAAGTCGAAATCCCGAAATCAGATACTTTTACTGTAAAATCACTGTTCAATAGTATATTCGACGGCTTAACGTCTCTATGTATTATTCGCATCGTTGAATGCATATACTCAAGAGCCTCAGCAGTTTCTATAGCTATCTTAATCCGTTTTTCGAATGTCAGCTTACGATTCATATCTATGTGGTGTCGTAAGTTGTTATTCGATATATATTCATACACAAGCAACGGTACATGCGTTTCTAGGCAACATCCAACGAGCATCACGATATTTGGATGATCGATTTGTGATAAAATGATCAGTTCATTCACAAACTGATTGATTTGGCTTTGGTCGATTACTTTAGCCTTCTTGATCGCTACGAGCGTATTTTTACCTAAATGCCCCTTGTAAACAGTACCATAACCGCCTTGGCCTATAAGATTTGCGTCGTTGAAATTGTTTGTTGCTTTAATCAGTTCTTCTTCTGTGAAAATATTCGGTTTGTTAACTGGATCGTTACATGTAAATAATATTTTTTGTAACATGATACCGCCGTTTTGTTTGAAAAAGTCCTTTTTACCCTTGATTTTTCTTCGTCGATTGATTTCCAAGTACACGAAAATCATTGTCAAAGCTGCACCAGCAACACCTTCACTAATACCTACATAAAAGATTTGTACATCAAATAGTCTTTTTTTCCAAAAAATTTTACACGAAAAGTACTCGTTACAACATTACCTCTGATGGCTGATCCATTTTCCGATTTAGCATCGGGTATGCATTTTCCATCTCTTTTCCCGTTACCTTGTTGTCCCTTTGGGCAAACACAATCAAAACTACCAATTATGTTCTTGCAGAGTCCTTGCATACAATCGTTGAGCTTTGGATCCTCACACTCATTGACATCTAATAGAAAAAAAAGTTTTTCATGAATAATTTATACAGTATCATTTAGTTTGGTGACTGTGGGGAATTTAGGATGAAAACACAATGGGGTCCTGGAAATATTTGCTAAAACTCTAATAATAATTAAAGGATATTTTAGTGGCAGTTTACCTTCAAAAAACCATAAATAATCTTTAAAATATGTGGTCCCGTGGGCAAATTTAGTGGTGTCCAACACAATTTGGATAATACTTTGTAAAAAATATTTCTATACCAGCGGTGTCACACGATCCCGCATGTTTCCTGTTTGTAGAAGTTAATGTAAAAGTACATGATCCGTTTGGACCCCTTTGACCTGTGACCTGCTTCGACCCATTACCTAACCCAACCCAACCTGACCCATTTAGACCCGTTTTAAAATGTGACCCGTTTGACCCATGACCCATTTCAACCCAAAACCATTTTGACCTGTTACCCAAACTGACACAACCTGACCCGTTTGCCACGTATAGATTATAAATATAGTGCAGAAAGAACCTTGGCATCCATTTAAGCTGTATGGATTTCCACTGTATCCTTGT
Source organism: Rutidosis leptorrhynchoides (assembly GCF_046630445.1). Taxonomy (NCBI): domain Eukaryota; kingdom Viridiplantae; phylum Streptophyta; class Magnoliopsida; order Asterales; family Asteraceae; genus Rutidosis; species Rutidosis leptorrhynchoides. The sequence continues at coordinate 62,192,519 of NC_092342.1, forward strand.
GCACACTCGCAACGATATCCTGGGGAATTGATATTTTCCGAGTTAAAGCATACGGTGTTATCTTTACACATGTACGTTTTTATGTCCTTTTGTGCCTCCTCGCATGTTGTATTCCCGACAGACCACTCGAGTATCGCAGGAAAAGACTTTTTCATGGTACTAAATTCAAGATCACTACTGCTGAAGTTATACCCATTTTTCTCCACAATAAAACCATAACCACACTTACTATAATTCCTTACTCTTGTGTAGTTTTCATTAGGTTCGATAACGATTCTAGCGTGAGTCAGGCCTGGAGTTATGATGGACTCGCAGCATCCAACATTATTGCACGACCCATTCTTAACCAATTTGTGTTGCTTACAATTTGATGTACACCTTGTAGACACAATTGGGTCGGAGAGTTGCAAACGGGCTGTAATGTCACATCCTACTCCGACGAACTTGTTTAAAGGGCCCGAGAAAGGGAACCTAGACGTATGGATTGATCTAGGTGAGCCGTGAAGCCTTTGTCCCCGCTCGTTGTAGCATGAAAAAACAATTGGTAGATTAACTCTCATATAACCGTCGTGTCTTATCTCCATAACTTCTATAGGACTCGTTAAATAATCGTTAACCCCCATTGTGTAACACTGTTTCAAACGCGGAATTTGGGTAGCAGCGTCACATTCTATGTAGTAAGACTCGTCCTTGTAGCAATCTTTCGTGAGTCCAAAAGGATAATGTATTGTAACATTTCCACATTTTGATGGGCAAGAATAAAATTCTGATTTAACTTTGAATAAATCAATCAAGAAAATATGAAGCAGTAGCATCATTACATGTAAAAATCTCATGCTTTATTTGGGTGATTAAGGTATGAAGTTGAATATGAGTACATAAGTACTTATTGAGATGTTAACATATATAGTAGGTACAAATTATTGCCTTGTGTGTAAGTGAAAATTTAACTATGTTTCCTAGGAGAAAATGCTTTTACAATTTGTTCTTCTAAGCTCTCTTAGTGTCCTTATGCTATGATCATTATTCAATCATACGGAAGATGCTTGTAAAGTCCAAGAAACATAGCTTTGATGCACCTTTAGGAAGAATTGGGTGGTTCTGTACAATATACGACATTTTAATTGGGATTTAAGATGACTATGATAAAACAAAAAGATTAAGCGTCTAATAATTTATAATTTGAATGATTTAAAGATTTTGAATAAAAATTGTTCTTAATGAAAATAAATTGTTTGATAATTATTATGAATCAACGTTATAAATGAGGTAAAATTACCTTATTAAGGTTTTAAATGTATAAAAAAAATTCAATATACATGTTTAATAAGGATATGGGATATAATATTATATTAATTTAGATGCGTAATAGTTAAAATAGTGTTTTAACTCTGACTGGTTTAGCTAAACCATTCATCATGATATGTCATTTAGAGGTCAGAAACAAACACGATGAATGTTGAGTGGTTCAGCATTCAGCATCAAACCATTAAAAAGAAAATTGACTTAGCAAAAAGCTATTATGACATTGATTCTCAGTGGTAATTTCGACCTTCACAAACACAACTTTGATAAACACGAGACCATGCCATTACGACCCTAAAATATATGCCATAAAATAAACTTTCAACAACCCCAAATAACTACCATGTATACTTCAACGATCTAGTAATTAATCGACCATTCAAAATGTATAACGTTCGTTAACCTTCGATACTTAAGTCTCAAATAGTAAACACTATATGTTGATCTTTGATAGTAAACACTACAAATATATGTGTAAAGATAACATCAAATTTCATGGGTTGAAATGTGATATTTATAAACATAAGTGTTACATAACTAAATCGAAATTTAAATATATAGTTACTTTTTCTGCGTATCAATTATTTAAGAAATATTAGGTATACAAAGATCATTTATATCGATGGTTCGATGATCTCATTGGTTTCTTCTGCTTTTCTCCTCCTCCATCTTCCCTTTCTTTCTTCTTCCACTGTGAACCATCGTTCTCCTCCGCTATCTTGACTATCGTTTTCCTCTGTATTCCGGTGAGTCTTAAACATCGAGTGAGGGTGGATTTCCACACTATGTGACTTGATGTGTTGGTTCTGTAGGATTAATGTGCAAGGTACAACATATAACTATATGGCCAACTTCATTTGAGCCTTCAGGGTCACACACATATACACCGAGACGTCAGATAAAATATATATATAATCTATATATATTACTCAAGTAACAAAATAGTAAATCGAAATTAATTCATTTACTATTCATATGAATAGTAAATGAAACGAAATTAATTAATTTACTATTCACATGAAAGCGACATGATAGAAATTATTAATTATAAGTTACATAACATACCCCTAAAGTATTTGAGAAATACGACTTTATGACGGGTTGGTTCACGCGTGAAATATTAAAATAAAATATCTATATATATTGTACCATATTACGGAGTAATTGATCTCTCATTCTTCTTTCGATGAACTAAAATTTTGATTTCATAATATTAACCAAAGGTTGATTAATATTACTTGGGTTTGGACTAGCATCTATTGACGGTCGTTTGAAGTGTAGTGTGGACTATCCAAAGAGACGGTCATACTTTTGATCGTAAGTTTCTCTCCGTCTCATCAATTTCTCCAAGAAAGGTATATCGTTGTCATAACCCGTCCTTAACCATAAGAACGAGTTAGATAACGTATGATTTCATCGCGAGGTATTGACCTCTATATGCGATATTTTTAAAAGAACAACTGCATTTATTTTACATTACAAACCATAACTCTTATTTTAATACAAGATTTAGACAATAAAAAGATGATTATCGTTTAGCGATAATCTTAGACTTACAAACTTTACATGTGATGATAACAATACGATTTCTAGCATATTTTACATTACAATTCCTCGGATATGCAGTTTTATTTTTGACACAAATATGCATACTCAAGATCTTGCTTAAATTCAACATGTTGCAGCGGAAGCTTCTAATTATCACCTGAGAATGAACATGCTTAAAACGTCAACATAAAGTTGGTGAGATATAGGTTTAATGCCGGCAGCAATATATATATAGACCACAAGATTTCATATATAAACATTTTAATAAAAATATTCTAAGTGGTTGAGCACTTGATAACCATACTTAACATTTAATCACGTCGCATATTCCCTTTATTATGAAATCTTACTACACCGTACCAAGTGTAGTTACGAAACGAAGTAATGTGCAACCGTTGAATACTGGTCGTCCAGTCCGGTTGGGGTTGTCAGGCCCGATAGATCTATCAACAGGATTCGCGTTTACAATACCGCTGTAAATAATAGTTACCAAGCTACAGGGAAGTATGCCAGTGGTACAACTCAACGTAGAATATATTTTTCAGTTACTTGTGTCCATAACGTAAAACATAAAATACATGTATTCTCATCCCGAAATACTTAGAGTTTAAAAGTGGGACTATATACTCACTTTCGTCTTGAAGATATGTAATTTTGACTTGGTCTCCGATTGATATCACGAACCTATCCATATAATATATCAATACCTTTTCTTTTTTTTTAACAATCGTCACATATATATACTTATAATACTTTTAATACTTTTAATAATTCCTTAGTCCGTAGTTAGCAGTCCGATGTTAGTAATTCAATTTTAAATGGTTCATTTTTAGGTGTTTAATTAACCCCCAACGAAATAAATAAAACCCCCATCGTATATGTATTGGTCGAGATTAATCTTGACCCACGATACCGGTGTTGTCAAATGACGTGTTGCGTACATAAAGTACCGGTGTTGTCAAATGACGTGTTGCGTACAATCATGGGAATCTTATGATTAATCTTCTTGTATTGTTTACGGGTGATCCTGAACCATATAAAATTAAATTATGAGTACATATATATGAAATATCATGTTATTTTAAAAATATGTGATTTATTTAATTTTCTCCAATTATTTTCGTAGCTAAACTAGTCTTAGATATCCGATCTCGTTTTGGTCATAGTTTCTTCGTTACAACTCCGTTTTCGTTGGTTCAACTTGCCACTTCCTTGGATCGAGTCCCTCTTTAAGAATATGAACTGTAAATACCTTAGTTTGTATTCGAAATCACAGGTCATAGGTCAAACTTTAGTGAAACTTATGAAGTTAATCATTTTTGTTACAAAAATATCATTTAATGACCATTTTTCTAAAAATACTTATACTTTGAATTAAATCATGAAATTTTTATGTGTTAACATATTCATAAGAAATATCATTTTTCCAGAATATAAACCTCCAATTCAAAGTTCAAGATGGTTTTTAATTATCCAACCCAAAACAGCCCCCGGTTGCACTCCGACGTCGTAAAAACAGTTTTTAAGGTGTTCTTTGAAAAACCAAGTTATACCTTGTTAAATTAGCATATATTTAAGTTATATTACAGGTCTTGAAGTATTTTAAAAGTTAAGTTAGAAGGATCTATTTAGTTTGCAAACAAGTTTGAAAACATTCAAACTATGTTCTTGTTGTTAAAATTTTATACCACAAAATAAGATAGCTATATAAATATGAATCGAATAAAATTATGAACAAGGTTACTACCTCAAGTTACTTGGACAAGGCTACTGGAAAATATAATAAATAATCTTGGGATAAAAGATTGGTGGAGTGGGATTGAAAGGTTGGAAGTAAACTTGTATTCTTGAAAGGATTATTGAAGTGTTCTTGTATGGTTTTTCTTATGATGATTAAGGGTTGTTTTTGAAGCTAAATGATGGGGAAAATGCTTGGAGATGATCAAGTATGAAGTTAAGAGTATTTTGAGAGAGAAATGGGAGTGTAAGTATGAGAAAATGGGGTGAAGAAATGGTGTACATGCATAAAAACGTTTTTAGGTTATAAAGGAAAAAAAGATACCTAACTTTGTTTTCTTGCTAAATAATTCATGCTACTTGACAAATGGTTGGTTCCACATGTTTCTTAATCATTTAAGGCTGCTAAGGAGCAGATTTTTATTGGTATATACCAATAGTAAATACATCTAGAAGCTGCGTATGATACGGGTACATATACCCTAGATATACGTGTAGAAATCTTTGAGAAAACGGAACGAGGATTCAAATATAGCTATCTTTTGTAAATATACTTATATTGATTTATGTATGTAAGCCCTTTAAAAGTGATAAAATACATATCTATACGATGCATGTATAAGTATTATAGGTTATAAGTATTTATGTCGAAGAACGTTACGTATAGTTATCGTTTTGAAAACTTAAGTTAGTAGTTTCAAAATATACTTATAACTCATTGTTATTAGTACCCAATGAGATGTTAAACATCCTTAGATCATGTTAAATATATATAAATACATATATATACATAAACGTATAATTATCGTATGTTATATAGTTCGTGATATCATCGGTCAAATTGGACGGTCAAACGTTGTGTAAAACTCTTTTCAAAAACATAAATCTCAACAATTTAGATTGCTTATCATGTTGGTAAGGTTTAATTTATGTAAATATTAATCTTATAAGTATAAATTGATCGAAAAAGTCCGGGTCATTACAGTACCTACCCGTTAAATAAATTTCGTCCCGAAATTTTAAAATCGTACCTATTTTGCGTCATCGGGAAACAAATGCGGGTATTTTTGTTTCATTTGATCCTCTCGCTCCCAAGTAAACTCGGGACCTCTTCGTGCATTCCAACGAACTTTAACGATCGGTATGTTGCTCTGCTTGAGCCGTTTAACTTCACGATCCATGATCTCGATTGGTTTTTCTATGAATTGTAGTTTCTCGTCAACTTGAATTTCTTCAAGAGGAATGGTGAGGTCTTCCTTTGCAAGACACTTCTTAAGGTTCGAGACGTGAAATGTATTATGTACTCCGGCGAGTTGTTGCGGTAACTCGAGTCGATAAGCTACCGGTCCAATGCGTTCGATGATCTTGAACGGGCCTACATATCTTGGGTTCAGTTTACCTCTTTTACCGAAACGTATTACACCTTTCCAAGGTGACACCTTTAGCATAACCATGTCACCGATCTGAAACTCTAATGGTTTCCTTCGGACATCGGCGTAGCTCTTTTGGCGACTACGGGCTGTTTTCAATCTCTCCTTGATTTGTACTATCTTTTCAGTAGTTTCATGTATGATCTCGGGACCAGTTAATTGTCGATCTCCTACTTCATTCCAACAGATAGGAGATCTACACTTCCTTCCGTACAATGCTTCGAATGGTGCAGCTTTAATGCTCGCATGATAACTATTATTATACGAGAATTCTGCTAATGGTAGATACTTATCCCATCCGTTTCCAAAATCGATCACACATGCCCTGAGCATGTCTTCAAGAGTCTGAATTGTTCTTTCACTCTGCCCGTCCGTTTGCGGATGATATGCGATACTCATATCCAAACGAGTTCCTAGTGCCTCCTGTAGTGATTGCCAGAACTTTGAGGTAAATCTACTATCACGATCAGATATAATGGAAATAGGTATTCCATGCCTTGAAACTATTTCCTTTATATATAATCGTAATAATTTCTCCATTCTATCTGTTTCCTTTATAGGCAAGAAATGTGCAGATTTGGTAAGACGATCAACAATTACCCAAATGGTGTCGTATCCCCAGGCAGTCTTTGGTAACTTCGTGATGAAATCCATGGTAATACCGTCCCATTTCCATTCTGGAATTTCTGGTTGTTGAAGTAACCCTGACGGCTTCTGGTGTTCTGCTTTGACTTTGGAACAAGTTAAACATTCCCCAACATATGTTGCAACGTCTGTCTTCAAATTAGGCCACCAATAATGCGTCTTAAGATCTTGGTACATCTTTCCAACTCCAGGATGTATCGAATATCTTGTCTTATGTGCCTCGTTCAATATCAACTTCCTTAATCCACCCAACTTCGGTACCCAAATACGATTTGCAAAATATCGAATTCCATCTTCCCGCATAACGAGTTGCTTCTCATACTTCTTCATTATTTCATTTCCTATATTTTCTTTAGTAAGTGCTTCTCGTTGAACTTCTTTGATTTGTGAGTTGAGATTCATGCGAATTTTTATGTTCATCGCTCGTACTCGAATTGGTTCTCGTTCCTTTCTGCTTAGAGTGTCGGCCACCACGTTCGCTTTCCCGGGATGATAACGAATTTCACAATCATAGTCATTTATTAACTCAACCCACCTACGTTGCCTCATGTTCAGCTGTTTTTGATCGAAAATATGTTGAAGGCTTTTATGATCAGTAAACACAGTGCATTTAACCCCATACAAGTAGTGTCTCCATATCTTCAATGCAAACACGACTGCTCCCAGTTCTAGATCATGCGTCGTATAATTCCGCTCGTGAATCTTTAATTGTCGGGATGCGTATGCAATAACTTTCTTCCGTTGCATAAGAACGCAACCAAAACCTTGTCGCGAAGCGTCACAATATATTTCAAAATCATCGTTCCCTTCTGGTAACGATAAAATAGGCGCCGTAGTTAACTTCTTCTTTAGTAATTGAAATGCACTCTCCTGCTCAGAAGTCCATTCATATTTCTTCCCTTTTTGCGTTAACGCTGTCAACGGCTTAGCTATTCGGGAAAAATCTTGAATAAACCTTCTATAATAACCGGCTAAACCCAAAAATTGGCGTATCTGCGTTGGTGTCTTAGGAGTCTCCCATTTTTCAATGGCTTCAATTTTTGCTGGATCAACCTGAATTCCTTTGCTACTAACAACGTGGCCAAGAAATTGCACTTCTTTCAACCAGAAAGCACATTTAGAAAATTTAGCATATAGCTGTTCTTTTCTCAACAACTCTAATATCAACCTTAAATGCTGCTCATGCTCTTGCTCACTCTTGGAATAGATAAGAATATCATCAATGAAAACGATAACAAACTTATCTAAATATGGACTACAAACTCGATTCATGAGGTCCATGAATACAGCTAGCGCATTTGTCAACCCAAACGGCATGACCAAAAATTCGTAATGACCATAACGCGCCCGAAAAGCAGTTTTCGGAATGTCCTCTTCTTTGACACGTAATTGATGATAGCCCGACCTTAGGTCAATTTTTGAGTACACACATGATCCTTGGAGTTGATCAAATAAGTCGTCAATTCTCGGTAGTGGATACCGATTCTTGATAGTTAACTTATTTAATTCACGATAATCTATACACATCCTAAAAGATCCATCTTTCTTTTTAACAAATAGAATCGGAGCTCCCCACGGTGAAGTACTTGGTCGTATGAATCCATGATCCAGTAATTCTTTTAACTGACTCTGAAGTTCTTTTAACTCGGACGGTGCAAGTCTATATGGAGCACGAGCCACTGGTGCAGCTCCTGGTACTAAATCTATTTGAAATTCTACAGATCTAAATGGAGGTAATCCCGGCAACTCTTCCGGAAAGACTTCAGGAAAATCTCTTGCCACAGGCACGTCATTGATGCTCTTCACTTTTTCCTTCGTTTCGACTTTATTAACATGTGCTAAGATAGCATAGCACCCTTTCTTCAAGCACTTTTGAGCTTTCAAATAACTAATGAGTTTTAGCTTTGAGTTACCCTTCTCTCCATAAATCATTACTGGCATTTTATCCTTACGAGGAATGCGAATTGCCTTCTTGGCACACACAACTTCAGCTCCTATTTTGGACATCCAGTCCATGCCGAATATTACATCAAAACTTCCTAATTCTACGGGTATTAAGTCAATTTTAAACGTTTCTCCGGCTAAATTTATTTTACAATCACGGCAAATTTTATCGGCTTTAATTAGTTTACCATTAGCTAACTCAATCATGTACTTAGCATCTAGAGGTAATGATGAACAATTCAATTTAGCGTGAAAGTCTCTACACACGTAACTTCTATCAGCACCAGTATCAAATATAATAGATGCGGATAAGTTATTAATGGTAAACGTACCCGTAACAAGCTCCGGGTCTTCACACGCCTCTCTAGCATTAATAACAAATGCTCTCCCTCGTGCAGGTCCGATATTTTTCTCTGGATTCGGGCACTGGCTCTTATAGTGACCTTGTTTTCCACACCCATAACAAGTAATGGTAGCCAAAGCAGTTCTATTTGCATTGGTGGCAGGAGTCTTGGTACCATTTGTATTTGTAACGAGAGCCCTACAATCTTCAGCAAGATGACCCTTTCGATTACATTTGTTGCATACCACATTACAGTATCCAGAGTGATGTTTGTGGCATCGGTTGCATAAAGGATTTTGTCCTTTGTAACCAAAGCTTGAACCACTACCTGCACCTTGCATGGTTTCTTGTTTCTTAAAAGATTGTTGTTGGTTACCTCGATCATAATTTCCATTCCACTTTCTTTTGTTACCTGATACCTTCACATCAGTATTGGATGCTTTCTTATCCATGATGACCTGATCCATTAGCTCGTTTTCCATGGTTATAGCTTCATGAATTGTCTTAGGTTTCGATGCTGTAACGTTTGCCTTGACCTTTTTGGGCAAACCATCTTTGTACATTTCAATCTTCCGTTCTTCGGTTGGAACCAATTCAGGACATAGCAAAACTAATTCCATGAATCGCTGATTGTAGTTGGTGATTTCAGTACCAACAACCTTCAGACTTCGTAATTCATCTTCCAACTTCCTAACCTCGTTCCTTGGACAATATTCGTTGATTAACATTGTTTTGAATTCTTCCCATGGAGTATCATAAGCTACATCTCCTCCTACAGCCTTCACATAATTTTTCCACCACGTGAGTGCACTATCTTGTAAAGTGCATGATGCATACTTGGTCATGTCCTTTTCAACACAACCACTGATTTTAAACACAGTCTCCATCTTTTCTATCCATCGGGTTAAACCGATCGGTCCTTCTGTTCCACTAAATGATGAGGGCTTGCAAGCTTGAAAAGTTTTGTAAGTGCACCCCACACGAGGATTTGGGTTAACTGCAGCACCTCTTGCAGCCTCGACCCATAACATTCTGTCGTTCACTCGCTGATTGATGAGTTCCTGGATTTCTTGTTCCGTCATTCGGTTCAATCGCGCCATATTCTTCTATAAGAATGAAAAGAAAATAATTATTCACATGAAATATTATAGATGTAGTGTATATTTACAGTACATTATAGCTTATTAATAATATGAACCAGGTATTATTATAAAAGCTTTTTCTTCTTATTAGCGTTTTATAATTATATCTAGGGTAGTACCTACCCGTTAATGTCCATACTTAATAGCTTAGTACAGAATCAATTACTACCATCTAAATAATACTTAACCATGGAAAATTATTGCATTTCACACTTCACTATTTTACATATGCTTATCTTACATCGAACATTAAGCAAACCACACTAATAATATTATACAAAACATTATATGATCCCATGGTTTAATATGGCAGCGCATCGTTTGGTCTATTTTCTAGGACGTTTTGGTTCAAAGAACCGCTTAACGCTTATCCTGGCTGTCTGCCTATATTTTGGCTGTGGGACTGAAGAACTGGATGCCGGGATAGAACGAATAGGAATAGCGGGAATAGGGGTGGTAGTGTCTAGTGGAGTTGGTGCCACATCATCCTTACTAAACTCGGGATTTGAATTTTCTAATTCATTAGCCTTTCGTTTCTTTCCTAGTTCGAACTCGTCTTTTGTAATTTCCTGTATTTCTTCCTCGGGTTCACTTTCCTCCTCGGGTTCACTTTCCTCCTCGGGTTCACTTTCCGGGTTCTCTATAGTCGGTTCATCCGGAATTTGTGAGTCTTCCCCAAAGATATTATTTTCGTCATCGGATAGGTTAATGACTGGAACACCATCTGAAGATTTTGGTTCGGAGTCGCTGAATGTGATGACAAGTTTTGAGCCCGACATCTATCACACAACAACTAACCCATTAGTACTACATAATATTTACATATAAATTTTAACCAACAATGATAAGCAATAGTTTTTAAATCAGACCCGGTCAAAGTCCAGACTTACTAATGTATCCTAACGACTTATCAGTTAGACACACTAATGCAAACCTGGTTCGCTAAGACCACCGCTCTGATACCACATGCCATAACCCGTCCTTAACCATAAGAACGAGTTAGATAACGTATGATTTCATCGCGAGGTATTGACCTCTATATGCGACATTTTTAAAAGAACAACTGCATTTATTTTACATTACAAACCATAACTCTTATTTTAATACAAGATTTAGACAATAAAAAGATGATTATCGTTTAGCGATAATCTTAGACTTACAAACTTTACATGTGATGATAACAATACGATTTCTAGCATATTTTACATTACAATTCCTCGGATATGCAGTTTTATTTTTGACACAAATATGCATACTCAAGGTCTTGCTTAAATTCAACATGTTGCAGCGGAAGCTTCTAATTATCACCTAAGAATGAACATGCTTAAAACGTCAACATAAAGTTGGTGAGATATAGGTTTAATGCCGGCAGCAATATATATATAGACCACAAGATTTCATATATAAACATTTTAATAAAAATATTCTAAGTGGTTGAGCACTTGGTAACCATACTTAACATTTAATCACGTCGCATATTCCCTTTATTATGAAATCTTACTACACCGTACCAAGTGTAGTTACGAAACGAAGTACTGTGCAACCGTTGAATACTGGTCATCCAGTCCGGTTGGGGTTGTCAGGCCCGATAGATCTATCAACAGGATTCGCGTTTACAATACCGCTGTAAATAATAGTTACCAAGCTACAGGGAAGTATGCCAGTGGTACAACTCAACGTAGAATATATTTTTCAGTTACTTGTGTCCATAACGTAAAACATAAAATACATGTATTCTCATCCCGAAATACTTAGAGTTTAAAAGTGGGACTATATACTCACTTTCGTCTTGAAGATATGTAATTTTGACTTGGTCTCCGATTGATATCACGAACCTATCCATATAATATATCAATACCTTTTCTTTTTTTTTTAACAATCGTCACATATATATACTTATAATACTTTTAATACTTTTAATAATTCCTTAGTCCGTAGTTAGCAGTCCGATGTTAGTAATTCAATTTTAAATGGTTCATTTTTAGGTGTTTAATTAACCCCCAACGAAATAAATAAAACCCCCATCGTATATGTATTGGTCGAGATTAATCTTGACCCACGGTACCGGTGTTGTCAAATGACGTGTTGCGTACATAAAGTACCGGTGTTGTCAAATGACGTGTTGCGTACAATCATGGGAATCTTATGATTAATCTTCTTGTATTGTTTACGGGTGATCCTGAACCATATAAAATTAAATTATGAGTACATATATATGAAATATCATGTTATTTTAAAAATATGTGATTTATTTAATTTTCTCCAATTATTTTCGTAGCTAAACTAGTCTTAGATATCCGATCTCGTTTTGGTCATAGTTTCTTCGTTACAACTCCGTTTTCGTTGGTTCAACTTGCCACTTCCTTGGATCGAGTCCCTCTTTAAGAATATGAACTGTAAATACCTTAGTTTGTATTCGAAATCACAGGTCATAGGTCAAACTTTAGTGAAACTTATGAAGTTAATCATTTTTGTTACAAAAATATCATTTAATGACCATTTTTCTAAAAATACTTATACTTTGAATTAAATCATGAAATTTTTATGTGTTAACATGTTCATAAGAAATATCATTTTTCCAGAATATAAACCTCCAATTCAAAGTTCAAGATGGTTTTTAATTATCCAACCCAAAACAGCCCCCGGTTGCACTCCGACGTCGTAAAAACAGTTTTTAAGGTGTTCTTTGAAAAACCAAGTTATACCTTGTTAAATTAGCATATATTTAAGTTATATTACAGGTCTTGAAGTATTTTAAAAGTTAAGTTAGAAGGATCTATTTAGTTTGCAAACAAGTTTGAAAACATTCAAACTATGTTCTTGTTGTTAAAATTTTATACCACAAAATAAGATAGCTATATAAATATGAATCGAATAAAATTATGAACAAGGTTACTACCTCAAGTTACTTGGACAAGGCTACTGGAAAATATAATAAATAATCTTGGGATAAAAGATTGGTGGAGTGGGATTGAAAGGTTGGAAGTAAACTTGTATTCTTGAAAGGATTATTGAAGTGTTCTTGTATGGTTTTTCTTATGATGATTAAGGGTTGTTTTTGAAGCTAAATGATGGGGAAAATGCTTGGAGATGATCAAGTATGAAGTTAAGAGTATTTTGAGAGAGAAATGGGAGTGTAAGTATGAGAAAATGGGGTGAAGAAATGGTGTACATGCATAAAAACGTTTTTAGGTTATAAAGGAAAAAAAAGATACCTAACTTTGTTTTCTTGCTAAATAATTCATGCTACTTGACAAATGGTTGGTTCCACATGTTTCTTAATCATTTAAGGCTGCTAAGGAGCAGATTTTTATTGGTATATACCAATAGTAAATACATCTAGAAGCTGCGTATGATACGGGTACATATACCCTAGATATACGTGTAGAAATCTTTGAGAAAACGGAACGAGGATTCAAATATAGCTATCTTTTGTAAATATACTTATATTGTTTTATGTATGTAAGCCCTTTAAAAGTGATAAAATACATATCTATACGATGCATGTATAAGTATTATAGGTTATAAGTATTTATGTCGAAGAACGTTACGTATAGTTATCGTTTTGAAAACTTAAGTTAGTAGTTTCAAAATATACTTATAACTCATTGTTATTAGTACCCAATGAGATGTTAAACATCCTTAGATCATGTTAAATATATATAAATACATATATATACATAAACGTATAATTATCGTATGTTATATAGTTCGTGATATCATCGGTCAAATTGGACGGTCAAACGTTGTGTAAAACTCTTTTCAAAAACATAAATCTCAACAATTTAGATTGCTTATCATGTTGGTAAGGTTTAATTTATGTAAATATTAATCTTATAAGTATAAATTGATCGAAAAAGTCCGTGTCATTACAATCGTCAACTCCTCCTTTGTTGTTTTATATTCATGACAATTATTATGGTGTAACTGGATCATTGGGATAGATTAATCGTGTGCATGTTTCATTAAATAAGTGAAAATTTAATCTTGTTAAATTTTGTTCATAAAATAATAAAAGATTATTATTTTAACTATCCGCTGCGTTAATCTGTTTTTGATAAAAGTACACACGATTTTTCATCAGTGGTATCCGAGCCGCTTTTACACCATCTTAATTGTCGTGTGACTATTCTTTAGATTTAGCTTTGTGGCATATTGGTGAAAGTCGAAACCTTTTTGGTTTTTAAAGTCAACTCTGTTGATCTAGACTTAACCTCATGACGCACAAATATGATTGAAAGAATATCACTATTTTAAATTGTAGATTTAATTGTTATGGCTTGAATATTTATTATAATTGTTGATTGTTTTATTCCATGATTATACACATGCATTGTAACCATGGACAAGTCATATTTAAGTTTTAATAATGTAGTTATTAAAATTGTGATTGCACACATAGCTCATAATGCCCCGACCTATGTATGATTGTTGTGATTGTTGATTACGGCAATATTATGTCATGATGATTATCTGTATTATTAGAAAGGCCATTTTGAAGCCAAAGTTGTATTATATTTATTTTTCATTTTCATAGTATTGTATTTAAGTTTATTGTAAATTGTAAAAGTATTAGATTAGTTGTATTTTTCAATTTTAAATAAATGTAACAAGATGAAGATTGAAGATAAAATACAACATGCTTTTGGCTTAGAAGATGGCGAACAGGTCAAGTAGACAACGATGGCGTTTGTCAAGTTTTCACTTGATTCTTGAATCAAGTGGGAACTACGATATTACCCTTAGTTTGACCTCTTGATTACATGTCGGCTCATGAGATCAAGAATAGGATTTTTGGGCTAGGCTATGTGTGTGTGATGCATGGTATGGTTATGTTTTATTTTTCCGCATTTATATTTAATTGTTGATTATAATATATGCTAAATGTTTTTGATGAAAACATCAAATAAAACTAGTAACGAGTTTCAAAGGTTAAAATTGATGATTTTAAAAAGTTAAACTCTAACGAGTTTAAAGTTAAATATTTTTTGAAACTCAAATAATATATATGAGCGACATCTTTTAAAAATGTTTTAAAATGATACACAATGTGTATTTGTTATTTTTATATAAAATAAAATAACAAACTAGACGCATAAACACGATCGACATATATAAAATTGGTTAAAATGATTTTTAACAAATAGTGTAGCGAATCTTGTGTGCATGCGTTATTCGTTAACACAAATATTTTCAAAATACCCGTCAAATTTAAGTCATGCCATCCAATGAGCTTGCAAACACTCCTCGTTATTTTTTGATTACGGTGAGACCTAATCGAATTATAGCCACGAGGTGGATTTTCAGTTACGAGTGAGACTAGGCTGAATTTTCACTGTTTCCAAATTGGACGACTTAATCGTATTCACGATGAGATCTGAGTTCGAGGCAAGGATGGGACAAACATGCCAATAGATAATAGTGGTTTGTTAGACTACACATATCTCAAGGTCCTATAAAGATCTAAGAGTTGCACATGTGATGCAATTGGTACTCGCTACCTACCAGTAGACTCTATAACTGCTAGCTGATCAACATATGTAGTTATGGAACCTCTATGTGGATCTTAGGCTTTCGTAAATTAATTGTTTTTAAATATATTAAAACTTGGGTAATTAATTTATTAAAGTATTATATTGAAAATACTAAAATTGAACCTTGTTCTTTTGTAGATGTCAAACAATCAAAAGGTAAACCAAAACACCCTCCGTTCTTTGTTGGAGAAGGAGAAACTCAATGGTTCAAACTTCCTCGATTGGTACCGCAGCCTGAGAATTGTTCTCAAATATGAAGGGAAGTTGAACAAAATTAAAGAACCCTTACCCGAAGCTCCTCCTGAGACAGCTACTGCTGCTCAAAAGAATGCTTATCAGAAGTTGCTTGATGCGCAAGAGAAGATAGCTTTAATCATGCTTGCTAGTATGACTTCTGACCTCCAAAAGGAAATGGAAGATCGTACAGCATATGATATGATGACTGAGCTGAAAAATATGTTTCAAAAACAGGCTAGTCAAGAGTTATATGAAATTTATAAGCTTCTTCAAACATGCAAAATGGAGGAGGGTCAATCAGTGAGCTCTCATGTCTTGAAAATGGAAAGCTACATTGACCGATTGGAAAAACTTGGAACTACATTGTCGCCTAACTTGGCTGTGAACACGGTTTTGGTTTCACTACCAAAATCGTATCACCAATTTGTAATGAATTACAATATGCAAGGTTGGGAGAAATCTCTGGCAGAGGTGCACTCGATGCTCAAAATTGCTGAACAGGATATTCCATATAAGGTTTTCAATCCAGGTGTCTTGATGATTAGGGATGGTAAGGTGAGAAAGAATAAGCCAAAAACTTGAGAAAAAGGAAAAGGCAAGTCAATTGCTAAGAAAAAGATTCCACCACCTCCCAAGAAAGAAAACCCAGCGAAAGACGCCGAATGTTTCCACTGTGGAAAAGTTGGCCACTGGAGGAGGAACTGTCCTTCCTACCTATCTGAGTTGAGAAAAGGCAAAGCTGGCCAGACCAGCAAATCAGGTATATTTTATATACAGTTATATACTTTTTCTAGTGATTCCTGAATTTTTGATACTGGTTGTGGTACTCACATCTGTAACAATATGCAGGGAATGAGAAGAAGTAAGAGACTGAAGAACGACGCGGGGGCTCGAGCTGCTGTCGAAGCTATTGGCACCTATGTGCTTACTCTACCTAGTGGTCTTATTGTTTTGTTGGAACAATGTCATTATGCTCCTAGTATTACGAGAAATGTAATTTTAGTTTCTCTTTTGAAAGATGTTGGTTTTGAACTTACTTTTACGCACCTTAGTATTTCAGTTTCTAAGAATAATGTATTTTATTTTAATGCTATTCCACGTGATGGTATTTTTGAAATTGATATGCATGGTGTGATTTCAAATAATAATTCTGTATATACATGTACTGCCAAACGAGTCAAGAAAGACTTGAATAATACCTATATATGGCATTGTCGTCTTGGTCATATAAACAAATAACGCATTTCAAAACTCCAATCTGATGGGCTTTTGGAATCAACTGGCTCTGAGTCATTTGATGTATGCGAGTCATGTTTATGTGGAAAGATGACAAAGGCTCCTTTCTCTGGTTTAGGGGAAAGAGCTAAAGATCTTTTAGGACTAATACATACTGATGTATGTGGCCCTTTTAGAACTATGTCTAGAAATGGTGAATCATACTTCATTACATTTACTGATGATTATAGTAGATATGGTTATGTTTACTTGTTGAAACATAAACATGAAGTTTTTTGAAACATTCAAAATCTTCCAAAATGAAGTAGATAATCAACTTGGAAAGACCATTAAAGCCCTTCACTCTGATCGGGGAGGGGAATATATGAGTCAAGAGTTTTTGGACCACCTGAAGAATCGTGAAATTGTCTCACAGTTCACTCCACCTTACACACCACAACACAATGGTGTGTCGGAGCGAAGGAGTCGAACTTTACTTGATATGGTTCGATCTATGATGAGTCTAACTACTATGCCGATGTCTTTTTGGGGTTATGCATTAGAGTCTGCTGCACGCATACTCAATATGGTTCCAACCAAGAAGGTAGAAAAGACACCATATGAATTATGGTATGGAAAGAGTCCTAAGTTGTCTTATTTGAAAGTCTAGGGTTGTGAAGCGTATGTGAAACGTGACACTTCAAACAAGTTAGAACCCAGAGGTATCAAATGTCACTTTGTGGGA
Source organism: Rutidosis leptorrhynchoides (assembly GCF_046630445.1). Lineage (NCBI taxonomy): Eukaryota > Viridiplantae > Streptophyta > Magnoliopsida > Asterales > Asteraceae > Rutidosis > Rutidosis leptorrhynchoides. The sequence continues at coordinate 62,210,344 of NC_092342.1, forward strand.
TACCCAAAGGAAACAATGGGTTATTACTTTTACTATCAAGCTGAAAACAAAGTGTTTACTGCTCGGTTTGCTGAATTCTTTGAAAGAGATCTTCTCTTACAAGAAGTCAGTGGGAGTAAAGTAGATCTTGAAGAAATTCAAGAATCACAAAGTAACATACCTTCTGAAGGCACTAGCCAACCGCACGTTGAAGCTGAACACACTGTTGGTGAGCTAGAGCGTGTTGCACCTATACTTCGTAGATCTAGTAGAACTCTTCATCAACCTGAGAGGTTAAATCTTCTGATTAATTCAAATGAACCTCATCTAGGGGATTATGATGAACCCTCTAGCTATGGTGAAGCCATGTCAGATCCACAATCTGACAAATGGGGAGATGCTATGAAGGCAGAGATGCAGTCCATGAAAGATAATCAAGTATGGGACTTGATTGATCTTCCACCCAATTGCAAGACATTGGGTGTAAATGGGTCTTTAAGAAGAAGGCTGACATGGACGGTAATGTAAATACTTTTAAGGCTCGGTTGATGGCAAAAGGTTATACTCAAACTCAAGGAATTGATTATGTGGAAACTTTTTCACCAGTCGCGAGCATTAAATCAATTAGGATACTTATTGCCATAGCTGCTTTTCATGATTATGAAATATGGCAAATGGATGTCAAAACCTCTTTCCTAAATGGCGACCTAAGCGAGGACGTATATATGGTTCAGCAGGAAGGGTTTGTGAATCCTAAGCATCCTACTAAAGTATGCAAGCTTCTAAAATCCATTTATGGATTAAAGCAAGCATCCAGGAGCTGGAATCTTAAGTTTGATCAGAAAATCAAAGAGTTTGGTTTTTCTCAAAACCAAGATGAGCCTTGTGTTTACATTAGAGCTAGTGGGAGCAAAGTTGTCTTCTTGATCTTGTATGTTGATGAGATACTACTTATTAGAAATGACATTCCAACTATGCAAAATGTCAAATCTTGGCTTGGAAAATGTTTTGCCATGAAAGATCTTGGAGAAGCTAAGTATACTCTAGGAATCAGGATCTATAGAAATAGATCCAAAAGGCTTATTGGTTTGAGTCAAAGTACATACATTGACAAAATCTTGCGAAGATTTAACATGCAAAACTCCAAGCGCGGAGCATTGCCCATGCAAAAGGGCATAACCTTGAGCAAGTCTCAAAGTCCTATCACACCTGATGAGATAAAACGAATGAAATGTGTTCCGTATGCTTCGGCTATAGGATCCATTATGTATGCCATGTTATGTACTAGACCTGATGTCTCGTTAGCTTTGAGTTTGATGAGTCGTTATCAACAGAATCCAGGTGAAGAACATTGAATTGCTGTTAAGAGCATTCTTAAATATTTACGGAGAACTAAAGATATGTTCTTGGTTTACGGTGGTTTGAAAGAAGAGTTAAGTATTAAGTTTTATACTGATTCTAGTTTCCAAACTGATCAAGATGATTCTCGATCCAGTTACGTTGTTTCTTTGTCATGATGGGCAAGACAGTTGATTGGAAGAGCTCTAGGCAGAGCACTATTGAACAATCTACAACAAAAGCATAATACATTGTTGACTGAGAAGCTGCTCAGAAAGCTGTATGGATAAGGAAGTTTGTTGTTATACTCAGAGTAGTACACAACATTTAATCTTCTATAATATGTAATGTGATAGTTCGAGTGTTAATATACTTTTGAAAGAATCACATGTACATAAAAGTATCTGGCACATTCTTCAAAAGTTTGACTACATTCATTAAGTCATTAAGAGGAATGATATTAGTATTCTTAAATGTTCATACAAATGATAATGTGGCTGACCCGTTCATGAAGCCCATGATGCACAACAAGCATGATGATCATTCTAGTAATACTGGACTTCGTTATGCTGCTGATCTTTTTCATTTGTAATTTAGTATTTGGATATTTTTGGAACATTAAGCAGTTTTATATTAATGAAATGATATATAGTTGGTATGATCGTTTTCATTTATATCACTGTGTTCTATATTAGCATGTTTAATCCATGAATAATTGTTGATTATTCAAAATCTCCATAATCGGTCATGTTATGGGAATAACATGAATTAAGATTAATGTGAAATTTTGGTTATATTCATTGATGATGAATAGTTAACTTGTTGAGATCAAAATTCATATGTATTCATTGATGATGAATATTGGAATGACCCAACCATGAGATGTCACTACATGGATCGTAGTCAGTAGTAAATCTTTTAGTGATTATGTATTTATGTCCTTAGACTTGAGATGCACGCCCGTCTTGATGAGTGTAGCATTGTATTTTGATATGGTTAAACACTGTCCTGAATAAGGCTGTTATAAAGGCCATTATTGGGTATAATGTAAAGCTCGTGATAGACACGTGTATGCAACATAGGATTTGTTCCTCTAAAATGTTTGGAGTTAGATACTTTTTGAGCTTCTCGATGATTGAATAAGATATTTGTGTGGCCGCACCCAGATGTAATTTAGGTGATACTTAATTAATTTGGTGATCTAATTCAGTTCTAAGATCGAGAAACAAAATTGTTAAACAAATGAGAATGACCGATGATCCATATCTCAAGTTTAACTAAAGTATCTGAAACAAAAGGACGAATGACATTTAAAACTTACCATAAAAAGTTTCGAGAAACTACCCTCACATGAATTTGTGGACAATGACGTGTTGCTAGACGCTTACCATTGTTTGTATAGTTACTTGGTGTTGTGCCATGCACAAGTGGGAGTCTGTAGGATTAATGTGCAAGGTACAACATATAACTATATGGTCAACTTCATTTGAGCCTTCGGGGTCACACACATATACACCGAGACGTCAGATAAAATATAAATATGATGTATATATATTACTCAAGTAACAAAATAGTAAATCGAAATTAATTCATTTACTATTCATATGAATAGTAAATGAAACGAAATTAATTAATTTACTATTCACATGAAAGCGACATGATAGAAATTATTAATTATAAGTTACATAACATACCCCTAAAGTATTTGAAAAATACGACTTTATGATAGTAATTTGAATTCACCCGTTCACGCGTGAAATATTAAAATAAAATATCTATATATATTGTACCATATTACGGAGTAATTGATCTCTCATTCTTCTTTCGATGAACTAAAATTTTGATTTCATAATATTAACCAAAGGTTGATTAATATTACTTGGGTTTGGACTAGCATCCATTGACGGTCGTTTGAAGTGTAGTGTGGACTATCCAAAGAGACGGTCATACTTTTGATCGTAAGTTTCTCTCCGTCTCATCAATTTCTCCAAGAAATGTATATCGTCAACTCCTCCTTTGTTGTTTTATATTCATGACAATTATTATGGTGTAACTGGATCATTGGGATAGATTAATCGTGTGCATGTTTCATTAAATAAGTGAAAATTTAATCTTGTTAAATTTTGTTCATAAAATAATAAAAGATTATTATTTTAACTATCCGCTGCGTTAATCTGTTTTTGGTAAAAGTACACACGATTTTCCATCAGGTTCAAGAGTGGGGGTGGCTAGAAATTGTGGTTTGGTTTGTCGATTTTGCGACATTTGAGTTATTAGATGTAGTTTGGGTGATTAATTTTTGGTTCGGGTTGGTATAGTTTGGCATGGTCATTGTCATTTGGTTGCAATCGGTTCTTGGTTGTTTTTAGGTATTACAGGGAGCGATAAAATGTTAATGAAGTTATGATCATAGTTTCACTAGTTTATTTCTATTGTTTATATGGATTTAGCTAAGAGTCAAATAGATCGTAAGATATATCAATCTAACATTGTAGGGTCTGACTCAATCTTGTAACAATTTTAGATCTTTTCGATCTATTTTAGCTTAATCTCCCGTATTACGCCAGGAAAAAAAAAAAAAAAAAAAACAAACAAATATCTTTTACGTTCACAAATGAGTTTAATCGAGCTCAAATCCGAGTTCGAATTTAGTTGGAATCGAGCTCGAATCCGGGATTAAATTTGCGTTCATAAACAAACAAAGTTAATTTTTTAATTCAAGCTCAAACAAACAAAAATAATTCAAGCTCGAACAAGCTTTAACTTTTTAATAGAGTTCGGTCGAACAAAGTAATTTTCGAACGAGTAGAGCTTACTGCTTACTTAAGTTTAGTTCGATTCTTACTACTCGACCTAAGTTCGGTTCGTTAGCAGCCCTAGTTGACCTTATCTTTAAGTGATATCGAGTTGACGCTTTAAAATCGGAAGGTTGAGAGTTTGAATCATCCTATGCTATGGATAACTTGTATGCAAGTATGTCGTGGATTACTACGTAATAATGTTATGTAAGTTTGTCTTTAACAAAAATTAAAATCACAGGAGAACAAACTCGGTAATGCATGGCTGTGATTGCAAAATGCTTAAATTCAAACTGCACAAATTTTGTAAATCCAAGTGATTTTATTAAATACGGAGTAATAAATTTAGTACTAATAAATAAATGAATGAATTATTACATACCCTAAACTTTTTGACTCTAACAGCTACTCGTATTCTATGTGTTTTCAAGTTTAATTTTACACCAAAGTGGAACAAGTGGATGTAGACGGATCATATAAAGCCGGAAGCAAATACTTTCGCCCATTTGTACCATGCGCATTATAACTTGCACCTGTAGTTGAGTCAACCAACAAGTCCCCTGCATACCCAGGATAAGCTCCTTTACCATAAACCCCAGGACACGCGGATGCAGCTTCTAACGGTGCACTCGCATCCCCTTGATAATACCCGTTTCCAAACGGGTTTGTAGCCGTACCAGCTAACAAACTGGCCAAATTAATCACCATCCCATCCGCACCCACTTCATTGTTAGGCGCAACCAATGGTGCAGCCTGTGGTCCGTAAATCGGTTGATGAAACGGCCACGCGCATTGACCCGGACATTGAGTCTCTGAGTTACCTACCCAAATGTAGGCAAATTTGTAACTTTTTCCTTTAGTAGTTTTAGGAGATGAGGGTGCCGAGCCATGGGACCCGCATCTGCTAGAACAAAAATCAGTTACTGACACATCAGACGCCGTTAACACAACATTAACGGCGTTATGTGATCCTCCCTTGGAAGCTAACCGGACGAGATGTTCGTCCGTTAGTGATTTTCCAAGGGAGTATTTCGGGTCGGATATTTGTTTACTGAGAATTAAATTAAGCGAATTTGATTTTTTCAATTTGGTTTGGTATTTTTGTGTTGTTTTCCACCATGTGGAAACTGATGGTTCGGTTTGTGATTTTGTATAAATTGAAGTGATGAAGTCATTGATAATGGCTTTTTGTGACGGTTTAAAGTTTCCGTACCAGATTAAGTTAACTGAAATTTCTCCTTTTAAAAGAGCACCGTTGTGGTATTGTAGAAGGTTAGTCGAGTCATGGACTAACTCAGTGAGTCGTCTCGTTGCAATTGAGTTTTGAAAAATGGAAAATATGAAAAGAGTATGAACTAGGTGATTAATGGTCACCATATTTTGAATTTTAAATTCTTTGTAGTTTTGAGAGAGATTAAATGTGAAGTGGGGGGTTTTGGTTGAGTGAAGATGGAAGTGGAAATTGTGGTATTTATACGATTATTTATTTTGATTTGTTTTATGTAATGAAAATGAAAATAATAAATAAATGGAAGTTGTATAAAGTAGTTTTGCTTAGCAGGCAGGAGGAACCTACAGCTGGTTACTTGCTGCCACTGCCACACGGTTTTTTGGTCCTGGTGAAGGTGTAACACAAATTTCACGCACTTTCTGTTTTTCATTAAATTAAATTAAATGTTAAATTGAAAAAAATTCAAATTTCAAAATCGTTTTCCATTTTTTTTTTTTTTAATTTATAGTTTTACTGTTAATCAATTAATTAGAAAAGTCTATCATTTTGTAATTTAATTAATTTATTATGAACAATATTATAAACTTTTTTAAGGGCAAAGTAAATTTTTTATTATATATGAAAAGAATATACATTTACAATTACGAATAGTCTATCAAAACGAGAAAGATACATCTATGAAAACGATATAAACGAGATCTAAATCGAAAGATATAAGTCCCCCGTTGTCGTAGAAAAACGCCATGGTCCGTTCATTATAGTTAAGGAGGATATTTTACTTGAGCAAGACAAGCTGAGATGGGACGAAATACAGTGTTGGCAATTCAACGACAAAGCACCTCGAACCACCCACACTTTCTCTCCTCCAAAACGACTACTCCATGAGTGAGGCAAAAAACTTACAAGGAGGGTTCATCTTTTAGCCAATGCCGGATCTCCTAGGCTGTAAAATAATCGAGTCATAACCCCGCAAATTTGCAATCCACGGATCCCATTCTATGTTCATATCTTTAATTCTGTTAGAGAACCATTCGAAGCTTTTTATTTAGATTTCTGTAAACACCATGACACTGGTTGATTTCGCTTTAGAAACAGTGGTGGCATTTCTGCTTTTCCATATCATATATCCGGTTACCCACTCGGAGGCTTGCCACAATTGTTTGCCCATCGCAGAAGTAAAGGAGTGATCGTCGATATATGGGCCAAGATTTCACCAATCGAAAACACATTTCCAAATATCTAGGGCAAAGTTGCATAAGATGATAAAATGTTTCACCGTCTCTAATCCATTATCACAAACGGGACAACGAACCGTCCACAAATCCATACCACGCTTATCCAATTCCACTCTAGTAGGTAGACGTTTAATTCTGGCACACCAAATAAACAACTCGACCTTGAGTGGGACAAAACTATTACGAAGGGTCCTAGTAACCGAAGTTTGATTAACCATATCCGCCCGAACTAAAATGTCAGTGAGCCTGCTCACCGAAAATGACTCATCGTTGCCCCATGACCATGCCCATTTTTCACGACCTGAGCTACAAAATAGACAATTAATTTGGGACATTTCGAGAAAAAAAATATTAGATAGTTAATATGGGACCTAAGAAGTAGTAAGATTATTAAAAGTCAAAACAATGACAATAACACTATTCATATTTAGTTATCTAATTATGAAGTTTTACGAAATAAAATTCTTTTTGAGAGATAAATATCTATCCCAAAGTGTCAATTTTGACTAGACATAATTTTACGGACTTTATTATTCAAATTTCATTAGTAAATCTTTTCTTTACCTACTAAAATCTATCTAATTTGTAAAAACTAGACACATACAATGGGATATAATCTATGAGAGCGCTCCCAACGGCTCGTCCAGGAGCTCCGCCCAGCCTGGACACCGATGGCACGAAGGCCACCCAGGTGCCGCCCAGCCACCTCCGCCCTTCCTATCGTCCATTTGTAACATATTTGTGGACGGAATGTTTCTTCGTATTTAGCTTCTTTGTGGACATTTAGTTTTTTTTTTCCTTTTTATTTGTATTTATTCAGTTTATTTTTGTCCTGGAGATGGTGATGAATAAATGTAAAAGATGAAGTGTCGTGATGGTGTAGATGATGAAGATGAAAATAGAGATGTTTTTAATTAAATATTATTAATGTGGATCACACAAATTTGTGGACAAGAATAATTCACGGAGTACTTTATTTACATTTTTATTTTATTTTTTGATATTTGATACTTGATTAATTTTTAAGTTTTACTAAGTAATTAAATGTAATTTAATAATTAATAATTCTTTTAATATTATATTATTAATAAATAAAAGATTAGTTTTATTTAAATAATAATAATTATTTGATAATATAAAATAATTAAAAAAGAAAATAAAAAAAATGGAAGGAGGAGTGTCTTTGTTGGGAGTGTTTAGTCCTGGGTTTAATCCTGGGAAGGAAGTGAGATGGAGGTGCTGATGTGGCGCTGAATGGTTAGTTAGTCCTGGAAGACATGTTGTCACCATTGGGAGCACTCGGATACTAAAGTGAGAGTTAGTACTCCGTATTATTTTTGTGATGACCTAAAAGCTTTATTTATATTTATTCATTCCATAAGTAGAAATTAGAGTGCTCCCAATGGCACGTTGTAACGACCCGTCAAAATCGCTATTGACGCGGCACGTTAATCATTGATTTTACAGTGAGGTTTTGACCTCTATATGATACGTTTTGATAAAATATTGCATTCATTAAAATAAGTGACTTTCTAAACATAGAAAGTTATAAACATGTGGGCGAGTGCTTAGGTATAAGGAAAACTCCGAAATACATAAGTCTTTAATTTACAGGTTGGCATCACAGTCCAATTATTTATTACACAACGCAGTTTTATTTTGAATGCAATAAGCTTTGTACAAAGCATGAGAGACTCCATGCAGGCAACAAGCACATCACAGCGGAAGCATTCTAAGGACCTGAGAATAAAACATGCTAAAAAGTCAACACGAATGTTGGTGAGTTATAGGTTTAATTGCTCGAGTCATAAACATATATAAAGATAGACCACAAGATTTCATCAAAAGTTTATCAATAGATTCTACGTAACAGAGCACCTTGGTAACTAAACTTAACGCTATAGTGATAATTACCCCATTCGTTTTAATACACGCAAATCAACGTGTTTTAAACTCAAATAACATACGTCCGTTAAAAGGCTAGCGCTCTAGCTCGGACGGGGATGTCAAGCCCTATGAATCCATATACAATTATTCGCGCCCACCAGTCCATATCCTATGTACTGGCAGCTACTAGTTACCAAAGCTAATGGATTTTCGGTTTAACTCAGTGTAGAATTTAGTATGTACTTGTGTCTTATTGCGTTTAAAATAAATTGCATGTATTCTCAGCCCAAAAATATTTAAAGTATTTAAAAAGGGATCTATAACTCACAGTTCAATATTGAGACTCAATATTGTAGGCAAATTGCGTAGACGTAATGATGGTAGACGACTGTATGGTTGGCCTTGGATTCAAGAACAATACTCCGAACAATACCCAATACTTCCTTAGCTTAAAGCGGTTTGAAACCCGAATTAAAAATACCCTTGTATATACCTTATTATTATTAAACTTAAATTTAAATTATAATTATAATATAAATATAAATATTGATTAAAGAAAAAAAAGTGTAAATAATACGTCGAGTAAACTGGCCTTTTATAGGCATGTTTCCTGATTTTGGTCCCCATGCGATCGTATGGGTTTTCAGTGCTTTTGCCATGCGATCGCATGGCGTTTTGTTTGCTAGTTCGTCGACATAATATTTACTGTAGCAAATAGTGTTTTTGGTCCCCATGCGATCGCATGGGTTTTCAGTGCTTTTGCCATGCGATCGCATGGCTAGGCTGGACAGCTCATTTCTGCTTGTTTTCTAGTTCGTCGACATCAAATAGTGTTACTGTAGCAAATAGTATTTACTGTAGCAATAGTGTTTTACTGTAGCAAATAGTGTTTTACTGTAGCAAAGTCGTTTTTACAGTAGCAATTAGTGTTTTACTTGTACATCTTATAATATATATATATATATATATATATATATATATATATATATATATATATATATATATATATATATATATATATATATATATATATATATATATATATATATATATATACATAATATTAAATCATATAGAGAATTGGTTTAAATTAGTCGAAATTTTTCGGGCCATCATACACGTCCAGGAGCCCGTCCAAGCTTTAGTCCACGAGGACACCGTTGGCACCACTTAATCCAGCCTTTAGTCCAGGGTGTCGCTCAGCTCCCTCGTTCTCCTGCTCGTCCATTTCAATCATATTGCTGGACGGATATACATGCATATATTACTTGTACCATTAATATTAAAGCTTGTAACATCTTTAATTAAATAATTTAAGTGGATCCAATTTATTTGAGGAGGTATGTCATTGTTGGGAGTGGTTAGTCCTGAGTTTAGTTCTGGGAAGGAAGTGAGATGGAAGTGATGATGTGTCGCTAAATGGTTGGATAGTCCTGGAAGAAGTCATATCTTCGTTGGGAGCACTAGAATACATTTTACAAAACATTTACTAATAAACTTAACGAGTACAACAGACGAGTAGTGGATAAATGTTGCGAAAAAAGAATCGTTTTTGAAGAATTAGAGGAACTACATTACAGCTCATCTACAGCCCTTTAGTAGGTTGAGGAAGAAAAACAATAATGTGACGAAAATGACCTTTGGTGTATACTATAAAGTAGGAAGTTGGTTGATACGAATACAAGGGCATTTTCGGTAGAATAGGGTGGGAGAAAAAAATATTAATGGTACATTGAAAGAAAGTGTTCGCAGCTGGAGTACAATGTATACTTCTTGGATGTAGGAATAGGATCCAAAGCGAAATTTAACGGGCGTAACACGTGATAATACAGTGGTCACTAGGCGCCGATTCGTAATTTCTACATATCATACTTTTGATTTAGTTTAAAGAGGAATATTCGAAATTAATTTTTAAGTTGAGATTAAGAGATTAATCAGAGTGCGACACGTGCCGCGATAATTACATGTGATTAAAAAAAATTATTTTTTTTTCAAAACAAATTTTTTTTTTCAATTTTTTTTCAATCACATGTTATTGGATTTGACATGCAGTAAATCACATGTGATTCTGCATGCTAATCACATGTGATTGTAAAACTCAATCATATGTAATTCTGCATGTCAAATTCAATCACATGTGATTGAAATTTTTTTTCTTCAGTAAAATGACGAATAATGACGAATTTCAGTAAGTTTGTACTAGAACCTCCAAACACCAAGTTTTTGATCAAAACTTCACCGAATTAAAGTCTGAAATTTTGAAGATATAATCACGAAACGCTAACAAACTTGATCAAATCACCGAATTAAAGTCTGTTTTCGGTTGAAATTTTTGTAAAAAAAAAATTTTGAATTTTTTTCTTCAATCACATGTGATTGGATTTGATATGCGGAATCACATGTGATTGAGTTTTACAATCACATGTACTTGGATTTTACAATCACTTGTGATTGGATTTAACATGCTAAATTTAAAAAAAAGATTCAAAAATTTTTTTCCCAAAAAAAAATTAAAAAAAACATTTTTTTTTCAATCACATGTGATTGTCACGCCACATGTCGCACTCTGATTGGTCCTTTAAATTTCAAAAAATTATTGGATTCAATGGATTACAACTCTTAGTTTAAAATTTCTATTCTCATTTCATTTTATATTATAGGTAATAAAGGTAAAGATATAAAAATGAAAATGTTGGTGTATTCATATTTTTATTATATCTGAGTTTTTGACTCGCTTTGTGAGCCGACAGATCTCAGGACGACTACTTATTTTGCGAGTAGCTCGAAGACATCGCAAGTGAGCTTCTGTGACCATGATGAGAATTTTTTTTTTCAACTTCGTAAATTTAAACTCAACTTTGAAAGAGCATACTCTAACCACTCTACCACCACCACCCTCGTATCTTTTAATTTTTTTTATGTAACACCGTAATTTTTTTTTTTATTAAATACACATCGAAAACATTTGAGTTACCTATTAAAACAAATTAATATTATACAACCCAAATTAACACCAGTGTTACGTAAAAATATTCATCGTTAAGCATTTATTACAAAACATAAGAGTTATCTGAAATGCGTCAAACATAACAACCTTAAACTTAGTTTCTCCCATCCTAAAGAATGCAATCAGCTAAACTGCATGGGAGAAATCTATTTTCCTATCCAACTAAACTCAATCCTCCCGTTCCATATAGTGATCGGCAGATATAAACCCTTCTGATAAAGTGCATTTTCGATCTGCATCTTCAAGAAGCCAAAGTTCGTCCCATCAAACTTATCCGTCTTAACCGTGTTATTATCTGCCATTGTTCCAGGTAACTCGTAAACCTTGAACTCTGACACCACTTGTTACGATTTTAGCGAGCTCTTACAAGAACTTGATAACCAAAGTTATCAAACACACCGGATAACAAACAAAAAATATCAAACACGCAAAGATAACGATTAAAATAAGTGCAAGAAATGTAAAGAACACGGAAATTTTAACGTGGTTATATGCAATCGTTTAATCTAACGATTGGTTTAGTTCACGACCAAACAAAGAGAGTTTTATATATTATTTTGTAGGTGTTGTAGGTTACAGTAAAATAGGGTTTAATATATAGGACGCCTAGAAGGTAGAAATCAAATAAAATACCAAAAATAAACCCCAAATTCGGATTTCCAATTTTTCCTCCAAGTCAGGACGATCCTACTTGGATCAATTGTTAGGAGTGTGAAAACGAGTTAAGCACGAATTGGTTTCTGAACTGAAGTCCTATCGAGACCGGGATAGCCTTCATCGCAACCGGGATGGCCTAAAAAATATGGTCAGTAGCATCATGTCATTTTTGAAGCTCCATCGAGACCGGGATGGCTTCCATCGAGACCGTGATGGGGTCTGACGAGCAGAATTGAATTTGGACTAGGAGTTCGCGTTTGCTTCTAATTTGTTATTCTTTTAGCATTATAAATACCCCATATGTAACATGTAACATATACCTACGAAATTTATAATAAGAATATTTTTTGGTTGGCCGAAGATTAAAGTAATCAAGCTAGATTACATATAACCTCGTTAAATTCTTGTCCTTTTTTTATTTTTATTTTTATCATTTTTGCTAGTTTCTTCGTGTTCATCATCTTCTTCGTTTATTGTCTTGTGGGTTTGATAATCATGGGGTTGTAAGTCGTTTTAGGCTCACTTAATCATTCCCAACAAGTGGTATCAAAGCTTAGGCTCCAATGTTTACGGGAACAATGGCGGAAAAGAGTGATGTGAAGATTGATCGTTTTGATGGGACTGATTTTAGCTTAGGCTCATGTGAATAAATTAAATTCAATTTTAACCCGATTAAAGTCGGTTGATATTAAATTTGATGATGAGATAGAGGCATTATTTTTGCTATCTTCATTATCCGATAGGCCGGTACGGTAATGGCGGTTAGTGGTTCATCCAGAACTACTAAACTCGCTTTTGAAGGAATCTGTGATTTGATTCTTAGCGAAGGTATTCGTAAGAAAGATTCAAATGGGAGTTCAGGTTCGACTCTAAGTGTTAGTCGGGAAAAAGTTAGGTCAAGGAGTCCATTAAGGAGCAAGAACGTGGTGTGTGTTGGAATTGTCAACAAGTTGGCCTCTATAAGTCAAAGTGCACGAGTCTTAAGTCGGGTGGGAGCGCGGTGACTACGGTGATCGAGGATGCGTTGATGTGCCAAAAAGAGGTTCTTGACGAATCTTGGGTTTTAGATTCGGGTGCCTCATATCATGTTACCCCGTACATTAACGATATGGTGAAATTCAAGGGTTATTCCGGTAGGGTTCGAGTTGCGAATGGGAGTACACTTGATGTTGTGGGTATTGGAGATCTCGTGGTTAGACACTTGGTTATGTTTGGATCTTAAGGAACGTGAGGTTCATCCCCAAGCTCACGAGAAGATTAATCTCAGTTTGACAATTAGATGATGATAGGTGTCATGTTCTATTTGGGGATCAAAAGTGGATAGTGTTTAAAGGAGATTATGTGATTGCTTGCGGGTACATAAAGGGAACCATGTATATGGTTGATGTTCCTTCTAAGGAATAGCTAGGTGGTTTTGTAGGTTCTAAAAGTCCTAGCGTGCTAATGCTTTCCGGTTTTGTTGAGGGGTCTTGTTTGGGTGGGAGCTTAAGGTAAGTCAAAAATAGTGGAGATTCGGGTCGAATTGGGTACACTAGAGTCATCGTTACTTCGGGTAGATCGTATCCAATGGAAACTTTGTTGCGATCGATCGAAGAAGATGGACAAGAGATTTTTCTAGGAGTCACGTTTAATGATACATCCGTACAATGTATGTTGGCTCAGAGTGAAAAATTGGGTTTGTCGAAATTCATGCGCATGTATGTGGTCAGTGTTCCAATGATGAAAGCAAATGCAGTAATGTGGACAATTAAAGATACGATTGCGTGCTCGTGCAAGGTTTTAATTGATAATGTCCATGTGTTTGTTCTACCGGCGCGTTTATTCTTTGTTGGAAAGTTAAATCGGTTGGATGATATTGTGTACGGGTGGATCGCTTGGGCGATTGGGTTAATTGGGTCGGGTCGGGGCTCAAACAACCTGTGATATCCTAAACTAAGGAGATATGTGCTACATCCAAAGCATAGTTCTTGGTCCCAACCTACATAAATGGCCGAATTATAGCACAACAGTATTTTTTGGTGTCGAAAGACTTCAGTTGCTCGTGGGTTAATGAGTGAAGTGCGACGTGATTCGGGTGTCTCATCAGACGGTATCAAAAGGAGGTGTAATTGGAGGTTTGGGTTGTTGTCGTGGGATGAAAAATGGTTTACGTTGACTTACATTGACTTTTTAGTGCGTTTATTATAAATTTATATATTTAGATAAATACATGTATATTTATATACATTATTATAAAGTTTTACAAAAAACATCCGAGAAATGAGTGAGAAAATCAGAGAAAATTCGAGAAATGAGCAAGAAAATCAGAGAAATCGTGGCTTTGTCCAAGTTTGACCACATTGATCGAGAAATCTTGGAAGATGGACATCTTGTCTCGGTTGCCTTTTAAAAACAAGATCTCAGGGAGAAATAAGGAGATTTACAACATTGCATGTACCTTGGTTTTTGAGAAACCAGGTACACGGTCGACTCCACGGCTGACCGTGGATCGACCACAATTCGTTTTTTCCAAATTTCTTGATCAAATTAAGTTTGACCATTTAGGGGCATTTATAATTCACGAAACCTTTTTCAACATACTTAGGATAGTTGCCCCCTTCATATCATAAAGAGTTTTAGTCTCTAGGATGTTAATCTCGCTTAATCTCACCTAATGACGTCTTAATAACACTTTAGCTTGCGATTAAGGTTAAACACATAAGTGTTGCTAAATGTCCTTTTGTACATTTTTTTAAAACTAAAATATATGTAGACATGATTAGGATGGTCATTAAGTCCCAACTAAAGAGACGCTCTCCACTTGATTAATCATTAAGCATTACTTACATGCTTAAGTATGTTTATCTCTTTATGATTAGTGTAATTTCCTAGAAGTCTTCATGTAAAACAAATTGGTCTTATTTGGAGTGTCGCAAATAACCAATGAAAGCATATACTTGCAACCAAATGTTGACAAAAGCTTGGAAGACTTGTGATGTGATATTTGGAAGCGTGTGGTTTTTTAAGAGATAAAAATCTGCATTTGCCATTGTGGAAAATCAATGACACAATAGAAGGACAATGGGACTTTCCTATTTTGCAAGCATATGTCAACCTCCATGAATGCATCCAAGATAAAAGGGGTTGTGCAGGTTGTTTCAGATGTTTTTGGCTTCTAATTGCAATCATTCAATATGGGAAAGTGACAAAAATAAAGGTCTCAAACGGCTATAAAATCAGAGGTCATATCCTACACGCTCGAGCCGCACAGGGCCTGGAGTGTTTTTCTCTTGCCTATAAAAGTCAAGACTTGGAGCAATTGAAGACTCACCTCTTGCACTTACATTTTCATATATTTACTGATATCATTCAAATATTATTGTAAACAATTTAGAGTGATTCTAGCAAGAGTGATTGTAAACTTAGTTGTGAGTTTACTTGTAAACTATCCTCTTAAAGGGATCTAGAAGATAGTTAAGGTTTCACTTAGTTTGTAACGACCCGACTTTTTCGATTTGCTTTTGTGCTTTGTGCTTTCACGAAACTGCGTATATGTGCGTACTGAGCTAGTTTATGCTCTGGGATCTTATTTAATGATTAATTACTTTCATTAATACCTTACAACGTGCTATTAAGTATGTAATCACTTAACTTGATCCCCGAAAGTTTTTACGACCGTTGGTGTCACTTGACGTTTGAAACGAGCTATGTACTTGGTACACGTTTAACTTTGATCATAATCGGAATATTACGACTACGAAATACTAATTGTTATTTTATAATAACAATTACTTGGATTTTGGATGCTTAATTACGCTTAGTAATTTACTAGAGCACACTAGCTTGTCTTGTTGGACTTTCTACCTTGTTAGACTTTAATCCATCCTACACTAGCTAGTGGACTATTTAATTAGCCCAAATTAAATAAGTTAGTGACCCATATTAATGAAAAATAAATGCCCATTTATTAGAGGGAACATACTTGCATTTTTGTTAAGCATTATCTTTAATGTTGCATGGGATCCTAACATAAGCACCTACTTTAGACAACCATTAACCAAAAAAGAAAAAAGGTGTCCCCTTTGTCCCCCCATAGAACCCACGGCCACCTCACCCCTCCCATACCCTCACCACCTATAAATACAAGCCTTATTTCACCCATTTCACACTTGCTCTCATTTGCAACTTACACACACTTACTCTCTAATTCTCTCTCTAGTCTTTCTCACTCTAAAAAGTGTAAGTATTTGATTTTTCATCTTCTTCTTCCATTCTCATCCATGAATTCATCATCATCATGAAAGGGTCTAGATTTTTAGCTTTTGATCTTGTTATATTTTAAAGATTCAAACTTGAGTTTGAATCCTTCAAGATCATGGAAGATTCAAGCTTTCTAGCTTTGAATCTTCACTTATTTTGTAGATCTAAATCTTTTTGGCTTTAATCTTGTTATTTTGTTATAAAGATTCAAACTTGTGTTTGTAATCTTCATGTATCTTAAAGATTCAAGCTTTATGCTTCAAGATCTTCAAGAACACTAAAGATCCAAGCTTTTTAGCTTAGGGTTTCATTATCATGTTAAAGATCTTAGCTTTTTAGCTTATGGTATCATTACTTTCATTATTTTGTTAAAGATCTTAGCTTTCTAGCTTATGGTCTCATTAATCTTGTAAAGATCCAAGCTTTCTAGCTTAGGGTTTTCTTAATACTTGAGATCTAAGTTATTATTGTAGATCTCACTTACTTGGAACCTTTTTGTATTTGTTGTGATGATAAAGATCAAGTCTTCATCATCACGTATGATATAGATGCATGAACTTGTGTTAAATGGACAAAGGTTGAAGCTTTATTGGATTTATACAATAAAGAGGCAATCTTGATGTTCAAAACTTGTAGAATGATAGATTTTACTCTTAGTTGTGTGTTGATGGTTGAACCTTGGTTAAAGTGATACTAAAACATCAAATAGTTGTACACTTGAAGCTTACAAGCATTAAGGATGAGAACCGTGATGAGCATCAAGCACCATGAACCTCACTGAAGCACTTGTTTGCTGTTTTTTGGGGTCTGATCAGACTCCTGGGCTTCTGAAAAATTGATTTTCAGATAGTTTGTTTCGAGTAGATGACTTTTCGTTTAGGCCTTGACTTAATCCGATATACGGTTTAGGATTTATGGCCCTCCGAAAGTCACTACGCCCTTGTAACGTTGTGCTGAAATTTCTGACCTACTCGCATTTAAACCGTCGCCACGGTCAAACGAAGACAAGTTAGGTTCTGAAAATTGGTCAGAGGTTAGAGGACTCACATACGGAGACATAGCCACTGACTACGAGTCTTTTCGATTTGTATAGAGGTCGTAACAGCTGTCCGAAGTCAGCCTTTTGTTCCGATCTCTATTCTTGTTAAACTTACCTTAGTGTTGATGAACGATGATGATAATGATGATGTCGATGATGACACTTAAACTTAATTTATTCACTTTTAAACTTTTGGGACAACATAGTGACCTTTGACTTAGGTTGACGACCTCTCGGACCGACTTACTACCTGCATACGTTTCATATCGACTTTTACTGCTTATTCACTGTGAGTTATAGCTTCCCTCTTTACTTATACTATTTTTGGAACTGAGAATACATGCACTTTTTATGTTTTACTTACTTGACACGAGTATTTAAACTTTACATATGTGTGGGTTATATAATGGCATAAACATTCCCCTTATCACGGTAATGTTTAATCATTGGTTTATGAACCGGTGAACGCGAATATTAGATATGGATTCATAGGGTTTGACATCCCCACTCGGGCTAGTCTCGCTAGCATTTAACGAGTGTTTGATACTTCGAGGACATACGCACTCGCCAAGTGTACTTTTAGGGGGTATTACTATTACGTTAAGTTAGTTACCGGGTGCCCACGGATAAGCATATACTTTTCATACTGATTTAAACTGCTGGTTGAAGCACTGAAATCTCATGGTCTACATTACATTACTGATTACAAACAAACTATAGCTCACCAACATTCGTGTTAACTTTTTAAGCGTGTATTTCTCAGGTGCTTAGACGTTGTTGCTTCCGCTGTTAGACTCGCTGTCTTGGTGTTATAGACTTGCTGTTATAGACTTGCTGTTATAGACTTGCTGTTATGGATCTGCTGAGTTAGATTTCCGCTGCATTACTTAAAGATGTCTCAATCATGGAACTTTTACTTTGCATTCGCAACTTATGTTATTTTGAATAATAGCTTTGTAACGACCTTTGTGTCACGTTATCTTTTGTAAAATGTTATCTTTTTATGAATGCAAAACTGGTTTTCAAACAGCATGTAGTATTTGACTGTGTAAAGATCCTGTTGTTGACGAATCGTACACGATGGTTTTGTACGGGGCGTCACATTTGGTATCAGAGCCAGTTTGTAGGGAATTAGGTTGCATTAGTGAGTCTAGACCAGGCCGAGTAGGATTCACTAATAGGACTAATCTACAACTTGCTTGTTTACCTGTTTTTGCGGAACTGCTGCATGATACTGTATTATATTACTGCATGTTGCTGCTTACTACTACTGCGTGCTACTGCTTACTTTTACTACTATATGAGCTTGTTTCATGCTACTGCCTACTTTCACTGCTACGTGAACTTACTGTATGCTGCTGCTTATTCTCGCTACTGCATGCTACTATCTACTTTTTGCATGATACTTCTGTTGATACTGCTATTACTGCCATGCTATGTACTGTTGAAGACGCTCTAGGCTGCTGTAGTTACTATGCCTGATTACGTGCTTGCTACCCATCTGCTTTTAGCTGTACCGACTTGGAGAATTTATCTTTTCTAGTTCAGATGTTTTTCTGAACCCTTTTCCTACTCGTCTAACCCTAAGGACTAGTATTGTAGTCCACCTGTTACTACCGTTCCACTGCTCCAGAGGTCGAAACAATACTTCACGCAACCTAGGAGGAGTACCCCTCGGAATACACGCCCACTAAGGTTGATCCTCGGAGAAGGAGACATGTGAAGACTTGTCGGAGTAACCGCACCCCGAACTCACTCTAATTAGCCACGTACAATGTATGAACATTAGAATGATGATCAGTTTCTGCAAGATGACTCGTATCCCGTACACTTTCATGACCTTCACTTATCTCTTCCATTCTCCACCACTACTTGTGTAACATCCCGCCTTTTTCCGTTTACTTTCTGTTTAACTATTTTAAAGTCCTTTAAATATTTATAACATCTCCCGTTGATACGCGTTTTAAATTATCTTGTTTAGGTAATTCACGCACCCGATTCAAACTTGAGGGACTAATGTTGCCAAATGACCAAAGTTTTGACTAGGTCAAAGAGCTCAACACCCACCTCCTCCATTCATTATCCTTTCCATTTTCCATTTTTCTAAATACTTTCAACATATTCTCTCAAACACCAATTCAAAGATTCATCATCCATTTTCAATCTAACAATCAAACATCAAAACAAATTACATATTTGGAATCCTTGCATCTTCCTCTTCGAATCCATACCGATTACTTCTCATTTGGGTAACTTTCTAAAATTACTAGATTTTATGTTCTTGATGATTTTTACTTATAAAAGTGTTAATTAGTGTCTATGGCTCAAGTTTAACATGAATATGTGATTTATATGTTCGATCTCGTTATTTTAAGCAACTAGCATGAACTTGAATTTTGGTGTGTTTGATTTGGAGATTTGGTTGCTTAAATGTTGTTAGATGTTAAAAGTTCATGTATTAAATGTGTTACTAGCATCATTAGCTTCAATTTGATGTGTAGGTTGATTAAGAATGCTTCATTAACATGATTATTGATTTTGTGATTTTGGGTTAGGGTTTGATAGGAGTAAAATGGAAATTTAATGCATTGAATGCTTTGCAATGTTGTTTGTAAGTGTTTAGTTGTAATGTACGCGTAATTTCCTACGAAACGGCGTATTATATATGTGCATTTAATTTCCGAATCATAAATATGCATTTATGAACTTGAAACTTTGAAAATGGACTTTTAATGATCACTTGGCGAGAAATCGGTTATTGTAAATTATGTTTTTGATTGATAAAATGTTTTGGTTGTGTTCCTCGTTAAATTACCTTTCCAACGATATAAGATACGTGTTTTGAATGTCTACGGTTCATTAATTATGGTTGTTTGAAGTTTGGTTCGTGCCTTGAGTGTTAAAAACTGCCAAAGTTGCTGAACATGTACCTGGAGCGGCGCTCCATAACCTTGAGCGGCGCTCCAAAGTAGGCTGTCCAACTTGGCACATATACGAAAAATGTTTGCTATGCTATGGACTTCCGATTCACCTGTAACTTGTTCTAACATGCTTATATATGATTAAAAACATCAGAAAAATAGTTCGGGACCCGACCCGAACGTGTTGACTTTTTGTTGACATTGACTTAGACCAAATTTGACTTTTAGTCAAACTTAACCAAATACTTATGCAATTGTTCTCACATGCTTTTGTACTTATATCTTGCATGAAACTTGAAAACGTGATTCACATGCAATACATAATCGAGTCATAACGAGCCATATGACTAATTGAACATCTTCGACTAATCGTGTTTACCGTTATTGATACAACCTATTTATTTAGGTCAAGACTAGCATTGTTCTTTACACACGTTTACTTGTTGAAGTACTTTATTACTCGTGCACTCAAGGTGAGATCATAGTCCCACTTTTACTCTTTTGAACTCACTTTTGGGATGAGAAAACATAAATGTTTCTTTTTACTAAGTAAACACAAGTACAGGAAAACAAACATTCTACATACGAGTTTGAACAAAAATCCTCAATTCAATTATCATTAGTTACACTTGCCGGGTGTAAGCGAGAACTTATGTTATATGGCCATATGGGTTTGACAAACCCTCATTCGAACGGTTCGCTACCGTTACATCGGATGAAATGTATTTTCGAGAAACAGTGTATGTTCTAACACTATTGTGATGGGGTTCTATGGAAGGAAAGTTAAGCCTTGATAATTGGGTGCTCGTGAATATTAACTTTTAGAATGTATTACTATTATTTCAATGTTACAAATCTTGTGGTTCAACTTACTTTACTCACTCAATTGCTTACTTAAACCTATGATTTCACCAACATTTTCGTTGACAGATTTCTATGTTTTTCTCAGGTCTTTGAACGATATGTGATACATGCTTCTGCTCATTATTTTGATACTTGCAATGGATGTCGAGTATATATGCATACATGGAGCGTCTTTTGACTTTATTTAAAATTGTGTTGCATATGTTTCAATTGTATTTATAACTTAGTAACGTAAACTGTGACGATCGCTCCAAATCCATATGGACGAACACGTCATTCATTGATTTCATTGCGAGGTATTTGACCTCTATATGATACGTTTTGTAAACATTGCATTCTTTTGAAAAGGCACACCATAAATGAATATTTAAATCAAAGGTTTTCGACATCTGATGATTTTTACATATAGACAATCACCATAAATAATAGTTTACAACATCATTTCTGTTGACAATGCAGTCAAAATAAGATACATGGTGATGATTTGGTAAATGCAACGTCTCCTTGAAAAATATGTCATGCAAGACTCCATGCACATAGCTTGTTTAACATCTAAGCAAACAGCGGAAGACTTCTAGGAAACCTGAGAATAAACATGCTAACAAGTGTCAACACAAAGGTTGGTGAGTTCATAGTTTTAATGTTGCTCATAATCTGTATATAAAGGTGGATCACAAGATTTCAGTTGTTTAATCCAGAAACGTTTATCAATAGATTCTACATAACAGAGCACCCTGGTAACTAAACTTTAACGCTTATATAATTTGTACCCTTTGTATAATCATCTTAATAATACACGCAAACCAACGTGTACGCTTCTCAAATAGCATACGTCCGTTAAAAGGCTAGCGCTCTAGCTCGGACGGGGATGTCAAGCCCTATGGATCCATATACTACTACTCGCGCCCACCAGTTCTTATAACTGGCAGTTAACAGTTACCAAAGCTAAGGGATTTTCGGTTCAAACTCGGTGTAGAATTTAGTATGTACTTGTATCCATTATGTTTAAAATAAAGTGCATGTATTCTCAGCCCAAAAATATATATTGCAAAAGCAATTAAAAAGGGATCGTATGAAACTCACCCATATAAATATTGTAAATCAGTTAATAAAGCATTTGCATGTATTCTCAGCCCAAAAATATTGAGAGAAAAAGGGTTCTTATGAAACTCACTATTTAATATTGATATATCGGTTAATAAAGCATTTGCATGTATTCTCAGCCCAAAAATGTAGAGAGTAAAAGGGATCTTATGAAACTCACTATTTAATATTGATATACAATATTGTAGAAAAGCACGTAGATGCATCGGAGATGATAAACACGAGGTTTGATTCACAAAAATACCCTCGAACATTACCCATAATTTCCTTGGCAATAACCCATATTTTCCTTAGCTCTAGCTCGCTTGGAAACACGTTTTGAAAATTACTTGGACAGCACTCCGTCGTAATATTTTATGTACATTATTATTTTTGTATCGCAAAAATAATAACATTAATAATAAAAATAATAAGATTAATAATAATCTTATTAATAATAATAATAATAATAATAATAATAATAATAATAATAATAATAATAATAATAATAATAATAATAATAATAATAATAATAATAAATAATATTACGGAGTATATCTATATTTGTGTATGTGTGTGATTATCTCGAGCCAAAAACTGCAATTTATAGAACCTGGCCTGAAATCTGGAGTCATGCGACTCGCATGGAAATGGCCTTCTGGCCATGCGACTCGCATGAGGACCAGGGACAGCTCACATTGTTTTGTATTTTAGTTTGTCGACATATTTAAATATAATATATAATATATTTAATTTATATAATTATTTATATATTATATTATATTTACGTGCATAGTTAACTTGTAACTTTTGTTCCGATAAGTCGTACGTTGTTACTTGACTTATGTCCCGGTTCCGGTTTCTCGAATGTCCTTTCGTACGCTGAGAAAACTTGCATTTTACATTTCGTGACTCGTACCTTTGTTAAAATATAGCCTTAAATTATTCCTAAACTATACCACTCAAAGTATATCTTAAACTTTCGAGTATTTTGGTCATTTACTTCTATAAATCATCGTCTCACTATTTGTTAAAATACATTTTTACTGTAGCAATTCACTGTAGCAAAGTCAATTTTACTGTAGCAAATAGTGATTTTCGAAAATACTGTAGCATTTTGGGTACTGTAGCAATTTGAAAATACTTTATCAAATTAGTGTTTTACTGGTTCATCTTAAACGTTTTAGTTAACTTATCTAAATATCAATCAAATCAATAATCGAATGTTACTATCGTTTACTAAATAACTTGAAATCATATATATTCAATTAGATATATAAACCAATAAGTTTAATGTACGGTATTATGCAATGAAAACTTTGTTACGTTTTCAAGTTATAGTATATATATGTATCTATTTACATATAATTGTTCGCGAATCGTTGAGAAAATCGAAGGGTACTTGAATAGTTCAAAAATTTTGAGATTCAGTTTTACAGACTTTGTTTATCGTGTCGAAATCATTAATCCTTTAAAGATTAAGTTTAAATTTAGTCGCAAATTTTCGGGTCATTACATAAACTTTGGTTGAACAATTTTTGTAAACTTTGAAACACTCTTACATTTGAAATGAATGCGACATATCTTTGGTCAAATGTTATTTTAAAGACTTATGACCACGTAACGGGACCTAAGTAGATGGCGCCGTCAATGACGATATTGTCGGGTAGCTACAGATGGTATCAGACCGTTGGTTGTAGGGATTTAGAGTTCATTGGTGTCAACCCCGAGTCATAGGGTACATTAGTGAGTCTAGACTACAACCAGCATATAGACTTGAAGTAGGAATTACTTGACTACTTGTGCATTTATACTCGAACTCTTCTATTCATATCTAACTCTTATTCCATCTTGATCCCTCATTGTTTAATTTGATTGACACGTCACCTTGACTATATGAAATAATGTCGAATGCATATATGAATCAGGGTAATATAATTTCCGGGATTATATTACGGTGACTCATATGAACTTTTCGACATTATGACATAAAGAATTTAAGGCGAGTCAAGGAAAATTTTTCTCTCTATCCTTATTCCATATCACGGTTAGTATTATTGAGAATACTAATCAACGATATTCTTGTGTTTTGAAGGAACAATGCCTCCTCGCCGTGTACCACGCCGTGAAACTCCCGAACAAGCTCTACAACGGATGATAGCCACTGCCGTGGATGCGGCCATGGCCGGTCACTCCTCCAACAACAACAATAACAATAACCACAACAACAACAATCAAGGAGCCGGTAACTCAAGCGAAGGGTGCTCCTACAAGAACTTCATGGGGTGCAAACCTCATACTTTTGATGGGACCGGGGGACCGGTTACTCTCACTCGATGGTTCGAACAAACGGAAGCCGTTTTTAGCATAAGCAGTTGTCGGGTCTAAGATAAGGTCAAATACTCCACTTACACTTTCGCCTGTGTCGCCCTCACATGGTGGAACACCTATGTACAATCGGTGGGTACCGATGAACCTCACGCCCTCTCTTGGGCTGACTTAAGAGAAAAGATGATCGTCGAATATTTCCCTCGTGAAGAAAACCGAAGGCTCGAACAAGAGCTAAGAACTTTGAAAGCGGTCGAAAACGATCTCAAGGCCTATAATCAACGATTTTCCGAACTAGCCTTGATGTGCCCAAACCTTGTGAACCCCGAATCTCTAAGGGTTCAACTTTACATGGATGGTCTTCCAAAGAGCATCAAACACGAGGTAATGTCATCCAAACCTGCTAATAACCAAGAAGCTTTGAAGATGGCCCGCTAATTGATAGAAACGGTGGACGAAATTGTAGTACCGGCACCTAAGGCCGAGGATAAATCGGGTGGCAACAAAAGAAAGTGGGAAGCCCCCCAATCAAGCAACAACAACAACTTCACCAAAAAGCCTTTCACCAACGACGGCAAGAAGGGTTATGCCGAAAACCTACCTCTTTGCAACAAATGCCACAAGCATCATTTTGGCAAATGTGGCGAGCTAATTTGCCACCGGTGCCAAGGAATTGGTCATAAGGCCAACGATTGTAAAAGTACCGCCCCCGTCGCTCGAAAGGGGCCAAATGCACCAAAAACGGTCACTTGTTACGAATGTGGCCAAACGGGTCATTATAGAAATGAATGCCCAAAGAAGAAGGCCAACCCCGATACATGAGGCCGAGCTTTCAACATTAACGCCCAAGAGGCCCAGGATGTCAATGAACTAGTCACAGGTACGTTTCTTCTCAACAACTCTTATGTTACTTGCTTATTCGATTCGGGTGCCGATAAATGCTTTGTATCCAAGACTTTGGCTCATACTCTTTGCACTTCACCACTTCTCTTAGATACTACTTATGCCATTGAGGTGGCCAACGGGAACCTATTGAGTGCCGACACATATTACCGGGGGTGTACGTTAAACATTTTGGGTAAAGAGTTTGAAATTGACTTGATACCCATGGAACTAGGAAGCTTCGATGTAATAATCGGTATGAATTGGTTAGTTAAAATGAAATCCCACATCCTTTGTGATCTTAACGCAATCTAAATTCCTATCGAGAATGGTGAACCCTTGATTGTCTATGGCGATAAGAGTTGCACCAGACTCAACCTCGTTTCGTGCCTTAAAGTTAGAAAACTAATTCGTAAAGGTTGTTTCGCAATCCTTGCCCACATTAGAAAAGTCGAGTCCGATGAGAAGCTTATCGATGATGTGCCAATTGTTAGTGACTTTTCCGATGTATTTCCCGATGAATTGCCGGGGCTTCCACCTCATCGACCAGTTGAATTTCAAATCGATCTTATTCCGAGAGCCGCACCCGTAGCACGTGCACCGTATATGCTTGCTCTATCCGAGATGCAAGAATTGCAAAGTCAAATCCAAGAACTACTTGACCGTGGTTTTATCCAACCTAGCCATTCACCATGGGGCGCTCCGATTTTGTTCGTTAAGAAAAAATATGGATCCCTATGAATGTGCATTGATTATCGTGAACTAAACAAATTGACGGTTAAGAACCGATATCCTCTTCCTCGCATCGATGACCTCTTTGATCAACTACAAGGGTCTTGTGTATATTCAAAAATCGATCTCCGTTCGGGTTATCATCAACTAAGGGTTAAGGGGGAAGATGTCTCCAAAATCGCTTTCCGGACTCGTTATGGTAGCTACGAATTCTTTGTAATGCCATTTGGTCTAACTAACGCTCCAGCGGTGTTCATGGACCTCATAAACCGCGTGTGCAAACCATACCTCGACAAATTCGTTATTGTTTTCATCGATGACATTTTGGTCTATTCTAAAAGCGAAGAAGAGCACGAACAACATCTCCGACTTGTGCTTGAACTTTTGAGACAAGAACGACTCTATGCCAAATTCTCCAAGTGTGAATTTTGGTTGAAGGAAGTTCAATTTCTTGGTCATGTTGTGAGTAATCAAGGTATTAAAGTCGATCCATCAAAAATCGAAGCCATTAGTAAATGGGAGACTCCTACTACTCCTACTCACATTCGTTAATTCTTGGGTCTCGCCGGATACTACCGTAGATTCATCAAGGATTTCTCTTTGGTTGCTCGCCCTCTAACCGCATTAACTCACAAGGAAAGAAAATTCATTTGGGCAACCGAGCAAGAATCCGCGTTCCAAATCTTGAAGACAAAGCTAACCACCGCTCCTATTTTGTCTCTTCCCGAAGGCAATGATGACTTTGTTGTATATTGCGATGCCTCGAAACATGGTTTTGGGTGTGTGTTGATGCAACTAACGAAAGTTATTGCTTATGCCTCTCGACAACTAAAAGTTCATGAACGGAACTACACGACACATGATCTCGAACTCGGAGCCGTTGTCTTTGCACTTAAAATGTGGAGACATTATCTTTATGGAACCAAGAGTACTATCTTCACTGATCACAAAAGCCTCCAACACTTCTTCGACCAAAAGCAACTAAACATGAGACAACGACGGTGGATTGAAACCTTAAACGATTACGATTGTGAGCTTCGTTACCATCTCGGTAAGGCCAACGTAGTGGCCAATGCCTTAAGTCGAAAGGAAAGGATGGTGCCTCTCCGTGTTCGAGCCTTAAACATTACCATTCACACTAACCTCCATAGTCAAATTCGTGTAGCCCAAGATGAGGCTCTTAAGGACGAAAACATTTCACACGAACTTTTAAACATTCTCGTCTCCCAATTCGAAGTTAAGGAGACCGGACTCTGATATTTTGCCGGAAGGATTTGGGTGCCTAGTTATGGCGATTTGCGAAACCTTATTCTAGATGAAGCCCATAAGTCACGATACTCGATTCACCCTGGTGCCAATAAGATGTACCACGACCTTAAAGAACAATATTGGTGGCCGAACATTAAAAGGGACGTTGCTAGTTATGTTGCAAGGTGTTTGACTTGTTCCAAAGTCAAAGCCGAACACCAAAGGACATCCGGGTTACTTCAACAACCTGAAATCCCGAAATGGAAGTAGGAAAGAATAACAATGGACTTCATCACCAAGCTACCAAAAACGACGGGCGGTTATGATACCATTTGGGTTATTGTTGACCGTCTCACCAAATTCGCCCATTTTCTAGCCATGAAAGAAATGGACAAAATGGAAAAACTTGCACAACTTTACATCAGGGAGATCGTAGCCCGTCACGGTGTACCTTTATCGATTATTTTCGATCGAGATGACCGTTTTGTTTCTAGATTTTGGCGTACCTTACAAGAAGCATTGGGAACGCGTTTAGACATGAGCACCGCATATCATCCCCAAACCAATGGACAAAGTGAACGCACAATTCAAATTTTGGAGGACATGTTACGAACTTGCGTTATCGACTTTGGAAAATCTTGGGACAAGCAATTACCCCTCGCCGAATTCTTTTACAACAATAGTTATCACGCGAGTATAAAAGCCGCACCTTTTGAAGCATTATATGGCCGAAAATGTCGTTCTCCTCTTTGTTGGACCGAAGTAGGCGACACACAAATCACCGGACCGAAACTCATTTATGAAACAACCGAGAAGATTGTTCAAATCTGAGATAGGCTCAGGACAGCCCGTAGTCGTCAAAAGAGCTATACCGACAAAAGACGTAACGACCTCGAATTTCAAGTCGGTGACCGCGTAATGTTAAAAGTCGCACCTTGGAAAGATGTAATCTGATTCGGGAAACGCTGGAAGCTAAATCCGCGGTATATTGGTCCTTTCGAAATCTTAGAACGTGTTGGAACCGTTGCTAATCGTTTAGATCTTCCGCCTCAATTGAGCTCCGTTCATCCTACTTTCCATGTATCCAACTTGAAAAAGTGCCTTGCCGAACCCGATCTCGTCATCCCTCTCGAGGAGCTTACTATTAATGACAAACTTCATTTTGTGGAGGAACCGGTTGAAATTGTGGACACCTCCATCAAGACGCTAAAACAAAGTAGAATCCCGATCGTTAAGGTGTGACAACCCCGAAATTTCTGACCAAATTTAAACTTTAATCTTTATATATTCCCGACACGATAAGCAAACGTTTGTAAGTTGAATCTCAAGAATTTTAAATTGTATTCATACATTCAATTAACCTCGACCAAGTTTCGACAATTCACGAACCAATACATAAATAGATATGATTATATATATATATATATATATATATATATATATATATATATATATATATATATATATATATATATATATATATATATATATATATTATAACTTGAGAATATTAACAAGGTATTAAACGTGTAATATTTTAAATGAACGTATTTGTTTCAATATGTTTATCGACGAAATTAAAAGATAATATCAAATGATTGATTTAACAGTTACCTTGAATTATGATTACGAGTCTCTGTTAGGAGGTCCACTTTGATTTGGAAAACATTTCTTTTTAACGATATTTGGAATAAATGGTAAAGTGATCTTCGAGTAAGGACAAAGTGTCAAATAGCGAGAGCTAGTCGGATTAGTGGAGACTCATGTTTGATTTTCAATATATGCCTTACAATAATTTTCTCGTGACTATTGATAGGTTAATTACTAGTCTTTAATGATATTTTTATCATGAAGAGTAAATAATTGAATTAATGTTCGTCGGCAAGATAAAACCATTTGTCATGTTAAGATGATTTTATACGTACATTTATCCATTTGATCTAATCCTACAACTCATGAATAAACTGTAAGTTAATAACTTGAAACCTGTTATGATTTATTTATTATTTTACTCTCTTAAGCAAAAATGTTTTTCGACATAATAGAACTAGTTTATTAATGTATATGTTTAAATAACGTAAGTTGGAATATTAGTTGTTAGATATATGAATAACTTGCAACGTACATTAAAACGTGCTCATTATATATATATATATATATATATATATATATATATATATATATATATATATATGTTTTTAAATTAGTTTAGTACACGATAGTAACATTCGCTTAGTGATGCGATTGATATTTAAAAAGTTAATACATAAATGAATTGTATTTAATTAAGTTTTTAAATGAAAACGTTACGAGTTATAATATTTTTATGAACGATTTTAAAACGAACTTTGAAAAATAATTGGTTTTGAAAGACTAAATATTGTATCATTAGATAAATATTTCAAACATATATTATGTACAAATTTACAATTCTAAATATATATATATATATATATATATATATATATATATATATATATATATATATATATATATATATATATATATATTTTAATTTAGTTATAAAACGTTCTGATTTAAAATAATATATTTTGACGAACAACGAGTCACTGATTTATAGAAGAAAATGACCACAATGCTCAATTTTATAAGTTACATTTTTTATAAGATAATTTATTGTTGAGTAAGTCAAATTATTAATAAGGGTACACGTCGCGTAACGTAAAAGGCTAGTTTTTTAAATGTACGAAAGTGCGTTCGAAAAACCGAAAGTGGTACATGAGTCGAGTGACAACGTACGAGTCATTTGAACAAAAATTACATTTTTACTACGCACGTAAATATAATATAATATTTAATTAATTCTAAAGATTAAATATATTATATATTAAATAATATATAAATATATGTATCATACGTAACATTTGGAGTGTCGGCAGTTTTTAGTGGTCGAACATGAGCTTACATATGAGCCCATGAGATCGCATGGCTCTAGCACTTGAACCCCATGCGATCGCATGGGGGTTTGGTGGGCAAAACATGCTTTAAAACTCGGACGTTTTCTCATTCTGATTCATTTTCCATTTTCACTCGATCTCTCTAGATTTATATTAATAATTATTAATATTAATATTAATATTATTATTATTATTATTAATATTAAGATTATGAATATTAATCTTATTATTATTAGTATTAGTATTATTAGGAGTGATATTATTAGTATTAATACATAAAATACTACGACGGAGTCATGAGCGGGTTATGTCAAAAATGGATTTTATGAGTAAGATAGGGCTAAGGAAATTATGGGTTATAGCTATAGAGGTGATGGGTATGGTTCATGGGTATGCTCGTGAGGTCAATCTAGTGTTTATCATCTCCGTTGCATTTACGTACCTTTCCTGCAATATTGAATCTCAATATTGATACATGAGTACTCATAATTTAATTTTTACATACTAATAGTGTATCCCTGACTAGTGCTCGAGTATATAGGATTATACATGCTTGTACTTTTGATATTGCCATTAGATAGGTTATGTTGAATCCTGAATTAGTTACATATGCGGTTGAGATAAGGTATAAGATATGCTTGTCGTTGGAAAGCTAGCGAAAAATTAAGAACTTTTCATTTAGATATCGAATGATTTCGATGAACGGATTAGAAGTTATAATCAATTGAATTTTTGTATTATTATTAAAAATGATTATTATTATCATCGTTATTATCGTCGTTATAGTTTTTATCTAATTATTATTATTATTATTATTATTATTATTATTATTATTATTATTATTATTATTATTATTATTATTATTATTATTATTATTATTATTATTATTATTATTATTATTACTAATATCATTATTATTATGATCATTATTATTATCATTATCCATAGAAAGTATTATCATTAAAAATTGTTATTTTATTATTATTACTACCGTTATTATCGTTAAAGTTATAATTAATATTATTATTATTATTATCATTAAAATAGTTATTAGTATTAATATTATCATAATATTTATTATTATTAGTATTATTATAATTAAAACTAATATTAGTAACACTTAATTATTATGATTACTATTATTATTATTAAAATGAACGCGATATAAAAGACAATTAAAAGCTATCAAATGAATCAATTAGGAAATAATGAGTATGAGTATCATGATGAAATTAAAATATTGTAAGATATGAATTTAGATAAAATTATTGTACTTATTATTTTATCATTACTATTATTATTAAAAGTATTGATAATATTAAAACTATCATTTTAACAAAAATTATCATTTTAATAAAAATATCATTGTTATTATAAAAGATCATTATTATTATCATTTTAAATAAAATTATTATTTTAAAGTAATATTAAAAAGTATCGTAAATATTAATGTTATCATAATTAGAATTATCATTTTATCATAATATCATTTTTAGTAAATATAAATATTAATATTTTTATTAATAGAATAATAATAAATATTATTACAATATAATACAACTTTTACTTATTATTATTATTATCAATGTTATTTTATCAAATAAATATGTAATACAAATAATATATTTACCTTAATAAAACCTATCATAATATTTTTATGATATTAAATGAACTTTATAAATTTTATTACTTAAGATATATAAAAGTATATTTTTTTATAAAGTTTTATTTATTAATAAATGAATTATATTATTTACTCTAATAAATCTTTTAAAAATATTTAAAATATAAAACGACGATATTTAAACTATATAATAATCATGTATAAATTTGGAAATCATTTTGAGTCAAATTGACTTTTGTTGACCTTTGCATATTAGTCTCGAGCATTAGGATTGTGATACACTATGACTTAACCTAATTTGTTAAACAAATATTGACCAACACATAAATATATATAATTAATTTAGGTTCGTGAATCCGAGGCCAACCTTGCACTTGTTCAATGATGTTATATGTATTTTTACTACGAAATACAGTATGGTGAGTTTCATTTTCTTTTTTACCCTTTACATTTTTGGGCTGAGAATACATGCTAAATTTTTATAAATGTTTTACGAAATAGACACAAGTAATCGAAACTAAATTATATGGTAGAATGATCGAAGCTGGATATGCCCCTCTTTTTCTTGGTAGCCTAAGAATTAGGGAACATCACTAATTTTGAGAATTAGTGCATGCCTAATTGACGCGAATCCTAAAGATAGATCTATTGGGCCTAACAAACCCCATACAAAGTACCGGATGCTTTAGTACTTCAAATTCATTTTTATCATGTCCGAAGGATTTCCTGGAATGATAGGGGATATTCTTATATGCATCTTGTTAATGTCGTTTACCAGGTGTTCATTCCATATGAATGATTTTTGTCTCTATGCATGGGACGTATATTTATGAGAAATGAAAATGAAAATCTTGTGGTCTATTAAAATGATGGAAATGATTATTTATGTTAAACTAATGAACTCACCAACCTTTTGGTTGACACTTTAAAGCATGTTTATTCTCAGGTATGAAAGAAATCTTCCACTGTGCATTTGCTCATTTTAGAGATATTACTTGGAGTCAATCATGATATATGATAATGCTAAAAACGAACATATATTTCATAGCATTATTCCTCAAGAAAGACAAGCTTTTAGTTGAAATTGTTCTATTTACAAGTGATATTCGTTTAAATAATAAAAGGTGAAGACAAAAGACAGATTCGACGAATTGAAGACGCAAACGACCAAAAAACTCAAAAGTACAAAAGACAATCAAAGAGGTTCCAATTATTGATAAGAAACGTCTCGAAATTACAAGAGTACAAGATTCAAAACGCAAAGTACAAGATATTAAATTGTACGCAAGGACGTTCGAAAATCCGGAACCGGGACATGAGTCAACTCTCAACGCTCGACGCAACGGACTAAAAATTACAAGTCAACTATGCACATAAATATAATATAATATATAAATATTTAAAACCGTCGGCAAGAAAGACTCCAAAAGGGACTGAGCTGTAATTTCAAACTCCGCGACTCGCGGAGTTTGAAGGCAAAAATGCCGCGAGTCGCGGAGCCCCAAAAGTCGAAAATCCCTATAAAAGCAAACGAATTCTGATCGCAAAAATCACCAAAAATCCATCCATCTCTCTATCTATATCGTATATATTTATATTTATATTTTAATTTTAATTTTAATTTTAATTTTAATCCTAATAATAAGGGTATGTTAGCGAATGTTGTAAGGGTGTAAGTCGAAATTCTGTCCGTGTAACGCTACGCTATTTTTAATCATTGTAAATTATGTTCAACCTTTTTATATTAATGTCTCGTAGCTAAGTTATTATTATGCTTATTTAATCCGAAGTAATCATGATGTTGGGCTAATTACTAAAATTGGGTAATTGGGCTTTGTACCATAATTGGGGTTTGGATAAAAGAACGACACTTGTAGAAATTGGACTATGGGCTATTAATGGATTTTATATTAACTAAACAATACCTTGTTAATTTAATATACAAACTTATAATTCGACATATTTATATATAACCACATACGCTTGACTGGGTACGGTGGGCGGGATATCTATAAATACCAATAATTATTCATTTTACCGGATACAGAATTGGATTAATAGTTAATAGACTTGTTGAAACAGGGGTGAATTACATTCAAGGGTAATTGGTGTAATTGTTAACAAAGTAGTAAAACCTTGGTTTACACGCAGTCGATAACCTGGTGTATTCATTAAACAAAGTATTAAAACCTTGTTACAATTCGAATCCCCAATTAGTTGGAATATTTTGACTTCGGGAATAAGAATAATTTGACGAAGGCTTTTGCTCTTTATATTTATGACTGATGGACTATTATGGACAAATCCGTATGGACATATTAAATAATCCAGGACAAAGGACAATTAACCCATGGGCATAAAACTAAAATCAACACGTCAAACATCATGATTACGGAAGTTTAAATAAGCATAATTCTTTTATTTCATATTTAATTTCCTTTATTTTATATTTAATTGCACTTCTAATTATCGCACTTTTATTTATTGTTATTTAATTGCACTTTTAATTATCGTACTTTTTATTTTATCGCACTTTTATTTATTGCAATTTCATTATCGTTATTTATTTTACGCTTTAAATTAAGTCTTTTATTTATTTAATATTTTACATTAGGTTTTAACTGCGATTAAAGTTTTAAAATCGACAAACCGGTCATTAAACGGTAAAAACCCCCCTTTATAATAATAATATTACTTATATATATATTTGTATTTCTATAAAAGTAAACTAATATAGCGTTAAGCTTTGTTTAAAAAGATTCCCTGTGGAACGAACCGGACTTACTAAAAACTACACTACTGTACGATTAGGTACACTGCCTATAAGTGTTGTAGCAAGGTTTAAGTATATCTGTTCTCTAAATAAATAAATATCTTGTGTAAAATTGTATCGTATTTAATAGTATTTTCTTGCAAAAATATAAGCTATTTTATATACTACTCTGCTAAAACATCAAGTATTTTTGGCGCCGCTGCCGGGGAATCTCTTAAAAGCCGGAAGCGCAACGCTAAAAAAAAAAAAAAAACGCGTAAATTAAAACTGATCCAGAGTTGAAAAATGGAACCCCGCGACTCGTGGGGTTTTCTACTTTGAATACCGCAAGTCGCGGAGATAACCTGACACGCCGACAGAACCCTAATCAGGCATTAATTACGAATAATTATTATAATTATTAATATAAAACCCTAATTAGGTTTTAATTAAATAATTATTTTAGTTTTTATTAATATTTTGTGTAATTAGTTTAATTAAATTGTAAAATTAGTAGTTTTAATAAATAAATAATATAAAAATAATAGTTTTATAAAAATTGTACTTTTTACAACTTTTTGTATATTTTTATATTTTGTCCCTTTTCAATCGTTTTAACGTAATATTTGTATTTTTAGCTCATATTTAGTTTTAAACTTAGTTTTTGCCATAGTTATTTTTACTTCTAGATTTTTAGGCTTTGCCGTAAAATCCCTTAAGTGCTTTTTATTTAGACTAAGATTTAGGTGCTTTAGAATTTTGCGATGCCTTTTTAAGTTTTAGTTTCTTTTTAAGTTATTTTCATTTGGGATTTAGTTTTTCCTGTAAGCTTTAATATTTTTAGACGACTTTTACCTATGTATCAATTATCATTCCAATTAGTAATCTCAATTTGCGATTATAATTTTAAGTTAGTTGTAGTAATAAGGTTAGGTTAGTCAAGTATTTTTAAGTTTTATAAATTTCTTTTATTTTTCCGTCACCTTTTATTTTTCAACCATTTTTCTTTTTCGATCTTTTTCCGACGAACTCTTTTTCTTTCTTATTTCTCGCTATTCTAGTTTTTAGGACATAGATTTTTATTCTACTTCTTATCTAAATTTCTTAAAATTACGAAAATTTATTTTAAGTGGTTAAATTGATAGACATAAAAATTTTCTGGTTCGTAGTAATAGTTGGATTTGTACGTGGACCGGGTTATTGGAGCCAAACAGTCCTCAATTATATTGAGACCAAACGAATCCTGCCCCTCTGCTGCATCTTTTGGCTATTCGAAACGTGGGCAAAATCAGAAAAATCTATTGATTGGATAACTTATTATAATTTTTCTTTCCTTTTAAAAACTAATAGGATATTCAGTGAATGCACCGAGCAAGACGTTCACCACCTTTTGTACGTTCACCACCTGTAACTAGATCAAGACATTTAGCAAATATTACTGCCGTTGATTTTTCTTTAGAATCGTCATCCAGTCGACCAAGTACTTCAGTTCAAATTTCCGAATGAAACTCTATATGAGGCATGGACTAGATATGGAAAGTTGTTAAGAGGATGTCCGCAACATGGTTTAGACACCTGTCAAATAGTACAAATATTCTACCAAGGATGCGACATCACCATAAGGAAAGACATAGATATAGCAGCTGGTGGTTCTATTATGAAGAAAACCGAAACTGATGCTTACAAAATTATTGATAACACTGTTTCCCACTCACATGAGTGGCACCAAGAAAAAGATATCGTTAGATCATCTAAAGCAGCTAGAGCCGATTCTAGCCATGACTTAGATTCCATTTCCGCAAAGATAGATGCTGTGGAGAGACGAATGGAAAAGATGACTAAAGATATTCACTCAATACGAATTAGTTGTGAGCAGTGTGGAGGACCACATTTGACAAAATATTGTCTCAGTATTGAATTAACAATGGAACAAAGAGAGAATATTTCATACATAAACCAAAGGCCTGGAAATAATTATCAGAATAATTATCAACCGTCAAGACCGATTTACAATCAAAACCAGAATTATAACAGAAATATTCCATACAACAACCAACAAGGTCCTACCAATCAACAAGTATCCAATAATAATTACAATCAGCAAAGACCTAATTTTCAAAACAATCCACCACAACAAACCGATGATAAAAAGCCGAATTTAGAAGATATGATGACGAAGCTAGTTGAAACTCAAACGCAGTTTTTCACATCTCAGAAACAAACTAATGAACAAAATGCTCAAGCATTTAGAAATCAACAAGCTTCTATTCAACATCTGGAACAAGAAGTAAGTAACCTAGCAAGGTTAATAGGTGAAAGAAAACCGGGAAGTCTACCTAGTGATACAAATGCTAACCCCCGGAATGAAACAGCTAAAGCCATTACCACAAGAAGTGGTACAACACTTAAACCACCGGAAATACCTGTAACTTCTGATGAAACTATTTCTACTCCACAAGAACCACAACTTAATCAAGATAAGGAAAAAGAACCGGTAGTTGAAAAGGTTAATGAAGATAACACAGCTAAGGATAAACCTTATGTTAAACCATACCAACCACCACTTCCTTACCCGAGTAAAATGAAGAAAGAGAAACTTGAAGCCGAGCAATCCAAATTCTTGGATATGTTTAAACAGATAAATGTAAATCTTCCTTTCATTGATGTGATTTCAGGAATGCCTAGATATGCTAAATTCTTGAAAGATCTAATTTCAAATAGAAAGAAAATGGAAGAACTCTCGGCTGTTACTATGAATGCTAATTGTTCAGCAGTGCTGTTGAATAAGATACCAAAAAAACTATCTGATCCAGGAAGTTTCACAATTCCATGTTTTCTGGGTAGTCTTAGTTCAATAGAAGCATTGGCAGATTTAGGTGCTAGTATAAATCTAATGCCATATTCACTATACACTAAACTAGACCTTGGAGAATTGAAACCAACCAGAATAAGCATACAACTAGCCGATAGATCAATAAAATATCCTAGAGGGATAATGGAGAACATGCTAGTTAAAGTTGGTACTTTAGTATTTCCAGTAGATTTTGTTGTTCTGGACATGGAAGAAGATTCTCAAGTTCCTCTCATATTAGGAAGACCATTCTTAAACACGGCTAAAGCAATGATAGACGTGTTCGGTAAGAAATTGACCCTAAGTATAGAGGATGAGAGTGTTACCTTTTCAGTTGATAGAGCAATGCAACAACCACAATCTGCAGATGATACATGTTATTATATTCAAACTATAGATGCACATGCAGAATTATTAGAAGAATTTCCAGAATTACAAGGAACAGGAGAATGTTCTTTAGGAGAAGGTAATGAACCAATTGATGAAGCTGAAATGTTAGCTACACTTATAGCTAATGGATATGAACCAACAACAGAAGAAATTCAAATGCTAAAAGAAGAAGACAGATATCGATATAAATCATCGATAGAAGAACCACCGAAATTAGAGTTAAAGCCACTTCCAAACCATTTGGAATACGCTTATTTACATGGTGAATCTGAATTACCTGTAATAATATCGTCTTCTCTTACTGAAAATGAGAAATCACAACTCATTTCTATTTTGAAAGCTCATAAACCAGCCATTGCATGGAAGATTCATGATATTAAAGGAATAAGTCCTTCGTATTGCACACATAAAATCCTTATGGAAGAAGGTCATAAAACGTATGTGCAACGCCAACGAAGACTAAATCCTAATATGCAAGATGTAGTTAAGAAAGAGATTATTAAACTGCTAGACGCAGGTCTAATTTATCCAATCTCTGATAGTCCATGGGTAAGCCCAGTTCAATGCGTGCCTAAGAAGGGTGGCATGACTGTCATTACAAATGAGAAAAATGAGCTTATTCCTACTAGGACCGTAACAGGATGGCGTGTATGTATTGATTATAGAAAATTAAATGACGCCACCAGAAAAGATCACTTTCCCTTACCTTTCATAGATCAAATGTTGGAAAGATTAGCCGGAAATAGTTACTATTGTTTTCTAGATGGATTTTCCGGATATTTTCAAATTCCAATAGCACCCGAAGATCAAGAGAAAACCACATTCACGTGCCCTTATGGTACTTTTGCTTACAAACGCATGCCATTTGGACTTTGTAACGCCCCTGCAACCTTTGAAAGGTGTATGATGGCGATTTTTCACGACATGATAGAAGAATGCATGGAAGTATTCATGGATGACTTTTCAGTCTTCGGTGATACATTTGAAACATGTCTAGTTAATCTGGAACGAATGCTAATTAGATGCGAACAATCAAATCTAGTACTTAATTGGGAGAAATGCCATTTCATGGTTAAAGAAGGCATCGTTCTTGAACATAAAATTTCAAAAGAAGGAATTGAAGTGGATAGAGCTAAAGTAGATATAATTGCTAAACTTCCACATCCCACCAATGTTAGAGGAGTTAGGAGTTTTCTAGGGCATGCCGGTTTTTACCGACGTTTCATAAAAGATTTTTCAAAAATTGCCACTCCTATGAATAAACTCCTACAAAAGGATGCTCCATTCATCTTTTCCGATGAGTGTATCAAATCTTTTAATATTCTTAAAGAAAAACTCACTAATGCACCGATCATGATAACACCAAATTGGAATCTACCATTTGAACTAATGTGCGATGCAAGTGATTTTGCAATGGGAGCCGTTTTAGGACAAAGGATTGAAAAACGATTTCAACCTATATATTATGCTAGTAAGACGTTACAAGGAGCACAAACGAACTATACAACTACTGAAAAAGAACTCCTTGCTATTGTCTTTGCTTTTGACAAATTTCGATCATATCTCGTTCTAGCAAAAATGGTGGTCTATACCGACCATTCTGCTCTTAGATACCTATTTTCAAAACAAGATGCTAAACCAAGATTAATTCGTTGGATCTTACTCTTACAAGAGTTTGATATTGAAATCCGAGATAAAAGAGGAGCAGAAAATCTCGCCGCTGATCATCTTTCTCGTCTTGAAAATCCTGAATTAGAAGTTCTAAATGAATCGGCCATACAAGACAACTTTCCTGATGAATATCTATTGAAGATAGATTATAAAGAAATCTCATGGTTTGCAGACTATGCAAACTACCTAGTTTGTGGATTCCTTGAAAAAGGATTATCGTACCAAAGATGAAAGAAATTCTTCAGTAATATAAAACACTATTTTTAGGAAGATCCACATCTGTTTAAAAGTTGTCCAGATGGAATAATACGCCGATGTGTATTTGGAGATGAAGCTAGTAAAATTTTAAACCATTGTCACACAGGACCAACAGGAGGGCATTATGGGCCTCAACTAACAGCAAGAAAAGTTTATGATGCTGGATTCTATTGGCCTACAATTTACAAAGACGCACACCTTCTTTGCAAATCCTGTGATGCTTGTCAAAGGGCCGGAAAAATAAGTCAACATGATGAAATGCCACAAAATGTCATCCAAGTATGTGAAGTATTTGACATTTGGGGTATTGACTTTATGGGTCCATTTCCAAAATCTCATAATAATCTATATATACTCGTAGCCATTGATTATGTATCTAAATGGGCGGAAGCACAAGCTCTCCCAACTAACGATGCACGAGTTGTAGTCAACTTTTTAAAACGTCTTTTTGCAAGGTTTGGAACACCGAAAGCTTTGATAAGTGATCGGGGTACTCATTTCTGTAATAATCAACTTGAGAAAGTTCTTAAAAGATATGGAGTAACTCATAAAATCTCCACCGCATATCATCCACAAACAGGTGGACAAGTTGAAAATACCAACCGAGCCTTAAAACGTATTCTAGAGAAAACCGTAGGATCAAATCCAAAGGAATGGTCCATTAAATTGGAGGATGCACTCTGGGCTTTTAGAACAGCCTACAAAACTCCAATTGGAACCACACCTTTTAGACTTGTTTATGGAAAAGCATGTCATCTTCCAGTAGAAATTGAACACAAAGCATTTTGGGCTTTGAAAACATGTAATCTTGATTTACATGAAGCTGGACGTCTACGATTAAGTCAACTAAACGAATTAGAAGAATTAAGACATGAAGCATACGAAAATTCGTTAATCTATAAGGAAAGAACGAAGAAATGGCATGATAAAAGAATCAGAAGTTCAAAAGAATTTAAAGAAGGAGACAGAGTTCTTCTTTTCAATTCACGATTCAAGTTATTTCCTGGAAAATTGAAATCAAGATGGTCTGGACCATTCATAGTCAAAAGAGTTTTCCCATACGGAACGATATAATTAATAAATTCAAATGGGATTGAATTTAAAGTTAATGGTCACAGAGTTAAACATTACATACATGGTCCGATGGAAGTTGACAATGAAGTTAATCATAATTTCACCACCCAAGAAAACCTTCAAAATGAAAACATAAATATGTTATCAACAACATATGAAAAATTAAAACTGGAATATAGGGAGGATTCAAATTTGAGCGATTAAGAAGAATTCCTATACAAACCTCCCATTCCAAGAAACGAAGAAAAATGTGAACAAGAAATTCAAATCGAAATGAAAGAACCAAGGAAAGAACACCCGAAAAAGGTTTACAAACCAACTCGACTTACTAAAGCAGGAGACCCGGTGAATTTATCATTTCTTGCTTACTTAATGATGGTGCTGTATATAATGGACTCGCAGATTTAGGAGCAAGTGCAAATATTATGCCTCTTTCCTTATACAAAAGATTAGGCATGGGTAAATTAAAACCAACCAAAATAGGTGTTCAATCATTTGACCAAACCATTAAACACCCGGTTGGAATAGAAAATAATTTACTTGTTAACGTGGGAAGTTTGACCTTTGTTACAAACTTCATAGTGATTAATATGGAGGAAAACCTTGATATTCCTCTAATTCTAGGTTGCCCATTTTTAGCAACCACCGAGGCATTCATTGATGTAAGAGAAGGTAGAATAACACTTAGGAATGGTGATACATCGATCACCTTTGTGAACCGAAAGTTTAGATCTCCACAAACCAAAACTGTTAGACCAATAAAAATGCATAAGTGTGGGGAAGATGAAGAAACACTTAATGATGATCCAATCACAAAGAATGCCGTTGATGATACGAAATTAGATGAATCTATTTTTAACAGTTCAACGAAGAAACTTTATAAACGGATTCACGATGCTAAGATTAAAGGAAACTTTAAGTTATATAACCGATTAATATCCAATTTATCGTCAAAAGAAAAGGCAATGTTAGTTGAATTTGTGAAAGTTACGGAGAAAATCAACAAATGGATTGAAGTAAAAGTCAAAGATATACAAGTTATTGATGATTCAATTGAAAATAA
Organism: Rutidosis leptorrhynchoides; assembly: GCF_046630445.1. Lineage (NCBI taxonomy): Eukaryota > Viridiplantae > Streptophyta > Magnoliopsida > Asterales > Asteraceae > Rutidosis > Rutidosis leptorrhynchoides. The sequence continues at coordinate 62,252,413 of NC_092342.1, forward strand.
TGTTAATCACAATTTTGATACCACAGCCAACTAAGTGTGGGGAGAATCAAAGGGGTTTATGTATTTCTGTTAGAGTTAGATTGTCTGTTTTCGTGTAGTTCTCGAAAATGGAACCTGAATGGTCTTTCCCTAGCAGACCCTAAAGAACTAGTCTTCTCCCCCCATTCTGAATTTTTATTTTTTTTAGGTTTTTACAAAATGAAGACTGCCTGTGAACTAAACCATGGTCTAATGCTACACGCTTTGATCACTAAACGTAATAATGACATACTCCCGAGTGAATTAGTATCAGTAATCAGAGAAAGAATGGACGGAGTTAGAAAAGAATCCAGATGCGAAGATAATAAGTTACAATTTGGTAAAGGAAAATCAAAATCCGCAGCAAAAAGAAGAGCACGACACCTAGAACGATGTCACAAATGCGGAAAATGGTCACATGGAGGTAAATGTTCAAATAATCAAACCTATTCAAATACCGAATTTGTTACTTTATGCAGAGACGGACCGTTCATATGTTTAGAAGAAAAGACACTGAATGCTCGAGGTTACGCCTATGTAGCTATGGAAAACCAATTAAACCGACTATCTTATGAATGGGATAGATCATATAACTAAGAAATCTATTTCACAGGTATGTCTTTACAGTTTTTATTTTTATTTTTATTTTTAACCTTTTGATAATAAACGCTAATTTGTTCGCTAAAAAGTATTAAATTGGTATTGAATAAAATTAGGTTTGGCGACCGAAATTATTGATATCATTCAAAAATTTATTACATCACTGCGAAATTTAACGTTTATTCTTAAGGTATAAATATCTTTAAACAATCAACCCAAAATATTTCAAAAATTCGTCATGAGTTAAATTAGGTTTTGGAACCGAAATTACTTTACCGAAAAGAGGGGAGCATATTTTTGATAATATTTGATTGATTAAAGTGGGATAAAAAGCCAAAAAGATTTTTAATTTTATTTTTACCATGTTTTTAAAATTAATATTTAAATCTTAAATTAATATTGTAAACTTTGTAAAAACAATATATTTAAAATTGTAAATATTTGAAAAATTAATATAAGTTTGGTATGAATTTATAATATGAATTTTTAATTTAAGTTTGGTGTGAATTTTTTATTTTTAAAATATGAAATTTTAATTTTATGCATTTCAAATTTTAAGTTTGGTGTGAATTTTTAATATTAATTTTGAATTTTATATTTAAGTTGTGTGAATTTAAAAACAAAAATTTACTTTATCTCATTAAGTTAAAAATATGATTTTTAAAATTCGTCGTAAGTTGAAGACTAGGTCTTTGAACCGAAATTGCTTTACCCAAGGGAGGGACGAGAACTTTTATTATCATTATTTTTAATCTTATTGATTTAAAGTATGCCAAAAACATTAAAAAAACCCAAAAATCTTAGCTTTTAAAACAATCGCTACAAAAAGACAAATTTTAAAATTTTGTCGAGGGACGGACTAGGACATCGATTCGAAACGACCTCGTCCTAAATAATAAGGGAAACAAAATTTAAAAATTAAGTACTTAATTGTTTTATAAGTTAATGATTATAAAAAAAAAAAAAAAAAAGCAAACTCCGCGACTCGCGGAGTTTGAAGGGTAATTCACCGCGAGTCGCGGAGGGACGAAAAATCAGAAAAAATAAAATCGAGCAGAACAGCTCAGAACACACACAAAACTAAAAAAAATACTGCGAAAACTGCACGAAAAAAATCCGAGAAAAAACCCCCAAAATCACAATTTTTAACCGTTAATCACCAAATCTTTTACTAAAATCATGTTGAGAAGGATGCTATCAAGGAATTACTCAAGAAAAACGGTAAATTTCTACACCTAAACACCATTTAATCCGAAATTAGTGTTCTTGAGCAATTTTTTCTCCAATTTGATTTTGATGCTTTTTAGTGTAATTAGGCTTAAATTGTTTATGTATTATGCTTGTATAACCTATATTGATGCTGTTTAACATGATTAGAAGCCTTAAACTTCAAATTTTGAGTAATCTAGGGTTTGTGTTCTTGAGCAAATTTGGGGCTTTTTGATATAAACAGGTTATGGCCGATTTTTGTCATGAATTGTTGCTAAATTAAGTAGTGTAACATGTTTAGGTAGTTAAATGATCCAAACTTTGAGCCTAAACATGATTTTGAGAATTAAAGTGGACTTTTTCAAGTCTAAAATTCATGAACTTGATTTTTGAGAGATAATGCCATTTGAAACTTGTTTAATTGCTAGTAATGATTATTTTGACATGTTATTTGAATTGAATGCTTATGAACATGGCGAACATTTTCGTATATGCTTATTTGAAAAAGTGTAGATTTGATGAAAATATGAAAATAAGCTTAAGTTTGATATAAATTGATCATGTCATTGTAATTATTTTGATTGATGATTTTGCTGACACTAATGCATATTTGGATGCACAAAAATTGTGTTTGATGTGTTTTGCAGACTGAAAGGGGTGAATCTTCATCCCAAGCTCACAATGCTCCTGCTGAGAATGCGGAACAACAGGAGGTGGATAACTACTACAAGCAGGATATACCTCATCCGGTCATGACATTTTCTGATATGCACTTGGAAGAGTTGCACCCGAACCTGAGATTTGACAGACTTTGGATAGATTATCCAAAATACCAAAGGGGTTTGCATACTCTTCATTCTAAGGTTGTTGAGGTACCGAGGGTCATAGAATGGGGACCCTTAGAAGCTGTAGAATTGGCCGGGCCAATTAGGGAATTACTTGTACAGAGGTATGGTAATTCTACTTTTAATGACTGGGTACGTTTATTCACCATGCGTAGACCTGTATATAAAGTATGGTGTGAAGAATTGTTGTGTAGTATAGAGTTGAATGATCGGGTAGCTAGTTTAACCGATCGTTCTTTTATTAGATTTTTGTTAGGCGGTTCGATGCGCCACATGTCTTTACTGGACATGGCTCAGGCTTTACGTATATATACGCCTGAGGAGTTAGCATCTGCCGATTGTAGAGGGTTGATACTAAACGGTAGAAAGATAGATGAAAATTTTGATACACACGGTGTGTGGAGTCAAATGACAAGCCATCACCGTTTCAAAGGGGGAAATTACTCTTATTTGGATATAGATAGAGCCGTATTAAGAGTGATTCATAGGTTTTTAGCTAATTCGATTACACAAAGGGGTAAGAACAAGGAAAAGGTAAATGAACAGGATTTGTTTTACCATATGTGTATTCGAGACCCACAAAGCGCTGTAAGTATACCGTATTGTGTGGGTTATTATTTATCAGCTATGGTTAGGGGGATGAGACCGCATAGCATAATAGGAGGTGGTATTTTTATTACTTTGATTGGTGAATATCTCGGTGTGGATATAAGTCGGGGGGGATTATTAGTAGAAGAACCAGAACCCCGCGATACTATAGGTTTAAATGTATACCATGGTGCGAAAGTTTTGAAAAGGCGAAATAACGCCGCAGTACCATACCATGGTAGACATCCACAGGTTGAGAGAAACCAACAGCAAGGTAATGTAGGAGGGGGAAATGAGATGCAAGAAATGCAAAGGTTTATAGCTTCACAGGAGTACGAAAATGCTAGACAGAGAGCATTTGAAGATTGGCAAGTTCATCAGAACCAAATCATAGCTCATTGCCAACATATAGGTAGAAACTATATTCCTACACCGAAACCCATCTTCCCTCCCTGGTCTATAGAGATGCAACCACCTTATCCTACGTATAACCCTGCCGAAGCATTCTATAGCACCTATGGTTATGCCTGGAACCCCTATTGGTATCAATATCATCCATAGTATACTTAGTTTTAATTATTTTGTAATTTGTAATGATTGATACGTTTAATACTTTTGTTAATATTGTAATAGTTTTTATAATTGTCTAACTTTTATTCTTAGATTTTAATAATTTTTGAATGTGGGGTAATATACCAAACTTCAAAAATATGTATATATGTTTGCAGTTTATCTTATGTACACAACAGGGTAAAACAACGCATTTTCAAAGACTGGCATTAAGTTCAGCAAAAGCAACTAATTTTGACGACAAGATGCAAAATATATGTGAAATAACAACAAGACGGAATGAACAAATGATGTGCACCATTTATCATTCAGCAAACAAACGCCAATATATTTGGAAACTTTGGTAAAAATTTAATCATTTTCACACAAATCACCCTCAATAATTTAAATTATTACTGATTTCTTGCAAATGAGGGCATTGCAAGATCTTAAGTGTGGGAAGGGGTTAAATTATTTCGGATTTTAAAATTTTTTACTTTATACACTTGGTTACCATTAAAAATACTAGTAAAGCAGTAGTTGTATTAGAATCTAGTGCTCTCTGATAATAAAGAACAGCCCTAGTCTTATATACTGACTACCCAATTCTAGTAAAAATTTTCAAAATTTTCAATTAAATGAACTCAAAATCATGTTTATACATATTTATGAACGATAAAACTAGGTTTTGACACCGAAATTATTGTTACCTCGGAAAGGACATAAATTGAGAAACAAACCAAAATGTTAAAATTCATTTAAAATGGAATAGAGGACGATAAAAAGGAAAATAAAAGCCAAGTGTGGGAAAATTTACCAAGTTATCTTAAACAAATGTCACATATATCTGTAACAAATAACTGAAAATACTTTTGCTTTGGACTAAACTAAACTGTTTTACCCGATGAAAGAAAAGAAGAGATGGATCTACACGATGAATCAATTCCATCATTAAAAGGAAGTAAAGTCTTCAGAAAAAGAAACGCGCTTCTTGATTTAGGTCATGAAGTTGTCGTCCAGACCAGCTGTAGGTTGACGAAAAATCTAGAAAAGTCATCACTAAAATCAGCAGGAAATCCACGGACCTCAGCATTAAACAGGGTTGCCAAGTGGTCAGATTTATCCTAACCATGAGAAAGATTTATCTCGTACAATGGGGGGGCACCATGCAAATTAGCTGGATAAGACTAATGAATCAGATCCCCAGAAAGGTTAATCTCCTTAAAGATTAAAAATTAGCTTTTAAAGACTGATATTACTCAATCCTAGAGATTGACCTTAAAGATTGAGAATTACAAACTCATGGAATTCAATGATATCTAAACTCGAGCTTGAACGAGAAAATATTTTGATCAAAATTACAAACCGATTTGTTTTCTGAAAACCCTATTTTCAATGCGTTCATTACCATTGAACGTAAAATCCTAGGAATTCACCTGGAATTCATTAGGTCACCTGAACTAAATCGGGTGTCAACCGTAAGAACGGTGGTTGCATAGTGGTCAAAGACAGGACCTTGTGCCATACCAAAAAATTATAAGGGTAAGCTTTACTATTGCTCCTACCAAGGATAGTAATTGCATCCGACACGTTATAGACCATAATTAAAAGCATGTCAGGGGACATTGCCTTAACAGTTGCTTGTTCAACGCTTTCCTTTACAACCGGACGGTAGTTTACCGAAAGGTAATATACGGGACAAGTAAACTAGACGTGTTGCTTTCCAAATACAAGGTTGGCAAGTGGGTGACACAAAACCGCAAGTTTTGAGCTAAAATTTTCAAATCTGAAACCCACCAAACCCACAAAAATATTTTGCAAACACCGGTAAAGGGTTATTCCGAAAAACTTATCTAGGGTAAAAACTAGATTTAATTTTCAAAAGATCAAATGTTTTCATAAAGATCCAATTTCCTTAATGGATCTAAATTTTTATAGTCATGTGGGACTGTAAACCATATCGTTACTACCATTGTTTATATCACCGTATAGAAATCACTGATGTACAAAGTGTGAAGAATAAAGAAATGATTCTAGTATTTCAAGACGATATTGCTTGAGGACAAGCAACGCTTAAGTGTGGGAATATTTGATAATGCTAAAAACGAACATATATTTCATAGCATTATTCCTCAAGAAAGACAAGCTTTTAGTTGAAATTGTTCTATTTACAAGTGATATTCGTTTAAATAATAAAAGGTGAAGACAAAAGACAGATTTGACGAATTGAAGACGCAAACGACCAAAAAGCTCAAAAGTACAAAAGACAATCAAAGAGGTTCCAATTATTGATAAGAAACGTCTCGAAATTACAAGAGTACAAGATTCAAAACGCAAAGTACAAGATATTAAATTGTACGCAAGGACGTTCGAAAATCCGGAATTGGGACATGAGTCAACTCTCAACGCTCGACGCAACGGACTAAAAATTACAAGTCAACTATGCACATAAATATAATATAATATATAAATAATTCTTAAAAATTATATATATATTATATTAATATTTAAAACCGTCGGCAAGAAAGACTCCAAAAGGGACTGAGCTGTAATTTCAAACTCCGCGACTCGCGGAGTTTGAAGGCAAAAATGCCGTGAGTCGCGGAGCCCCAAAAGTCGAAAATCCCTATAAAAGCAAACGAATTCTGATCGCAAAAATCACCAAAAATCCATCCATCTCTCTATCTATATCGTATATATTTATATTTATATTTTAATTTAAATTTTAATTTTAATCCTAATAATAAGGGTATGTTAGCGAATGTTGTAAGGGTGTAAGTCGAAATTCTGTCCGTGTAACGCTACGCTATTTTTAATCATTGTAAGTTATGTTCAACCTTTTTATATTAATGTCTCGTAGCTAAGTTATTATTATGCTTATTTAATCCGAAGTAATCATGATGTTGGGCTAATTACTAAAATTGGGTAATTGGGCTTTGTACCATAATTGGGGTTTGGATAAAAGAACGACACTTGTAGAAATTGGACTATGGGCTATTAATGGGTTTTATATTAACTAAACAATACCTTGTTAATTTAATATACAAACTTATAATTCGACATATTTATATATAACCACATACGCTTGACTGGGTACGGTGGGCGGGATAACTATAAATACCAATAATTATTCATTTTACCGGATACGGAATTGGATTAATAGTTAATAGACTTGTTGAAACAGGGGTGAATTACATTCAAGGGTAATTGGTGTAATTGTTAACAAAGTAGTAAAACCTTGGTTTACACGCAGTCGATAACCTGGTGTATTCATTAAACAAAGTATTAAAACCTTGTTACAATTCGAATCCCCAATTAGTTGGAATATTTTGACTTCGGGAATAAGAATAATTTGACGAAGGCTTTCGCTCTTTATATTTATGACTGATGGACAATTATGGACAAATCCGTATGGACATATTAAATAATCCAGGACAAAGGACAATTAACCCATGGGCATAAAACTAAAATCAACACGTCAAACATCATGATTACGAAAGTTTAAATAAGCATAATTCTTTTATTTCATATTTAATTTCCTTTATTTTATATTTAATTGCACTTCTAATTATCGCACTTTTATTTATTGTTATTTAATCGCACTTTTAATTATCGTACTTTTTATTTTATCGCACTTTTATTTATTGCAATTTCATTATCGTTATTTATTTTACGCTTTAAATTAAGTCTTTTATTTATTTAATATTTTACATTAGGTTTTAACTGCGACTAAAGTTTTAAAATCGACAAACCGGTCATTAAACGGTAAAAACCCCCCTTTATAATAATAATATTACTTATATATATATTTGTATTTCTATAAAAGTAAACTAATATAGCGTTAAGCTTTGTTTAAAAAGATTCCCTGTGGAACGAACCGGACTTACTAAAAACTACACTACTGTACGAGTAGGTACACTGCCTATAAGTGTTGTAGCAAGGTTTAAGTATATCCGTTCTCTAAATAAATAAATATCTTGTGTAAAATTGTATCGTATTTAATAGTATTTTCTTGCAAAAATATAAGCTATTTTATATACTACTCTGCTAAAACATCAATATATTTCAAAAGACGTTGCATTCGAGTCGTTGAGTTCAACAAGATTATTATTAAGTCATTTATAATTTGATATATTATGAAATGGTATGCATGCCTGTCAACTTTCGATGTAATGGAAGTTTGTCTTTTAAAAACGAATGCAATGTTTGTAAAATGTATCATATAGAGGTCAGAACCTCACGATGTAATCAACTATTATGAATCGTTTATAATCTTATGAACGGGTCCTTTCATAAGGTCCGTTGGAATGCCAAAAGGGGACCCGAGTTTACTTGGGAAAGATAAGATCAAATGCAAAAGAAATACCCTCATTTATTCGCGAGTTCGAAAACGCAAGACCTTGAGGAAGAAACAACGACTACTACGCCTACTTAAATTTCGGGACGAAATTTCTTTTAAGGAGTAGGTAATGTAACATCCCGCCTTTTTCCGTTTACTTTCCGTTTAACTATTTTAAAGTCCGTTAAATATTTATAACATCTCCCATTGATACGCGTTTTAAATTATCTCGTTTAGGTAATTCACGCACCCGATTCAAACTTGAGGGACCAATGTTGCCAAATGACCAAAGTTTTAACTAGGTCAAAGTGGTCAACACCCACCTCCTCCATTCATTATCCTTTCCATTTTCCATTTTTCTAAATACTTTCAACATATTCTCTCAAACACCAATTCAAAGATTCATCATCCATTTTCAATCTAACAATCAAACATCAAAACAAATTACATATTTGGAATCATTGCATCTTCCTCTTCGAATCCATACCGATTACTTCTCATTTGGGTGACTTTATAAAATCACTAGATTTTGTGTTCTTGATGATTTTTACTTATAAAAGTGTTAATTAGTGTCTATGGCACAAGTCTAACATGAATATGTGATTTATATGTTCGATCTCGTTATTTTAAGCAACTAGCATGAACTTGAATTTTGGTGTGTTTGATTTGGAGATTTGGTTGCTTAAATGTTGTTAGATGTTAAAAGTTCATGTATTAAATGTGTTACTAGCATCATTAGCTTCAATTTGATGTGTAGGTTGATTAAGAATGCTTCATTAACATGATTATTGATTTTGTGATTTTGGGTTAGGGTTTGATAGGAGTAAAATGGAAATTTAATGCATTGAATGCTTTGCAATATTGTTTGTAAGTGTTTAGTTGTAATGTACGCGTAATTTCCTACGAAACGACGTATTATATATGTGCATTTAATTCCCGAATCATAAATATGCATTTATGAACTTGAAACTTTGAAAATGGACTTTTAATGATCACTTGGCGAGAAATCGGTTATTGTAAATGATGTTTTCGATTGATGAAATGTGTTTGGTTGTGTTCCTCGTTAAATTAACTTTCCAACGATATAAGATACGTGTTTTGAATGTCTACGGTTCATTAATTATGGTTGTTTGAAGTTACGCTCGTGCCTTGAGTGTTAAAAACTGCCAAAGTTGTTGAAAAGTTTCCTGGAGCGGCGCTCCATAACCTTGAGCGGCGCTCCAAAGTAGGCTGTCAAACTTGGCACTTATACGAAAAATGTTTGCTATGCTATGGACCTCCGATTCACATGTAACTTGTTCTAACATGCTTATATATGATTAAAAACATCAGGAAAATAGTTCGGGACCCGACCCGAACGTGTTGACTTTTTGTTGACTTTGACTTTGACCAAATTTGACTTTTAGTCAAACTTAACCAAATACTTTTGCAATCGTTCTCACATGCTTTTGTACTTATATCTTGCATGAAACTTGACAATGTGATTCACATGCAATACATAATCGAGTCATAACGAGCCATAGGACTAATTGAACATCTTTGACGAATCGTATTTACCGTTATTGATACAACCTATTTGTTTAGGTCAAGACTAGCATTGTTCTTTGCACACGTTTACTTGTTGAAGTACTTTATTACTCGTGCACTCAAGGTGAGATCATAGTCCCACTTTTACTCTTTTGAACTCACTTTTGGGATGAGAAAACATAAACGTTTCTTTTTACTAAGTGAACACAAGTACAGGAAAACAAACATTCTACATACGAGTTTGAACAAAAATCCTCAATTCGATTATCATTAGTTACACTTGCCGGGTGTAAGCGAGAACTTATGTTATATGGCCATATGGGTTTGACAAACCCTCATTCGAACGGTTCGCTACCGTTACATCGAATGAAATGTATTTTCGAGAAACAGTGTATGTTCTAACACTATTGTGATAGGGTTCTATGGAAGGAAAGTTAAGCCTTGATAATTGGGTGCTCGTGAATATTAACTTTTAGAATGTATTACTATTATTTCAATGTTACAAATCTTGTGGTTCAACTTACTTTACTTACTCAATTGCTTACTTAAACCTATGATTTCACCAACGTTTTCGTTGACAGATTTCTATGTTTTTCTCAGGTCTTTGAATGATATGTGATACATGCTTCCGCTTATTATTTTGATACTTGCAATGAATGTCGAGTATATATGCATACATGGAGCGTCTTTTAACTTTATTTAAAATTGTGTCGCATAGGTTTCAATTGTACTTATAACTTAGTAACGTAACTTTTGGTTGAACAATTCTTGTAAACTTTGAAACACTCTTACATTTGAAATGAATGCGACATATCTTTGGTCAAACGTTATTTTAAAGACTTATGACCACGTAATGGGACCTAAGTAGACGGCGCCGTCAATGACGATTTTGTCGGGTCGCTACAACTTGACGATCTAACGACACTTCTTGACTTAGGTCCCTAACACTCATAAGGCATTGGAGAAGTCAGGAAGGCATCCCCTTTCACAAGGTCATGATGTCTTCCACTGATGCACATCCATACCCAAGGACTTGGGAGTCGCCTCAAGACATATCGTATTACTACTTGCTACACGTACAACTCGACGCGAGACCCAGATTGAGTTTCTAAAAGGAACCTAACGACATTACCTGAACCCGAACATTTTGAAGAAATTTCGGGACATTTAGGCATTGATGCATGACCTACGGAACCTACGCACCCACACCGAGAAACCTTAAGATTAATTATGTAGAATTTGTTTTGAGGTAGCATAGATAATGCACCGTTTGATGAAATTGAGTAGAACTTGAAGTGATCACGTTACATTGACCATATGGAATGATATTGGAATGAACGTACAATTTAGTACAATATAATGAAGCCAGGCCAGCGTGATTATATTGAAGTAAATCATGCGGAAGTTCCAATGTTACTACATGAGGAATATGAGGCGATCCAGGGAAAACTTTGGTAGGGATCACTTGAGTATACGCATTATGGTCTGTTAGAGGTAGGGAAGGAATAACCACGTAGCCCAGATACTATACAAGAAGGGCCTTAATTGCAGAATTGATAACCCATAAATTTGTTATAGATATAGACACCCTGGACACTTAAGGAAAAAGTTCCCAAATAGGAAAAACTTTGGACTTACTTGCGGTAGAGCAATCGTTATGGAGACTCGCATGGATCCTGATTATAGTTAGGGGACGATTCGCACAACATTTTATTTTCTCGAGGTTGTTTATTATTAGAGCGATAGAAACCTTATATCTAAGGACCTTAGTGTTATGACTAATAAGCCATCAACAACCATGAGGGTTAAGTATTCTATAGGACAAGCAAATGGTAAGCTGGCAGAGATAGAGGAATAATTTAAGGTAGTACTTTAAAATTAGCAGGTGGGTCATTTGGAGATGACCTCATGTCAACAAAACTTGGAAGTTTTAAAGTAGTGGTTGGAAAGGATTAGTTACCTACGCACAAGCTAATGTTATTTGAGAAGTTTGATAGAATTTTCCACGGTAGTATAATACGATTTAGTTGGAATGAACCTTAAGATTAACGTAACACCCATCAATTTGAGAAGCTTGATGTAATAGTTGGAATGGACTTTAGGATTAACCTAATACTCATCAAGTTAGGAAGCTTTGATGAAATAGTTGGAACGGATTGGCTTTCAAGGATGAAAGTGAAAGTTATTTATAGTGAGAAGATTATTCATATACCTAGTGAGATTGGCGAACCATTAAATAGTTTACAAGGAGAGAAGTAGCCGAAGCTAAACCTTATTAGTTGCATGAAGGCACAAAAGGTCAAAGCCGAATACCAAAAGCCATCTGGGTTACTTCAACAGCCCGATATCCCACAATAGAAATGGGCATGAATAACAATGGATTTCATCACGAAGCTACCGAAAACGGTAGGCGGTTAGGACACTATCTGGGTTATTATTGACCATCTCACCAAATCTGCTTACTTTCTAGCCATGAAAGGAACCGATACAATGAATAAACTTGCACAACGATACATAAAGGAAATTGTATCCCGTCACTTCAGTGATTCAAATTCTATATTAAAGACTACCCAAGAATCTTATTTGATACTCATACTTACGTGACTCTGAATCCTAACTTATTTCGAGAGATTTCTTATTCGATGATAATCACACCATCATCCTTCTTACTTCGATATTAGTCATACCAATTCAAAATTTTTCCAAAATCAATGGGTAGTTAATTCCCATCCTCATACTCTCCAATTCGTAACTCATTTATAAGCAACAACTTCACACTTAAGCATTTTTGGTCAAAGGACTTATGCCCTACTAATAGTCATTAACCACATTTAAATTCAACAGTTTTCATTATCTCGTAACATTTTTGCTCGATTATCACCCGAGATTTTCAAAAGTCTTTTACTTGATTCTCATCAATCTTTTTCCAACTTAATATGAAAATTTTGTTTGCCAAAATTTTTCACACACTATTTTACGGTACGATCCTCTCAAAGTTTTATAAAAGTAAATTTATTTTATTTGCCATTCGTGCAAATTTTTTTTGAAATCGTATATGTTATATAAAATAAAGTAAATGATTACTTATTTTGACAAATACATATGAAATTTTACTTTCACTTTTACAAATCAAATCTTTTATTCAAAAGATATCTTACTTTGAATGGTACGTGTTGTACATAACCCCAGTCTACTAAGACTTCATTTCTTTTCTTACGTTGTCACTTTAAACGATTTCTATAAAATTTTCGTTGCTTATTATATAAAAATTTTCGTTGCTTATTCGTATCCAAGTCATCATGAAGAATGACAACCGTCGAAATTGGGAAATTCATGTGTGTGTGTGTGTGTGTATGTGATGAAGGCACTTACTACCACGTCATGCAGAGCCTTCGGGCATCCACTAACACTTAAACCATTCAAAATTATTGCGTTACCCCAAGGATCTTATTCGCCACACCTGTTGGAACGATGCTCTTTCTTACATAACTCGAGGCCCTGACTTATTCCAGCAGATTCTCATCTAGCGATATTAACACCATCAGTATTCCGACTTTAGTATTAGTCATAACTTGTTTGGCATTTTACAAAGTCAAGAAGCGATTAACCTCTCATCCTCATGCTCTATCCTTCATACCTCACTTTTTAGCATCAACTTCGCACGTGAACATTTTTGGCCCAAAGACTTATGTCATGATAGTTTTCAAAACTACCTTTAATTCATTAGTTTTCATTACTTAGTAACATATCAACCAATGGTTCAAATATTTTTCACTCGATCTTTTTCAACTCGTAACCATTGAAATACGAAAAACTATGTTTATCAAAATTTTTACACGTTAATTTTTACACGTTGTTTATTGGTGCGGTCCTCACGAGATTTATGGACAAATGAAAGTAATAAAGTTTTTCTGTCACTTATGCAATTTATAAAATCATATATGTATGTATATAATTAAGTTAATAAATTTACTTTTACTTATTTGGGATTAGTACATACTAAGTTATACCTTCAAATTATTTAAAATCGCTCCTTTATTGAGTTGTTTAACTTAAGTCAAACAGTTTTGTGCAAAATGGTACACGTTGTACATACTTCTAAATTTACTAGGAACTTCATTCCGTTCATGTTGTCACATCAAACGTTTAAAGGTTTTTCAAAACTTCCTTGGTTGATTTTATTAAAGGTTTTCGTATTAGACTACACCATGTATGGATCACACTTTTTCTCGCCCTCCGTTAGGGATGAAGCTTACTATTAAGATCTTTGTTAAAAACTCCTGAGCCACCTTGGATGGCAATTTTACAAAATTTGTTAAGAAGTCTCTGCGTTCATGAAATGTTCCTTTTAAGGTTAGACAAATGCGGGCCGATAAATCAGTTTTCTGAGGTACACTCAGTGGTCACCCCATCGTAGAAAAGGGCATTGGACGGGTTTCTACTCTCAATATTTCACGACTAAACGCAACACCCTCGTAAAACATCATCTCTATGAATCAGTATGTTGAGGTACAAGAATCATTTTTGAGATCCTTTTCACTCAGAGAAAACCATTCTTTATGACCTAGGGTTCACATATCTTCTCATTCGCGCATCCCCTTAAGTATAAGGAAAAATTCAGAACGAACCGCTGGAAGAATTCACTCTCATTCATAGATCACACCCATCGTGCGATTCTCTTTCGAAAATGTAATGTAAATTACTTTAAGAACCTATGAATCTTGTTATCCTCTTGGAAGGAGACTGCTTAAAACATCTATGACACTGATGTGGTTACTCTACATATTCATTCCTTCGTTGGTTACAACTATATGTTGATCTAGTTAATGTTAACCCTAACTTCAACATGTAACTGAAAGGATAAAATTACATTATTGAACTGTGCTTTCATTTCATCCAAGGATAAGTTCACATACAGTATGTTGAACTGGGTGATATCCTTCATTGTTCGTTCAGACCGTCCTGAAGACGCTATAAATCATTATGGCTTATATTGCATATAAGTCCGATTAGTCACTTCCAGCGAAAATTTCAATTCATTTATTCAAATGAAACGTTCTTAAATATCGGGTTCTTTATGCCTATGGTCTCCTTCCAAAATTAAGGGGTTAGTAAAATCCGTGGCTAACACTGTCCAGACACCAAATCGCATGGTTATGATCACCATGTTTTCCATTCTACCTGTCAGCTTTGTATTGCGTCATAAGCGCCCAATGCTTTAGAGGAGTTTGCTAACATTCATGATGCATTTCATGCATCCAGCTTACTGAAAATACCTGTAAGGCTAAAAGCATCATCTTTCCATTTGTGGGTATATATTCAGATGACATACACATGTTAACCAGAAATGAAATCAATTCATTGATCTCTTAGGACAAGAGACTTAATCAATGACATATACCTATTCTTATTTTTGTACACCCAAGTACCTTTCAAGGTAAATAACTCACTTCTGAGCCCACGAGACTCTCAGAACTTTGATACGATCCTTCTTATTCAAAAACGATACCATTGTTGGTCACTCCTCAAAATTTCGGGACAAAATTTTCTTTAACATGTGGGTAACGTAACGACCCGAATTTTTTGACTTGCTTTTGTGCTTTGTGCTTTCACGAAACAGCGTATATGTGCGTACTGAGCTACTTTATGCTCCGGGATCTTATTTAATGATTAATTACTTTCATTAATACCTTACAACGTGCTATTTAGTGTGTAATCACTTAACTTGATCCCCGAAAGTTTTTACGACCGTTGGTGTCACTTGACGTTTGAAACGAGCTATGTACTTAGTACACGTTTAACTTTGATCATAATCGGAATATTACGACTATGAAATACTAATTGTTATTTTATAATAACAATTACTTGGGTTTTGGATGCTTAATTACGCTTAGTAATTTACTAGAGCACACTAGCTTGTCTTGTTGGACTTTCTACCTTGTTGGACTTTAGCCCACTCTACACTAGCTAGTGGACTATTTAATTAGCCCAAATTAAATAAGCTAGTGACCTATATTAATGAAAGACAAATTCCAATTTATTAGAGGGAACATACTAGCATTTTTGTTAAGCATTATCATTAATGTTGCATGGGATCCTAACATAAGCACCTACTTTAGACAACCATTAATCAAAAAGCAAAAAGGTATCCCCCTTGTCCCCCATACAACCCACGACCACCTCACCCCTCCCACACCCTCACCACCTATAAATACAAGCCTTATTTCACCCATTTCACACTTGCTCTTATTTGCAACTTACACACACTTACTCTCTAATTCTCTCTCTAGTCTTTCTCACTCTAAAAAGTGTAAGTATTTGATTTTTCTTCTTCTTCTTCCCTTCTCATCCACGAATTCATCATCATCATCAAAGGGTCTAGCTTTTTAGCTTTTGATCATGTTATATCTTAAAGATTCAAACTTGTGTTTGAATCCTTCAAGATCATGGAAGATTCAAGCTTTCTAGCTTTGAATCTTCACTTATTTTGTAGATCTAAATCTTTTTGGCTTTAATCTTGTTATTTTGTTATAAAGATTCAAACTTGTGTTTGTAATCTTCATGCATCTTAAAGATCCAAGCTTTATGCTTCAAGATCTTCAAGAACACTAAAGATCCAAGCTTTTTAGCTTAAGGTTTCATTATCATGTTAAAGATCTTAGTTTTTTAGCTTATGGTCTCATTACTATCATTGTTTTGTTAAAGATCTTAGCTTTCTAGCTTATGGTCTCATTAATCTTGTAAAGATCCAAGCTTTCTAGCTTAGGGTTTTCTTAATACTTGAGATCTAAGTTATTATTGTAGATCTCACTTACTTGGAACCTTTTTGTGTTTGTTGTGATGATAGAGATCAAGTCTTCATCATCACATATGATATAGATGCATGAACTTGTGTAAAATGGACAAAGGTTGAAGCTTTATTGGATTTATGCAATAAAGAGGCAATCTTGATGTTCAAAACTTGTAGAATGATAGATTTTACTCTTAGTTGTGTATTGATGGTTGAACCTTGGTCAAAGTGATGCTAAAACATCAAAGAGTTGTACACTTGAAGCTTACAAGCATCAAGGATGAGAACCGTGATGAGCATCAAGCACCAAGAACCTCACCGGAGCACTTGTTTGCTGTTTTTTGGGGTCTGATCAGACTCCTGGGCTTCTGGAAAATTTATTTTCAGATAGTGAGTTTCGAGTAGATGACTTTTCGTTTAGGTCTCGACTTAATCCAATATACGGTTTGGGATTTATGGCCCTCCGAAAGTCACTACGCCCTTGTAACGTTGTGCTGAAATTTCTGACCTACTCGCACTTAAACCGTCGCCACAGTCAAACGAAGACGAGTTAGATTCTGAATATTGGTCAGCGGTTAGAGGACTCACATACGGAGCCATAGCCACTGACTACGTATCTTTTTGATTTATATAGAGGTCGTCAAAGCTGTCCGAAGTCAGCCTTTTGTTCCGATCTCTATTCATGTTAAACTTACCTTAGTGTTGATGAATGATGATGATAATGATGATGTCGATGATGACACTTAAACTTAATTTATTCACTTTTAAACTTTTGGGACAACATACTGACCTAGTGACCTTTGACTTAGGTTGACGACCTTTCGGACCGACTTACTACTTGCATACGTTTCATATCGACTTTTACTCCTTATTCACTGTGAGTTATAGCTTCCCTCTTTACTTATACTATTTTTGGGACTGAGAATAAATGCACTTTTTATGTTTTACTTACTTGACACGAGTATTTAAACTTTACATATGTGTGGGTTATATAACGGCATAAACATTCCCCATAGCACGGTAACGTTTAATCATTGGTTTATGAATCGGTGAACGCGAAATTATATATGGATCCATAGGGTTTGACATCCCCCCTCAGGCTAGTCGCGCTAGCATTTAATGGGTGTTTGATACTTCGAGGACATACGCACTTGCCAAGTGTACTTTTAGGGGGTATTACTATTACGTTAAGTTAGTTACCGGGTGCCCACGGATAAGCATATACTTTTCATACTGACTTAAACTACTGGTTGAAGCACTGAAATCTCGTGGTCTACATTACATTACTGATTACAAAAAAACTATAGCTCACCAACATTCGTGTTGACTTTTTAAGCGTGTATTTCTCAGGTGCTTAGACTGTAAGGACCACTCCTAATCCATCCGGACGAAGTCCATATCGATTATAAACGATTCACAACAGTTGATTACATCGTGAGGTACTTGACCTCTATATGATACATTTTACAAACATTGCATTCGTTTTGAAAAGACAATCTTTCATTACATCTAAAGTTGACAGACATGCATACCATTTCATAATATATCCAACTATAATTGACTTAATAATGATCTTGATAAACCCAACGACTCGAATGCAACGTCTTTTGAAATATGTCATGAATGACTCCAAATAATATCTTTAAAATGATCAAATGCACAGCGGAAGATTTCTTTCGTACCAGAGAATAAACATGCTTTCAAGTGTCAACCAAAAGGTTGGTGAGTTCATTAATTTAACATAAATAAACATTTCCATCATTTTAATAGATCACAAGATTTTCATTTCTCATAAAAATATGTCTCATGCATAGAGACAAAATTAATCATTCATATGGATTGAACACCAGGTAACCGACATTCACAATACGCATATAAGAATATCCCCATCATTCCGGGATCCTCCATCGGACATGATATAAATTTCGAAGTACTAAAGCATCCGGTACTTTGGATGGGGCTTGTTGGGCCCCATAGATCTATCTTTTGAGTTCGCGTCAATTAGGGTGTCTGTTCCCTAATTCTTAGATTACCAGACTTAATAAAAAGGGGCATATTCGATTTCGATAATTCAACCATATAATGTAGTTTCAATTACTTGTTTCTACTTCGTAAAAACATTTATAAAAATTGCGCATGTATTCTCAGCCCAAAAATATAAAGAGTAAAAGGGAGCAAATGAAACTCACAATAATGTATTTTGTAGTAAAAATACATATGACGACATTGAACAATGCAAGGTTGGCCTCAGATTCACGAAGCTATATCAGTTGTATTTATATTAACACACATCTTTGAAATCAAACAAATATATATATTATTTGTTTATCAAGACAGTAATTTTAATTATACTAAATTAATATTGGTAATTATAAAAATGATGATATTATTATTACTAATGTGCTTATGTTACTAATAATAGTTCTAATATAATAAGAATACTAATATTTATGAAAATTGTATTATTTTTATAATAATAATACTTAATCATATTCATAATAATGATAATAATATTTAAAATGACAATTTTAATAATAATACCAGTGTTAGCAATATTTATAATAATACTACTGATAATATTAAGAATAATACTATTTAATAGTAGTACTAGTATTGGTAATATCATAAACTATATTAATGAAACCAATCATGTTATTATTAATAACATTAATAATACCGTATTTCTATTCAATAGAATTGATAAAAATAATAATAATCCTAAATAATATTACTATTTGATATTGATAATAATGTTAGTATAATTCCTAAAATTGTAATAATAATAATTATAATAACAATATTCTAAATTATAACCCTAATAATAGATGTTAACTAATACTTATAATAATAATAACATAACAATAATAATAACAATAATCTTAATAATAATACTAATAAAGATAAATAATTACATAATAATAAAAAAATAAAAGAGATAGTAAACTACCTCATAAAGCTCTTCTAAAAAGAATATGGCAGTTACAGGACTCGAACCCGGATCCCTCGCAAACCCGTCAACACCCTAGACCATTGGGCTGTTGCCCATTATTCGAAATTATGTTAAACCCTATGATATATAACCCGTATTATATATAGTGATATTCATCTTCTTCTTCGTCAAACACATCGACCAGGGATCAAACCCAAACGAGTTTTAAGGATTGAATTATATTAGGAATTTAACCAGAAACAATTAATAACAGTGATTAGGCATTAATTAGAGAAAAATGAAAAAAATGAAATAGCTGTGAAACCCGTTAGAACTCAAATCTTGTTTTCAAACTTTCGAATGTTTTGGATCTCAATTACAGCATGAATTGGATAATACACCACTCTTAGAAACCTTAGCAACCTTTAATTTCAACAGAAACTTAAAATCAAATGCGAATTTCTTGATAAACACTATCTTTGACTTTTTATAAATAAACTTTGACTCAGAAATTCTCTTTCGATAAGAAGAATTGGGACTTGAAAAGTTCCAGATTCCTTAAGTAAAAGATTCCTAACAAGATGGCAATATTACATTTTGCATTAAATTTCGAATTTAAGGTTTTGAAATTTTGAACTCAAGAACAGGGTAAATACCTGTGTTCTTCATTCTTTTTATTTAAACTCGTAAAAATTGAAATCTGTAATATGTATTTGGGAATTAGTGGATAGTATTAGGTTGTCTAGTACCCCTTATTGTGAAATTGGATTGATTAAAAAACGATTTGCTTGTCGACACAGAAAATAGTTCGTAGGTACAAGAAAAATAATAAAAAAAATAAAGTAAGTGTGATTGTTAACAGATTTCTTTGGAAGTTGCTGTATGAATTTTGTATCTGATTGTACGAACGATTATGATGGTTAACCAAATGCAGATAAAAATCAAAAGTTTAAAGGGAAAGATGGAAACGAAATCTGGTTCCACTAATTATCTGATTCCTAATTTGTATAATTCAGTATATATAAAATTTATTTGCTTTTATATAATTATGTATATATTTGTATTTATATCTTTGTAAATATCTATTTTTTATATATTTCTGCATATGCATATATATCTTTATGTATCTGTATATAATCATGTAAATATATATTTATTTGTTATTTATATACGTATATATATATATATATATATATATATATATATATATATATATATATATATCAGTTTTTCTATATCTCTTTTTGTTTATGTATATAACTAAAATTTGTATATGTATATATATATATATATATATGTATATTTGTTTTTATCTATATAACAGTATTTGTATTTTTTTTATTATATATCTGTATATATATAAGGGTATATATCATATTAACTTTCGTAATAACAAACATAAATCTATTATTAATTTTGAGAATATCATTTATTTTTAATAAGAATCAGAATACGAATATTAATAATAATAATATTAATATAATTAATACTATCATTGATATTAGAATTATTAATTATAATGAAAGTAATAATAATATTATGATACTATATTCTTAATTTGTGATTATATCTAATATATTAATATTTCATATTATTTATAATATTGAATAGTTACATAATATCTATAACTTTTATATATCTCAATATACATCTAATAATTTTGTATAAAATTCATATATATCTATACATAGATTTATTTATTTATTTTTTTTAACAACTTCCTTATCTTGTATTTTATTTTACATATTTAATTTTAAATGCTTAAATTATATTTTAAAAAATTAAGATACATATACTTACAATTATATATACACATATTTATTTACAAACAATTGTTCGTGAATCGTCGAGCACAGTCAAATGGTAATTGAATACATAAACACAGTTCGGAAACTTTGAGACTTCAACAATACAAATTTTGCTTATCGTGTCGAAAGAAAATATTATTTAAAGATTAAGTTTAAATTTAGTCGGAAATTTCCGGGTCATCACAGTACCTACCCGTTAAAGAAATTTCGTCCCAAAATTTGAGTGAGGTGGTCATGGTTAACAATAAAAATGTTTTCATGACGAAAATGAGTTGATAAATAGAGTTTTATCATCATTGAGTAATATGGATAAAATGATTCGATTAATCGAAGCGTATGAATGAAGCTATCACAAAAGAATGAAATGAAGAAATAGAGATTTGTCTTAGCTTTTGACGTAGTCAGGGTTGAATTTAGAAAATAAGATAAGTCTTAACTTTTGACGTTGTCTTGATTGAATTCCGGAATTCAAGAGATTTAAAAAAAAATCTATGAAATCTATAAGATCTGATTCTTCGGGATTTATGGAAATTAAGATCTTTTTAATTAAATGCGATCATTTGTCTCGATTGCTCTGTCAGGTATTTTCACTATAAATGAACTTCTTCCGTTCCATTATTTTCACCATTCCAATACTTTCTTTCTTAGTTCGTACATCCAAAGGATTGTGAAAATGCTTAATTCAGTTCTAATCCTTGATATTTTCCTAATTATCATTTCGGTCATCCTTCTTTTCAATCTTCCACCAGAAAAATCTGTTACTTCTACTATTACCTTGGGTGATACTATTCTTAATTATACCGTGTCTTTATATTGCTATTCATATTAATATCCACAGTTTGTAATTTATGTATTGTTATCGGGCTTTATATCTTCCCTTATACTTCGAAGTCCTTGCTTCTGTTTTCTATAATCATTGTCATCCCCAGTTAATACCCCCCTTATTTGCTGCGATATATACTCCAGTTTCTATTTCGGAGCTTTGTCCCTTCGTTTCTTCTTCTTGCGATTGGGCATCTCTGTTAATGGTCCAGAATTCGCAGATACAAGTTTCAGAATGAACATTGTTAATGTTCTTAGAAAGAAATGGTAATAGCACAATTTGACTTGTCAAATTACCAGAATTCAAGAAAAAAGATGGGACTATCAAGAATATATTTTCTTGATATGTTCGGAAGTTAATCAGAATGAAAGAGTTATGTAACATGACACATGTTGACGTTATAATCTGTGAATCATCACATTCCATTTAGAATCTCAGCATGACTTACTATAATATAATCACGTTGATCAAGTGTCATTATATTATACTAACTCATGCATCAGTTCCCAACATTACTTCAATAACATTCATATTTTAAGCTCGAAAGTTTACAGAATATAGAAACTAACAGTTTCTATATGATGTAATACTGATAGCACGAAGAGATTAATGATTTCAGATAAGAATAGTTATGAAAATATCTTCAGAAATATGGAGGATATTTAAAATGAAAGATACTATGATATCTTGAAATTTCTGATATTGAAGGATGGTGAAGAAAATTTATCCGTAAGGGTTTAGATTCGGAAGCAAGGTATTCGCTAAAGATTTCATCAGAAACAGAATCATTTGGATTCTTTGAAGTCAAACTTATTCTTTGTGATTTGTCCACGGATTCCTACATAGTTTCGCATAATCTGCTTTTCGGTACTAGATTTTCTATTGAATGTTTCCAATATAATGATACACAGGAAGCACGAAGAGGTATATAATTTCAGAATAGAATATTTATGAAAATATCCTCAGAAATATCGAAGATATTGATGATGATATTTTGGAATTTCTAAGTTCGATGATTGATAAAGAAAGATTTTCCGTAAAATTTTAACATGACTTCGGAGCAAGATATTCTCTAAAGATTTCAACGGATCCAGAATTATCTGGATTCTTTGAATATAGGGTATGGTCCTTGTATTTGTCCTTGGTCTCCTTCATGGTTAACTCTATCCATTTTTCAGTTCCAACATTTCTGAGCTTTTCCAACATATTATTCTTTATCATCAAACTTCTGACGACTAAGGTCGTTTACGGTTGCCTACAGTTTTTGCTGCTTCATTCGGCTTTTTCAACATTCAGAGTATCAATTCGTAAACTGGGTACCTTTTCAAAATTTCGGAATTGAAGATCGTAATTCTAGGAGATAATTGTTATATGTATACATAGAACTATTGATGTAGAAATGCTACGAGATTCGAAATACTGATTGCTGATTCCCGGTAATTGGTATGGCAATTATTGTTACAGGATACGGATGAGTACATGTTGAGACTTCAATAGAAAAATATAGTCATTTGTCAGAGAGATTTAAATCAAGGAGCGATGAGGTTGCTGGTACATCTACTGATAATATGGTGGAATTTAAAAGGTTCCCCGGTAAAAACAAAAGAGCACGCATATATATCATGGTTATAGTAAGGCTAGTCTGACTAAAAAGTCGAAGTTGACTTGCTGGAGCTGTGACAAAATTTGCTACTTTGGAAGAAATTACCAAGTTATTTTGGATAATAATAACGCTAAAGGAATTAGCACAGATACGTGTTAAACGTTTACTCAGTTTTCGAGAGTTTTCAGGTGCATAACTATACGCATTAATCTTTTCTTTCTGTAGATGAAGTGTGGTTGGTTCATCCTCTCGATTGAGGTGTTTTCAAGAATCATGAAAGGTTTGAACGCAGATTGTAATTGTCAAGATACAAATGAGGTTTAAGATGAAATCAAGTGGCAAACTTGAAGAATTGTTTAGTTTCATATGTTATAATCAATATTTTAATTTATTTTAATTGTCTAATGTCGGCAGTCCACGGTTGACAGTCCAATATTTCATATATAGCTTAATATATAATATTTGAATTAATACGTATCGTGACCCGTGTACATGTCTCAGACTCGATCACAACTCAAAGTATATATATTATTTGAGAATCAACCGCAACCCTGTATAGAGAACTCGATCATTACTGCATATAGAGTGTCTATGGTGATTCCAAATAATATATATAGATGCGTCGATATGATATGTCAAAACTTTGTATACGTATCCCGATATTTAAAGTGCGTAAAATAAATAACAGAAATTAAATTACGATAAATTAAATGCGTAAAGTAAATAACAGAAATTAAATGACGATAAATAAGATTGCGATAATTAAATTGCGCTAAATAAACTGCGATAAATAAAATATAATCAGTTAACTAGGAACAGTTAGCTAGGAACAGTTAGCGTGGATTCTTAACAAAATTTCTCATAGTTAATTTGTTTGTTTCTAACAAATTTTATTTTGTCAATGTTTTCTTCATTATGCCACTTGTTGGATTCTGATAAATCAAAATCCAAATATGAAATTGGATGAATATGGTTATTCTGTGGTGAACGGATACGTATATCGGTGGATGTAAATAGGACAGTAAATGACTGTTGAATCAGATTTGAAAGAATGTACAGTGTAAATTATTAACGTGAAATCTGAATATTCCTCTGGTATTACCTACCCGTTAAAATATTTTCACAATTAACACTTTGTACGAAAGAATTTTTAATTACAGTCTTTATGAAAAAATATATATATACATATATATTTTCTTCTGATGTAATCATGGATTTAATGAGTCAATATGATATTAAACTCATTTGATTTACCGTTAGAACAAGAGTACAGAATCTCTAAAACATTAGAGATTACATAATTGCCATGTCGGACGAAGATACATGATGTAGAACGATTCGTAGAACGATGATCATACTCGAGGTACAGAATGAGATGTTGAGTCATGGATTGTTGAAACTTAGGTTGTTGGTGGTACTGGTGCCATTGGTGTTGAGGCTGGTGATATTACCGGTGTTGGTGATACTGCTGGTGCTTGCAAATTATATACCGTGCTCTCTAAAGTTAATACTCGAGCTCGGAGTTCTCTAATTTCTTCTACTAACCCTGGTTGATTATCAGTGTGAGGAAGAGGTCGGATATATTATCTAGTTCCGTTAATGGTAGCTTCAAGACGAAAAATTCTTGCAAATAGGGTATAAACGGTGTTGCGAACGGGTTCGCCGGTGAGCGGGTCAAGTACTCTAAGGTTAGGTGGTAGATTCGATTCATGATATGGAGTACCTTCGTCCCTTCTCCATAGGGTGAGTATGTCGCGAACCCACCCCCATTTTCTCCAGTAATCACGGTAGTTGATTGGTTGGTGTGCTCCTGTCACGCTGTCTTCGGAGTCAGAGGAACTTGGTCGATTCGTAGAGGCCATCTTACGCGATCTCAGGAAAGGTTTTTGGTATAAAGAATTTAGTGACAGCAATTGATGGTTGGATGGTATTCTCAATGCATAAATTGCATAGATATATATAGTACCAGGATCCCTTAAATTAAGGTGAAATTTACGAGAGATATCAGGCAAGGTCTACAGTAACAGATACGCTAAGATATGAATTGTCAGATACACTAAGATATGAATTGTCAGATACGCTACAATATGAATTTATCTATACACTATTCATGCAATCAATGCAGTAATATGTGTCTAGACTAGGAATGATAAGCAGGTAATTTTCTAATGATGATAAGTAGATGATTTTCCGACAAAAATGATAAGCAAAAATTTTGACATGTAGACACGGTCGAAGTTCAGACTCACTAATGCCTCCTAACGACTTATCAGTTAGATACAATAATGCAGACCTGGTTCGCTAAGACCTCGGCTCTGATACCAACTGTAAGGACCACTCCTAATCCATCCGGACGAAGTCCATATCGATTATAAACTATTCACAACAGTTGATTACATCGCGAGGTACTTGACCTCTATATGATACATTTTACAAACATTGCATTCGTTTTGAAAAGACAATCTTTCATTACATCTAAAGTTGACAGACATGCATACCATTTCATAATATATCCAACTATAATTGACTTAATAATGATCTTGATAAACTCAACGACTCGAATGCAACGTCTTTTGAAATATGTCATGAATGACTCCAAATAATATCTTTAAAATGATCAAATGCACAGCGGAAGATTTCTTTCGTACCTGAGAATAAACATGCTTTCAAGTGTCAACCAAAAGGTTGGTGAGTTCATTAATTTAACATAAATAAACATTTCCATCATTTTAATAGATCACAAGATTTTCATTTCTCATAAAAATACGTCCCATGCATAGAGACAAAATTAATCATTTATATGGATTGAACACCTGGTAACCGACATTCACAATACGCATATAAGAATATCCCCATCATTCCGGGATCCTCCTTCGGAAATGATATAAATTTCGAAGTACTAAAGCATCCGGTACTTTGGATGGGGCTTGTTGGGCCCGATAGATCTATCTTTAAAGTTCGCATCAATTAGGGTGTCTGTTCCCTAATTCTTAGATTACCAGACTTAATAAAAAGGGCATATTCGATTTCGATAATTCAACCATATAATGTAGTTTCAATTACTTGTGTCTATTTCGTAAAAACATTTATAAAAATTGCGCATGTATTCTCAGCCTAAAAATATAAAGAGTAAAAGGAAGCAAATGAAACTCACAATAATGTATTTTGTAGTAAAAATACATATGACGACATTGAACAATGCAAGGTTGGCCTCGGATTCACGAACCTATATCAGTTGTATTTATATTAGCACACATATTTGAAATCAAACAAATATATATATTATTTGTTTATCAAGACAGTAATTTTAATTATACTAAATTAATAATGGTAATTATAAAAATGATGATATTATTATTACTAATGTGCTTATGTTACTAATAATAGTTCTAATATAATAAGAATACTAATATTTATGAAAATTGTATTATTTTTATAATAATAATACTTAATCATATTCATAATAATGATAATAATATTTAAAATGACAATTTTAATAATAATACCAGTGTTAGCAATATTTATAATAATACTACTGATAATAGTAAGAATAATACTATTTAATAGTAGTACTAGTATTGGTAATATCATAAACTATATTAATGAAACCAATCATGTTATTATTAATAACATTAATAATACCGTATTTCTATTCAATAGAATTGATAAAAATAATAATAATCCTAAATAATATTACTATTTGATATTGATAATAATGTTAGTATAATTCCTAAAATTGTAATAATAATAATTATAATAACAATATTCTTAATTATAACCCTAATAATAGATGTTAACTAATACTTATAATAATAATAACATAACAATAATAATAGCAATAATCTTAATAATAATACTAATAAAGATAAATAATTACATAATAATAAAAAAATAAAAGAGATAGTAAACTACCTCATAAAGCTCTTCTAAAAAGAATATGGCAGTTACAGGACTCGAACCCGAATCCCTCGCAAACCCGTCAACACCCTAGACCATTGGGCTGTTGCTCATTATTCGAAATTATGTTAAACCCTATGATATATAACCCGTATTATATATAGTGATATTCATCTTCTTCTTCGTCAAACACATCGACCAGGGATCAAACCTAAACGAGTTTTAAGGATTGAATTATATTAGGAATTTAACCAGAAACAATTAATAACAGTGATTAGGCATTAATTAGAGAAAAATGAAAAAAATGAAATAGCTGTGAAACCCGTTAGAACTCAAATCTTGTTTTCAAACTTTCGAATGTTTTGGATCTCAATTACAGCATGAATTGGATAATACATCACTCTTAGAAACTTTAGCAACCTTTAATTTCAACAGAAACTTAAAATCAAATGCGAATTTCTTGATAAACACTATCTTTGACTTTTTATAAATAAACTTTGACTCAGAAATTCTCTTTCGATAAGAAGAATTGGGACTTGAAAAGTTCCAGATTCCTTAAGTAAAAGATTCCTAACAAGATGGCAATATTACATTTTGCATTAAATTTTGAATTTAAGGTTTTGAAATTTTGAACTCAAGAACAGGGTAAATACCTGTGTTCTTCATTCTTTTTATTTAAACTCGTAAAAATTGAAATCTGTAATATGTATTTGGGAATTAGTGGATAGTGTTAGGTTGTCTAGTACCCCTTATTGTTAAATTGGATTGATTAAAAAACGATTTGCTTGTCGACACAGAAAATAGTTCGTAGGTACAAGAAAAATAATAAAAAAAAATAAAGTGAGTGTGATTGTTAACAGATTTCTTTGGAAGTTGCTGTATGAATTTTGTATCTGATTGTACGAACGATTATGATGGTTAACCAAATGCAGATAAAAATCAAAAGTTTAAAGGGAAAGATGGAAACGAAATCTGGTTCCACTAATTATCTGATTCCTAATTTGTATAATTCAGTATATATAAAATTTATTTGCTTTTATATAATTATGTATATATTTGTATTTATATCTTTGTAAATATCTATTTTTTTTAAATATTTCTGCATATGCATATATATCTTTATGTATCTGTATATAATCATGTAAATATATATTTATTTGTTATTTATATACGTATTTATATATATATATATATATATATATATCAGTTTTTCTATATCTCTTTTTGTTTATGTATATAACTAAAATTTGTATATGTATGTATGTGTATATATATATATATATATATATATATATATATATATATATATATATGTATATTTGTTTTTATCTATATAACAGTATTTGTATTTTTTTATTATATATCTGTATATATATATGGGTATATATCATATTAACTTTCGTAATAACAACATAAATCTATTATTAATTTTGAGAATATCATT
The DNA here is from genome assembly GCF_046630445.1 of Rutidosis leptorrhynchoides. Lineage (NCBI taxonomy): Eukaryota > Viridiplantae > Streptophyta > Magnoliopsida > Asterales > Asteraceae > Rutidosis > Rutidosis leptorrhynchoides. The sequence goes on from NC_092342.1 coordinate 62,281,382, forward strand.
TATTTTTAATAAGAATCAGAATACAAATATTAATAATAATAATATTAATATAATTAATACTATCATTGATATTTGTATTATTAATTATAATGAAAGTAATAATAATATTATGATACTATATTCTTAATTTGTGATTATATCTAATATATTAATATTTCATATTATTTATAATATTGAATAGTTACATAATATCTATAACTTTTATATATCTCAATATACATCTAATAATTTTGTATAAAATTCATATATATCTATACATAGATTTATTTTTATTTTTTAACAACTTCCTTATCTTGAATTTTATTTTACATATTTAATTTTAAATGCTTAAATTATATTTTAAAAAATTAAGATACATATACTTACATTTATATATACACATATTTATTTACAAACAATTGTTCGTGAATCGTCGAGCACAGTCAAAGGGTAATTGAATACATAAACACAGTTCGAAAACTTTGAGACTTCAACAATACAAATTTTGCTTATCGTGTCGAAAGAAAATATTATTTAAAGATTAAGTTTAAATTTAGTCGGAAATTCCCGGGTCATCACATAGACGTTGTTGCTTCCGCTGTTAGACTCGCTGTCTTGGTATTATAGACTTGCTGTTATGGATCTGCTGAGTTAGATTTCCGCTGCATTACTTAGAGATGTCTCAATCATGAAACTTTTACTTTGCATTCCCAACTTATGTTATTTTGAATAATAGCTTTGTAACGACCTTTGTGTCACGTTATCTTTTGTAAAATGTTATCTTTTTATGAATGCAAAATTGGTTTTCAAACCGCATGTAGTATTTGACCGTGTAAAGATCCTGTTGTTGACGAATCGTACACGATGGTTTTGTACGGGGCGTCACATAGTTGGAGCATTATGGTCTTGTGGTAAGAGCATTTGGTGATTGTGAATTCTCCAAAGGGACATAAGGGTTCATAAGTTGCGGCTTATTGAGGAGCTAGTGTTGTATCCGGACACTCCACCGAGTTTGGAGTATCATAGTGAAACAAACTCTCAATTCGTTAGAATTGGGGAGTGAATTAAGGAAGATCAGTTTACATCTTTATGAACCACTATAAATCTCTGTGTTTGTTCTCTTATCCCTTATCTTTACATTTATATTAGTGCTTAACCTGACATCACTTTCAAAATTAGTTATAGGAATTGACTAGAAAGCTCAATAACTCCCTCATATGGATTAAGAAGGTTAACAACTCCCCCACAGTGACCTCAGTTTATTTAATTAGGATGTCCTACTGAACCCATATCTTGGGATCTCCAGTAAACTAGGTTAGGTTTCCGTCATATAAACTATCATTTCAAGGGATCTCTTCTCAACCCCGTGGTTGTCGGAATTGAAATGTTATCATTTAACTTTAAAAGGTTAACTAAGATCACTCATACATAGATTAGTTGTTCTACTGTAATTGTATTGACTATATTAATTACCGATCATTGGCTTAAATAGAATCATAGCATCAGCTAAATTCTTATTACTTACTATCGAATGAACCATTTTCTCATGAATCTTGAATTAATATAAAAATGCACGACACCCTACATTTTGTGTAAGCTTCCCCACATGTCTTGCAATTTGATGTAAATTTCAACAATAACATATAATTCAAATATGATTCTAATCAAGGATGCATAGATTCCCCCTACATCATCCGTGTTCCAGATTTTAACACTTATTGAGCATTTCTTAGTCATGTTCTAGGTTTGACCTAGAGACGTCGAATTTAAAAAACGTAAGAAAGTTTTCGCACTCAATTGAAAACCTCTAATCTAATCTCATGTATAATAGAAATAAACCACATCATTATTGTTACTAATTTGGTACCATGTCTCTTGCTCACGGAACACCTACGAGGGAAGCCTGGCTATGGCATAGAAGGTTGGGTCACCCGTCAGCCGGATATTTACACGCTTTATTTCGTAGTTTATTTCCGTCTAATTTTAAATTGAATTGTGAAACTTGTATTTTGGCCAAGAGCCACCGTAGTACATTTAAACCTAGTAATACTAGAAAAGATATACCGTTTGCTTTAATGCACTCTGATGTGTGGGGTCCAGCTCCGGTTATTGGGGGAAAATTTTTCGATATTTTGCTTTATTTATTGATGATCATGCCCGAATGACTTGGATTTATTTTCTAACCCACAAATCAGAAGTTTTTGAGAAATTTTCTCACTTTTATAAAATGGTACAAACCCAATTTAATAAAAACATACAAATGTTAAGATTCGATAATGGGGGTGCGTTTGTAAACTCATCAATGAAACTTTTTTGCAAAAATAATGGGATTATTCATCAAACCTCGTATGCTCATACTCCTGACTAAAATGGCGTAGCCAAATGTAAAAATCGACTACTTTTAGAAATGACAAGAGCTTTATTAATTCAATCCAAGGCTCCGAAAAGTTTTTGGGCCGAAACTCTCGCTTCCGCTACCTATCTTATCAACAGATTCCCTACTAAAGTTTTGGGAACAAAAACTCCTAAAGACACTCTTTCCAAGTTTCATACCCTTCTGACCTCATTTAGCATTGAATCTCGCATATTTGGGTGCTCCGTCTTTGTACACTTCCCAAAAAGTGAGCGTACCAAACTAGATCCATGTGCGGAAAAGTGTGTGATGGTTGGTTATGGGATCAATCAAAAAGGGTATCGGTGCTATAGTCCAAAGAAACGTCATGTCTACACTACCATGAATTGTGACTTTATCAAAACTGAATATTTTTATCATACCCAACTCACGAGTGAGGGGGAGTAGAGGATAATGACACTCTAAGTTGGATAATATGGATACCTAGATCTGACAATATCCAAACATCAACACCAACCTCAAGTCCCGATTCACCAAACCCATGTCCTAATTCACCAAACTCAAGTCCCGAGTCACCAAACCCAAGTCCCGATGCACCAAATACTATGCCACAAGATTCTGAACCCACCGAAACCTCCTCAAATAATGAACATCCAGTTCAAGAGGAACAAAACAACACCACTTCTGATACCGCAAACCTCTCAAATGATAACAATTCCAATGAAACCACCGAAACCACCGAAAGATATGTCTTACCACAAAGGATCAACAGAGGTATACGATCAAAAAGGTACTCTCCAGAAAGAGAAGTCCAAAGGTCAAGATATCCTATTACAAATATAGCAAAAGGAAATCTGTCAGACGAAGCACAAAAAATCAACTCTGCTTTATACTCGAAAGAAATTCCAACTACTATTGACCAAGCAATGAAATGTGAAAAATGGAAAAAGGCTATGGATGAAGAAATAGAAGCACTAAAGAAAAATAACACATGGGAATAATGTGTTACTCCTCAAGGAAAGAAACCCGTAGGTTGTCGATAGGTGTTCATAATAAAACGCAAACCAGACGGAATTATTGAAAGGTATAAAGCCCGTCTTGTTGCAAAGGGATATACTCAAACCTATGGGATAGATTATTTCGAGACTTTTTTCCCGGTTGCAAAAATTGATATTATCAGAGTTCTATTCTCTATTACTGCGAATGTAGACTGGCCACTTTATTAATTTAATGTGAAGAATGCTTTTCTCCATGGTGAACTAAAAGAAGAAGTCTATATGGAAGCACCCCTAAGATTCTCTGGAAACTTCAAAAATAGGGAAGCTTGTCGAATTAAGAAAGCTTTATATGGGTTAAAACAATCACCACGGACTTGGTTTGGGAGATTTACTTTATTTATGAAAAAATATGATTTCAAACAGAGTAACTCGGATCATACTCTCTTTTTTAAACGAAGAGGAAAATTAATTACAGGCTTAATAATTTATGTTGATGATATGATAATAACAGAAAATGATAAAGAGAAAATTTCTAACTTAAAAATGATCTTATTTAAAGAAGTTGAAATGAAAGACTTGGGCAGACTTAAATATTATTTGGGGATTGAGGTATTACGATCCCAACAGGGGATATTTATCTGTCAAAAGAAGTATGTTCTTGATTTTCTTGCAAAAACAAGTATGATTAATTGCAAACCAGCTGATACTCCAATGATTTTAAACCAGAAGCTATATATGGAAGATGAAGCTGATCTTGCTGATAAAGGGCAATACCAAAGGATGGTGGGAAAACTCATCTATCTTGCTCACACTCAACCTGATATAGCACATGCAGTTGGAGTTGTGAGTCATTTTATGCATCAACCACAGGTTCACTATATGGAAGCTGTAATGAGAATCATCAGATATTTGAAGAAAACAGCAGATCATGGAGTTGTTTTTAAAAGACATGGGCACCTAAAGACTCAAATATATACAGATGCAAGCTGGGCTGGAGAAAAAGGGGATAGAAAATCTACATCCGGATTCTTCACACTTGTCGGGGGTAATTTAGTTGCATGGAGAAGTAAGAAACAAAAGGTTGCCTCCCTTTCAAGTGCCGAATCAGAATTCAGAGGAATAGCCAAGGGAGTAGTCGAGGCCTTATGGATCAAGATGCTTCTAACGGAGATTGGTTTTCCACCACAAGAAGCTATTCAAATCTTCTGTGACAATGAAGCAGCTATAGCCATCTCAGAAAATCCGTTCAACACGACTGTGCTAAACATGTGAAAATAGAACGTCATTTTATCATGGAAAAATTAGATGATGAAATCATCTCTCTCCCATCTATCAGATCAGAAGACCATCTAGCTAATATCCTGACCAAGTCAGTCAACGAGAGATTGTTCACTGACGTTCTTGGCAAGTTAAATATTAGAAACCCCACTATTTAACTTGAGGGAGAATGTTAGAATGTAGTCAACAGTAAGAAGACAACAAAAGTCAAATAACCGTTTTTGGTTATTTGATTTATTGGAATCAAATTTTACTTTCATCACTTCCCATTTGGAAAAGTCACATGGGTCAGCTAGATGCCAAGTTTAACGGGTCAAACAGTAGATTTCCTCATTAGTAAATAGGGGTTCCAAAAGTAAACTTGCAACCATCGTATTATAGGAAGTGTCTGTTAGCTATCTTGTGTATATACCATCAATTAGAATGTATCTTGTAACTCTTCAATCTGTATCAAAAAGCATATACATAATTCAATACAAAGATCGGTTAATTACATTCCAATTATCAAATCAACAAAGGGTTTAAAGTGACGAACGGTAGAACCTTGCTTCACTTTCTCCATATCCATACTTAAATTCGTGACTGCTCATGAAAACATCGCCTTTTCAGTTGGACTACCAAAATATTCATCAGTCGTTCCCGAATTGTAAACGCTACAAGTGGTATTCAAACCGACCCGTTGATGGTAAAGTTCATGGACTTTAGAACTTACTTCGTAAGAAGAATCGTCTTCCATGTGATCAAGTCCAAGCCAAAATTTCGTAACTTTCATCTATTACAAAAGAATAAAACTTTACCAATGAAGGTTTGAACACTAATAACATAAGCAACATAAAACAATATATCCTAATAATAAAACAATATATCCTGACACGCACAACATATCTCGTAGAGCATCATTGATAAATTATTAACACTACTTATTCAGTCAATTTATCGAACACAAAGTAAACATACAAACAGATCAAAAGGATGCAACCTTCTAATGGATGTAAATACTAAATAACAAACAAAGCGACCTAAATCAATCAGTTTTAATAACCATGGCTTGATCAACTATCATTTGCTTCATCCAATAAGCAAGTGTGAGTGTGACAGCAAGCGATAGGGCTTCAGGGATTGCCACCACAACAATCGTGAAAGCAGTAAGCCTTCGAATCGAAATCATATGGATAACAATTATCGGTTTCTCTTTATTTTCTATTACAAAACCCATAATCTAACAAATACGCTCCTTTAACTTGCAACAAAACACAACGAAATGCGAAATCATAATTAAAAACTGAACAATAGAACAAACCTGAAAATGTTTCTGTGACTCCAATTTCAAATCGGGTTCGTTAAACACTGGTGTCACCGCGTCGCCATCTGATTGCCTAAAATTTAACAAATGGAGCAGTGGATCGAGTAAATAGCTGGTATTTTGAGAAACCCTAAAACCCATAGCAAACGGAGCAGTGGAGATCGAGATTCTTCCAAGTCGCTACAATCACCGGAGAGTAATAAATCGCCAAAAATCCTAACAAATGGAAGGGTGGAGATTAGAGAGATATGTGGAAGGTGTTAAAAGACCAAAATACCCTTTTCGAATAAAATTATAGAGTGAATAGTAAAAACATACTTTCTATTATATATAAAACTAGCCGTGGAGCTCTCGCTTCGCGCCGGGGGCTCCGTTTTGAATGCGAGTTAAAAAAAAAGTCTTGATCTATTTTGTAAAAAAGAATTTTTTTCGACATAACATTGAAGGGTTGTTCCTTTTGTGAAAGTTGCTTCTTTTAGCGTTCGGGTTTTATTTTTTTAAAAAAAGTTAGTAAAGTGGGGGTTCGATTTATATTTTAATAAAAGTTAGTGGGTTAAGTTTGTAAAATTTGAAAAAACTTTACGTATAAAGTGGGGGTTCGATTTGTATTTTAATAAAAGTTAGGGGGTTAAGTTTGTGAAAATTGAATATTAGTAAAAAAAAAAAAGTTAGTAAAGTGGGGGTTCGATTTGTATTTTAATAAAAGTTAGTGAGTTAAGTTTGTAAAATTTGAAAAAATTTTACGTATAAAGTGGGGGTTCGATTTGTATTTTAATAAAAGTTAGGGGGTTAAGTTTGTGAAAATTGAATATTAGTAAAAAAAAAAAGTTAGTAAAGTGGGGGTTCGATTAGTATGTTAATAAAAGTTAGGGGGTTAAGCTTGTGAAATTTGGGGAAAAAACATACGTATAAAGTGGAGGGTTCGATTTGCATTTTAATGAAAGGTAGGGAAGTTAGTGAGTTAAGTTTGTAAAATTTGAAAAAACTTTACGTATAAAGTGGGGGTTCGATTTGTATTTTAATAAAAGTTAGGGGGTTAAGTTTGTGAAAATTGAATATTAGTAAAAAAAAAAAGTTAGTAAAGTGGGGGTTCGATTAGTATGTTAATAAAAGTTAGGGGGTTAAGCTTGTGAAATTTGGGGAAAAAACATACGTATAAAGTGGAGGGTTCGATTTGCATTTTAATGAAAGGTAGGGGGTTAAGTTTGCGTAAAGTGGAAAAATAAATAGTACTATTCATTGGCACCTTACCTTTTAGATATAGGTATAATTCGAAGGTGTTTCGTTAAATCAGCATTTTAATAATTATGATGCCATATGCAATTATGATACCATCCGCAAAAGATTCAAATTGTTGAGAAATTACAGCCTCACTAATTCCCACCATCCAGCCCGACAGTAAAGAAATAAGAACAATCTACAACACAAGAATTTAACGTAAAAACTCCAAAATATGAGAAAAACCACGGGCCTCCAAAGAGAGAATACACTATATCACAAATTGTTACAATGACATAGACGACTCTCTTAAGCCAACTACACTCTCCAAAGTATTTAACTAATACAACTCTCAAACAATGGTGAGAAAGAAAGAAATAATCTAACAATTAAAGTGTATTGATTGGTGCAAGTTTGAATGAATACTTAGCCCTCATTTTATAACCAAGTCATCCACCTCAAACTTCTTCCTCCCACCTATGTGGGATAACATCCAAATCCATCAATGTGGCACCTAGCAACCATATACATTCTTTTAATCAAAACTATAACCATCAAATCTCCACCTTTTGAATATAAGAAGATAACCATGCTTCCACATTACAAGGATAACCGACGTAGACGCTTCCTTGACGACAACTTCAAGATCCTCATCTCCATGCCGTTGACATTATCTCTAACCCAAGAAATAAAATTTTCATCTATGTCCAACATTGTCTAAACCGACAATCATTGTCTTCACAGACAATCATAACTCTTAAGAGAATTATCATACTTCACCATAAAGAGTATAGCACTTTGAATATCACATTCTAATCATTTCACATCGGCACATGTTGTATACTTAGCTGAACTGTTATGGTGCAACATCCTGTTTGGCTTTCCATAGAAGTTTCATCAGCTAGAACATCCGTTTTCACCACACAACCTGCATCAACGCCAAACCAATGCCCATGTGCAATTTGTGGAACCGCTAACGAACATCCCTTTTCATGGCGGCGCGAACACACCATGAGGATGACATGACTTCGGAGGAATTCATCACTCTCCGTAACAACGGAGACAATGTTAGCATCTTTGGAGCCATTTGCCGGATTAGCTCCACCTGGACAATTAACACTTACATGTTCAGTCTTCCCGCACCCCCAGTGTACCAGATTCTTTCTAGAGTTTTTCTACAAACTTTAACACGACATATTAAGTATTTCACAAATTGTACCATGTAACGATTGTATTAAATCAACATTTTAATAAACAAAAACGTTAATTGTTTTCAAGTTTCTACTTTGTCTCATTATATGTAAAGCAATCTACAATGGGCCAAAATATTTTGTGTGAAAATTAATCAATATTGGTTGCTTAAAAAATCAAGTTTGGGTTGCTGGAAGGCTGCAGATCGCGAGCATAAGAATATAAGATCATGGGCTAATTGGGTCAAGCTACTATGTGTTTTTGTTATTTTTGAATAATGTATAAGATACGACGTGTTTTCCGCTTGGGTCGAGCCCACCCAACTACCTAAGTGACAACAACATTATATATGTGTATTTGCTCCTGTACATGATAACCTCTTTGTATAAGTGGATTTGCACTAATATTATCCGGTACCTCTAACACATCATCATACCTCTAACACATCATCATAAATGGATGCATATAAATATGACGTTGAATGGGGACATCCGTATTAATATCAAGAAGATAATGCATAATTATCTATTTTTCAAAAAATAAAATTCCCATCCGTCCAAATTTAATTTCAGTAATTTTTTTTTTTTTGGTTTGTCTTAAATTAATTGTATCTTCCTTGGTGATTTGAGGTTTTCAGAAAAACAATTTTTTTACTCAATTATTAACAATTTCACAAACATAAAATAATTGATCGAATTATAACGGAAGCGTTTTATGTAGCGACCCGACAAAATCGTCATTGACGGCGCCGCTAACTTAGGTCCCGTTACGTGGTCGTAGTCCCTATATGAGACTCGTTTGACCAAAATTATGTCGCGTCCTTTTGAAACGTATCATGCTTGCAAAGTTTAGTTTACAAAACCGTTCGACAACAATTTCAAGTTTGCAAAAGTATAAATTATAAATGAGATAACTTGCGACATAATTAGTTTAAAATCACGGTTGCTATAAATAGCGTAAGTATGTAAACGATATGTTTGAATCCAAAGGTGCTATCACTAGCGTATGTATGTATGTATGCTTGACCCCAAGCAAGAAATCAGAGTGTATGCATGTATGCTTAACTCCAAGCAAGTATGAGTGTACGCGGAAGCATGTATCAAATACCCAAGTATGAACCTGAGAAACATATAGAAAACTGTCAACGAAAAACGTTGGTGAAATCATAGGTGTTTGTAATAAACGTTGTATTTGAACCACAAGATTTAGTATAAGATGATTATCAAAATCATTTGCATTCCAAAGTTGTTGTTTGTATCCCGGACACCCAATAATCAAACTTAACTGTTTTGCACCATTTGCGTAGTGTTAGAACATACACTAGACCCGAAAATATATTTCATCCGCTAACGGTAGCGAACCGTCCGAATGAGGCTCGTCAAGCCCATGTGATCACATAATATAAGTTCACGTTTACACCCTGCAAGTGTAACTAATGATAATTGAATTGAGGCTTTTTGTTCAAACCCGTACGTGGAATGTTCGTTTTCGTACTTGTGTTCAAGTGTAAAAGTATGATACGTATATGTTTCTCATCCCATAGTTTAAAGCATAAAAGTTGTTGAAAGATGGGACTATGATCTCACCTCGAGTGCACGAGTATAAATGTACTTCACAAAGTAAACGTGTGCATGAATGTTGCTTAGCCTTGACCTAAACAAGTAAGTTGTATCAATTAACCGGTTACGACACAAGGTCGGTCGAAATGTGTTCAATTAGTCCTATGGCTCTTTACGACTCGATTAAATATAGCATGTGAATCACGTTGTCAAGTTTCGTGCAAGAATCAAGTATAAAATAAGATTAGAACGATTGTATAAGTGTTTTGTTAAGTTTGACTAAAAGTCAAACTTGGTCAAAGTCAACGAAAAAGTCAACGGGGTCGGGTCGGGTCCCGAACTATTTTTCTGAGGTTTTTATTCATATATAAGCATGTTAGAACAAGTTACATGTGAATCGGAGGTGCGTAGCATAGCAAACATTTTTCGAAATTTGACAAAGTAGGTCAGAACTCAAACATGGCTATTGCCGCGCCGCGGCCAGAGGTGTCGCGCCGCGACATTAGGCGTGGCCTGGTACCTGGTCAGTTTCAAAAGTTCAAGTCTTGATCCAAAATTTAATTTAGCACAAAACGCAAACCGTAAACACTTAGAATACGCATCTTATATCATTGGAAAGCTCTTTTGACAAGGAATACAATTAACTACCTTTCACCAAGCAAAAACATCAATTACAATAACCGAAAACTCGTCAATTGATCAAGAAAGGTTTATTTTCAAAGTTTCAAGTTCGTAAAACGTATTTTATGATTCGGGAATCCAATTTACACATACGATATGCCGTTTCGAAGGTAATTAAGCATACATTGCATCTAAACACTTGCTAACAACATTAACAAGCATTCAACGCATCAAAAGTTCATTTCAAAGTCTATCAAACCCTAACCAAAATTCACAAAAATCAATAATCATGTGTTTGAAGTTTTCTTAATCAACCTACGCATCAAAACGAAGCTAGTGATACTAGTAACCCAATTAAAACATGAACTTTAACAATCAAACAACATTTAATCTTCCAAAATGCAAGATTAAGCAAACCCATTTCAAATGTTCAAACTAGTTACTCAAAACAACAAATCGAGCAAACAAAATATATATTCATGTTACACACGAGCCATAGACACTAACTAACACCATTTCAAATCAAAAACACGAATTTAGAGAAATCTAGAGTTTTAGAAATGTTACCCAAACGAGATGAAGTTGGTATCAAATTGTAGAGGATGAAGAGAGGATTCCAAATACGTAATTTGTTTTGATGTTGGCCTCCTAGATCGAATTTAGATGATGAATGATTGAATTGGGTAAATGTGTGTGTGTTCTTGCTAGAGAGAAAGAGAGAGATGGAGATGATTGAATGGTGGTGATTGGGGTGGACTAGTTGACCTAGTCAACTAGTTTGCCCCATGTCAATTTTAGTCCCTCGAGTTTAGAAGCGGGTGCGGGATTTTACCGAACGAATATTTTGAAAACGCTCGAGTAAACGAGTGATGTTATAATTAAGTAACGGAAATATTATGAACGTTAGTCAACGGAAACTACGAATTTAAATAACGAAAGATATTTATTAAAAAAAAAGACAGTGTTAAAAATAAATTTAACGGAAAAATGCGGGATGTTACATTACCTACACCTTAAAAGAAATTTCGTCCCGAAATTTAGTTGGAAGTAGTAGTTATTGTTTCTTCTTCGAAACCTTGCGTTGCAAATTCTACGAATAAGTGAGGGTACTTCCTTGGGCATTTCAACGAACTTTGACAGTCGGGATTTTTTTACATTGGTTTAAAGTTTGGTTTCACGATTTACAGTTTCAACCGGTCCTCCTAGGAAGTGAAGTTTATCGTTGATAGTAAGTTCGTCGAAGAGGATAACAAGTTCTTGTTTCGCAAGACACGCCTTTAAGTTTGATACACAGAATGTAGGGTGAACGAAATTTGTTTGAGTCGGAAGTTCGAAACGGTAAGCAACGGGTACAAAACGCCCCAAGATTTTAAAAGGATCAAAATATCGCGAATTTAGCTTTCTACGTTTTCGACACGGATTACACCTTTTCAAGGTGCGACTTTTAACGTTACGCGGTTTCTCACATGGAATTCGAAAGGTTTACGTCTAACATTGGCATAGCTCCTTTGGCGACTACGGGCCGTCTCGAGCCTTTCTCGGATTGGAACGATTTTAACGGTTACTCCATGAATGAGTCCAGGTTCGGTGACTTGATTATCATTTACTTGGTTCTACAAAAGGAGAATGACGTTTCCGGTCATATAAGATTTCAAAAGGTGTGACGTTAAGACTTGAATGATAACCATCGTTGTAAGAGAATTTGGTTAAAGGCAAAAACTTTTCTCAAGTACATTTGAAGTTGATAACGCAAACTCGTATTATGGTTTTCAAGGTTTGAATCATGTGTTTGCTTGGTCCGTCGGTTTGTGGATGATACGCGGTACTCATGTTTAAACGTGGTCCCGAAGCTTTTTGTAAGGCACTCTGAAATCTAGAAGTGAAATGAGAATCTCGATCCGAAACGAGGTACATTTCTTTAAGGTATATTTGAAAAAGTTTGTTAGAACTTGAAAACGTTTGTTGGAACAAGTTTCTGTTTCTCAAGAATTTCGCGCCGCGGAAGATTTATCGGTTTCTAAAAACGTTCGTTAGGACTATTCACCCTCGAGGCGAATACTAGTATAACGTGAGGAGTCTCTCCCTCCATTGAGAATTTAGAATAAAGATTTCCTTATACGAAAGTGCGAGTGTAAAGCGAGAGAGGTTTCCCACTCGATGTGAGCATACCAAGCATTTTGTAGTTCGTCGATAAAATTGTGCGAAAACGAGATAGTATACACGTATAGCATATGGTTGAAGTCGAAGGAATTTTTCATTCATTCGGAAGCATAAGTATGGTTTGATAATAATCGACGATGTGTCCCGGGTATGGTTGTTATCAGTATTCTCGGAGTTGTCGGATGTTCAAACAAGAAAAATGAAGTCATGTACATGGCACATGGTGGTGATTAGGTTGATCGAGTCCAATCACCATCACGTGTCACTAGAACTTTGGTGTGAATTACCGTAATATAACCACGTTGATCGAGTGTCGTTATATTATGCTAACTCATACCTCCATTCCCACATCACTCCATAGATTCGAGTTCGTGTAACCGTGAAGATCTAAAATGAACAAAGTGCAACGGCATCTCTAACGTGACTCGTATTGAATCGAAAGAATTTGTGCAACTCTAAAGAAGCGTTCCCCGAGGGAAGTGTATAAATGATTGTTCACGTCAATGCAGTTCAAGTCAAACAATAATGTCTTTAGGCGCGAAAAGAGCAACGAATCATGATAACGAGTAGTACGCAATCGTAGTGATAAGTAGTGACGACGATACTCACCTAGAGTAGTGATGGCAGTAACAAGAAGTGGTAGATAGTAAGGTACACCGGTGTGACACCGATAGTAAGTTGAAACGGTGGCGAATAACAATCTGGGAGACAGAGTTCCCGAACAAGTGTGACTAATGAAGTCGTCGTCATCCTTACGGGTATGAATCCTGAATTTACGCGTGTTACCAGAAAGTTGCAGAATACGAGTTCATATAATGAAAACTTGGTACCATTAAGAAGTTTGCCTAAGAATGATTCAAGTATAATGCACAAGTAGTCAAGTAAGTGCTATCTATAGCAAATGTATGTCAGAATGCAATGACTAACTATCTGGTTGTAGTCTAGATTCACTAATGCGTCCTAACGACTCTGTCAGACACATTAATGCACATCCTAGATCCCTACAACCAACGCTCTGATACCATCTGTAGCGACCCGACAAAATCGTCATTGACGGCGCCGCTAACTTAGGTCCCGTTACGTGGTCGTAGTCCCTATATGAGACTCGTTTGACCAAAATTATGTCGCGTCCTTTTGAAACGTATCATGCTTGCAAAGTTTAGTTTACAAAACCGTTCGACAACAATTTCAAGTTTGCAAAAGTATAAATTATAAATGAGATAACTTGCGACATAATTAGTTTAAAATCACGGTTGCTATAAATAGCGTAAGTATGTAAACGATATGTTTGAATCCAAAGGTGCTATCACTAGCGTATGTATGTATGTATGCTTGACCCCAAGCAAGAAATCAGAGTGTATGCATGTATGCTTAACTCCAAGCAAGTATGAGTGTACGCGGAAGCATGTATCAAATACCCAAGTATGAACCTGAGAAACATATAGAAAACTGTCAACGAAAAACGTTGGTGAAATCATAGGTGTTTGTAATAAACGTTGTATTTGAACCACAAGATTTAGTATAAGATGATTATCAAAATCATTTGCATTCCAAAGTTGTTGTTTGTATCCCGGGCACCCAATTATCAAACTTAACTGTTTTGCACCCTTTGCGTAGTGTTAGAACATACACTAGACCCGAAAATATATTTCATCCGCTAACGGTACCGAACCGTCCGAATGAGGCTCGTCAAGCCCATGTGATCACATAATATAAGTTCACGTTTACACCCTGCAAGTGTAACTAATGATAATTGAATTGAGGCTTTTTGTTCAAACCCGTACGTGGAATGTTCGTTTTCGTACTTGTGTTCAAGTGTAAAAGTATGATACGTATATGTTTCTCATCCCATAGTTTAAAGCATAAAAGTTGTTGAAAGATGGGACTATGATCTCACCTCGAGTGCAAGAGTATAAATGTACTTCACAAAGTAAACGTGTGCATGAATGTTGCTTAGCCTTGACCTAAACAAGTAAGTTGTATCAATTAACCGGTTACAACACAAGGTCGGGCGAAATGTGTCAATTAGTCCTATGGCTCGTTACGACTCGATTAAATATAGCATGTGAATCACGTTGTCAAGTTTCGTGCAAGAATCAAGTATAAAATAAGATTAGAACGATTGTATAAGTGTTTTGTTAAGTTTGACTAAAAGTCAAACTTGGTCAAAGTCAACGAAAAAGTCAACGGGGTCGGGTCGGGTCCCGAACTATTTTTCTGAGGTTTTTATTCATATATAAGCATGTTAGAACAAGTTACATGTGAATCGGAGGTGCGTAGCATAGCAAACATTTTTCGAAATTTGACAAAGTAGGTCAGAACCCAAACACGGCTATTGCCGCGCCGCGTCCAGAGGTGTCGCGCCGCGACATTAGGCGTGGCCTGGTACCTGGTCAGTTTCAAAAGTTCAAGTCTTGATCCAAAATTCAATTTAGCACAAAACGCAAACCGTAAACACTTAGAATACGCATCTTATATCATTGGAAAGCTCTTTTGACAAGGAATACAATTAACTACCTTTCACCAAGCAAAAACATCAATTACAATAACCGAAAACTCGTCAATTGATCAAGAAAGGTTTATTTTCAAAGTTTCAAGTTCGTAAAACGTATTTTATGATTCGGGAATCCAATTTACACATACGATATGCCGTTTCGAAGGTAATTAAGCATACATTGCATCTAAACACTTGCTAACAACATTAACAAGCATTCAACGCATCAAAAGTTCATTTCAAAGTCTATCAAACCCTAACCAAAATTCACAAAAATCAATAATCATGTGTTTGAAGTTTTCTTAATCAACCTACGCATCAAAACGAAGCTAGTGATACTAGTAACACAATTAAAACATGAACTTTAACAATCAAACAACATTTAATCTTCCAAAATGCAAGATTAAGCAAACCCATTTCAAATGTTCAAACTAGTTACTCAAAACAACAAATCGAGCAAACAAAATATATATTCATGTTACACACGAGCCATAGGCACTAACTAACACCATTTCAAATCAAAAACACGAATTTAGAGAAATCTAGAGTTTTAGAAATGTTACCCAAACGAGATGAAGTTGGTATCAAATTGTAGAGGATGAAGAGAGGATTCCAAATACGTAATTTGTTTTGATGTTGGCCTCCTAGATCGAATTTAGATGATGAATGATTGAATTGGGTAAATGTGTGTGTGTTCTTGCTAGAGAGAAAGAGAGAGATGGAGATGATTGAATGGTGGTGATTGGGGTGGACTAGTTGACCTAGTCAACTAGTTTGCCCCGTGTCAATTTTAGTCCCTCGAGTTTAGAAGCGGGTGCGGGATTTTACCGAACGAATATTTTGAAAACGCTCGAGTAAACGAGTGATGTTATAATTAAGTAACGGAAATATTATGAACGTTAGTCAACGGAAACTACGAATTTAGATAACGAAAGATATTATCTAAAAAAAAAAAGACGGTCGTTAAAAATAAATTTAACGGAAAAATGCGGGATGTTACATTTTATACTCATTAAAACTATCACCAAGTCGGATTCATATGTATTATACGATATATAAATTTAATATCAAGAGAGAATAGATTGTACCTCTCTTTTTTGAAGACCACGAATTGATGAAGAGAATTCTTTATTTTTTCGTAACAGTCTAATTGAAAAATTGTCGTTTCAGTTATATCGAATTGTCGTTTTGAGTTTGCGTTCACACTACAAACGGTCCCTCAATTTCGACTTAATTTACACAACGGCCCCTCAAGTTTCCACTTTTTAAGGGTAGAAAGCGTAAATATATAATTTTATTAAATTAAAAAAAAATAGTTCCACCCAAATTTTTAACGGCCTCTATCTTCTCGCTCGGTCCGAGTTAAATTTTTCCGAGACCACCGTTCAACTCGAAATAATCAGACGGACTCAACGGGACTAACTATACGCGAAACGGACATCGTTAAAAAACACTAAATAACGGGCACTATAGTCTCGCTTGGTGCGAGTTAAATTTTTTCGAGACCACCGTTCAACTCGAAATAATTTTACGAACACAACGCGACTAACTATACGCGAAACGGACATCGTTAAAAAAACACTAAATATTTCGGGATATATTTCATACATATACAAACACGTCCAACAAATAACCCAACCAACTAGATATATTAGTTATCAAACAACGTATATTCACATTCGACCGCGCGTTGAATACAACCGCAGTAACGCGCGGTCGAATTTAACATACAAACGAAAATACGATCGTCTCTAAGATTGATTCACACTACACTTTAAGCAACATAAATAGAATGTTAGTCCTCAAGTATTGATTATTTAATAAAGCATAACAACACAAAAGCATTGTTTTCGATACTTGGTTAAAACCAACTGAAATCAATACTCACAACGTTTATGAGTATTAATCTAGTTAACCAAAAATCAAAGAAAAACCAAAGAAGGTTGTTTAATAATAATAACCATATTATCAGTATATTAAAGAAATCAACATACAATATATATGTTGTTTCTGACAACAGATAGTGGAAAGAAAGGAACCATTAATCACTTCATGATTCAATTATTTATTCATGGTTCAATTAAATAATTTTTTTTCTAATTTGTCACACAACTCAAGAGTCCAAAACAACTTCTTTTACTTTGGTTGTTTGCAGCTACAGGTTAAACTAGGGCTGTTAACGAATCAAATTCGAGTCGAGTAGTAAGAAGTTGAGCTCAACTCGTTTTTAAAATTACTATGTTCGAACTCGACTCGAATTTGACTCGAACTTGACTAAATTTTTTTTAACTTGTTCGAGTTCGAACTCAAATATTTTTTCTATATTCGAGCTCAAACTCAATATTCGTTTAAGTAACTTGTGTAGAACTCCAATTTATTGTGTTCGAAATCAAGCTCGAATTCGAGCTCGATTATACTCATCTAAAAGATAAAATATTGTTTATAGTTAATATTTCTAAACAAAAATATTAAACAATATTTATTTATTACTCCATAATTAATATGATTAAGCTAAATATTTAAAATTTAAAAGTTAATTTAGATTTGAGTACTTATATTATACTATAAATATAAATATACTTATCAACTCTAATTTAATGTTATCCTCACACATATATTTATAAGACACTTTTTTCTTCTCATTCTTTTTTTCCATCCAATGTGGCATGAACCTTGTGCCTATATTCGTGAGTTTTTTTATATTTAATCCTTTTAGTACAATTCAAATCAATATGTAAACACCTTTTATGAATTATTCTTTCTCGTCATGATATGGACGTGTTTTGGGTAGGGGTGTTCAAAACCGGATATCCGAAAATTCGGATATCCGAAAATTCGGATAGTGGATTTGGCCATCCGATATCCGAATCCGAAATTTCGGATATCCGATTTTCGGATATCCGAAATTTCGGATTCGGATATCGAATTATCCAAATATCCGAATTTCACTTTTAACTTATTTTTAGTTGATTTAGCAACAAATGTAGTTGTACGTCCCTGAAGATTAAAGCTTGTTAGTACCATCAAGCATGTGGTTCATAAAGAAACAACCCAGTTATCAAATGTGCTAAGCTTATGAAGAATATTAAAGAGATTGTCAGAGTTTATGCTACCAAAATTAATACTCCTTAATAGCTTTACAGAAGTGAGTCACTCATCAATACCAACAATGGTGAAATAATTAAGTGCAATCACAATATCAGATTTAGCAATATTGAAGATATCTTACATTATTGGCATGTGGCATTTTTTATGTAGACTGCAAATAGGTTTCAGATGTCAACCTCGAATGAGAATATCACATATCAGTATTCAAAAGCTAAATCAACAGAAAATAAGTAAAGATCAAACCAGTTGCTACATCACTATCAACAATTAACAGCTAAATCAACTAAAAACAAGTAAAGTTCAAACCAATTGCTACATATCACTAAAAATAATTATATGTAATTTCGGATATTCGGATATCTGAATATCCGATTTTTTTGAAAAGTGGCATCCGATATCCGAATCCGAAAAATCGGATATCCGATTTTCGGATATCCGAAAAACCGGATATCCGATTTTTCGGATATTTTCGGATCGGATTTTCGGATTATTCGGGTTACGGATTCGGATTCGGATATTATGAACACCCCTAGTTTTGGGTGTATCAATATTATTAATTTGTTCCACACTCATATGGATTTTTTTTCCCAAAAGAGAGATGAATTTTTATTAACGATCCCTCCAAATTCATTTGGACGAATACATCATTCATTGATTTTACAGTGAGGTACTGACCTCTACATGGTACGTTTTGTAAACATTGCATTCTTTTGAAAAGGCACACCATAATTGAATAATAAATTCCAAGGTTTTTGACGTTTGATGATTTGTACATATAGACAATCACCGTACATAATAGTTTACAATACTACATCCGTTGATAATGCAGTCAAAATAAGATACATGGTGATGATTTTGTGAATGCAACGCTTTCTTGAATAAAGCATGTATGACTCCATGCACATAGTTTGTATAACAGATAATCAAAACAGCGGAAGACTTCTAAGAACCTGAGAATAAACATGCTTAAAAGTGTCAACACAAAGGTTGGTGAGTTCATAGTTTTAATGTTGCGCATAATCCGTATATAAAGGTGGATCACAAGATTTCAGTTGTTTCATCCAGAAACGTTTATGAAAATATTCTACAAGATTGAGCACCCTGGTAACTAAACTTTAACGTCTATAATAAGTATCCCTGTTTTAACATACATGCAACCAACATGTACAATACACGCAAACTAACGTGTACTAAACTCAAATAGCATACGTCTGTTTTATAGTTCAGGCTAGGGTTTCTATACGTGGAACATACGGGGATGTCAAGCCCTATGGATCCATATATAACTACTCGCGCCCACCAGTTCTTATAACCGACAGTTACTAGTTACCAAAGCTAAGGGATTTTCAGTTCAAACTCGGTGTAGAATTTAGTATGTACTTGTATCCATTGCGTTTAAAATAAAGTGCATGTATTCTCAGCCCAAAAATATAGATTGCAAAGGCAATTTGTAACAACCCAAATCCATTTAACCAAAAACAGAGTACATTTTTTTTTTATTTAGTTAGGTCCCATTAATATAATACATTTTCAACTCTGTTTTAATCGAAACATAACATCATAAGGATACGTTTAACAATCTATCATGACCCTTGGCACACAAATTACACTTTACAAAATCATTTGTAATAATGACCCGATCACAAGAAATACGGGTTAAGACTCAATAACCCAACCCAATACCAAGAGCATAATCTCGGGGACTACCAAATGAAATGTTCCGTTCTTATTGATTAAAAACGTTCCATATTAATTGATTTCGTTGCGAGGTTTTGGCCTCTATATGAGACGTTTTTCAAAGACTGCATTCATTTTAAAACAAACCATAACCTTTATTTCATCAATAAAGGTTTAAAAAGCTTTACGTAGATTATCAAATAATGATAATCTAAAATATCCTGTTTACACACGACCATTACATAATGGTTTACAATACAAATATGTTACAACAAAATAAGTTTCTTGAATGCAGTTTTTACACAATATCATACAAGCATGGACTCCAAATCTCGTCCTTATTTAAGTATGTGACAGCGGAAGCTCTTAATAATCACCTGAGAATAAACATGCTTAAAACGTCAACAAAAATGTTGGTGAGTTATAGGTTTAACCTATATATATCAAATCATAATAATAGACCACAAGATTTCATATTTCAATACACATCCCATACATAGAGATAAAAATCATTCATATGGTGAACACCTGGTAACCGACATTAACAAGATGCATATATAAGAATATCCCCATCATTCCGGGACACCCTTCGGATATGATATAAATTTCGAAGTACTAAAGCATCCGGTACTTTGGATGGGGTTTGTTAGGCCCAATAGATCTATCTTTAGGATTCGCGTCAATTAGGGTGTCTGTTCCCTAATTCTTAGATTACCAGACTTAATAAAAAGGGGCATATTCGATTTCAATAATTCAACCATAGAATGTAGTTTCACGTACTTGTGTCTATTTTGTAAATCATTTATAAAACCTGCATGTATTCTCATCCCAAAAATATTAGATTTTAAAAGTGGGACTATAACTCACTTTCACAGATTTTTACTTCGTCGGGAAGTAAGACTTGGCCACTGGTTGATTCACGAACCTATAACAATATATACATATATATTAAAGTATGTTCAAAATATATTTACAACACTTTTAATATTTTTGATGTTTTTAGTTTATTAAGTCAGCTGTCCTCGTTAGTAACCTATAACTAGTTGTCCACAGTTAGATGTACAGAAATAAATCGATAAATATTATCTTGAATCAATCCACGACCCAGTGTATACGTATCTTAGTATTGATCACAACTCAAACTATATATATTTTGGAATCAACCTCAACCCTGTATAGCTAACTCCAACATTCACATATAGAGTGTCTATGGTTGTTCCGAAATATATATAGATGTGTCGACATGATAGGTCGAAACATTGTATACATGTCTATGGTATCTCAAGATTACATAATATACAATACAAGTTGATTAAGTTATGGTTGGAATAGATTTGTTACCAATTTTCACGTAGCTAAAATGAGAAAAATTATCCAATCTTGTTTTACCCATAACTTCTTCATTTTAAATCCGTTTTGAGTGAATCAAATTGCTATGGTTTCATATTGA
Source organism: Rutidosis leptorrhynchoides (assembly GCF_046630445.1). Lineage (NCBI taxonomy): Eukaryota > Viridiplantae > Streptophyta > Magnoliopsida > Asterales > Asteraceae > Rutidosis > Rutidosis leptorrhynchoides. The sequence continues at coordinate 62,302,771 of NC_092342.1, forward strand.
ACTCTATTTTATGAATCTAAACAGAAAAAGTATAGGTTTATAGTCGGAAAAATAAGTTACAAGTCGTTTTTGTAAAGGTAGTCATTTCAGTCGAAAGAACGACGTCTAGATGACCATTTTAGAAAACATACTTCCACTTTGAGTTTAACCATAATTTTTGGATATAGTTTCATGTTCATAATAAAAATTATTTTCTCAGAATAACAACTTTTAAATCAAAGTTTATCATAGTTTTTAATTAACTAACTCAAAACAGCCCGCGGTGTTACTACGACGGCGTAAATCCGGTTTTACGGTGTTTTTCGTGTTTCCAGGTTTTAAATCATTAAGTTAGCATATCATATAGATATAGAACATGTGTTTAGTTGATTTTAAAAGTCAAGTTAGAAGGATTAACTTTTGTTTGCGAACAAGTTTAGAATTAACTAAACTATGTTCTAGTGATTACAAGTTTAAACCTTCGAATAAGATAGCTTTATATGTATGAATCGAATGATGTTATGAACATCATTACTACCTTAATTTCCTTGGATAAACCTACTGGAAAAGAGAAAAATGGATCTAGCTTCAATGGATCCTTGGATGGCTCGAAGTTCTTGAAGCAGAATCATGACACGAAAACAAGTTCAAGTAAGATCATCACTTGAAATAAGATTGTTATAGTTATAGAAATTGAACCAAAGTTTGAATATGATTATTACCTTGTATTAGAATGATAACCTACTGTAAGAAACAAAGATTTCTTGAGGTTGGATGATCACCTTACAAGATTGGAAGTGAGCTAGCAAACTTGAAAGTATTCTTGATTTTATGAAACTAGAACTTTTGGAATTTATGAAGAACACTTAGAACTTGAAGATAGAACTTGAGAGAGATCAATTAGATGAAGAAAATTGAAGAATTAAAGTGTTTGTAGGTGTTTTTGGTCGTTGGTATATGGATTAGATATAAAGGATATGTAATTTTGTTTTCATGTAAATAAGTCATGAATGATTACTCATATTTTTGTAATTTTATGAGATATTTCATGCTAGTTGCCAAATGATGGTTCCCACATGTGTTAGGTGACTCACATGGGCTGCTAAGAGCTGATCATTGGAGTGTATATACCAATAGTACATACATCTAAAAGCTGTGTATTGTACGAGTACGAATACTGGTGCATACGAGTAGAATTGTTGATGAAACTGAACGAGGATGTAATTGTAAGCATTTTTGTTAAGTAGAAGTATTTTGATAAGTGTATTGAAGTCTTTCAAAAGTGTATAAATACATATTAAAACACTACATGTATATACATTTTAACTGAGTCGTTAAGTCATCGTTAGTCGTTACATGTAAGTGTTGTTTTGAAACCTTTAGGTTAACGATCTTGTTAAATGTTGTTAACCCAATGTTTATAATATCAAATGAGATTTTAAATTATTATATTATCATGATATTATCATGTATGAATATCTCTTAATATGATATATATACATTAAATGTCTTTACAACGATAATCGTTACATATATGTCTCGTTTAAAAATCATTAAGTTAGTAGTCTTGTTTTTACATATGTAGTTCATTGTTAATATACTTTATGATATGTTTTCTTATCATAGTATCATGTTAACTATATATATATATCCATATATATGTCATTATATAGTTTTTACAAGTTTTAACGTTCGTGAATCACCGGTCAACTTGGGTGGTCAATTGTCTATATGAAACATATTTCAATTAATCAAGTCTTAACAAGTTTGATTGCTTAACATGTTGGAAACATTTAATCATGTAAATATCAATCTCAATTAATATATATAAACATGGAAAAGTTCGGGTCACTACAGTACCTACCCGTTAAATAAATTTCGTCCCGAAATTTTAAGCTGTTGAAGGTGTTGACGAATCTTCTGGAAATAGATGCGGGTATTTCTTCTTCATCTGATCTTCACGCTCCCAGGTGAACTCGGGTCCTCTACGAGCATTCCATCGAACCTTAACAATTGGTATCTTGTTTTGCTTAAGTCTTTTAACCTCACGATCCATTATTTCGACGGGTTCTTCGATGAATTGAAGTTTTTCGTTGATTTGGATTTCATCTAACGGAATAGTGAGATCTTCTTTAGCAAAACATTTATTTAAATTCGAGACGTGGAAAGTGTTATGTACAGCCGCGAGTTGTTGAGGTAACTCTAGTCGGTAAGCTACTGGTCCGACACGATCAATAATCTTGAATGGTCCAATATACCTTGGATTTAATTTCCCTCGTTTACCAAATCGAACAACGCCTTTCCAAGGTGCAACTTTAAGCATGACCATCTCTCCAATTTCAAATTCTATATCTTTTCTTTTAATGTCAGCGTAGCTCTTTTGTCGACTTTGGGCGGTTTTCAACCGTTGTTGAATTTGGATGATCTTCTCGGTAGTTTCTTGTATAATCTCCGGACCCGTAATCTGTCTATCCCCCACTTCACTCCAACAAATCGGAGACCTGCACTTTCTACCATAAAGTGCTTCAAACGGCGCCATCTCAATGCTTGAATGGTAGCTGTTGTTGTAGGAAAATTCTGCTAACGGTAGATGTCGATCCCAACTGTTTCCGAAATCAATAACACATGCTCGTAGCATGTCTTCAAGCATTTGTATCGTCCTTTCGCTCTGCCCATCAGTTTGTGGATGATAGGCAGTACTCATGTCTAGACGAGTTCCTAATGCTTGCTGTAATGTCTGCCAGAATCTTGAAATAAATCTGCCATCCCTATCAGAGATAATAGAGATTGGTATTCCATGTCTGGAGATGACTTCCTTCAAATACAGTCGTGCTAACTTCTCCATCTTGTCATCTTCTCTTATTGGTAGGAAGTGTGCTGATTTGGTGAGACGATCAACTATTACCCAAATAGTATCAAAACCACTTGCAGTCCTTGGCAATTTAGTGATGAAATCCATGGTAATGTTTTCCCATTTCCATTCCGGGATTTCGGGTTGTTGAAGTAGACCTGATGGTTTCTGATGCTCAGCTTTGACCTTAGAACACGTCAAACATTCTCCTACGTATTTAGCAACATCGGCTTTCATACCCGGCCACCAAAAATGTTTCTTGAGATCCTTGTACATCTTCCCCGTTCCAGGATGTATTGAGTATCTGGTTTTATGAGCTTCTCTAAGTACCATTTCTCTCATATCTCCAAATTTTGGTACCCAAATCCTTTCAGCCCTATACCGGGTTCTGTCTTCCCGAATATTAAGATGCTTCTCCGATCCTTTGGGTATTTCATCCTTTAAATTTCCCTCTTTTAAAACTCCTTGTTGCGCCTCCTTTATTTGAGTAGTAATGTTATTATGAATCATTATATTCATAGATTTTACTCGAATGGGTTCTCTGTCCTTCCTGCTCAAGGCATCGGCTACCACATTTGCCTTCCCCGGGTGGTAACGAATCTCAAAGTCGTAATCATTCAATAATTCAATCCACCTACGCTGCCTCATATTCAGTTGTTTCTGATTAAATATGTGTTGAAGACTTTTGTGGTCGGTATATATAATACTTTTGACCCCATATAAGTAGTGCCTCCAAGTCTTTAATGCAAAAACAACCGCGCCTAATTCCAAATCATGCGTCGTATAATTTTGTTCGTGAATCTTCAATTGTCTAGACGCATAAGCAATCACCTTCGTTCGTTGCATTAATACACAACCGAGACCTTGCTTTGATGCATCACAATAAATCACAAAATCATCATTCCCTTCAGGCAATGACAATATAGGTGCCGTAGTTAGCTTTTTCTTCAATAACTGAAACGCTTTCTCTTGTTCATCATTCTATTCAAATTTCTTCCCTTTATGCGTTAATGCAGTCAAGGGTTTTGCTATTCTGGAAAAGTCTTGGATGAACCTTCTGTAGTAACCAGGTAGTCCTAAAAACTGGCGTATGTGTTTCGGAGTTTTCGGGGTTTCCCACTTTTCAACAGTTTCTATCTTTGCCGGATCCACCTTAATACCTTCTTTGTTCACTATGTGACCGAGGAATTGAACTTCTTCCATCCAAAATGCACACTTTGAAAACTTAGCGTACAATTCTTCCTTCCTCAATACTTCTAACACCTTTCTCAAATGTTCACCGTGTTCTTGGTCATTCTTTGAGTAAATAAGTATGTCATCAATGAAAACAATGACAAACTTGTCAAGGTATGGTCCACACACTCGGTTCATAAGGTCCATGAACACAGCTGGTGCATTAGTTAAACCAAACGGCATGACCATAAACTCGTAATGACCGTAACGTGTTCTGAAAGCAGTCTTTGGAATATCATCTTCTTTCACTCGCATTTGATGATACCCGGAACGTAAGTCAATCTTTGAATAAACAGACGAGCCTTGTAGTTGATCAAATAAGTCGTCGATTCTCGGTAGTGGGTAGCGGTTCTTGATGGTAAGTTTGTTCAACTCTCGGTAGTCGATACATAACCTGAATGTACCATCTTTCTTCTTGACAAACAAAACAGGAGCTCCCCACGGTGATGTGCTTGGTCGAATGAAACCACGCTCTAAAAGTTCTTGTAATTGGCTTTGCAGTTCTTTCATCTCGCTGGGTGCGAGTCTGTAAGGAGCACGAGCTATTGGTGCAGCTCCTGGTACAAGATCTATTTGAAATTCAACGGATCGATGTGGGGGTAATCCCGGTAATTCTTTCGGAAATACATCGGGAAATTCTTTTGCAATGGGAACATCATTGATGCTCTTTTCTTCAGTTTGTACTTTCTCGACGTGTGCTAGAACAGCATAGCAACCTTTTCTTATTAGTTTTTGTGCCTTCAAATTACTAATAAGATGTAGCTTCGTTTTGCCCTTTTCTCCGTACACCATTAAGGGTTTTCCTTTTTCTCGTATAATGCGAATTGCATTTTTGTAACAAACGATCTCCGCTTTCACTTCTTTCAACCAGTCCATACCGATTATCACATCAAAACTCCCTAACTCTACTGGTATCAAATCAATCTTAAATGTTTCGCTAACCAGTTTAATTTCTCGATTCCGACATATATTATCTGCTGAAATTAATTTACCATTTGCTAATTCGAGTAAAAATTTACTATCCAAAGGCGTCAATGGACAACTTAATTTAGCACAAAAATCTCTACTCATATAGCTTCTATCCGCACCCGAATCAAATAAAACGTAAGCAGATTTATTGTCAATAAGAAACGTACCCGTAACAAGCTCCGGGTCTTCCTGTGCCTCTACCGCATTAATATTGAAAACTCTTCCACGGCCTTGTCCATTCATGTTCTCCTGGTTCGGGCAATTTCTAATAATGTGGCCTGGTTTTCCACATTTATAACAAACTACATTGGCATAACTTGCTCCGACACTACTTGCTCCGCCATTACTCGTTCCGACACCATTTGTTCCTTTCGTTCTATTAACCCCTGGTCCATAGACCTCATACTTCGCCGCGCTATGACCATTTCTTTTACACTTGTTGCAAAATTTGGTGCAGAACCCCTAGTGATTCTTTTCACACCTTTGGCATAGCTGCTTCTGATTGTTGTTGTTGTTGCGGTTATTATTGTTGTTGGGATGATTGTTGTAGTTGCTGTTGTTGTTGTTGTTGTTGTTGTTGTTGGGCCGTTTGTTGTAGTTGCGATTGATGTTGCGATTGTTGGGATAATTGTTGCGATTATTGTTGTAATTGCTGTTGTTGTTGTATTGGTGATTCTTATCACCGTTTTCCTCCCACTTTCTTTTGACTTGCTTCACATTGGCCTCTTCAGCAGTCTGTTCTTTAATTCTTTCTTCAATCTGGTTCACTAGTTTGTGAGCCATTCTACATGCCTGTTGTATGGAGGCGGGCTCGTGTGAACTTATATCTTCTTGGATTCTTTCCGGTAATCCTTTCACAAACGCGTCGATCTTCTCTTCCTCATCTTCGAATGCTCCCGGACACAATAGGCACAATTCTGTGAATCGTCTTTCGTACGTGGTAATATCAAATCCTTGGGTTCGTAACCCTCTAAGTTCTGTCTTGAGCTTATTGACCTCGGTTCTGGGACGGTACTTCTCGTTCATCAAGTGCTTGAATGCTGACCACGGTAGTGCGTACGCATCGTCTTGTCCCACTTGCTCTAGATAGGTATTCCACCATGTTAACGCAGAACCTGTGAAGGTATGCGTAGCGTACTTCACTTTGTCCTCTTCAGTACACTTACTTATGGCAAACACCGATTCAACCTTCTCGGTCCACCGTTTCAATCCGATCGGTCCTTCGGTTCCATCAAATTCCAAAGGTTTGCAGGCAGTGAATTCTTTGTAGGTGCATCCTACACGATTTCCTGTACTGCTAGATCCAAGGTTATTGTTGGTATGTAGCGCAGCCTGTACTGCGGCTATGTTTGAAGCTAGAAAAGTACGGAATTCCTCTTCATTCATATTCACGGTGTGTCGAGTAGTCGGTGCCATTTCCTTCAAAATAGTTAAATGGAACGAGTTAATCATACAGAATATTAAGAGTAGTTAATAGTATTTCGTAGCATAATATGAACTCATTTATAAAAGCTTTTTCTTCATATTAGCGTTTTATAAGTTTAAATTCGGGTAGTACCTACCCGTTAAGTTCATACTTAGTAGCTAATATACAATTCAACTACTACAATTCTATATGAAAAACTGATTATAATAATATTTCGCGTTCAAACTTTTATACAATATTTTACAAACTTACAATACCGCTTATTTTACATAAAGCATGAAATATAGCACACAATAACTTTGATACAAGATAGTTGTGAAGACAATTCTAGCTAGTACACAAGTCGTTCAGCAAAGGCAATAAAGACACGTAATTCATACGTCCAGAAACAAGTCATGCATTCTGGTTTTACTAGGACTACTTCCCATCCTTGGTCTTGTGCAACATAACCGTTATGGCCGTTGATAAGACAGCGTGTTGTAACGTCATCAAAGGGACGAGGGTTACGTAATGTCCAACAGTCCCGTAATAATCTAAAAACCTCATTTCTTACCCCAATTACCGACTCCGTCACTTGTGGAAACGTTTTGTTTAATAGTTGTAGCCCGATGTTCTTGTTCTCACTTTGGTGAGAAGCGAACATTACTAATCCGTAAGCATAACATGCTTCTTTATGTTGCATGTTAGCCGCTTTTTCTAAATCACGAAGTCCAATATTCGGATATATTGAGTCAAAATAATTTCTTAACCCGTTGCGTAAAATAGCATTTGGGTTCCCCGCAATATATGCGTCAAAGTAAACACATCGTAACTTATGGGTTTCCCAATGTGATATCCCCCATCTTTCAAACGAAAGTCTCTTATAAACCAAGACATTCTTGGAACGTTCTTCGAATGTCTTACAAACTGATCTCGCCTTAAATAGTTGTGCCGAAGAATTCTGGCCGACTCTAGACAAGATTTCATCAATCATGTCTCCGGGTAGGTCTCTTAAAATATTGGGTTGTCTATCCATTTTGTGTTTTTAAACTGTAAAATAGACAAGAGTTAGATTCATAAAAAAATACTTATTAATACAAGCAATTTTTACATATATCATAAAGCATAAGAACACTATATTACATATATTACACCACATGAATACAACTATCTTATTCCGACTCGCTCGTTTCTTCTTCTTCGGTTTTGGTTCGTTTTTCCAAGTTTCTAGGGATATATGATGTTCCCCTAATACGAGCCGTCGTTGTCCACATTGGTTTAGAAAAACCTGGTGGTTTAGAGGTTCCCGGGTCATTGTTACAACTTAAGGACTTCGGGGGTTGACGATACATATAAAGTTCATCGGGGTTGGAATTAGATTTCTCTATTTTTATGCCCTTTCCCTTATTATTTTCTTTTGCCTTTTTAAATTCAGTTGGGGTAATTTCTATAACATCATCGGAATTCTCGTCGGAATCCGATTCATCGGAGAATTGGTAATCCTCCCAATATTTTGCTTCCTTGGCGGAAACACCATTGACCATAATTAACTTTGGTCGGTTGGTTGAGGATTTTCTTTTACTTAACCGTTTTATTATTTCCCCCACCGGTTCTATTTCTTCATCCGATTCCGATTCTTCTTCCGGTTCCGATTCTTCTTCCGGTTCCGACTCTTCTTCCGGTTCCTCTTCGGGAACTTGTGAATCAGTCCACAAATCATTCCAATTTACATTTGACTCTTCATTATTATTAGGTGAGTCAATGGGACTTGTTCTAGAGGTAGACATCTATCACATAATATCAAACACGTTAAGAGATTAATATATCACATAATATTCATATGTTAAAAATATATAGTTTCCAACAAAAATGTTAAGCAATCATTTTTAAAGAAAACACGGTCGAAGTCCAGACTCACTAATGCATCCTAACAAACTCGATAAGACACACTAATGCAAATTTTCTGGTTCTCTAAGACCAACGCTCGGATACCAACTGAAATGTCCCGTTCTTATTGATTAAAAACGTTCCATATTAATTGATTTCGTTGCGAGGTTTTGACCTCTATATGAGACGTTTTTCAAAGACTGCATTCATTTTAAAACAAACCATAACCTTTATTTCATCAATAAAGGTTTAAAAAGCTTTACGTAGATTATCAAATAATGATAATCTAAAATATCCTGTTTACACACGACCATTACATAATGGTTTACAATACAAATATGTTACAACAAAATAAGTTTCTTGAATGCAGTTTTTACACAATATCATACAAGCATGGACTCCAAATCTCGTCCTTATTTAAGTATGTGACAGCGGAAGCTCTTAATAATCACCTGAGAATAAACATGCTTAAAACGTCAACAAAAATGTTGGTGAGTTATAGGTTTAACCTATATATATCAAATCATAATAATAGACCACAAGATTTCATATTTCAATACACATCCCATACATAGAGATAAAAATCATTCATATGGTGAACACCTGGTAACCGACATTAACAAGATGCATATATAAGAATATCCCCATCATTCCGGGACACCCTTCGGATATGATATAAATTTCGAAGTACTAAAGCATCCGGTACTTTGGATGGGGTTTGTTAGGCCCAATAGATCTATCTTTAGGATTCGCGTCAATTAGGGTGTCTGTTCCCTAATTCTTAGATTACCAGACTTAATAAAAAGGGGCATATTCGATTTCAATAATTCAACCATAGAATGTAGTTTCACGTACTTGTGTCTATTTTGTAAATCATTTATAAAACCTGCATGTATTCTCATCCCAAAAATATTAGATTTTAAAAGTGGGACTATAACTCACTTTCACAGATTTTTACTTCGTCGGGAAGTAAGACTTGGCCACTGGTTGATTCACGAACCTATAACAATATATACATATATATTAAAGTATGTTCAAAATATATTTACAACACTTTTAATATTTTTGATGTTTTTAGTTTATTAAGTCAGCTGTCCTCGTTAGTAACCTATAACTAGTTGTCCATAGTTAGATGTACAGAAATAAATCGATAAATATTATCTTGAATCAATCCACGACCCAGTGTATACGTATCTCAGTATTGATCACAACTCAAACTATATATATTTTGGAATCAACCTCAACCCTGTATAGCTAACTCCAACATTCACATATAGAGTGTCTATGGTTGTTCCGAAATATATATAGATGTGTTGACATGATAGGTCGAAACATTGTATACGTGTCTATGGTATCTCAAGATTACATAATATACAATACAAGTTGATTAAGTTATGGTTGGAATAGATTTGTTACCAATTTTCACGTAGCTAAAATGAGAAAAATTATCCAATCTTGTTTTACCCATAACTTCTTCATTTTAAATCCGTTTTGAGTGAATCAAATTGCTATGGTTTCATATTGAACTCTATTTTATGAATCTAAACAGAAAAAGTATAGGTTTATAGTCGGAAAAATAAGTTACAAGTCGTTTTTGTAAAGGTAGTCATTTCAGTCGAAAGAACGACGTCTAGATGACCATTTTAGAAAACATACTTCCACTTTGAGTTTAACCATAATTTTTGGATATAGTTTCATGTTCATAATAAAAATCATTTTCTCAGAATAACAACTTTTAAATCAAAGTTTATCATAGTTTTTAATTAACTAACCCAAAACAGCCTGCGGTGTTACTACGACGGCGTAAATCCGGTTTTACGGTGTTTTTCGTGTTTCCAGGTTTTAAATCATTAAGTTAGCATATCATATAGATATAGAACATGTGTTTAGTTGATTTTAAAAGTCAAGTTAGAAGGATTAACTTTTGTTTGCGAACAAGTTTAGAATTAACTAAACTATGTTCTAGTGATTACAAGTTTAAACCTTCGAATAAGATAGCTTTATATGTATGAATCGAATGATGTTATGAACATCATTACTACCTTAATTTCCTTGGATAAACCTACTGGAAAAGAGAAAAATGGATCTAGCTTCAATGGATCCTTGGATGGCTCGAAGTTCTTGAAGCAGAATCATGACACGAAAACAAGTTCAAGTAAGATCATCACTTGAAATAAGATTGTTATAGTTATAGAAATTGAACCAAAGTTTGAATATGATTATTACCTTGTATTAGAATGATAACCTACTGTAAGAAACAAAGATTTCTTGAGGTTGGATGATCACCTTACAAGATTGGAAGTGAGCTAGCAAACTTGAAAGTATTCTTGATTTTATGAAACTAGAACTTTTGGAATTTATGAAGAACACTTAGAACTTGAAGATAGAACTTGAGAGAGATCAATTAGATGAAGAAAATTGAAGAATTAAAGTGTTTGTAGGTGTTTTTGGTCGTTGGTATATGGATTAGATATAAAGGATATGTAATTTTGTTTTCATGTAAATAAGTCATGAATGATTACTCATATTTTTGTAATTTTATGAGATATTTCATGCTAGTTGCCAAATGATGGTTCCCACATGTGTTAGGTGACTCACATGGGCTGCTAAGAGCTGATCATTGGAGTGTATATACCAATAGTACATACATCTAAAAGCTGTGTATTGTACGAGTACGAATACTGGTGCATACGAGTAGAATTGTTGATGAAACTGAACGAGGATGTAATTGTAAGCATTTTTGTTAAGTAGAAGTATTTTGATAAGTGTATTGAAGTCTTTCAAAAGTGTATAAATACATATTAAAACACTACATGTATATACATTTTAACTGAGTCGTTAAGTCATCGTTAGTCGTTACATGTAAGTGTTGTTTTGAAACCTTTAGGTTAACGATCTTGTTAAATGTTGTTAACCCAATGTTTATAATATCAAATGAGATTTTAAATTATTATATTATCATGATATTATCATGTATGAATATCTCTTAATATGATATATATACATTAAATGTCTTTACAACGATAATCGTTACATATATGTCTCGTTTAAAAATCATTAAGTTAGTAGTCTTGTTTTTACATATGTAGTTCATTGTTAATATACTTTATGATATGTTTTCTTATCATAGTATCATGTTAACTATATATATATATATCCATATATATGTCATTATATAGTTTTTACAAGTTTTAACGTTCGTGAATCACCGGTCAACTTGGGTGGTCAATTGTCTATATGAAACATATTTCAATTAATCAAGTCTTAACAAGTTTGATTGCTTAACATGTTGGAAACATTTAATCATGTAAATATCAATCTCAATTAATATATATAAACATGAAAAAGTTCGGGTCACTACACCAAATCCCCCAACCGCGTCCAAATATCCAAAAGCTACCCCGTCGAGCCCAAGCGCTCCTAAGCATCTAGTCTACAACTAGCTAGCTTCATAATCACAATACCTGTAAAAAGGTAAACAACGAGAGGGGTAAGCATAAAGCTTAGTGAATGCAATAATTATACACATACATATATAATATACCTAATTGCAAACACTTACTCACATACCGCATACATGCTAGCAACACAAATAGCTTATCATCACAATACAAAGCTATAAACCTCCAATACCACAAGCTAGCACAACAATAGCATATATATAACACGAACAATATAGTATGCTACACTACAACACAATAACCATGGTTAACCAATCGTACAAGGGATGGTACTCGAATTTCCCATTGGTGTTCATAACATCTGTAACGACCCTGGTTTTACCAACGTTATTTATTAATAATTATTATTATTAATACGCTTGATTAAACGAATGTATGTTATTACATTTACATGTTGCTTTAATTGCCCGTACATGAACTTTAAATGCCCGAAACGTCTTTGTGACACCCGGAACTTGCACGAATAATATTTTAAGATATTATTTACATTCATGATTAATTTTATTAATCATTTTAATTAACTAAGGCTTTTAGTTAATTACTTGGGCAATTAGTGGACTTACTTGTTACTTGCATACAACTTGGGCCTTATACATGTACATGGACTTGTGTAAGCCCACCCTACAATATTAATGGACCTTTAGCCCATGTATTTCATAGAGTAAGTGATACTTAGATGATAACTAGTTAAGTTTAAATATTTGGAATCTAGTCCACTCATGATCCCCATGTATAACCACCCTTTAACCAACTTTATCAAACTTTCCATGCAAAATCTAATGGTTTAAGCCCCCCCTTGTTTCCCTTTTTGTGGCCGTCGGCCATATGGCCTAGAGAAGGGTCTTTTTGTTTTCAAAATTTATTAACACTTTCACTTGTAACCTCATTTCCCATTTACACACACAAAGTACTTGAATTTCCTCTCAACTTTTCTTCCATTTTTCTCTTTTTCCTTGTAAGTGACTTAAAGATGTTCTTCCCATCTTTTTCTTTGTAAAAACCGAAACTTGGACTCCCATAATCATCATCATTCTTTGTTCTTTTAATCTTTGTTTATTTGTTGTTGATTACTTGTAGTTGTTATCACTTTGTTACTTGTTCTTGTTATTACTTACTTACATGTTTAAGAATCAAACTCTTTGGTTAGATTCTTCATTTATATCTTGTATTTAACAAGAACATCAAGAACATAATCTCTCTAGTTATGTTCTACATATTTTGTTTCAAAGAATCAAAGTTCATAGTTGTATAAACTCTTTACTTGTAGTTCTTGAAGTAACTTTGAAGTTACTTCACTTAAAGATCAACTTGGGTTGAATCTTTAAAAGTAAGAGCAACTATGAATCATCTTCTTGTTTAGATTAGCTTTCTACTTTATTTATTTCAAAGATTTAAAGTTTATAATCTTTGATTATTGTTACTTGTGCTCTTGTTTGTTGTATGTTACTAGAATACCACCTTCATGGTTGGTTTAGGCTTATCATTCATTTTCTTTATTTCTTATTGTTAGTTGCTTACTACGCATTTGAACAAGAACATGAAACCAACAAGAGCTTACACTTTGGTGCAAGTATCATGGATCTAACACTTGGTTGTGATCTTTCTTAGTGTTCATGAACTTGTTCATAAACTTACATGTAACCTTGGTTCATCAAACACTTACAACACTTGCACTTGAGTTATGATGGACAAACCTTGGTCAAAATGATGTTAACACATCAACGAGTTGTACACTTGAAGCTATACGCATCAAGAATGAGAACCGTGATGAACATCAAGCACCGAGACAACCGGAACTCTCCAAAACCCACTGCATTCTGTCCAAAAGTTTCTGACCTACTGCTTCTGGAACAGACCAGCAGACCTGGGCTGTTCTAACCTTGATTTTTAGATAGAACTTTTCGAGTAGATAACTTTTCATATAGGACTCGTCTTAATCCGAGTTACGGTTTAGGATTTATGGCCCTCCGATCGTTACCATGTCCTTTAACGTTGTGCAGAAATTTCTGACCTACTCGCACTTAGACCGTCGCCACGGTCAAACCAAGACGAGTTTGCTTCTGTAAATTTTACCACACTTAAGGGACTCATAGACGGAGCCATGACCACTGGTCTCACCTTAATTCAGTAAGGGTAGAGGCCGTGGTGACTGACCGAAGTCAGCCTTTGTTTTAAACGACTTTCATAAACGAGTCTTACTTGTTACCTTTTGTTTAATGATGATTGATGATGACCCTTATGACCTTAATTACATACTTGTAAACCTTTTGAAACGACTTATTGACTTAGTGCTATTTGACTTAGGTTGAGGACGTTTGGACCGTTACTTGCACACCACTTTCCCGACTACTACCTTACCGTTACTTCTAATCATTGTGAGTTATAGCATTCCCTTTTTACTTTAACTTATTTTGGGAACTGAGAATGCATGCGGATTTTATGTTTTACATACTAGGCACGAGTACTTAAACTTTATATATGTGTGGGTTATATAACGGCAGAAACATTCCCTTTAGCTCGGTAACGTTTAATCATTGGTTTTTGAACCGTGAACGCGAATCTTAGATATGGATCCATAGGGTTTGACATCCCCACTCGGGCTAGTAGCGCTAGCATTTAACGAGTTTTTAATACTTCGAGGTTATACGCACTTGCCAAGTGCACTTTAAGGGGGTACTTTAAACGTTAAGTTAGTTACCGGGTGCCCACGGTTAAGCATATACTTTTACATACTTTTGAAACGCTCGTTGTAGCACTGAAATCTCGTGGCCTACTTACATTACTGTTATACTTAAACTATAGCTCACCAACCTTTGTGTTGACCTTTTTAAGCATGTATTTTCTCAGGTGCTTGAAGTCGCTTCCGCTATCTTACTAGTCGTGCTGTAGAACCCGCTGCCTAGAGTTGTATCGCATGACTACTTATGTTGCATTCAAACTTTTTTACTTATGAACTTATGTTATGTAACGACCATTATGGTCACGTACACCTATTTAATGCTACTACTTAGTGAAGCATACTTTGATTTGTAAAACAATTGACGTATGTTATGACGTCACTTTTATTAATGAATGTAAACTCTGTTTTGAAAACGCATATAGTGCTTAACCTTGTAATGATCCTGTTGTTGATGGTCCGTACATGATGAATTAGTACGGGGCGTCACAACATCCATTAGTGTACTTAGCACCTCGTATCACTAACCCCCGGGTGGCATCTTAACACCTCGATACTTCACCCTCGGGTGGCGTCTTAACACCTCGACACTTCACCCTTTAACATGGAGTGGCGTCTTAACACCTCGACACTTCACTCCTAGGTGGCATCTTAACACCTCGATGCTTCACCTCGAGTGGCATCTTAACACCTCGATGCTTCACTCGTCACGTGAAACGTGGTGTCTTAACACCTCGACACTTCACATCTCACGCTACCACAAATAAATATATTATATACCTACACATATAATTATTCCACTCACCTCGTGAACTCGAGCATTACAAACCATGCGCGAAATCTTCACCACATGCAACCGAGCAAGATTTTACCTACAATACGCATATAGGTATACACATAATCAACATACAATCCCATTTGGACTCTCGACCCGCCCAAATGAACAACAAGTGTAAAATACACCCTTTTGCACTTTTAACGCTACCCGAAGGTCCAAAACTAACGAGACGCGAAATCTTCACCACATGCAACCGAGCAAGATTTTACTTACAATACGCATATAGGTATACACATAATCAACATACAATCCCATTTGGACTCTCGACCCGCCCAAATGAACAACAAGTGTAAAATACACCCTTTTGCACTTTTAACGCTACCCGAAGGTCCAAAACTAACGAGACTAGTTCCCGCGTTCTCGAAATACCCAATTATGTCAACTTTAACCTTTAAACGCATACTAGCTCGTATTTTACACAAAACCCATTCCATGGTTGACCAAGTTTGACTTTATTGCTAAAACACCAAATTTTAACCTAAAATCACTTCTCGCGAGTAATTACATGAAAAGCATCATTTAACACTCAACAAAAGTGTTTAACATCCAATTAATCCTAATTAGTGTCATCCTCAATTTTGACCCAATTCAAATTGCTCATTTTGACCAAAGTCATAAAACGTCCCAAAATCACTAACGACTACTGATTATATTTCTAAGACAACCACTAACACTTAAATCAAGTATTTACCTACTTGATTTACCAAAACTTGATTTACAACTTAATTTGACAACGAATCGAGCTTACTTGTCCCGAAATGCCCATTTGACCCGTGTTGACCTAAATTAGGGTTTACACCCAAAAACCAAGTCAACACAAATGTTCTAACGTTTAACCAACATACGCAAGACCCAAACTCATAATTTCATCACTCGAAACCCACTTTGACACATAAACCCTAATTTTGACCCATTTCAAAATTAGTCAACTCGAATACACCCAAAAGGGTTCCAACGCTTCCAAAATCACTAAACTAAGTGATTACACCCAAAACCAAAGCCTAATCATGGTCAAAACGTCAATCAACCCAAAACCCGCCATGTATCAAAAATAACTAGTTTCCATAAACCCACTTCATCATCTAAATGGGTTTTACAACTAAAAAGCTATAAACCCTAACTTGAATATCAAATCATAAAGATGAATTTCGGAGTTAGAACTTACCATCACTATCATAACGTAGCCGTGAATGAGGAGAACAACTTTAACTCTTGAGACCCGACCCGAATCACTCTTCTTCAACCCCGATTCGAGCTTTCTCTCTCTAAACCCTTTACTCTCTCTCTAGGGTTTGGGGTGTGAGTGGGAGGGAAGAAAATAGAAGGAAATGAGGTTAAGATAAGATGGGGATCAGTTTTATGGCCAAAGACCCGTCCATATGTGAAATACCAACTTTGCCCCTCATTTAACTCATTAAAAGGCTGAAAAGTACCAGAACGTGCCTATTGTCGCGCCGCGGAGCAGGTTTGTCGCGCCGTGGCCCAAAGGGTGGTTTTAGATCACTTTTTTTAAGCTTTCTGACCCTCAAAATAGGCATTTGTCGCGCCGTGGCCATTCTGGTCGCGCCGCGGTATTTGCCTGTTTCATCTGAACTTCAGCAAACTTGTTTTAGCCATAACTTTTTGACCGTAACTCCGTTTTCGATGAATCAAATATCGTTGGAAACGTAATAAGATTTTCTTTCCAATGGTAAGGCTTTGAAACATCAACACAAACTTTATTTGGGGTCGAAAAGGTACGTACACACCTTGTGACTCCAAACAACGTCCAGTTTTCTTCGACGTTCGAGCAAGCAACACGTACATGTCTCGTACACTTCATACACGCATCGTACACCATAAATACATTATGTACAATAAATATTTGGGTCTTACAACTCTCCCCCACTTAAACTCGATCACGTCCTCGTGATCTTCGTCACTTAACCCATCCGGACCTACATCCTATGGTCCTTCGACGTACTTTCGAACTCGAAGTCTACGAAATTTCCCGTAACACGAAGATCTTACACCGCACTTAAGCGACCCTTCCGATGAATCACCCCTTTTCAACTTAATCTCCATCCGCGATTTACCAAATCCACGAATCCGAGCACTAGAAACTTGCTCAATCCCTCACATCGGGAAGAACTCAACCAATCTCGTACCGAGATATCACCCCTTTGGTATACCCTTAACAAGTACAATGCCAATAGTAGCCACGTCCTACAATAAGGTCAACATCCAAAACGTCGAAGACCGAGTAAAAGTAAATCCTTACGAATAACACTTACCACTTAACATCCCTTCAAGTTCTCTCGGCTATAAATCGCAAAAAGCTACATCCTTAACTATATCACCCAACGCGATCTACTAGGTCCACTACGCTGTGACCCAAGTCTTGCATTAATCCAAATCGAGAAGGATTCATGCCGCGTTAAAACTCCGTGCTTCACCGGTTCATAAATTTACACTCAACCGTTCAATCATTAATGTTCTCCGATTCAAGAACCAACTCCCCTCGTCTCCACAACCGGGTCATTCCTTCAACGAAGAAATTTCGGTATCACCAACCAATCACACTAGGGATACAAACTTTCCCATGAATGGATCCGCACACGACCTTTCGTCTCTGAATTAATCCAGGACGACAATAATACACCACAAGTTAGACAAAACATCAACACTCGACACAGGGTTTCTCCCCTAAACCCAACAACACATCCATACAATACGGCTTCCTATCACTAGCATGGAAACTATTTGTGTACTAGAATCCTGTCAATAGTGAATTATCATCCCAACAATTCGCAATTCGTCACGCGACCTCCAAAAGTATTCACCAATGTCAGGTGAATCCTTCAACCTAGGCCGTCCGTTAAGGATGGTTTCGACATTTCAATGCGGCTAACGGGTCGCATCACTAGGGAATGCACCCTTGCAAACAAACAAAACCCGCGTGTCTCTATGTGAGACAATCGAAAATAGAACTCCCCGCCCCACAATCATCCATAAAGTGGAATAATCCACCGATAATATCCACAATCACGTTTCCCGAAAGGGAAAATACAGTATCCATACCGAAATCGAACTCGTACCTACTCAACAGCACTATCCGGGTTTCGCACCAACCCAATTTTACATCACGAGAGCACCTGCAATAACAGTTACATTCTCTCACTTCCGTGATATCCAACTTCACACTTGGTCTCATACCGCACTTGGTACTGCACGACCACCTTATACAAGAAGACTTACGCTTCACTTGATCTAACACCACCGGATATTCCTCGGGCGGCAGTAAAAACTCCCCCACTTAGGATTTATCTCTCCATTCTCACCGCCAAGATGATAACATCCCGCGGAATTGTAATTTCACGTCATACCTGACCATTCTCACCGTTGGTCATAAACATCAAATCACCGCAAATTCACTTTAGGCTCTTAGAGCCGACATGTACTATCACTTGAGACGTCGTACACGCGACGACATCGCACCGTCATACCACAAATCATAATTTACAGCTCTTCATCGTTCGCAAAGCGAACTCCACCAAAGTCCCACACACGCCTCTATGACTAGGCATATGCCACACCGCTTAATCAGTCAAGCATCACAGTCGAGATCACCCGACCTTCTATGCAATGAACCTTTATCAACAATTGCTCACTCTCATGGAGAAGAGTGACCAATCCGACACAATAATTGGATCGACCGCAACATCAACGCTTCATCATAACCTTCGACCTAATCGACCATTAAGCCCATCACCGGCTCACCGGTCATCCTTACTCGTCCATCACATAAGAGCAACAAGATTCGCTCATCTGCCACTTCATAAGAAGTATTTACTGCAATGCTCCTATACTTCGACTTTTGCAACCGTCGAATTACTATCACCCGTCGATCACTATTTAAAATCTTCGATGCTTCCAAAGGGTATCTCACAAGCACCCTAAGCACAAAGTGATCACACCATCACCGGAGTTGAACATTACACTAGCAGGTATAAAGGCACCTGACGCCGTGTTATGCAGATTCCCACCACAATCAACCGAATTTTAGAAACTCGACCTTTAGGTTCCATACGCCCGATGTCACCCGTCTCTCTATAATAATGACCCGAAGTCATACCTACCCGATAACCTTACGGTTTATTGTCTTATCGAAAGTTCCTAGCGATCACACGCTACCCGCAATTTTCACAAGGCCAAACGATATAGCCTAACGAAACCCTTCATCTAACACTAAGGAGATGCTTGAGAACACCAAGTCTTACACCCTCCACCTATCGGCACAGTCACAACGACAGGGGTATTCCGTTAGGAATGTTACCCTATAATCCACAACACACCAACACACTATCGTAAACATCGTCATATGGGTCCCACTCCCATGAGTTTAATGACCCTAAGACTCCTCGATTCGCCAATTCCAAGGCGACTCACAATTAGAATCCTAACACGATTCTCTACCCACACACTCTACCGAGTGTAACTCAAAACTACAATCATTAGACTTGTCGCATTCCATTACGGAATTCAAGTCCTCGTCGCACACACGCAAGCGTAAATTGGTCATCCTAGTTACGATGGGTAACTAAAACCAATTACAATCTCAACAGTACACCCACTACTTAGGGTGACTAAGCACGCGCCAAACTCGTGAGTTGCTCACTCACCTTAGCTAACCGAATCCAGCGTAACACTTCCCGACTCGTAAAGAACTCGACGTGACAACAAGCACATCACTCGAGACCACTATATCCTAGGAACCAATAAAAGATTCCTAACACGTCTCGTTCTACCCCAACCATGCCATGTTTCCTCCGTTCGGTACTTGTCATGTCATGCTTGGTGTCAAAATACACTTTCGTAATAATGGTGATCGGTCACTATTACAAATGCGTACCTTACCATTTTCACATGGTCATGCAAGGTACTTTCCCAGACTGACGCAACATTCACATAAAATAACACGCGATAACTCCTAGTACCCGAATGACCTAAGTCCTTACCGTGAACTTGATCACTCAAACAGCCAAACATGCGAATCTCTCCAATAGATTCGTCCCTAGGACACCGCACTAAAAGATACCTGTATATATACACCAATATACAATAATAATAAACGTGCACAAGTATACCACAACAACAAGTCAACCTACAACCTAGGTGACTATCACTAAAACAACGTCCAAGTTTGCCTACTTACATTAGGCACTAGCGATCTAAGGCACTAATTTACACATGAAATAGGGCCCCACATAATCCCACATTGGACAAGCACTAGTCCTAGTTAGTCACCTACTCTAAGGCACTAACAAATCTCAATCCGACCCGTACTCCTACAAGTATCGCAAATAACGCACCACTGTCAATAAGTCTAAGACTAGGCACCAATTCCAAGGTCACCTAATTCCCTTAGACTATGCTCTGATACCACTTGTAACAACCCAAATCCATTTAACCAAAAACAGAGTACATTTATTTTTTTTAGTTAGGTCCCATTAATATAATACATTTTCAACTCTGTTTTAATCGAAACATAACATCATAAGGATACGTTTAACAATCTATCATGACCCTTGGCACACAAATTACACTTTACAAAATCATTTGTAATAATGACCCGATCACAAGAAATA
Source organism: Rutidosis leptorrhynchoides (assembly GCF_046630445.1). Taxonomy (NCBI): domain Eukaryota; kingdom Viridiplantae; phylum Streptophyta; class Magnoliopsida; order Asterales; family Asteraceae; genus Rutidosis; species Rutidosis leptorrhynchoides. The sequence continues at coordinate 62,323,698 of NC_092342.1, forward strand.
CGGGTTAAGACTCAATAACCCAACCCAATACCAAGAGCATAATCTCGGGGACTACCAAATCCCCCAACCGCGTCCAAATATCCAAAAGCTACCCCGTCGAGCCCAAGCGCTCCTAAGCATCTAGTCTACAACTAGCTAGCTTCATAATCACAATACCTGTAAAAAGGTAAACAACGAGAGGGGTAAGCATAAAGCTTAGTGAATGCAATAATTATACACATACATATATAATATACCTAATTGCAAACACTTACTCACATACCGCATACATGCTAGCAACACAAATAGCTTATCATCACAATACAAAGCTATAAACCTCCAATACCACAAGCTAGCACAACAATAGCATATATATAACACGAACAATATAGTATGCTACACTACAACACAATAACCATGGTTAACCAATCGTACAAGGGATGGTACTCGAATTTCCCATTGGTGTTCATAACATCCATTAGTGTACTTAGCACCTCGTATCACTAACCCCCGGGTGGCATCTTAACACCTCGATACTTCACCCTCGGGTGGCGTCTTAACACCTCGACACTTCACCCTTTAACATGGAGTGGCGTCTTAACACCTCGACACTTCACTCCTAGGTGGCATCTTAACACCTCGATGCTTCACCTCGAGTGGCATCTTAACACCTCGATGCTTCACTCGTCACGTGAAACGTGGTGTCTTAACACCTCGACACTTCACATCTCACGCTACCACAAATAAATATATTATATACCTACACATATAATTATTCCACTCACCTCGTGAACTCGAGCATTACAAACCATGCGCGAAATCTTCACCACATGCAACCGAGCAAGATTTTACCTACAATACGCATATAGGTATACACATAATCAACATACAATCCCATTTGGACTCTCGACCCGCCCAAATGAACAACAAGTGTAAAATACACCCTTTTGCACTTTTAACGCTACCCAAAGGTCCAAAACTAACGAGACGCGAAATCTTCACCACATGCAACCGAGCAAGATTTTACCTATAATACGCATATAGGTATACACATAATCAACATACAATCCCATTTGGACTCTCGACCCGCCCAAATGAACAACAAGTGTAAAATACACCCTTTTGCACTTTTAACGCTACCCGAAGGTCCAAAACTAACGAGACTAGTTCCCGCGTTCTCGAAATACCTAATTATGTCAACTTTAACCTTTAAACGCATACTAGCTCGTATTTTACACAAAACCCATTCCATGGTTGACCAAGTTTGACTTTATTGCTAAAACACCAAATTTTAACCTAAAATCACTTCTCGCGAGTAATTACATGAAAAGCATCATTTAACACTCAACAAAAGTGTTTAACATCCAATTAATCCAAATTAGTGTCATCCTCAATTTTGACCCAATTCAAATTGCTCATTTTGACCAAAGTCATAAAACGCCCCAAAATCACTAACGACTAGTGATTATATTTCCAAGACAACCACTAACACTTAAATCAAGTATTTACCTGAAATGTCCCGTTCTTATTGATTAAAAATGTTCCATATTAATTGATTTCGTTGCGAGGTTTTGACCTCTATATGAGACGTTTTTCAAAGACTGCATTCATTTTAAAACAAACCATAACCTTTATTTCATCAATAAAGGTTTAAAAAGCTTTACGTAGATTATCAAATAATGATAATCTAAAATATCCTGTTTACACACGACCATTACATAATAGTTTACAATACATATATGTTACAACAAAATAAGTTTCTTGAATGCAGTTTTTACACAATATCATACAAGCATGGACTCCAAATCTCGTCCTTATTTAATTATGCGACAGCGGAAGCTCTTAATAATCACCTGAGAATAAACATGCTTAAAACGTCAACAAAAATGTTGGTGAGTTATAGGTTTAACCTATATATATCAAATCATAATAATAGACCACAAGATTTCATATTTCAATACACATCCCATACATAGAGATAAAAATCATTCATATGGTGAACACCTGGTAACCGTCATTAACAAGATGCATATATAAGAATATCCCCATCATTCCGGGACACCCTTCGGATATGATATAAATTTCGAAGTACTAAAGCATCCGGTACTTTGGATGGGGTTTGTTAGGCCCAATAGATCTATCTTTAGGATTCGCGTCAATTAGGATGTCTGTTCCCTAATTCTTAGATTACCAGACTTAATAAAAAGGGGCATATTCGATTTCGATAATTCAACCATAGAATGTAGTTTCACGTACTTGTGTCTATTTTGTAAATCATTTATAAAACCTGCATGTATTCTCATCCCAAAAATATTAGATTTTAAAAGTGGGACTATAACTCACTTTCACAGATTTTTACTTCGTCGGGAAGTAAGACTTGGCCACTGGTTGATTCACGAACCTATAACAATATATACATATATATCAAAGTATGTTTAAAATATATTTACAACACTTTTAATATATTTTGATGTTTTAAGTTTATTAAGTCAGCTGTCCTCGTTAGTACCCTACAACTAGTTGTCCACAGTTAGATGTACAGAAATAAATCGATAAATATTATCTTGAATCAATCCACGACCCAGTGTATACGTATCTCAGTATTGATCACAACTCAAACTATATATATTTTGGAATCAACCTCAACCCTGTATAGCTAACTCCAACATTCACATATAGAGTGTTTATGGTTGTTCCGAAATATATATAGATGTGTCGACATGATAGGTCGAAACATTGTATACGTGTCTATGGTATCTCAAGATTACATAATATACAATACAAGTTGATTAAGTTATGGTTGGAATAGATTTGTTACCAATTTTCACGTAGCTAAAATGAGAAAAATTATCCATTCTTGTTTTACCCATAACTTCTTCATTTTAAATCCGTTTTGAGTGAATCAAATTGCTATGTTTTCATATTGAACTCTATTTTATGAATCTAAACATAAAAGTATAGGTTTATAGTCGGAAAAATAAGTTACAAGTCGTTTTTGTAAAGGTAGTCATTTCAGTCGAAAGAACGACGTCTAGATGACCATTTTAGAAAACATACTTCCACTTTGAGTTTAACCATAATTTTTGGATATAGTTTCACGTTCATAATAAAAATCATTTTCTCAGAATAACAACTTTTAAATCAAACTTTATCATAGTTTTTAATTAACTAACCCAAAACAGCCCGCGGTGTTACTACGACGGCGTAAATCCGGTTTTATGGTGTTTTTCGTGTTTCCAGGTTTTAAATCATTAAGTTAGCATATCATATAGATATAGAACATGTGTTTAGTTGATTTTAAAAGTCAAGTTAGAAGGATTAACTTTTGTTTGCGAACAAGTTTAGAATTAACTAAACTATGTTCTAGTGATTACAAGTTTAAACCTTCGAATAAGATAGCTTTATATGTATGAATCGAATGATGTTATGAACATCATTACTACCTTAAGTTCCTTGGATAAACCTACTGGAAAATAGAAAAATGGATCTAGCTTCAATGGATCCTTGGATGGCTCGAAGTTCTTGAAGCAAAATCATGACACGAAAACAAGTTCAAGTAAGATCATCACTTGAAATAAGATTGTTATAGTTATAGAAATTGAACCAAAGTTTGAATATGATTATTACCTTGTATTAGAATGATAACCTACTGTAAGAAACAAAGATTTCTTGAGGTTGGATGATCACCTTACAAGATTGGAAGTGAGCTAGCAAACTTGAAAGTATTCTTGATTTTATGAAACTAGAACTTTTGGAATTTATGAAGAACACTTAGAACTTGAAGATAGAACTTGAGAGAGATCAATTAGATGAAGAAAATTGAAGAATGAAAGTGTTTGTAGGTGTTTTTGGTCGTTGGTGTATGGATTAGATATAAAGGATATGTAATTTTGTTTTCATGTAAATAAGTCATGAATGATTACTCATATTTTTGTAATTTTATGAGATATTTCATGCTAGTTGCCAAATGATGGTTCCCACATGTGTTAGGTGACTCACATGGGCTGCTAAGAGCTGATCATTGGAGTGTATATACCAATAGTACATACATCTAAAAGCTGTGTATTGTACGAGTACGAATACGGGTGCATACGAGTAGAATTGTTGATGAAACTGAACGAGGATGCAATTGTAAGCATTTTTGTTAAGTAGAAGTATTTTGATAAGTGTCTTGAAGTCTTTCAAAAGTGTATGAATACATATTAAAACACTACATGTATATACATTTTAACTGAGTCGTTAAGTCATCGTTAGTCGTTACATGTAAATGTTGTTTTGAAACCTTTAGGTTAACGATCTTGTTGAATGTTGTTAACCCATTGTTTATTATAACAAATGAGATGTTAAATTATTATATTATCATGATATTATGATATATAATATATCTTAGTATGATGTATATACAGTTAAATGTCGTTACAACGATAATCGTTACATATATGTCTCGTTTCGAAATCATTAAGTTAGTAGCCTTATTTTTACATATGTATTTCATTGTTAATACACTTAATAATATATTTACTTATCATTTAACATAATTAACCAAGTGTATCAATATCTTAATATGATTCATATGTACCTAGTAAGACGTTGTTATAACGATAATCGTTATATATATCCTTTTCGAGTTTCTTAAATTAATAGTCTCATTTTTATGTATATAACTCATTGTTAAAATACCTAATGAGATACATACTTATAATAAAAACATGTTAACTATATATATAACCATATATATGTCATCGTATAGTTTTTATAAGTTTTAACGTTCGTGAATCACCGGTCAACTTGGGTGGTCAATTGTCTATATGAAACATATTTCAATTAATCAAGTCTTAACAAGTTTGATTGCTTAACATGTTGGAAACATTTAATCATGTAAATATCAATCTTAATTAATTTATATAAACATGGAAAAGTTCGGGTCACTACAGTACCTACCCGTTAAATAAATTTCGTCCCGAAATTTTAAGCTGTTGAAGGTGTTGACGAATCTTCTGGAAATAGATGCGGGTATTTCTTCTTCATCTGATCTTCACGCTCCCAGGTGAACTCGGGTCCTCTACGAGCATTCCATCAAACCTTAACAATTGGTATCTTGTTTTGCTTAAGTCTTTTAACCTCACGATCCATTATTTCGACGGGTTCTTCGATGAATTGGAGTTTTTCGTTGATTTGGATTTCATCTAACGGAATAGTGAGATCTTCTTTAGCAAAACATTTCTTCAAATTCGAGACGTGGAAAGTGTTATGTACAGCCGCGAGTTGTTGAGGTAACTCAAGTCGATAAGCTACTGGTCCGACACGATCAATAATCTTGAATGGTCCAATATACCTTGGATTTAATTTCCCTCGTTTACCAAATCGAACAACGCCTTTCCAAGGTGCAACTTTAAGCATGACCATCTCTCCAATTTCAAATTCTATATCTTTTCTTTTAATGTCAGCGTAGCTCTTTTGTCGACTTTGGGCGGTTTTCAACCGTTGTTGAATTTGGATGATCTTCTCGGTAGTTTCTTGTATAATCTCCGGACCCGTAATCTGTCTATCCCCCACTTCACTCCAACAAATCGGAGACCTGCACTTTCTACCATAAAGTGCTTCAAACGGCGCCATCTCAATGCTTGAATGGTAGCTGTTGTTGTAGGAAAATTCTGCTAATGGTAGATGTCGATCCCAACTGTTTCCGAAATCAATAACACATGCTCGTAGCATGTCTTCAAGCGTTTGTATCGTCCTTTTGCTCTGCCCATCAGTTTGTGGATGATAGGCAGTACTCATGTCTAGACGAGTTCCTAATGCTTGCTGTAATGTCTGCCAGAATCTTGAAATAAATCTGCCATCCCTATCAGAGATAATAGAGATTGGTATTCCATATCTGGAGACGACTTCCTTCAAATACAGTCGTGCTAACTTCTCCATCTTGTCATCTTCTCTTATTGGCAGGAAGTGTGCTGATTTGGTGAGACGATCAACTATTACCCAAATAGTATCAAAACTACTTGCAGTCCTTGGCAATTTAGTGATGAAATCCATGGTAATGTTTTCCCATTTCCATTCCGGGATTTCGGGTTGTTGAAGTAGACCTGATGGTTTCTGATGCTCAGCTTTTACCTTAGAACTCGTCAAACATTCTCCTTTTCATGCCCGGCCACCAAAAATGTTTCTTGAGATCCTTGTACATCTTCCCCGTTCCAGGATGTATTGAGTATCTGGTTTTATGAGCTTCTCTAAGTACCATTTCTCTCATATCTCCAAATTTTGGTACCCAAATCCTTTCAGCCCTATACCGGGTTCCGTCTTCCCGAATATTAAGATGCTTCTCCGATCCTTTGGGTATTTCATCCTTTAAATTTCCCTCTTTTAAAACTCCTTGTTGCGCCTCCTTTATTTGAGTAGTAAGGTTATTATGAATCATTATATTCATAGATTTTACTCGAATGGGTTCTCTGTCCTTCCTGCTCAAGGCATCGGCTACCACATTTGCCTTCCCCGGGTGGTAACGAATCTCAAAGTCATAATCATTCAACAATTCAATCCACCTACGCTGCCTCATATTCAGTTGTTTCTGATTAAATATGTGTTAAAGACTTTTGTGGTCAGTATATATAATACTTTTGACCCCATATAAGTAGTGCCTCCAAGTCTTTAATGCAAAAACAACCGCGCCTAATTCCAAATCATGCGTCGTATAATTTTGCTCGTGAATCTTCAATTGTCTAGATGCATAAGCAATCACCTTTGTTCGTTGCATTAATACACAACCGAGACCTTGCTTTGATGCGTCACAATAAATCACAAAATCATCACTCCCTTCAGGCAATGACAATATAGGTGCCGTAGTTAGCTTTTTCTTCAATAACTGAAACGCTTTCTCTTGTTCATCCTTCCATTCAAATTTCTTCCCTTTATGCGTTAATGCAGTCAAGGGTTTTGCTATTCTAGAAAAGTCTTGGATGAACCTTCTGTAGTAACCAGCTAGTCCTAAAAACTGGCGTATGTGTTTCGGAGTTTCCCACTTTTCAACAGTTTCTATCTTTGCCGGATCCACCTTAATACCTTCTTTGTTCACTATGTGACCGAGGAATTGAACTTCTTCCAACCAAAATGCACACTTTGAAAACTTAGCGTACAATTCTTCCTTCCTCAATACTTCTAACACCTTTCTCAAATGTTCACCGTGTTCTTGGTCATTCTTTGAGTAAATAAGTATGTCATCAATGAAAACAATGACAAACTTGTCAAGGTATGGTCCACACACTCGGTTCATAAGGTCCATGAACACAGCTGGTGCATTAGTTAAACCAAACGGCATGACCATAAACTCGTAATGACCGTAACGTGTTCTGAAAGCAGTCTTTGGAATATCATCTTCTTTCACCCGCATTTGATGATACCCGGAACGTAAGTCAATCTTTGAATAAACAGACGAGCCTTGTAGTTGATCAAATAAGTCGTCGATTCTCGGTAGTGGGTAGCGGTTCTTGATGGTAAGTTTGTTCAACTCTCGGTAGTCGATACACAACCTGAATGTACCATCTTTCTTCGTGACAAACAAAACAGGAGCTCCCCACGGTGATGTGCTTGGTCGAATGAAACCACGCTCTAAAAGTTCTTGTAATTGGCTTTGTAGTTCTTTCATCTCGCTGGGTGCGAGTCTGTAAGGAGCACGAGCTATTGGTGCAGCTCCTGGTACAAGATCTATTTGAAATTCAACGGATCGATGTTGGGGTAATCCCGGTAATTCTTTCGGAAATACATCGGGAAATTCTTTTGCGACGGGAACATCATTGATGCTCTTTTCTTCAGTTTGTACTTTCTCGACGTGTGCTAGAATAGCATAGCAACCTTTTCTTATTAGTTTTTGTGCCTTCAAATTACTAATAAGATGTAGCTTCGTGTTGCCCTTTTCTCCGTACACCATTAAGGGTTTTCCTTTTTCTCGTATAATGCGAATTGCATTTTTGTAACAAACGATCTCTGCTTTCACTTCTTTTAACCAGTCCATACCGATTATCACATCAAAACTCCCTAACTCTACTGGTATCATATCAATCTTAAATGTTTCGCTAACCAGTTTAATTTCTCGATTCCGACATATATTATCTGCTGAAATTAATTTACCATTTGCTAATTCGAGTAAAAATTTACTATCCAAAGGCGTCAATGGACAACTTAATTTAGCACAAAAATCTCTACTCATATAGCTTCTATCCGCACCCGAATCAAATAAAACGTAAGCAGATTTATTGTCAATAAGAAACGTACCCGTAACAAGCTCCGGGTCTTCTTGTGCCTCTGCCGCATTAATATTGAAAACTCTTCCGCGGCCTTGTCCATTCGTGTTCTCCTGGTTCGGGCAATTTCTAATAATGTGGCCCGGTTTTCCACATTTATAACAAACTACATTGGCATAACTTGCTCCGACACTACTTGCTCCGCCATTACTCGTTCCGACACCATTTGTTCCTTTCGTTCTATTAACCCCTGGTCCGTAGACCTCACACTTCACCGCGCTATGACCATTTCTTTTACACTTGTTGCAAAATTTGGTGCAGAACCCCGAGTGATTCTTTTCACACCTTTGGCATAGCTGCTTCTGATTATTGTTGTTGTTGTTGTTGCGGTTATTATTGTTGTTGGGATGATTGTTGTAGTTGCTGTTGTTGTTGTTGTTGTTGTTGGGCCGTTTGTTGTAGTTGCGATTGATGTTGCGATTGTTGGGATAATTGTTGCGATTATTGTTGTAATTGCTGTTGTTGTTGTATTGGTGATTCTTATCACCGTTTTCCTCCCACTTTCTTTTGACTTGCTTCACATTGGCCTCTTCAGCAGTCTGTTCTTTAATTCTTTCTTCAATCTGGTTCACTAGTTTGTGAGCCATTCTACATGCCTGTTGTATGGAGGCGGGCTCGTGTGAACTTATATCTTCTTGGATTCTTTCCGGTAATCCTTTCACAAACGCGTCGATCTTCTCTTCCTCATCTTCGAATGCTCCCGGACACAATAGGCACAATTCTGTGAATCGTCTTTCGTACGTGGTAATATCAAATCCTTGGGTTCGTAACCCTCTAAGTTCTGTCTTGAGCTTATTGACCTCGGTTCTGGGACGGTACTTCTCGTTCATCAAGTGCTTGAATGCTGACCACGGTAGTGCGTACGCATCGTCTTGTCCCACTTGCTCTAGATAGGTATTCCACCATGTTAACGCAGAACCTGTGAAGGTATGCGTAGCGTACTTCACTTTGTCCTCTTCAGTACACTTACTTATGGCAAACACCGATTCAACCTTCTCGGTCCACCGTTTCAATCCGATCGGTCCTTCGGTTCCATCAAATTCCAAAGGTTTGCAGGCAGTGAATTCTTTGTAGGTGCATCCTACACGATTTCCTGTACTGCTAGATCCAAGGTTATTGTTGGTATGTAGCGCAGCCTGTACTGCGGCTATGTTTGAAGCTAGAAAAGTACGGAATTCCTCTTCATTCATATTCACGGTGTGTCGAGTAGTCGGTGCCATTTCCTTCAAAATAGTTAAATGGAACGAGTTAATCATACAGAATATTAAGAGTAGTTAATAGTATTTCGTAGCATAATATGAACTCATTTATAAAAGCTTTTTCTTCATATTAGCGTTTTATAAGTTTAAATTCGGGTAGTACCTACCCGTTAAGTTCATACTTAGTAGCTAATATACAATTCAACTACTACAATTCTATATGAAAAACTGATTATAATAATATTTCGCGTTCAAACTTTTATACAATATTTTACAAACTTACAATACCGCTTATTTTACATAAAGCATGAAATATAGCACACAATAACTTTGATACAAGATAGTTGTGAAGACAATTATAGCTAGTACACAAGTCGTTCAGCAAAGGCAATAAAGACACGAAATTCATACGTCCAGAAACAAGTCATGCATTCTGGTTTTACTAGGACTACTTCCCATCCTTGGTCTTGTGCAACATAACCGTTATGGCCGTTGATAAGACAGCGTGTTGTAACGTCATCAAAGGGATGAGGGTTACGTAATGTCCAACAGTCCCGTAATAATCAAAAAACCTCATTTCTTACCCCAATTACCGACTCCGTCACTTGTGGAAACGTTTTGTTTAATAGTTGTAGCCCGATGTTCTTGTTCTCACTTTGGTGAGAAGCGAACATTACTAATCCGTAAGCATAACATGCTTCTTTATGTTGCATGTTAGCCGCTTTTTCTAAATCACGAAGTCCAATATTCGGATATATTGAGTCAAAATAATTTCTTAACCCGTTGCGTAAAATAGCATTTGGGTTCCCCGCAATATATGCGTCAAAGTAAACACATCGTAACTTATGGGTTTCCCAATGTGATATCCCCCATCTTTCAAACGAAAGTCTCTTATAAACCAAGACATTCTTGGAACGTTCTTCGAATGTCTTACAAACTGATCTCGCCTTAAATAGTTGTGCCGAAGAATTCTGGCCGACTCTAGACAAGATTTCATCGATCATGTCTCCGGGTAGGTCTCTTAAAATATTGGGTTGTCTATCCATTTTGTGTTTTTAAACTGTAAAATAGACAAGAGTTAGATTCATAAAAAAATACTTATTAATACAAGCAATTTTTACATATATCATAAAGCATAAGAACACTATATTACATATATTACACCACATGAATACAACTATCTTATTCCGACTCGCTCGTTTCTTCTTCTTCGGTTTTGGTTCGTTTTGCCAAGTTTCTAGGGATATATGATGTTCCCCTAATACGAGCCGTCGTTGTCCACATTGGTTTAGAAAAACCTGGTGGTTTAGAGGTTCCCGGGTCATTGTTACAACTTAAGGACTTCGGGCGTTGACGATACATATAAAGTTCATCGGGGTTGGAATTAGATTTCTCTATTTTTTTGCCCTTTCCCTTATTATTTTCTTTTGCCTTTTTAAATTCAGTTGGGGTAATTTCTATAACATCATCGGAATTCTCGTCGGAATCCGATTCATCGGAGAATTGGTAATCCTCCCAATATTTTGCTTCCTTGGCGGAAACACCATTGACCATAATTAACCTTGGTCGGTTGGTTGAGGATTTTCTTTTACTTAACCGTTTTATTATTTCCCCCACCGGTTCTATTTCTTCATCCGGTTCCGATTCTTCTTCCGGTTCCGACTCTTCTTCCGGTTCCTCTTCGGGAACTTGTGAATCAGTCCACGAATCATTCCAATTTACATTTGACTCTTCATTATTATTAGGTGAGTCAATGGGACTTGTTCTAGAGGTAGACATCTATCACATAATATCAAACGCGTTAAGAGATTAATATATCACATAATATTCACATGTTAAAAATATATAGTTTCCAACAAAATTTGTTAAGCAATCATTTTTCAAATAAACACGGTCGAAGTCCATACTCACTAATGCATCCTAACAAACTCGATAAGACACACTAATGCAAAATTCTGGTTCTCTAAGACCAACGCTCTGATACCAACTGAAATGTCCCGTTCTTATTGATTAAAAACGTTCCATATTAATTGATTTCGTTGCGAGGTTTTGACCTCTATATGAGACGTTTTTCAAAGACTGCATTCATTTTAAAACAAACCATAACCTTTATTTCATCAATAAAGGTTTAAAAAGCTTTACGTAGATTATCAAATAATGATAATCTAAAATATCCTGTTTACACACGACCATTACATAATGGTTTACAATACATATATGTTACAACAAAATAAGTTTCTTGAATGCAGTTTTTACACAATATCATACAAGCATGGACTCCAAATCTCGTCCTTATTTAATTATGCGACAGCGGAAGCTCTTAATAATCACCTGAGAATAAACATGCTTAAAACGTCAACAAAAATGTTGGTGAGTTATAGGTTTAACCTATATATATCAAATCATAATAATAGACCACAAGATTTCATATTTCAATACATATCCCATACATAGAGATAAAAATCATTTATATGGTGAACACCTGGTAACCGACATTAACAAGATGCATATATAAGAATATCCCCATCATTCCGGGACACCCTTCGGATATGATATAAATTTCGAAGTACTAAAGCATCCGGTACTTTGGATGGGGTTTGTTAGGCCCAATAGATCTATCTTTAGGATTCGCGTCAATTAGGGTGTCTGTTCCCTAATTCTTAGATTACCAGACTTAATAAAAAGGGGCATATTCGATTTCGATAATTCAACCATAGAATGTAGTTTCACGTACTTGTGTCTATTTTGTAAATCATTTATAAAACCTGCATGTATTCTCATCCCAAAAATATTAGATTTTAAAAGTGGGACTATAACTCACTTTCACAGATTTTTACTTCGTCGGGAAGTAAGACTTGGCCACTGGTTGATTCACGAACCTATAACAATATATACATATATATCAAAGTATGTTTAAAATATATTTACAACACTTTTAATATATTTTGATGTTTTAAGTTTATTAAGTCAGCTGTCCTCGTTAGTACCCTACAACTAGTTGTCCACAGTTAGATGTACAGAAATAAATCGATAAATATTATCTTGAATCAATCCACGACCCAGTGTATACGTATCTCAGTATTGATCACAACTCAAACTATATATATTTTGGAATCAACCTCAACCCTGTATAGCTAACTCCAACATTCACATATAGAGTGTTTATGGTTGTTCCGAAATATATATAGATGTGTCGACATGATAGGTCGAAACATTGTATACGTGTCTATGGTATCTCAAGATTACATAATATACAATACAAGTTGATTAAGTTATGGTTGGAATAGATTTGTTACCAATTTTCACGTAGCTAAAATGAGAAAAATTATCCAATCTTGTTTTACCCATAACTTCTTCATTTTAAATCCGTTTTGAGTGAATCAAATTGCTATGTTTTCATATTGAACTCTATTTTATGAATCTAAACATAAAAGTATAGGTTTATAGTCGGAAAAATAAGTTACAAGTCGTTTTTGTAAAGGTAGTCATTTCAGTCGAAAGAACGACGTCTAGATGACCATTTTAGAAAACATACTTCCACTTTGAGTTTAACCATAATTTTTGGATATAGTTTCACGTTCATAATAAAAATCATTTTCTCAGAATAACAACTTTTAAATCAAAGTTTATCATAGTTTTTAATTAACTAACCCAAAACAGCCCGCGGTGTTACTACGACGGCGTAAATCCGGTTTTATGGTGTTTTTCGTGTTTCCAGGTTTTAAATCATTAAGTTAGCATATCATATAGATATAGAACATGTGTTTAGTTGATTTTAAAAGTCAAGTTAGAAGGATTAACTTTTGTTTGCGAACAAGTTTAGAATTAACTAAACTATGTTCTAGTGATTACAAGTTTAAACCTTCGAATAAGATAGCTTTATATGTATGAATCGAATGATGTTATGAACATCATTACTACCTTAAGTTCCTTGGATAAACCTACTGGAAAAGAGAAAAATGGATCTAGCTTCAATGGATCCTTGGATGGCTCGAAGTTCTTGAAGCAAAATCATGACACGAAAACAAGTTCAAGTAAGATCATCACTTGAAATAAGATTGTTATAGTTATAGAAATTGAACCAAAGTTTGAATATGATTATTACCTTGTATTAGAATGATAACCTACTGTAAGAAACAAAGATTTCTTGAGGTTGGATGATCACCTTACAAGATTGGAAGTGAGCTAGCAAACTTGAAAGTATTCTTGATTTTATGAAACTAGAACTTTTGGAATTTATGAAGAACACTTAGAACTTGAAGATAGAACTTGAGAGAGATCAATTAGATGAAGAAAATTGAAGAATGAAAGTGTTTGTAGGTGTTTTTGGTCGTTGGTGTATGGATTAGATATAAAGGATATGTAATTTTGTTTTCGTGTAAATAAGTCATGAATGATTACTCATATTTTTGTAATTTTATGAGATATTTCATGCTAGTTGCCAAATGATGGTTCCCACATGTGTTAGGTGACTCACATGGGCTGCTAAGAGCTGATCATTGGAGTGTATATACCAATAGTACATACATCTAAAAGCTGTGTATTGTACGAGTACGAATACGGGTGCATACGAGTAGAATTGTTGATGAAACTGAACGAGGATGCAATTGTAAGCATTTTTGTTAAGTAGAAGTATTTTGATAAGTGTCTTGAAGTCTTTCAAAAGTGTATGAATACATATTAAAACACTACATGTATATACATTTTAACTGAGTCGTTAAGTCATCGTTAGTCGTTACATGTAAATGTTGTTTTGAAACCTTTAGGTTAACGATCTTGTTGAATGTTGTTAACCCATTGTTTATTATAACAAATGAGATGTTAAATTATTATATTATCATGATATTATGATATATAATATATCTTAGTATGATGTATATACAGTTAAATGTCGTTACAACGATAATCGTTACATATATGTCTCGTTTCGAAATCATTAAGTTAGTAGCCTTATTTTTACATATGTATTTCATTGTTAATACACTTAATAATATATTTACTTATCATTTAACATAATTAACCAAGTGTATCAATATCTTAATATGATTCATATGTACCTAGTAAGACGTTGTTATAACGATAATCGTTATATATATCGTTTTCGAGTTTCTTAAATTAATAGTCTCATTTTTATGTATATAACTCATTGTTAAAATACCTAATGAGATACATACTTATAATAAAAACATGTTAACTATATATATAACCATATATATGTCATCGTATAGTTTTTATAAGTTTTAACGTTCGTGAATCACCGGTCAACTTGGGTGGTCAATTGTCTATATGAAACATATTTCAATTAATCAAGTCTTAACAAGTTTGATTGCTTAACATGTTGGAAACATTTAATCATGTAAATATCAATCTTAATTAATTTATATAAACATGGAAAAGTTCGGGTCACTACATTACCTACTTGATTTACCAAAACTTGATTTACAACTTAATTTGACAACGAATCGAGCTTACTTGTCCCGAAATGCCCATTTGACCCGTGTTGACCTAAATTAGGGTTTACACCCAAAAACCAAGTCAACACAAATGTTCTAACGTTTAACCAACATACGCAAGACCCAAACTCATAATTTCATCACTCGAAACCCACTTTGACACATAAACCCTAATTTTGACCCATTTCAAAATTAGTCAACTCGAATACACCCAAAAGGGTTCCAACGCTTCCAAAATCACTAAACTAAGTGATTACACCCAAAACCAAAGCCTAATCATGGTCAAAACGTCAATCAACCCAAAACCCGCCATGTATCAAAAATAACTAGTTTCCATAAACCCACTTCATCATCTAAATGGGTTTTACAACTAAAAAGCTATAAACCCTAACTTGAATATCAAATCATAAAGATGAATTTCGGAGTTAGAACTTACCATCACTATCATAACGTAGCCGTGAATGAGGAGAACAACTTTAACTCTTGAGACCCGACCCGAATCACTCTTCTTCAACCCCGATTCGAGCTTTCTCTCTCTAAACCCTTTACTCTCTCTCTAGGGTTTGGGGTGTGAGTGGGAGGGAAGAAAATAGAAGGAAATGAGGTTAAGATAAGATGGGGATCAGTTTTATGGCCAAAGACCCGTCCATATGTGAAATACCAACTTTGCCCCTCATTTAACTCATTAAAAGGCTGAAAAGTACCAGAACGTGCCTATTGTCGCGCCGCGGAGCAGGTTTGTCGCGCCGTGGCCCAAAGGGTGGTTTTAGATCACTTTTTTTTAAGCTTTCTAACCCTCAAAATAGGCATTTGTCGCGCCGTGGCCATTCTGGTCGCGCCGCGGCATTTGCCTGTTTCATCTGAACTTCAGCAAACTTGTTTTGGCCATAACTTTTTGACCGTAACTCCGTTTTCGATGAATCAAATATCGTTGGAAACGTAATAAGATTTTCTTTCCAATGGTAAGGCTTTGAAACATCAACACAAACTTTATTTGGGGTCTAAAAGGTACGTACACACCTTGTGACTCGAAACAACGTCCAGTTTTCTTCGACGTTCGAGCAAGCAACACGTACATGTCTCGTACACTTCATACACGCATCGTACACCATAAATACATTATGTACAATAAATATTTGGGTCTTACACAATTAAAAATGGAGCAAATGAAACTCACCTTAGCAGCACATAAGGTCATTCACCGAAATGTGACCGAAACTCAGAATGCAAAATAACCGTAGATCTCAACCTAGAGAACATATGTTGGTCAATACATGTCTAACAAGCTAAGTCGGGTCATAGTGTATCACAATCCTAATGCTCGAGACCGACATGCAAAAGTTAACAAA
Source organism: Rutidosis leptorrhynchoides (assembly GCF_046630445.1). Lineage (NCBI taxonomy): Eukaryota > Viridiplantae > Streptophyta > Magnoliopsida > Asterales > Asteraceae > Rutidosis > Rutidosis leptorrhynchoides. Next base: position 62,339,975 of record NC_092342.1, read on the forward strand.
AGTCATCTCAACAGTCAACCTGACCCAATATGATCTTTAAATCTATACATGTTTATTATCATAGTAAGTCTTGATAATTGAACGAATTTATAGTTTATCAAACTCAAAATATTATTTATTTCAGGAGCTATATTATATTTAAATTATTATGGCAATCGAACATATTTTATTATTTCACATAGTTTTCCAATACTTGTAAAATCAGATTATAGTGTTTATAAAGCCTTAAAACATGATAAGACAGTCAATTTCGACAATTGATCAACGAAACAAAACGTGTCTTATATAGAAATTCATTTACTCGATTAGTAATATATAAAAAAAATTCTCATTTATCAATCTCATAGACAAGTTGTTTAAATATTAATTTACAGTTTCAAACACAATTTCGATTAACGTTAACCATAATTCAGTTGACCATATCTTTTAATCCGTTCATCGAAATCACGCGATCTCTAAATGAAAAGTTATTAATTTTTCGCCAGCTTTCCAATAACATGCATATCATATACTTTATATCAGTAGTATATGTATTAAATTCGTGATTCATCTTAAAACTATCTAACGAAGAAATTTAGCATACAAGCATGTATACACATATATACTCGAGCACAAGATATGAATACACTATTAATGTTTAAAAGATAAGATATGAATGCTCACGTATCAATATTGTGATTCAATATTGTAGGAAAGTACGTAGACGCAACGGAGATGATAAACACTAGATTGACCTCGCAAGCATACCCCCGACTATACCCATAACCTCCATAGCTATAACCCATAATTTCCTTAGCTCTATCCTTCTCGAAAAACTCGTTTTGGAAAGACTCGTTCATGACTCCGTCGTAGTATTTTATGTATATTTAATAATAATACTAATAATAATAATAATAATAATAATAATAATAATAATAATAATAATAATAATAATAATAATAATAATAATAATAATAATAATAATAATAATATAATAATAATAATAAGATTAATAATAATAATAATCTTAATGATAATAATAATAATAATAATAATAATAATAATAATAATAATAATAATAATAATAAATAAATAAATATGTGTATGTATATCAGAGAGGGAGAGAAATGAATTGTGAATGAAAACGTCCGAAACTGATCGAGCTTTATAGCACATTTTCAGAATTTGCACCCCATGCGATCACATGGGGTTTAGCCTACTTGGCCATGCAATCGCATGGCTATGGGATCCAGCTCATAATCGTTTAACTTTTCTTGCCGACACTTGATTATTATTATATATAATATATTTAATCTTTAACCGGCAGTTCTTATAACCGGCAGTTACTAGCTACCAAAGCTAAGGGATTTTCGGTTCGAACTCGGTGTAGAATTTAGTATGTACTTGCATCCATTGCGTTTAAAATAAAGTGCATGTATTCTCAGCCCAAAAATATAGATTGCAAAGGCAATTAAAAATGGAGCAAATGAAACTCACCTTAGCAGCACATAAGGTCATTCACCGAAATGTGACCGAAACTCGAAATGCAAAATAACCGTAGATCTCAACCTAGAGAACATATGTTGGTCAATACATGTCTAACAAGCTAAGTCGGGTCATAGTGTATCACAATCCTAATGCTCGAGACCGACATGCAAAAGTTAACAAAAGTCATCTCAATAGTCAACCTGACCCAATATGATATTTAAATCTATACATGTTTATTATCATAGTAAGTCTTGATAATTGAACGAATTTATAGTTTATCAAACTCAAAATATTATTTATTTCAGGAGCTATATTATATTTAAATTATTATAGCAATCGAACATATTTTATTATTTCACATAGTTTTCCAATACTTGTAAAATCAGATTATAGTGTTTATAAAGCCTTAAAACATGATAAGACAGTCAATTTCGACAATTGATCAACGAAACAAAACGTGTCTTATATAGAAATTCATTTACTCGATTAGTAATATATAAAAAAATTCCCATTTATCAATCTCATAGACAAGTTGTTTAAATATTAATTTACAGTTTCAAACACAATTTCGATTAACGTTAACCATAATTCAGTTGACCATATCTTTTAATCCGTTCATCGAAATCGCGAGATCTCTAACGACGAAATTCGTGATTCATCGTAAAACTATCTAACGACGAAATTTAGCATACAAGCATGTATAAACATATATATACTCGAGCACTAGACATGGATACACTATTAATATTTAAAAGATAAGATATGAATGCTCACGTATCAATATTGTGATTCAATATTGTAGGAAAGTACGTAGACACAACGGAGATGATAAACACTAGATTGACATCGCGAGCATACCCCCGACTATACCCATAACCTCCATAGCTATAACCCATAATTTCCTTAGCTCTATCCTTCTCAAAAAACTCGTTTTGGAAAGACTCGTTCATGACTCCGTCGTAGTATTTTATGTATATTTAATAATAATAATAATAATAATAATAATAATAATAATAATAATAATAATAATAATAATAATAATAATAATAATAATAAGATTAATAATAATAATAATAATCTTAATAATAATAATAAATAAATAAATAGGTGTATGTATATCAGAGAGGGAGAGAAATGAATTGTGAATGAAAACGACCGAAACTGATCGAGCTTTATAGCACATTTTCAGAATTTGCACCCCATGCTATCGCATGGGGTTTAGCCCACTTGGCCATGCGATCGCATGGCTTTGGGATCCAACTCATAATCGTTTAACTTTTCTTGCCGACACTTGATTATTATTATATATAATATATTTAATCTTTATAATTATTTAAATATTATTTTATATTTACATGCATAGTTGATTTGAAATTTTTATTCCGATGACACGTACGTTGTCACTTGACTTATGTCCTAGTTCCGGTTTTTCGAACGTTACATCGTATGCTTTTATAATTTGCGTTCTACATTTCGTGACTCGTACCTTTGTCAAATTATAGACTTAGATTATCAATAAACTATATCACTCAAGATGTATCTTAATCTTTTGAGTGTTTTGGTTATTTGCTTCTATAAATCAACGTCTCGTGATAATATTATTTTAAATTAAAACGTTTTATGACTATGTTATTATTATAACTCGTTACATTGTAAAGTATATATATATATATATATATATATATATATATATATATATATATATCCCAAAATATAAGTTTGAAATATCTATTTAATAATATAATATTTAGTTTTTCAAAAGTAATTATATTTCAAGACTCATTTATAATCGTTTAAATAATAGAAATATTATGTCATATTACATTTATGTTTTTGAAACACAATATATATTTGTAATTTATAATATAAAGCTTTAATCAAGTTCTTCAAAATTCATTAATAAAGTATCTTATAAAACGCTTTGATAATAAAGTTCTTTCTAAATTGAAAACGTTTTAGTAGTAAATCAAATAAATATTATAACTTTTGTTTTCCAAAACTAATATATATTTAAGAATTAAAATGTTAAAATAATGGAAATCGTTATATCATATTTGAAAAGTAAAATTATATATAATAGGTTTCAAGTTTTTAAATTACTAAATATTGATGAAGCGTGAGATAAAGTCCAAAGGTTAAATGAACGTACGAAATCATTTTAAGGCAAAATGTCGATATTTATATTCTAAGTTATCTATATTCCACAACTTTACTTTAAATATTATGAAAGCTAATAATTTCTGTATCCAAATTCATGAGGAAAATATTGTAAAGTATGAATTGAAAATCAAATAGGAATTTCCACTAACTCTTGTCTGACATTCGTTAATTGACACTTTGTTCCTATCTGTAGATCACTTTACCATTTATTCTGAATACCGTTAAAAGGAAAGGTTTCCTAAATCAAAGTGGACCTCTCAACAAAGACTGGTAATCATACAATGTATCTGATAGATCAATCATTTGATATTATCTTCTAATTCCATCGATAAACATATTGAAACAAATACGTTCATGTAAAGTATTATACGTTTAATACTTTGTTAATATTCTCAAGTTATAGTATATACATATACATATATATACATATTCATATCCAATTATATAATGGTTCGTGAATCGTCGGAATTTGGTCGAGGTTAAATGAATGTATGAACATAGTTTAAAATTCTTGAGATTTAACTTTACAAACTTTGCTTATCGTGTCGGAAATATATAAAGATTAAGTTTAAATTTGGTCGGAAATTTTCGGGTTGTCACAGTTAAAGATCGATACATTTGAAGAACTTAGTTGAATCATTTTGTAATCTTCATGTTAATGTTGAAGTTAGTAAACAATGAAAACCTCAAAGCTTTATACGATACTGTTCTTGAAGTACATTTTCATTTTAGTGTCCCCAGTAATGTGCTTCGTGAACAAAATAGATGAAGCTAAATAGTAAGATAAAAAAAATGTAAGTTATATGCTTATTAATGGTATTTCAGAAGACATAATATAAGAGAGAGAGCGATTAGAGAGAGAGAGAGAGAGAGTGAGGAATTGGGGATGCACGTCTTCAAAGCGAGTTCACTACAATGGGGGACTTCAAGATCAATTTACTAGGTTATTTGGAATCCACTTGACTTCGTTCATGTTTTTCAACTTCCCGGATCATTGGAAGTTAAAGATCTATGGAAGAAGTTTAAACAACACGGGGATGGCAGGGAAGAGACTTAAAAATGGCCAAAGATTCGCATTCGTTAGGTTTTGTGGTGTAGCAGATTCGAATCGGATGCTCTCGCTGTTATCTAGCATCACCTTTGATGGGTCTCCTATTAGAGTGTTCAAAGCACTCGAAAGAGGAAGATATGAACAGAAAAGCTACCAGATGGATATGAACTCCAAAGTAAAAACTAATGGGAAGTATGGGAATGCCTTTAGAGATGAATGCAACTATAGAGATGTGGCAAGACTTTACCAGGGGGATTTGAGGAATAAACTTGAAAAAAGGGACTTGAGAGAAAAGCTTTCTTCTCCCCCAAACTGCATACAAAATAATCTTGGGTATAATAGAAGAAGGGTGGTGATCAGTAGGGATATTGACAGCAACAACCATTTGGATTGTTTTTTTATCTAGTGTTGAAGGTTTGGTAAACTGTGACATCAAATACCTTGGTGGGTTGGATATATTGTTAGTCTTTAATTCATCCACTGAAGCCAAACGTATTCTCGATAATAAGGATCATGCACTACATAAATGGTGCAGTCACTCGAGAATTTTAAGGTCTAATATTCCAACACATGGAAGACTTGTTTGGGTCGAAGTATTGGGTGTTCCAGTTACATGCTTTTTTAAAGACATCGCTAGCTGTTGGGGGAGGTACTAGACACTGTCAATTGTGAGATCAACCGGGATCATCAGAAACTTATTGCCGGGAACATCTTAATTCATGTTAAAGATGCACGTATTGTTGATGGGTATGTTAATCTTTTTGTTGGGGACATTAGTGTCAATGCTTATATTAAAGAGGATCCTAGCAAACATGTCCATATGATATTATTTAGTCAAGAGGATGAGGAGATTGAATCGAAAGCCCTTTCCAGAGGAAGATGCTGAACATGTCGATGATGATAATTTCCAGTATGAATCGAACGATCATGTAGTTGTGGAAGACATTAACCTGTCCAGCGGTGTTGATCAGAGATACGGTTGTTGGAAACTAAACTTGATTTTGGGCTATGTGTTTTAGATTTGGGCTTGCAAGTATCCAAGTATTTTGGATCAAGATTGTAGTCCATTATGTAGAAAGTTCTTGTAATATCTAGTAGTGAAAGTGTGTAGAAAAATCTTGTAACATATCTAAAGATAATACTTCGAAAATATCTAGATAATGCTTAGGAAGTATCTAGATATTAGTAGATGATGAAGAGTTCTAGACTACTCCATTGAATAGTATAAATAAAGGGCTTCACCCCTCATTTGTAATCAAGCAAAGCAATAAGCAATAAAACAAAGTTTTCAAAATCAATCAAACTTATAAATTATCAATCATCTCTTCCCCAAATAATATACCTAGCCTCCTATTTCCAACAAATTGGTATCAAGAGCTTGGTCTGACAAGATGATGGCCAACAATGTCATCACGTTTCCTCGCCTCACAAAGGATAATTATGATCGATGGAGCATCCAAATGAAGATCTTCCTAGGTGGACAAGACTTATGGGAGATTGTGGAGGAAGGCTATGAGGAACCTGCAGAAAAAGGTCCTCTCAGCAAGGAGAAAAAACTATTGAAGACCAACGATCAAAAGGCTCTTTCCATTATCCAATAAAGTGCAGATGATGGAGCTTTTGAGAAAATTTCAAGTGCAACCACCACTAAGAAAGCATGGGAGATCTTGGAGAATTCTCACAAAGGAGTTGAAAAGGTGAAAAAGGTTTGACTACAAACACTACGAGGTGAGTTCGAATCCTTAAATAAGAAAGACTCAGAATCAATTTCCAATTATTTTACAAGAGTCTTGGTGATTGTCAATCAATTAAAGCGGAATGGTGAAACTCTAAGTGATGTAAGAGTCATTGAAAAGATTCATAGACCATTAGATTCAAAATTTGACTATATAGTCGTAGCCATCGAAGAATCTAAAGATCTAGAATCAATGACTATCGATGAACTCATGGGTTCACTACAAGCCCATGAAGAGAGGTTCAATAAGAAAAATAAGGAGCCTTTGGAGCAAGCTTTACAAGCAAAACTGTCTTTCAAGGAAGAGAGCAGTGAAAAGACTCATCAACCGAGTCAACAAGGTCGTGGTCAAGTACGTGGCCGAGGACGAGGGCAAGGATACTCCAAATGTGGAGGCTACATTTCTTACAAAAATGAAGAAAGAAGCCAAGATTTTCACTCAACAAGAGGTCGTGGGAGAGGCTACACAAGTAGAAGGCCAAGGTATCACAACTCTCAAAGTAAATGCTATAATTGTCGTAAATTTGACCACTATGCTTCGGAATACGAGAAGTCAAACAATTACGTGCAAGAAAGAGTAAATTTTGCACAAGAAGATAACGAAGCCGTGAAAAACACTTTGTTACTAGCATGTAAAGGTGAAGACAATGGAGAATCGAATTTGTGGAATCTTGACATGGGTGCAAGCGACCACATGTGCGGTGAAAAAAGCATGTTTGTGGAGTTAGACGAGGTAACAAGTGGAAATATCACCTTTGGAGATTCCTCTAAAGTCCCGGTTAAAGGCAAAGGAAAGATCCTCATCCGCTTGAAAAATGGAAGGCATCAATTTATCACTAACGTGTATTATGTGCCCAATATGAAGACGAATATATTGAGTATTAGACAACTCTTAGAGAAAGGCTATGATATTCACATGATAAATCGTACTCTTTCTTTAAGAGACCAAAAAGGAGGTTTGATTGCTAAAGTGCCAATGTCAACGAATAGGATGTTTCTGCTAAATATTCAACATGACATTCCAAGATGTTTAAAAGCATGTTTCAAAGATAATTCTTGGCTTTGGCACATGAGATACGGGCACTTAAATTTTGGTGGCTTAAAATTATTATCAAGTAAAGGGATGGCGAAGGGGGTTTGCCTCCAATTAATCATCCAGATCAAATTTGTGAGGGATGCCTTCTAGGAAAGCACTTCCGAAACAGTTTTCCAATAGAGGCTACTAGTAGAGCGAAGAAACCTCTAGAACTTATTCACACAGATGTATGTGGACCCATCAGTCCAACGTCTTTGGGTAAAAATAGATATTTTCTTCTATGCATTGATGATTTTAGTCGAAAGACATGGGTCTATTTTCTAAAAGAGAAGTTGGAAGTTTTTGGAATGTTCAAGAGGTTTAAAGCATTTGTGGAAAATCAAAGTGGTCTCACCATAAAGGCGATGAGATCCGATCGTGGAGGAGAGTTCACATCCAAATAATTCAAGGAATTTTCCGACAACAATGGGTTATGACGTCCTCTAACTCTTCCGTATTCACCTCAACAAAATGGTGTTGCGGAAAGAAAAAATAGGACCATTCTTGATATGGCCCGGAGTATGTTAAAGAGCAAAAGGATGACTAAGGTGTTTTGGGCTTAGGTAGTGGACTGTACAATCTATCTAGCAAATCGCTCGCCCACTAGAAGCATCAAGAACAAAATGCCCATTGAAGCTCGGAGTGGAAGGAAGCTCGGCATCTCACGCCTTCGAGTGTTCAGAAGTGTGGCATATGCTCATGTGCCAGATCAGAAGAGGATGAAGCTCAATGATAAAAGCGAGAAACTCATATTCGTGGGCTATAACTCAAGTTCAAAGGGTTACAAGTTATACAATCCCAAGACCGGTAAAGTAATCTCAAGTCGAGATGTGGTGTTCGATGAAGAAGCAACATGGGATTGGAATGTTCCCGAAGAGGAGAACTACGTCTTTCTCCCTTATCCATTCGAGAGTACTGCAAGGAATGAAGAATATCTAGAAGTTCAAGAACCTTCTAGTATACCATCTCCGCACTCTCCACGTACTCCAACCACTACACCTAATGAAGTGACACCAACATCAGGAGGAGAATCAAGTAGGCTACAACATCACATAAGGAGTATTAGGGAGTTGTACGAGGTAACCCAGCCTATGGAGGATCTATCATTGTTCTGCCTTCTTGCCGATTGTGAGCCAATAAGTTATGAAGACGCATCAAAAAGCCAAAAGTGGAAACGTGCTATGGACGAAGAGATTCAAGCAATCGAGAAGAATAATACGTGGGATCTTGTCACATTACCAAAGGTACATAAGGCTATTAGTGTAAAATGGGTGTACAAGGCCAAGAAGAATTCCAAAGGTGAAGTTGAAAGATATAAGGCAAGGTTTGTGGCGAAGGGATATAGTCAACGAGCTGGCATAGACTATGATGAGGTATTTACTCCCATCGCTCGTCTAGAAACTATAAGATTAATAATCTCACTTGCGACTCAACATAATTGGAAGATATATCAAATGGATGTCAAATCTGCGTTCCTTTATGGCCACTTAGAAGAAGAAGTCTGTAACGACCCGACTTTTTCGACTCTTAATTATATTTATTTCTTTCACGAAACTACGTATTGTGTAAGATTATATTCTGGGATCATTAATTATGTTAATTACTTGTGTTAATGCCTTACAACGTGTTTTTAAGTACTTAGTTACTTAACGTGATCCTTGATTTCATTTACGACCGTTAGTGTCACTTATTGATTAAAACGAGCTACGAACTTAGTACACGTTAAACTTTTGCCATAATTGGGATATTATGGCTACGTAAACGTAATTGTTACTTATTAATGACAATTACTTGGTTTTATGGTTCTTTAATTATGCTTAAGTGTTTACTAAGGCTTACTAGTTACCTTAATGGACTTAACACCTTAATAGACTTCCATGGCCCAACCTACTCAACTTAAGTGGGCTAGTAATGGGTTAATTAGCCCATGTAATTATAATTAAGTCCATGAAATTAATAAGACAAGTATTATGCAAGCTTATGTACCAAGGCTTGCATTATGTCTCAAACCACCCAACATGTCACCATCACCATGTACTACCACCATGAACCTCACCACATGAGGCCAAATGGTCCCCCCACCCTTGCCTCCCTTGACCGTAGGCCACCACCCCCATCCCCACCAATTTTTATTTTTTTTCTTCTTTTTCTTTCTTTAATAAATACCCACACTTCATTCATTTCTCTCATTTTCATTTTCATTCAAACGCACACTCTTCTCTCTACTTTCTCACTCTAAAATTTCTCTCAAATACTTGAAGAACTTGTAAGTTCTTAACTCCTTTTTCTTTCTTTTCTTACTTTAATTCATAGATCATCATCATCATGAACAAAGATTCAAGTTTTGTAACTTGAATCTTCATAACTTTTATTGATTTAAACTTTGTTTTGAAAAGTTTTCAAGAACATGAAGGATTCAAGCTTCTTAGCTTTGAATCTTCATAATCTTGTTAAATCTAAGTTTATTTACTTAAGATCTCTTTATTTATGTTTAAAGATCAAAACCCATGTTTATGATCTTCATATAACTTATAGATCCAACACTTTACTTTATGGATCTTCAAGAAAGTTTGAAATACAAGCTTACTAGCTTGATGTTTCTACAAAAAGCTAAGATAAGATCAAAGTTTGTTAACTTATGATCTTCTTTTGTTTGTTGTAGTTTAGACTTGTGACTTGTGTTTTCAAGAAACAAAAGATGCAAGCTTGCTAGCTTGAGATCTCATAAGTGTTGTTAGGAATTCAAACTCTCTAGCTTAGGGTTTCATTTTTGTGTTTGATCTAAGTTGTGTAACTTATGATCTTCTACTTGGTTTAAACAAAAGTTCATTTGATTATGTTCATCCTACTTTACAAGATCTAAGTTTCATACCTTATGGTTGCGTAAAAGTTGAAAGTCTAAGTGTTATGACTTAGGGTTTTACCAAGAACATGAGATCTAGAGTTTGTAGTCTAAGGTCTTTAATATTTAGCTAAGATATAAGTTCTATAGCTTAAGGTCTTGCTTATTTAGTTTGATTCAAAGTTTATAGCTTAATAGAACTTGTGATTGTGTTGAAACTAGGAAATTGATGTAACTTTGGTTCATCATCTTGCTCAAACTCTTACATGAGTTGTATTTTGTTTCCTAGTCTTAACTTTGTGTGTTGATGGTTAAACCTTGGTTAAAGTAATGCTAAAACATTAAGAGTTGTACACTTGAGGCTTATATGCATCAAGGATGAGAACCGTGATGAGCATCAAACACCGAGAAACCCACCAGAGCACTTGCTTTCTGTTTTACAGGGTCTGATCAGCTCCTGGGCTTCTGTAAAAGATGATTTCCAGATAGTTCGGTTCGATTAGATGACCTTTCGTTTAGGCCCCGCCTAAATCCGATGTACGGTTTAGGATTTATAGCCTTCCGAAAGTCACTACGCCCTTGTAACGTTGTGCTGAAATTTCTGACCTACTCGCACTTAAACCATCGTCACGGTCAAACGAAAACGAGTTAGGTTCTGAAAATTGGTCAGCGGTTTGAGGACTCACATACGGAGCCATGATCACTAGCCTCACATCATTTCAGTTTGTATAGAGGTCGTAGCAGCTGAATGAAGTCAGCCTTTGTTTCGGTCTCTATTCTTGATTGAAAACTTACTTTACTTTTTACGTATGATGTTGATGATGATGATACTTAAGACTTAAATTACGTACTTTTAAACCCTTTTGGGACGATTTACTGACTTAGTAACTTTTGACCTAGGTTGAGGACCTTTCGGACCGACTTACTTGCTTACTTATCTAGTATCGACTTTTATCGCACTTTCACTGTAAGTTATAGCATCCCTTTTTACTTCAACTATTTTTGGGACTGAGAATACATGCGCTTTTTATGTTTTACTTACTAGGCACGAATACTTAAACTTTATATATGTGTGGGTTATATAATGGCATAAACTTTCCCCTTAGCTAGGTAACGTTTAGTCATTGGTTTTTGAACCGGTGAACGCGAATCTTAGATATGGATCCATAGAGTTTGACATCCCCACTCAGGCTAGTCATGCTAGCATTTAACGGGTGTTTAATACTTCGTAGACTTACGCACTCACCAAGTGTACTTTTAGGGGGTGATATTACGTTAAGTTAGTTACCAAGTGCCCACGGTTAAGCATATACTTTTCATACTGTTTTGAAATACGAAATCTCGTGGCCTACCTTACATTACCGTTACAATTAAACTATAGCTCACCAAAATTCGTGTTGACTTTTAAGCATGTTATTTCTCAGGTGCTTAGACGTTTGATGCTTCCGCTGTATTAGTCTCGCTGTTAGACTTGCTGTGTTGACTCCCGCTGCTTTTATTTAGAGATGTCTCTGCATGAAACTTTTACTTTGCATTTACGAACTATGCTACTTTTGAACAATGAAATTGTAATGACCTTTTAGTCTCGTACTTATGTTATTGCTTTCTATTCGTAGAAGCACACTATCGTTTGTAAAACATTTGACGTCGGTAAAGACGTTACCTCTTTTTATGAATGCAAACTTATTTTAAAATAGCATACAGTGTTTGACCTTGTAATGATCCTGTTGTTGATGATCCGGCCAAGAGAATAAGGTGCTAAAATTGAAAAAGGCCTTTTACGGGTTGAAGCAAGCGCCTCGGGCATGGAATAGCAGGATAGACAAGTATTTCCAGCAGAATGACTTTACGAAATGCCCCAATGAGCATGCTCTCTACACCAAAGTTAGCAATGATGGAGATGTTATGATTGTGTGCCTATACGTGGATGACTTGATATTCACCGGTAGTAATCCCAAAATGTTTAAGGAGTTCAAGAAAGCAATGGTTCGGGAGTTTGAGATGACCGACATTGGACTTATGGATTACTATATTGGGATCGAGGTATAATAAAAGAAAGAAGGAATATTCATATCCCAAGAAGGTTATGCGAATGAGGTGCTCAAGAAGTTTAAGATGAATGACTGCAAGTTAATGAACACACCGGTGGATTGCAATCTCAAATTGTCAAAAGATGATGAAGGATACTTGGTGGACCCAACACAATACAAGAGTTTGGTTGGAAGTCTGAGGTACCTAACTTGCACGAGGCCAGATATTCTCTACGGAGTTGGACTAGTAAGTCGATACATGTAAGCACCTACAATAAATCACTTGAAGGCAGCCAAGAGGATACTTTGCTACATTAAATGTACGATTGACTATGGCCTGTTTTATTTGCCTTCTGATCACTTCAAGCTAGTTGGATACAGTGATAGTGATTGGGCTGGAGACATAGATGATCGTAAGAGTACGAGTGGTTCCATGTTCTATATGGGAGATAAGGCGTTCACATGGAGCTCGAAGAAGCAACCCATTGTGACTCTGTCAACGTGTGAAGCCAAGTTTGTAGCAGCAACATCATGCACCTGTCATACTATATGGCTCAGGAAGTTACTAAATGAGCTTAAGTTTTTTCAAAAGGAACCTACAGAGATATATGTGGATAACAAGTCTGCGATGGCTCTAGCAACAAATCCAGTCTTCCATGATCGAAGCAAAGACATCGATACAAAATACCATTACATAAGGGAGTGTGTTACAATTAAAGAGGTACAGATAAAGTACGCGAAGTCACTTGACCAAGTTGCTGATATTTTCACAAAGCCCCTAAAACACGAGACATTTCAAAGATTATGGAATATGCTCGGAGTGATGAAATCAAGTTTAAGGGGGGCTGTTGGAAACTAAACTTGATTTTGGGCTATGTGTTTTAGATTTGGGCTTGCAAGTATCCAAGTATTTTGGATCAAGATTGTAGTCCATTATGTAGAAACTTCTTGTAATATCTAGTAGTGAAAGTGTGTAGAAAAATCTTGTAAAATATCTAAAGATAATACTACGAAAATATCTAGATAATGCTTAGGAAGTATCAAGATATTAGTAGATGATGAAGAGTTCTAGACTACTCCATTGAATAGTATAAATAAAGGGATTCACCCCTCATTTGTAATCAAGCAAAGCAATAAGCAATAAAACAAAGTTTTCAAGATCAATCAAACTTCTAAATTATCAATCTTCTCTTCCCCAAATAATATACCTAGCCTCCTATTTCCAACAACGGTGAAGCTTAAATTTCTGGAAACAGTAACGTTGAAGATGAAGAGTCTGGATTTATGGGGTTAGATGGTCTTTTCCATGAAAACAATAATGATGAAATTGGTGGGCACGATGATGTTGGGGATTGTCCCAATAACCCTAGTCTCAACCCTAGTCCCAAGGTAAACGTCCAGTCTTCTTCACCTTCCAAAACTTAGTCAAATGGGTACCCACATATTGATACTGCTTCGGATATTAGCCCAAGTGTAAGATCGTCAGGCCCATATATGTCTCATGGCCCTGTTAATTCTTCTGGCCCAGTTGATGAAGTTTCGGTATTGCGCCCAACTACTGACTTAAACATTGATGGCTGCGTTAGTGATCAGGCCCAATCAAAATCACCTAGTACATTGGGCTCTCGTCCAAGGGATACATCTCCTCCCAATACAGTATCTGGTGTTAAATCCCAAATTGGGAAAGAGGGCAATGTTTTATATGATGAATTAGGTAAAATGAAGGATTCTAATCTAAATCGCAGGGTATCTTCGACTAAGCATAAAAATGGCAGTGTGAGGAAGAAGGACTGTTACTGGTCAAATATGTGTAGGTGGAAATCATCCTCTAGGATGCTGAACATAAAAAATTCAATAAGAAAGAATAAACCTGACCAACCATTGCATTCCAAGTGCTCTTCGTGTGTTGTAAAGGGGAGTTTCCTCAATTTCGACAATACAGGTGATGTTTCTTATTCCAATTCGGTGAATTCTGAAGGGGTTAGTGAGTATGGCATGAGAATTGGACTCAAATGGAAGGAAAAGCCTTCCAAACTGTAAGCTCTTTTTGTCTCCTTCGTTCTCAATTGGTTTTTAATGAAGGCTATTTCTCTTAATATTCGCGATTTTGGGATAGTGAAAGGTGTTGATAAACTCGGGTGGGTTAGGAGTCTAATCTTCAAAGAAAGGCCATCTTTTTTGGCCTTACAAGAAAAAAAAAATTAAATTGTATTGATGGTAAATGGGTAATGTTGTTATGGGGTTCTTCTCAGTGTGATTTCATACAAAATGCGGAGGTTGGCAAGTCTGGGGTCAACTTCTAATTTGGAATACTAGTCAAATCAACACTACTGATGTCATTGAGTTAGACACTGTAATTGGTGTGAGGGTAAATAGAAATCAGCGAATTGTATTCTTAATGTTTTAAACATATACGGCCCACACGATGATAAGAATAAACAAAAATTGTGGAGATCTTTATTTGAAATTCTGGAACATGCTTGTGATGAAGCGTGGTTGCTATGTGGGGATTTTAATGAGGTTAGAGGGATAGATGAGTGTAACAACCCTACTTTTTCTGTTACTTTCATTAATTGTCTGTTAATTATTTTAATGGTGACTACTTGACTTTATATGTGTTTAAGTGTATTAAATGCATATTTGATCCTTGGTAGGTTACTTGATTTAATATGGGTTAATATAAATTGGAAAACATATTTCGGATAATGAAATATGATAAAAACAAAACGGTTTGAATAACTGCAAAAACTATTTTTCGAGTAACAAAACACTCGGGTTTATTCTAATAATTATTTTTAATAATTATTAACTCTGAAAACTATTTAATTTATTAATTTTTTTAATAAATTAGATTACTTGGTTGCGTTTTAGCGAGCGGTTAATGTTTCGGGGCTTCGGTACATTTAAACGACACTTGAAACGGACCACTAGTACACATAATTGGACAACACGAGCCCGAGAAGCACTCCCTTGGGCCATTCGGCCGTGACCCACCCCACACCCCCTTAATTTTTGTGGTTTGGACTTTTGTAATCAATGGTGTAGATTAGGCCCTAAATTAATTGACTAGTTAATCAAAAACACTGATCATCATCTCCTAAACCCTATACAGTTGACATCCATCTCTCCCTGGCCTTTCTTTTGCGTCGACCAACACACACCCAAATACCACCATCAATTTTTCTTGTTTGCTAAAAAAATCTACACGAAGATTGTTGCTTTCATCGTTAGCTACACGTTGATATAAATGATTTGTTGTTTTAAGCTATAAATCACTAACCCTAATTTGTTAATCTCAGATTTTTAATGAATTTCATAGTCTAGGTTAGTCTATTGCTCAAGTTTAGACGATCATACATGATTGTACGCGTTATATTGTTCGATTGTGATGATTTTATGAAATCCCGAATTTAAAAATTGATGTAACAGAAACTTAAACTTGGAATTTGTTAAATATTATTATATATTTAGAATCCTCATGAAAAATTAATAATTTTGGGCTTTTGAATTTTGTTGCAAAATCTGTGATTAATCAGAAATCTGGACAAATAGGTAATGAATTGAGTTATGAACTGATTACCATTGAGTAGATAATTTAAAAACATTCAATTTGGACTAGGATATCATGCTATTTGGAGTTGTAAAACTCATTTTATGCCTAAATGACCGTTCTTGGTAAAACTTGTTAAGCGGTAATTTAAAAACAGGTTCTAAAGGTATTTTGATTTGTGTTCTTGAACCAAGTCTTTGCATTTCTGTAAAATTCATATATTGTAGATAACTTTTCATCTAGACCTTGTGATAATTGAATATGTATAGTTTGCATAATGTGCGTGCGAAAACGACTACCTGTATTCTGTTCGAATCTTCTTAACATGTACCTTTGGCCCTGTAAGTTGAGTTGTGGATAGTTTAAAGGCTTGAGCTTCTGGATATTTACTTTTTATATGTTTTAGAATAAATGTCTAGTTTATGTCAAACCTTGTAACCTGCTACATTATGCACTATAAGGCCCAAGATTTGATAACTACTGAATTGGACTGAAACAGAATGCGGAACGCCTGAATTGCTGGAATAAACTGTACCAATTGGCTTAACTAAATCACCTCATCATTTGATATGTGTTAGTTTAGCTTGTCCTTGAAATTTAGCCACTGACCTTGCTTGATTTGCGTACTCCTAGCTCCGGTTATGCCCATTTTAAAACTGATGCGCAGATTGAAACTGATTTCGTGCAATGTGTATTGTGAATGCGATTATGTTCTTTGTACTAAAGACATAATTTTGAACTTGTGAATGGTTGTTGATTGTATACTGATCATTAACATGTCTTAAGTGAAACTTGATTATCATATGTTCATATGTGACTTTAGTTGCACATTGCTTAACACACTAAGTGACTATAAGGCGGTAAACTATGAAATAATGAAACCGAAAACTATAAGTGGTCATTTGAACACAGTTAGACTATTTGACCAACATGACATGTACATTACCAATGTGTTGACTATTTTGACCTTGTTTGACCTTGGTTGACTTTTGTTTGACCTGCATGAATTAGTTAACTTTTGTGTTGACTTTTACATTGAAACGCGTCGGTCTGAGCAATAGGACAACTTACTCTGTGAAATGACTATTGTACAAGATACAACTATTGATCAACCTAAATACATATATCTAGGTTGCATTACTCGACTGTAGTCCGTACAAGCTACTTGTTGCTTAATTTTCATACCAAGCTTTTCAAAGGTGAGTCTACAGTCCCGCTTTTTACATATTTTTTTGGGATGAGACTACACGCTGGTTACATTTATGTTATTACAAATGCTTTCACTTTTGACACGATAACTATTATACATGTTGAGTTATTGTTCACAAAGCCTCTAGCTTGAATACTTTAATTACCTTCGGGTAAGCACAAATTAGATGGACGGATCCGTTAGGTTAGACAAACCTCACCTTAATATAACTGTGGTGCATTTACTTTGAACTATAAGTACACTCGAACAAGTGTATGCTATATACGGGGTAAAAGATAAGTGTAGTTGTAAACTATACGCAGGTCTTTAGCTAGTATTCAAGTGCTCATGGATGTATGTACATTTTGCAACGCTTGGGTTGCGCTTATTGAAATCTCGTGGTCAAATGTAAATGAACTATTTTTCTGAATAATGTTTTTCAGACACTGTTATATATTACTTAAACCTGTACATTCACCAACAATATTGTTGACCTGCTTTGCGTGTTTGTTCTCAGGTCCATAGAGGTATAAATTCCGCTGGTTTACTTGATGCATAGTCTTGCTATGGAGTCAGCATTCCTTTGCCAAGACATTATTTCTATTAATTCGCATTTAAACTTTGATACTTACTAAATACTGTTGGCTTGTGCTTACGATCACAATGGTATTTCTTTTTGGTTGTTGACAAGTCAACTGTTTTTAATTAAATTAAATGCGAATGCTTTTGAAATGTCTCATTTAGAGGGCGTGACTGTTACTGTGGGACCTATAATTAACATGCCGTCAGATTTAATTTGGCGGGGTGTTATAGTTGGTATCAGAGCTAACAGTTCGTATGAAACTAGGATTTACATTAGTGTGTCTGATCGAGTCATTGGAACACTTTAGCGAGTCTAGACTACGACCTGAACTTAATCACTATATGATTAATTTATGACTAACACTTTATGATTAACTGATGTTCTTTCTCTATCTGTTCTTGTACTGCTGAGGTAGATGTCGAGTTCATCACGAAGTTCAAACAACTCAAACGTGGGGTGTGCACCTGCTCCGGTGCCTAATAACCCTGCACCTACTCTCATGCCCAATCATCCTGTTAACATTTACTCTATGGATCTAATCCGTACTAACAGGAACCTATTGATACGAGATCGTGTGAATGCCCTAAGTGATATCATGAGGGTTACCCCACATCCAGAGGTGATCGAGGGTTTGCAGGAAATAGTGGCGTCTATGAACGGGTACTTGTACGAGTTAGAGGATAGATTTCACGTAAGAAAAGCTAAATGCAACTTATACTGCAAGGATATCTAAGCTCGAGGCGGCCCTAGCCAAGACTAAGAGTGATGATGGACTAGCCTTTCACACTAGAAAAAGGAAGAAGTGAAGGAGTCACTTGACTTTGGACTTTCTTCTACTCATTTCTTCATTATTCTTCCACTATTTTTGCATAGACTTACCGGGTGGTTTAAACCGGGCGATTAGTACGTAACATTTATTTTTGTTGGATATGTTACTTTTGGATTATTTTTGGATATGGTGGATAACTTATCATTAATGGACTACTATTTACCTTTACATTGTGTGATGTTGTCTTATATAAATATCCGTGATTTGTGTAGTATTTATATCTAACTGCTCGATGTTTATATGATAGATAATTACATGTGTTAAAAGAACACTATTATGATTATCACTATTGTCACTATTCAACACTATTACCACTGCTATCACTACGTAACACTAGTGTCACTACTATCATTAGTATCACTACTGTCACTACTGTTACTACTTAATACTACTAGTACTACTTAACACTACTTCTCACTACTAAGAAATCTCTACGTATTATTACTATTTACTAGTCTTCACTACTCGTTGCTAGTATATTTTGTTATAGCTCTGTTTTCATTTATAATAATCTGGTGTATTATTCTATTTTGAAGATCATGCCTCTAAAGGAATTCGCAGCATCATAAATCAGGAGACTTGTCGCCGAGGATATCGCGGCAGAGAGAGCTGAGTTACTCAGAGAGTTCAATAATATGCGTAACAATAATGACCATGGTGGACCGAGAAACAACAATAATGGCAACAATGGCCGCGGTGGATGTTCTTACAAAACATTCACTAGCTGCAACCCATACTCCTTTAGTGGGACTGAGGGACCAGTTGGTCTCAATCGATGGTTCGAGAAGTTAGAGTCAATTTTTTGCATCAGTGGGTGTAATGATGCTGATCGCATGAGATTTTCTACGGGCACACTATCTGACAGTGCGCTTACTTGGTGAAATAGATATTCCCAATCTCTGGGTCATGATCAAGCGTATGCTCTTCCATGGGAAACCTTGAAACGGTGAATGGTCGAGGAGTACTGTTCTCGTAACGAGATTAAGAAGATGGAATGTGTGTTCTATGGGTTGAAGTTAGTAGGCACTGATCTTACTGGTTATAACAAAAGGTTCTTCGAGTTGGCTCTAATGTGTCCAGAGATGGTCACTCCCGAGACTCGTAAGATTGAACAATATATAAAAGGTTTAAGTGAGAACATACAAGGTGGAGTTACTACTTCTAAACCCACAACCGTGCATATAATGACCCGTCCTAATCCATTTGGACGAATACATTACATTTGGTTACATCGCGAGGTACTTGACCTCTATATGATACATTTTACAAACATTGCATTCGTTTTTAAAAGACAATCTTTCATCACATCGAAAGTTGACAGGCATGCATACGCTTTCATAATATATCCACACTATAAATGACTTAATAGTAATCTTGTTGAACTCAATGACTCGAATGCAACGTCTTTTGAAATATGTCATGAATGACTCCAAATAATATCTCTAAATGAGCAAATGCACAGCGGAAGACTTAATTCGTACCTGAGAATAAACATGCTTAAAAGTGTCAACCAAAAGGTTGGTGAGTTCATAGGTTTATCATAACAATCATTTCAATATATTAATAGACCACAAGATTTCCATTTATAAATATATGTACACTCGCAAGTGTATAAAACCGTTCTGCTTATGTTGAGGCCTCAGTAACCAACCTTAACAATAATATAATAAGTCATCTTCACAAAGATGGATATGTACACTCGCAAGTGTATAAATAATCCTTGAATTACTAAACATCTGCCCACTAGCTCTATGTCTAGCGCAGCCTACAGGATGGGGGTGTTATACCCGATAGATCTATCTTTAGGATTCGCGCTTATATGCTCTTATAACATATAACTAAATTACCTAGCACATCAATCCGCAGAATATCATTTTTATTCCCTTGTCTCTATTTCGTAAAGCATTTATAAAATATTGCATGTATTCTCAGCCCAAATATATATATTGCAAAAGCAATTAAAAAGGGAGCAAATGAAACTCACAATCCAATATTTTGTAGTAAAAATATTCATACGACAGAACTGAACAATGTAGGGTTGGCCTCGGATTCACGAACCTATATCATTTGTATATTTATTAATATACATAATTGTAATCGAATACATATATATTTAAATTTATTAGTTATATTATATAATATATATATATATATATATATATATATATATATATATATATATATATATATATATATATGTTTCATATATTCATTTTGTATATAAAAATATTAATTTTTGTTATGTTATATGTATTATATATATATATATATATATATATATATATATATATATATATATATATATATATATATATATATATATATATATATATATATATATCATTTGTTTGTTAATGAAAATAGTAATTATAATAATATTAAAATAATATTAAGTATGATAATAATTATAATACTTAAGATTTCTAAGAAAAGTAATAACGTTAATAATTCTATTAGTGATAATAATAATAGTGATATTAATGATAATAACTATAAAAATATTAATTTTATTATTATTGATAGTTATGATAATGATTTTCGTAATTACATAATAATAATACTCATGATAATATAAATAATAATACTTATAATCATATTAGTGGTAATAATAATAATAATCTTAAAGTTAATAATAATGATGATAATAATATTTATAGTTATATTAATAATACTCATTTTAATGATAATAATATGTAATTGCATTTTTGTAGTATTACTAATAGTTAGATTAATAATAATAATAATCATATTGATAATGATAATCATGTTAATAATAATAATTAAAATACTAATACTAACACTTATAGTAATAATAATAATAACAATTGTAAATATAATGATAACAGTAATATTTAATGATAGTAATAATAAATTGTAGTATTATATTTATAGTATTACTTAACTTAACAATAATAGTAATTATATTCATTTTTGTAAAAATAGTATTTACTACTTAAATTGGTGATGATAACTAAATAATAATGATAATAATAACAATAATAAAAATGATAATAATAATAATAATAATTATAATTATAATTCTAACAATAATAATATTAATAATAATTATTAGATTAATAATAATAATAAAAATAAAAGAACTACCTTCAAAAGAACTCAGTTTTTAAAAAAAATGTCCCGAGCCGGGCTTGAACCCGAGACCTCTCGAATACCATCAACACTCTCACAACCAACTGAACCATTTCGTTTTTCCTGATTTATATCATCCTTCAATTATATTTAACCCATTTAACAGTTTCACCTTCTTCTTTACTAATCCAATTCGACTGGGTATTAACCATTATTCAAAACACGATTACAAAAATTGATTTAGGATATTTAAACAAACACATTTGACTCGTGGTAATTGGGATTAATAGAGAACAGTCAAAAAAATATAAACAGAAATAACTGCAGTTTGAAAAAAAAAAATAATGCGATGAAAACTCATATAGTGATTATGAAATTTATATTGTTTTAGATAGTGATTACAAAATGAAAGAGGTAGTAAATCATTCCTGGAAACTTTTAAAATTGTCAATTGAACTTGAATTATAATAATTAACTCGAATTCAATCACAGAAAACCTGTTGACTTTTTAACTTCGAAACTTTGACTTCCAAATTCGTTCTTGATTCTAAAAATTAGAATCTAAAATTTTGCAGAAAGTTTGAATATGGAATTCCTAACCAAACTGTATTAATAGATTTTGAAAATTGTTAATAAATCAATCTTTTTGTAAAATCAACTCAAGAACAGGGCAATACCTATTGTTCTTCGATTTTTCAGTATAATTTCGATTGAATAATTTCTGTAAAGGTTTGTAATTGATAATTATGATGTATAACTAAAAGACTTAATCCATATAAGTGTGTATTTCAATTAATTATATAGCCAAGTTATTTATCGACAATATATTCGACCAGGAACATAAAATAAATAAAAATAATAAAAAAATAAACAAAGTGAGAGTGACTGCTAACAGTTTGGTTCTTTATGGGATTGATTGGTACGATCTTGAAGCAAAATTCAAAATTTGATAGAGTATGAAAGCTGTGTGTAACAAATTTTGATTCTAAAATCAAACGTGTGGTTTATATAATTATTATTAATAATTATTATAATTATAATGATAATAATCTAAATACTAATAATAATAATTATAATATTAGTAATAATAATAATAATAAGAATAGTAAAAATAATAAATCACAATAATAAAATTTTTAATGAAATTGGTAATATTAATATTATTAATGATAATTATATTAACAATACTAATTATATTAGTATTGATAATAATAATAGTAGTAATAATATCAAATTTCCTATTTATATTTTAATAACACTAGTGTTGATATTAATATTAGAAGTAATAACAATACTATTATATCAACTATATTTAATATAATAGTATTTACATATTATAGTTTATGTAATATAGCTATATAATATGTATTATATTATAATTATATATTTTAACAATAATATTTCATAATAATATATATCATACTAACTGAAATTAAATTTTTACGACTAGTTATAATAATGTTACTAACAATGATAATAATGTAATAAATCAAATGTATTGAATTTCATATATATATATATATATATATATATATATATATATATATATATATATATATATATATATATATATATATATATATATACATATATATATATATATATATATATATATACATATATATATACAACAATTGTTCGTGAATCGTCGGGCTTAGTCAAGGTTAAATGTATACATGAACATAGTTCAAAGTTTTTAAGACTTCGATATTACCGACTTTACTTATCGTGTCAATTTCAGATTAAGATCAAGTTTAAAGTTGATTAGAAATTTCCGAGTCGTCACAGTACCTACCCGTTAAAGAAATTTCGTCCCGAAATTTGATTGGGATGGTCATGGCTGACAATAAGTATGTTTTCATGATGAATATGAGTTGATAAATAGAGTTTTATCATTATTGAGTGATACAGATAAAATAATTCAATTATTCGAAGAGTACGAATGAAGCTATCACAAAAGAGTGGTATGAATAAATGCAGATTCGTCTTGTCTGGTGACGTAGTCACAGTTGATTTCCGGAAATCAAGGGAAAAGATAGAACGATCAAGATAATATGTTCTTGATATGTTTAGAGATTATATTGAATGTAAGAGTCGTGTAACATGGCACATGATGACGTTATAATCTGTGAATCATCAAATTCCATTAGAAACTCAGCATGACTTACTGTAATATAATCACGTTTATCAAGTGTCATTATATTATACTAACTCATGCTTCAGTTCCCAACACTACTTCAAAATCATTCATAATTTAAACTTGAAGGTTTATAGAATATAGAAACTAAACAGTTTCCTTTATGGTGTACTACAGATAACGTGAAAAGATAACTGATTTCAGATAAGGATAGTTATGAAAATATCTTAAGAAATATCGAAGATTTTTATGACGATATTTTGGAATTTCTAAGATCGAAGGTTGATGAAGAAAAGTTATCCGCAAGAGTTTAGAGTCAGGAGTAAGGTATTCGATAATGACTTCAGTAGATACTGAATCATTTGGATTCTTTGAAGGTAGGTTTAGTCTCTGTGATTTGTCCACAGCCTCCTTCATGGTTTGCTCAATTTGTTTTTTTTTCAGTATCAAAACTTTTGAGCTTTTTCAGTATGTCGCTCTTTATTATCAAACTATTGATTGTTTAAACAATCTTCAGTTTTCGCTGCTTCATTAGCTTTTTCAGAACTCAGAGATCTGATTCGTAAGCTAGAGTGATTTTCAGGAATTCAGAGATTTCGAATTGAAATTCATCAGTCCAGAAGATATACGTTATATATAGATATATAACAGTTGACGTAGGGACGCTGCGAAATTCAAGAATTAAGGATTAATGCTTCTCGGTATTTGGTATGGTATTTATCGTTACAAGATGCCGATGAGTTCATGATAAGACTTCAATAGATAATTATAGTGATTTGTCGGAGAGATTTAAGCCAAGGAGCAACGAGGTTGCTGATACGTCTGCTGGTAATATGGTAGAATATAAAAGGTTCCCCGGTAATAATGAAAGAGCACGCATATATATCAAGGTTATAGTAAGGCTAATCTGAATGAAAGTCGAAGTTGATTTGCTGGAGCTGTGACAAAATTGGCTAATTTGAAAAGGAATTGCAAAGTTATTTTTCGGTAACAATAACGCTAAAGGAATTTGCACAGCTACGTGTTAAACGTGTACTCAGTTCCCGAGTGTTTTCAGGTGCATAACTATATGCATCAATCTCTTCTTCTGTAGATGAAGTGCGGTTGGTTCATCCTATCGATTGAAGTGTTTTCAAGAATTATGAAAGGTTTGAATCACATATTGTAATCGTCAAGATACAAATGAGGTTTAAGATGAAATCAAGTGACAAACTTGAAGAAATGTTTAGTTTCATATGTTATAATCAATATTTTAATTCATTTTAATTGTCCAATTTCGTAGTCCACAGTTAATAGTCCACAATTAGTAATTCAACAATTCATATATAGTTTAATATATAATATTCGAATTAATTAATACGTGTCGTGACCCATTGTATACATGTCTCAGACTCGATCACAACTCAACGTATATATATTATTTTAGAATTAACCTCAACCCTGTATAGCTAACTCTATCATTACTGCATATAGAGTGTCTATGGTTATTCCAAATAATATATATAGATGCGTCGATATGATATGTCAAAACCTTGTATACGTGTCCCGATAATTAAAGTGCGTAAAATAAATAACAGAAATTAAATGACGATAAATAAAATTGCGATAAATAAATTGCGATAAATAAAATATAATATGAAATTAACAGTTAGCTAGGAATAGTTAGCGTGGATTCTTAACAAAATTTCTCATAATTAATTTGTTTGTTTCTAACAAATTTTATTTTGTCCAATGTTTTCTTCATTATGCCACTTGTTGGATTCTGATATATCAAAATCCAAATATGAAATTGAATGAAAATGGTTATTCTGTGGTGAACGGATTCGTATATCAGTGGATGTACGTAGGATAGTAAATGATCAGTGAATCAGATTCGAAGAATGTACAGTGTAACTTATTAATGTGAAATCTAAATATTCCTCGGGTATTACCTACCCGTTAAAATATTTTCACCATTAACAGTTTGTACGAAAGAATTTTAATTATAATCTTTATGAAAATATACTTACATATATATTTTCTTCAGATTTAATCATTGATTTAAATGAGTCAATATGATATTAAACTCATTTAATTTTCGGTTGGAATTAGAATGAATAATCTCTAAAACTTTAGAGATTACATAATCGCCATGTAGAACGAAGATAAATGATGTAGAACGATACGTAGAACGATGATTATACTCGAGGTACAGAATGAGATGTTGAAGCATGGATTGTTGATGATACTGGTGCTGTTATTGATGGTACTGTTGGTGCCGGTGATGTTACTGAAGCTGGTAAGTTTTGCACCATATTCTCTAAATTTATTACTCGAGCGCGAAGTTCGTTGACTTCTTCAATTATTCCGGGATGATTGTCGGTCGAAATGAGTGAATGAATAAGGTTTAGAATTTTAGATAGAATATAATCGTGGCGAGGTATTCGGGAAATGAGGGTGAAAATGGTGTTTCGGACTGGTTCGCCTGTAAGTGCTTCGGGTTCTCCGTCAAGAGGTGAACTCGGTTGGTGGAAAGGATCGCCTTCTTCGCGTCTCCATCGGTTAAGTCGTCTACGAACCCATCAGATGAATTGGGGATGGATGATTGGTTGATTCATTCTGGTGACGCTGCTTTCAAAGCTTAGGTGAACATCCATGTTGGAATAGCTGTCGGAATTCGAGGGACTTGAACTAGTTGTGAGTTCCATCAGGTACGGTTAGATAAAGGGTTTTTGATATGAAATGGTTTTCGGATATCGGATGATATTCTAATTACATAGAATACCTGTCTATAGTACAGAAGATCCCGTAAATTACGGAGGTAATTAAGGAAACGTGTCAGATAAAGTCTACAGTAACAGATACGCTAAGATATGGATTAGCAGATACGCTAAGATATGAATTTGTCTATACACTATTCATGCAATCAATGTAGTAAGATGTGTCTAGACTAAGAATGATAAGCAGGTAATTTCCTAAGGATGATAAGTAGGTAAATTTTCAACACGGAATAATAAGCAAAACTTTTGACATGCAGACACGGTCGAAGTCCAGACTCACTAATGCATCTAAGCAACTATCAGTTAGATACACTAATACAAGACCTGGTTCGCTAAGACCACCGCTCTGATACCACCTATAATGACCCGTCCTAATCCATTTGGATGAATACATTACATTTGGTTACATCGCGAGGTACTTGACCTCTATATGATACATTTTACAAACATTGCATTCGTTTTTAAAAGACAATCTTTCATCACATCGAAAGTTGACAGGCATGCATACCCTTTCATAATATATCCAAACTATAAATGACTTAATAGTAATCTTGTTGAACTCAATTACTCGAATGCAACGTCTTTTGAAATATATCATGAATGACTACAAGTAATATCTCAAAATGAGCAAATGCACAGCGGAAGACTTAATTCGTACCTGAGAATAAACATGCTTAAAAGTGTCAACCAAAAGGTTGGTGAGTTCATAGGTTTATCATAACAATCATTTCAATATATTAATAGACCATAAGATTTCCATTTATAAATATATGTACACTCGCAAGTGTATAAAACCGTTCTGCTTATGTTGAGGCCTCAGTAACCAACCTTAACAATAAAATAATAAGTCATCTTCGCAAAGATGGATATGTACACTCGCATGTGTATAAATAATCCTCGAAGTACTAAACATCCGCCCACTAGCTCTTATGTCTAGCGCAGCCTACAGGATGGGGGTGTTGAACCCGATAGATCTATCTTTAGGATTCGCGCTTATATGCTCTTATAACATATAACTAAATTACCTAGCACATCAATCCGCAGAATATCATTTTTATTCACTTGTCTCTATTTCGTAAAGCATTTATAAAATATTGCATGTATTCTCAGCCCAAATATATATATTGCAAAAGCAATTAAAAAGGGAGCAAATGAAACTCACAATCCAATATTTTGTAGTAAAAATATTCATACGACAGAACTGAACAATGCAGGGTTGGCCTCGGATTCACGAACCTATATCATTTGTATATTTATTAATATACATAATTGTAATCGAATACATATATATTTAAATTTATTAGTTATATCATTTTTATATCAAAAATATATATATATATATGTTTCATATATTCATTTTGTATATAAAAATATTAATTTTTGTTATGTTATATGTATTATATATATATATATATATATATATATATATATATATATATATATATATATATATATATATATATATATATATATATATCATTTGTTTGTTAATGAAAATAGTAATTATAATAATATTAAAATAATATTAAGTATGATAATAATTATAATACTTAAGATTTCTAAGAAAAGTAATAATGTTAATAATTCTATTAGTGATAATAATAGTGATATTAATGATAATAACTATAAAAATATTAATTTTATTGTTATTGATAGTTATGATAATGATTTTCGTAATTACATAATAATAATACTCATGATATTATAAATAATAATACTTATAATCATTTTAGTGGCAATAATAATAATAATCTTAAAGTTAATAATAATGATGATAATAATATTTATAGTTATATTAATAATACTCATTTTAATGATAATAATATGTAATTGCATTTTAGTAGTATTACTAATAGTTAGATTAATAATAATAATAATAATCATATTGATAATGATAATCATGTTAATAATAATAATTGTAATACTAATACTAACACTTATTGTAATAATAACAATTGTAAATATAATGATAACAGTAATATTTAATGATAGTAATAATAAATTGTAGTATTATATTTATAATATTATTTAACTTAACAATAATAGTAATTATATTCATTTTTGTAAAAATAGTATTTACTACTTAAATTGGTGATGATAACTAAATAATTATAATAATAATAATAATAATAATAACAATAATAAAAATGATAATAATAATAATAATTATAATTATAATTATAATTCTAACAATAATAATATTAATAATAATTATTAGATTAATAATAAAAATAAAAATAAAAGAAGTACCTTCAAAAGAACTTAATTTTTTTTAAAAAATGTCCCGAGCCGGGCTTGAACCCGAGACCTCTCGAATACCATCAACACTCTCACAACCAACTGAACCATTTCGTTTTTCCTGATTTATATCCTCCTTCAATTATATTTAACCCATTTAACAGTTTCACCTTCTTCTTTACTAATCCAATTCGACTGGGGTATTAACCATTATTCAAAACACGATTACAGAAATTGATTTAGGATATTTAAACAAACACATTTGACTCGTGGTAATTGGGATTAACAGAGAACAGTTAAAAAAATATAAACAGAAATAACTGCAGTTTAAAAAAAAAATAATGCGATGAAAACTCATATAGTGATTATGAAATTTAGATTGTTTTAGACAATGATTACAAAATGAAAGAGGTAGTAAATCATTCCTGGAAACTTTTAAAATCGTCAATTGAACTTGAATTATAACAATTAACTCGAATTCAATCACAGAAAACCTGTTGACTTTTTAACTTCGAAACTTTGACTTCCAAATTTGTTCTTGATTCTAAAAATTAGAATCTGAAATTTTGCAGAAAGTTTGAATATGGAATTCCTAACCAAACTGTATTAATAGATTTTGAAAATTGTTAATAAATCGATCTTTTTGGAAAATCAACTCAAGAACAGGGCAATACCTGTTGTTCTTCGATTTTTCAGTATAATTTCGATTGAATAATTTCTGTAAAGGTTTGTAATTGATAATGATGATGTATAACTGAAAGACTTAATCCATATAAGTGTGTAATTCAATTAATTATATAGCCAAGTTATTTATCGACAGTATATTCGACCAGGAACATAAAATAAATAAATAAAAAATAAAAAAATAAACAAAGTGAGAGTGATTGCTAACGGTTTGGTTCTTTATGGGATTGATTGGTACGATCTTGAAACAAAAATCAAAATTTGATACAGTATGAAAGCTGTGTGTAACAAATTTTGATTCTAAAATCAAACGTGTGGTTTATATAATTATTATTAATAATTATTATAATTATAATGATAATAATCTAAATACTAATAATAATAATTATAATATTAGTAATAATAATAATAATAATAAGAATTGTAAAAATAATAAATCACAATAATAAATTTTTTAATAAAATTGGTAATATTAATATTATTAATGATAATTATATTAACAATACTAATTATATTATTATTGATAATAATAATAGTAGTAATAATATCAAATTTCCTATTTATATTTTAATAACACTAGTGTTGATATTAATATTAGAAGTAATAACAATATTATTATATCAACTATATTTAATATAATAGTATTTACATATTATAGTTTATGTAATATAGCTATATAATATGTATTATATTATAATTATATATTTTAACAATAATATTTCATAATAATATATATCATACTAACTGAAATTAAATTTTTACGACTAGTTATAATAATGTTACTAACAATGATATATATATATATATATATATATATATATATTTATTTATTTATTTATTAACAACAATTGTTCGTGAATCGTCGGGCTTAGTCAAGGTCAAATGTATACATGAACATAGTTCAAAGTTTTTGAGACTTCAATATTACCGACTTTACTTATCGTGTCGATTTCAGATTAAGATCAAGTTTAAATTTGATCAGAAATTTCCGGGTCGTCACAGTGCATGAGGCTATTGATATGGCTAGTTTGTTACTAGATCAGATTGCTCAGAGAGGAAAGGTTGCTATGGCTAGTAAGGTTGATCAGATTGCTCATAATGTCCATAGCTGACATTGGCTAGTAAGGTTGATCAGATCAACCTTACTAGCCATAGCAACCTTTCCTCTCTGAGCAATCTGATCTAGTAACAAACTAGCCATAGCAACCTTTCCTCTCTGAGCAATCCTGGATCAAATAAAATGTACCAAGATCTGAAGACATTTTATTGGTGGCCAAGTCTAAAACCTGACATTGCTACCTATGTCAGAAAGTGCTTGACTTACGCTAAGGTCTAGGCTGAACACCAGAAGCCATCAGGGATACTGACTCAACCAGAAATTCCCCAATGGAAATGGAAATGTATTGCAATGGACTTCATCACAAAACTACCAAAAACCGTGGGAGGTTACGACACCATTTGGGTTGTAGTGGATCATCTCACTAAGTCTGCACACTTCCTACCAATAAGAGAAACTGACAAGATGGAAAAGTTGGCACAAGTTTACATAAAGGAAGTCATCTCTAGGCATGGAGTGCCTGTATCCATTATATCTGATCGCGATAGCAGATTTACTTCTAAATTTTGGCAAACATTACAGAAAGTAATGGGGACTCATTTAGACATGAGTACAGCATATCAACCCTAGACAGATGGCCAAAGTGAACGAACCATTCAACCTCTAGAAGACATGTTGCGAGCATGTGTCATTGATTTCGAAAACAGATGGGATAAGTATTTACCACTAGCTGAGTTCTCATACAATAATAGCTACCATACGAGCATAAAGGTTGCACCTTTCAAAGCATTGTAAGGAAGAAAGTGTAGATCTCCTGTATGTTAGAGTGAATTAGGGGATAGTCAATTGACGGGTCCTGAGATTATACAGGAGACAACAGAGAAAATCGTACAATTTTAAGAATGATTAAAACAGCTCGAAGTCATCAGAAAAGCTACGCTAATGTTAGAACACGACCTCTAGAATTCCAAGTCGGCGACAAGGTCATGTTTAAAGTATCAACCTGGAAGGGTGTAGTACGGTTTGCAAAACGGGTAAATTGAGTCTTAGATATGTTGGACCATTCAAGATAACTGAAAGGGTTGGACCGATAGTTTATAGATTGAAACTGTCACAAGAACTCAGTGAAATACACGACACTATCCATGCGTCAAACCTGAAGAAGTGCCTAGTTGACGAAAACTTGGTGATTCCTTTAGAGGAACTGCGCATTGATAACAAACTTCATTTTGTTGAAGAACCCGTTGAGATCATACCGTGAGGTCAAACACTTAAAGCAAAGCAATATCCCTATCGTTAAAATTCGGTAGAACGCACGAAGAGGACCTGAGTTCATGTGGGAACGTGAAGACCAAATGAAGCAAAAGTATCCGTAACTGTTTCCGAAAGGAGCGACTTCAGCGGATGCTAACTAAAATTTTGGGATGAAATTTTCAATAAAAGGTGGGTAATGTAACAACCCTACTTTTTCCGTTACTTTCGTTAACTATCTGTTAATTATTTTAACGGTGACTACTCGACTTTATATGTGTTTTGTTGTATTAAATGCATATTTGATCCTTGGTGGGTTACTTAAATTAATATGGGTTAATATTAATTGGAAAATATATTTCGGATAATGAAATACGATAAAAACAAAATGGTTTGAATAACTGCAAAAAGTATTTTTCGAGTAACAAAACACTCGGGTTTATTTTAATAATTACTTTTAATAATTATTAACTTTGAAAAATATTTATTTTATTAATTGTTTTAATAAATTAGATTACTTGGTTGAATTTTAGCGAGCGGTTGACGTTCCGGGGCTTTGGTACGTTTAAACGACACTTGAAACGGACCACTAGTACACGTAATTGGACAAAACGAGTCAGGGAAGCACTCCCTTGGGCCATTTGTCCGTGACCCACCCCACACCCCCTTAATTTTTGTGTTTTTAGCTTTTGTAATCACTAGTGTAGATTAGGCCCTAAATTAATTTACTAGTTAATCAAAAACACTTATCATTATCTCCTAAACCCTATACAGTCGACATCCACTCTCCCTGGTCTCTCTTTTGCATCGACCAACACACACTTAAAAACTACCATCATATTTATTGTTTGCTAAAATAATCTGCACGAAGATTGTTGCTTTCGTCGTTAGCTACACGTTGATATAAATGATTTGTTGTTTTAAGATATAAATCACTAACCCTAAATTGTTAATATCAGGTTTTTGACGAATTTCATAGTCTAGGTTAGTCTATTGCTCAAGTCTAGATGATTATACATGATTGTACGCGTTATATTGTTCGATTGTGATGATTTTGTGAAATCTCGAATTTAAAATTGATGTAACAGAAACTTAAACTTGGAACTTGTTAAATATTATTATATATATAGAATCCTCATGAAAAATTAATAATTTTGGCCTTTGAATTGCGTATTTTCGTTACCGTATGTGCAAGATATGCTTAATTGAAGTTTTGTTTCAAAATCTGTGATTAATCCAAAATCTGGACAAATAGGTAATAAATTGAGTTGTGAACTGATTACCATTGAGTAGATAATTTAAAAAAATTGAATTTAGACTAGGATATCATGCTATTTGGAGTGGTAAAACTCATTTTATGCCTAAATGATCGTTCTTGGTAAAACTTGTTAAGCAGTAATTTAAAAATAGGTCCTGAAGGCATTTTGAATTGTGTTCTTGAACCAAGTCTTTGCATTTCTGTAAAATTCATATATTTTAGATAACTTTTCATCTAGGCCTTATGATAATTGGACATGTATAGCTTGTGTAATGTGTGTGCGAAAATAACTACCTGTATTCTGTCCAAATCTGCTAAACATGTATGTTTGGCCCTATAAGTTGAGTTGTGGATAGTTTAAAGGCTTGAGCCTCTGGATATTTACTCTTTATATGTTGTAGAACAAATGTGTAGTTTATGTCAAACCTTGTAACCTGTTACATTATGCACTATAAGGCCCAAGATTTGATAACTACTGAATTGGACTGAAATAGAACGCATAACGCCTGACTTGCCGGAATAAACTGTACCATTTGGCTTAACCAAATCACCTCATCTTTTGTTATGTATTAGTTTAGCTTGTCCTTAAAATTTAGCCACTGACCTTGCTTGATTTGCGTACTCCTAGCTCCGGTTATGCCCATTTTAAAACTAATGCACAGATTGAAACTGATTACGTGCAATGTGTATTGTGAATACAATTATGTGCTTTGTACTAAGGACATAACTTTGAACTTATGAATGGATATGGATTGTATACTGATCATTAACATGTCCTAAGTGAAACTTGATTATCATATGTTCATATGTGACTTTAGTTGCACACTGCTTAACACACTATACGACGGTAAACTATGAAATAATGAAACCGAAAACTATAAGTGGTCATTTGAACACAGTTTGACTATTTGACCAACATGACATGTACATTACCAATGTGTTGACTATTTTGACCTTATTTGAACTTGGTTAACTTTTGTTTGACCTGCATGAATTAGTTGACTTTTGTGTTGACTTTTACATTGAAACGCATCGGTCTGAGCAATAGGACAACTTACTCTGTGAAATGACTATTGTACAAGATAGAACTATTGACCAAGATAAATACATTTATCTAGGTTGCATTACTCGATCGTAGTCCGTACAAGCTACTTGTTGCTTACTTTTCATACCGAGCTTTTCAAAGGTGAGTCTATAGTTCCGCTTTTTACATATTTTCTGGGATGAGAATACATGCTGGTTACATTTACGTTATTACAAATGATTTTATTTTTGACACGAGTACTATTATACATGTTGAGTTATTGTTCACAAAGCCCCTAGCTTGAATACTTTAATTACCTTCGGGTAAGCATAAATTAGATGGACGGATCCGTTAGGTTAGATAAACCTCACCCTACTATAACTGTGGTGCATTTACTTTGAACTATAAGTACACTTGAACAAGTTTATACGATATACGGGGTAAAAGATAAGTGTAGTTGTAAACTATATGCAGGTCTTTAGCTATTATTCAAGTACTCATGGATGTATGTACATTTTGCAATGCTTGGGCTGTGATTATTAAAATCTCGTGGTCAAATGCAAATGAACTATTTTTATGAATAATGTTTTTCAGACACTGTTATATATTACTTAAACCTGTAGATTCACCAACATTATTGTTGACCTATTTTTGCGTGTTTGTTCTCAGGTCCATAGAGGTATAGCTTCCGCTGCTTTACTTGATGCATGGTCTTGCTGTGGAGTCAGCATCTTTTTGTCAAGACATTATTTCTATTTAATTCACATTTAAACTTTTATACTTACTAAATACTGTTGGCTTGTGTTTACGATCACAATGGTATTTCTATTTGGTTGTTGACTACTGTTTTAAAGTCGAATGTTTTTAATAAAATTAAATGCGAGTGCTTTTGAAACGTCTCATTTAGAGGGCGCGACTGTTACTATGGAACCTATGATTAACACGCCGTCAGATGGAATTTGGCGGGGTGTTATAATGACAGACTTAACTGTGATTTCATTGAATACTGAGCTAGAAGATTCAATGAGTTCATCTCATCTAACAACCTGATAGAGTTACCATTAGGAGGGATGATTTTTACTCGAATGAGCGACGATGGAATCAAGTTCAGCAAATTGGACCATTTTTAGTATCTGAAAAATTCTGTTGTATTTGGGAGAATCTTTCTCTGGTTGCTTTGAAAAGAAAACATTCTGACCACTATCCAAATTTGTTGAAGGATGAGGAAAAGAATTTTGGACCAAAGCCAACTAAAATCTTCGATGCTTGGCTTCATGAGGATGATTTCGATAACGTGATTCACGATGCCTGGAATGTTCCTGTAGGTAATAACTCTCGGAAGGACTGTTTATTCTATAACAAGCTCAAAAACGTAAAGGAGGCGTTAAGAAAAATGGAGTTATAATAGATTCGGGGATATTGAAAGTGAAATTGAAAGGTTGAAAGGAACTGCATCAGATTTTGAGATTAAGGCTGAAACAGGTGGCTTAAGTGAGTCTGAAACAAAGCTTTAGCAAGATGCACGTAAGTTATGGCTTGAAAAGGAATCAATTAAAACGAAAATGCTCAAACAACAGTTCAGGATACGATGGATCCCAGAGGGTGATGAGAACTCAAAATACTTTCATTCGATTATCTAGAGGAAAAAAAAACAATATTCGTGGTTTAAACATTGGTGGGTTATGGTCTGATAATCCTCAAGCTATTAAATCTGAGATTTTTGAGCATTTTAAATGTACTTTCATCGAGTCAGGTACTGATCGACTTAGTTTAGTGGACTTAAATTATCAATATTTGTCCGCTGACGAAGCTTGTGCACTCGAGACACCTTTTAATGAAAAAGAAATTCATAAAGCCATAGTGGAGTGTGGTAGCGCAAAGGCTCCTGGACCGGACGGTTTTAATATGAGGTTTTTCAAAAAGTATTGGGATCTAATTAAGACGGAGCTCATTGATGAAATTATGTGGTTTTGGGATAAAGCTGAGTTCTCTAAGGGATGCAATGCATCCTTTGTCACTTCGGTTCCGAAGAAACAAGATCCAATGGCTCTTGGAGATTTTCGGCCGATTAGTCTTATCGGTAGTTATTACAAAATTATTTCCAAATTATTATCAAACCTCTTGAAGAAGGTTATTCCTAATCTTGTAGGGCATGAGCAGAGTGCGTTTTTAAAAGGTAGATTCATTCTCGATGGGACATTGATTGTAAATGAATCGATTGATTTTCTGAAAATAAAAAAACAAAAAGGTGTTCTATTTAAGGTTGATTTTGAGAAGGCGTTTGATTGTATTAATCGGGACTTCCTTATGGAAGTAATGAGCTATATGGGCTTCAGGATCAAATGGAGAAAATGGATTCTAGCTTGTTTGAAGTCAGCTTCGGTCTCAATATTAGTCAATGGTTCACCAACAATCAAGTTTTCACTAGGGAGAGGTGTTCGCCAAGGAGATCAACTACCCCCTTTCCTATTTATTCTTGCATCTGAGGGTCTTAATTTACTTGCAAAGGCGGCAACTGAAAAAGGGATGTTCAAGGGTGTGGAAATTGGAAATGATAAAGTGCTACTTTCACACTTACAGTACACAGACGATACCATTTTTATCGGGGAATGGAGCCGGCCAAATGTAAATAGTTGGCAAAACCTTCTTAAGTGTTTTGAACTAGCATCCGGTTTGAGAGTAAATTTCCATAAAAGTTATATCTACGATATTGGTGTTAGCATGGACGAGGTGAATCATGTAGCTAATCGTATCGGGTGTCAAGTTGCTCAATTTCCATTTACTTACCTCGGTTTATCTATTAGATCAAAGATGAGAAAGACAAAAGATTGGGAATGTGTAATTGACAAGATAAAATCGAGACTCTCGGATTGAAAAATGTGAACGTTGTCATCCGGAGGAAGAGCAACTCTTATTAAATCAGTTCTTAAAAGTCTCTCACTGTATTATTTCTCGCTATTTCGTGCTCCTAAATGTGTGTTAAAAATACTTGAGAGGGTGAGGCGTTCCTTCTTTTGGGGCGGGTCGGATTCGGGTTCAAATATTGCATGGGTAAAATGAGACACTGTTATTTCATCTTACGGGAATGAGAGGCTTAATATTGAATCGTTAGATAGCAAAAATTTGGCGTTATTGGGGAAGTGGTGTTAGAGGTTCAAAACCGAAACCAATTTACTTTGGGTTAAAATCATACGTAGTATTTACTGGTCGGATGGTGGTTTGGATTCGGGGGGTGTTCCTCCTCGTTCTCAATTTATTGGTACTTGGTCTAACATTATCATGGCAGGTAACTATTTGGAAGATCTAAATATTCCATTCAAGTCATCATTTTACAAAGTGGTTCGTGACGGGTCAACAAGTTCGTTCTGGAATGATCCTTGATTTGGGGAAGAAAAGCTTCGATTCATGTTCCCGAGATTGTTTATATTAGAAAAATGCAAAGAAGCTTTGTTCAGTGATCGTGTGGACGTTGCAGCTAATGCCTCAACAACAAAATTTGAGTGGTCATGAGTCCCTTCTGGATGCACAGAGGCTGAGCTGAGCATGCTGTTGAAGATGGTTGCATGTCGCAAGTTCGATGCTAACATGCCTGATTTTTGGTCATGGTCGATGGCTAAATGGTCGTTTCACGGTTAAACACCTTACTTCTTTGATTGATGAACAGGTTATGGCGAATGGTACAGCTCCTAAGAGACACTTCGAAACAACTTAATCCCAAAGAAACTTGAGGTTTTTGTATGGCGGGCATCAAAGAAACGTCTTCCGGTTATAATTGAACTCGATAAAAGAGGTATAGACTTACATACTGTTAGATGTCCCCTATACGACGATGGGTTGGAATCAGTTGACCATACGTTGATATTTTACAAACATTCAATGGAGATTTGGAATCGTGTTTTTAAATGGTGGGGGTTTAGAAATTTTTCAAACCTTTGTGTTAACGAAATCCTTAGAGGTAACGCTCCAATTTTGATGACATGTCTTGGGAAAAAAGTGTGGCGATCGGTTGAATGGGTTTGTGCTTATTTCATTGGGAGAAATCGGAACAATATGGATTTCGCGGATCCTCGTGGAATGCTCCGGTGGCTCTTAATGAAATTCAAACCAAGTATTCGAGTGATATCTCATAAGTTAAGAGGGACGAAGCTCGACTGGCTCTCTTGATAAGAAATCCGAGTTTATACTTTAGCATTAGTTAACTCGTCTATCTTTCTTGTTAATCTCCTGCATAGTTTTCTCTGTTTGATAACTCACAAACAGCAAACTGTTGATGTCCAACTCGGCTTTGTACAACACTCTTTTGATTAATATACATTGCCTTGCATTTCAAAAAAAAATATATATATATGCTTATTAATGGTGAAATAACTTAGATAAGATTATGGTGGTGGTGGGTGGTGGTAGTTATGGTTGTAGTAGGTTATACTGGTGGCGGGTGGGGGTGGTGGGGGTGGGAGTGGTAGGTGGGGGTAGTGGTGGTGGTAGTGGGTGGATGGTGGTCCCGTGACACCACTAGTTACAAAATTTTTTAACAAACGATCGTTCAAAATTTTACATGACACTAGTTTGGACCCCATATATTTTTAAAGTTTAGAATTTTATAGTATGGGTCACTAAAAATTTCTACTTAAAAATTAGGTCACTTATAATTTTATAATATGAGCTACTAACAAATACAAAGTATATAAATAAATAAAGAAAAAAGTGAATCTTTTTTGTTTTTGTTTTCTCGGACACGATAACACAAATACACCATTTTACGCTTTTGTTTAACACGACAAGACCTAATTACACTTTTATTCTTCGGTTTTTGAAAAAATTTGAAGCCGATATTTGCTAAAAGATCCATGTCAACCCCGAAATTACTCATTTTAGTAACGGGAGATCGAAGGTAAAAGTCATATTGGTTGAAGATCAATTTATGAATAGATTTATAATTTAATATATCAAGAAAGATGTGTTAATGGTATTAGAAATGATTCAATTGTAGATGAATTTTATTGTAAGAAATCGCGTAGAAAAAAAGTAAAGGTTGCATCTAGTATGTAGTAGATTAAGAATACGATATTTTAGTATTAATGATATTCTTTTGTTTGATGGTGTTTGTAATAAACTGATTTAATCTGACTCGATCTGACCCGGTACATTCAATTTTACAGTTAGGTAGGTTATCGGGAAACTTTTTTTTAAGACCCCATTGATTTACGATCCTAGATTCGCCACAGATGGTGGTAGTGGATGATGATGATGATGGGTGGTGTTAGGTGAAGGGTGGTATATGGTGGTGGTAGGTGGTGGTGAGGGGTGAAGGTGGTGGATGGTGGGGGTGATGGTAGTGGTGGTGGTGGTGCTGGGTGAGTGATGGTGGTGTTGAGTGGTGGTGGTGGGTTAGTGGGTGATGGGTGATGGTAGTGGACGATGGTGGTACGTGTATGGTATAACGACCCTTATTTTTTTTTCATTCTATATTTTTTCAATATTAAATGCCCAAACAATATAATTAAAACTTAATGATTAATCTTTAATCAACAATTGTTAAGTGTTAAGAGTTATAAAATATATTAATTAACTTTGTGCAATAATTGACAAGTTAATAAAAGATGAAAATAATAAACTGTTAGTCGACACTCACTGCTAATTAAAATTTATGCATTTATGTAATATTATAACTAATAACCTATAAGTAATAAATAAAAAGTGACATTTATATAAATAATAAAACAATTGGGAACTAAATAAAAAAAATATATATATACAAGTCATGAATTAGTAAAAAGAAAATAATACTTATCATGTAGTAAATGTAAAAATAATAAAAATAATAAAAATAATAATAATAATAATAATAATAATAATAATAATAATAATAATAATAATGAGACTAAAGAATCTTAAACAATTACATCCTTATGTTGACTAAAAAATAATATACATACATATATATATATATATATATATATATATATATATATATATATATATATATATATATATATATATATATATATATATATATATATATATATATATATATATATATATATATATATAAACTAGTACCACCTATTGTTGACTAAAAATTATAAAATAAAATAAAATTATTAATTAGAACATCCTTATGTTGACTAACACTCTAATACTTGCACTATATAAACACCCCTAGACTCCTAGTTTCTCATTCACAAATCACACCAAAATCCTCTCTCAAAAACAATCTCTCCCTCTCCCTCTCTTGTGGTATTCGGATCTTCAAGCTTGTTCTTCGTGTTCATCAAGATTTTCAAGCGTGTTCTTCATTATTTGGGTTATTTGATCTTCATCACCAAGTTTTCTTCTTGTTTTTTGTTAATCTTTATCATCATTAACAAGGTATGATCCAAAATCTTAAAACTTTTAAATCTTTCTTTCAATTCATGTTTATATTCATAATCATATTCGTGCATGATCTTAACATTCATATTATTTAGATCCTTAAAACCCTAAACCCTAATCATTAAAATACTACTTTAATTAACTAACCCTAATTAATGAAACCCTAATACTACTTATACTATTAATTAACATGTATACACTATTACTATTACTAACACCTATAACCTACTACTTATATTATAACACATAAAATCATTTTGGGATATGTATTAGAGATGTATAGATCTTCGAACTTTCTTGACGAATGGTTTCTACGAAACTCTAGGCGAAAGGGTTTGGATTTCCGATTTAAAGGATCCTATAGCTCAAGCCCCTAGATCTGAAATGGCCATTCGAAGGGAAAGGGATGATTGGAAGCTTATCTAATACGGCAAGTATCCTAAAATGGAAAACACTCTTAAAGTAGAAACTTTCTAGTTATAGAAACTTACTAAGATAAGAAATCTACTAAAAGTGGAAACTTTATAAAAATAGAAACTTACTAGGAAAGGAAACTTAGTAAAATGAACTATACTTACAACACTATCATACTTAAACATCTACTTAAGCTTGGGCAAAAACACTTACTACTCTTAAATGTCAATAGGTTGACTTTTCTGCTCACTCATCCAACTTTCTATTCCGAGGAATAACTCTCTCTCTACTTACTAAGGTGAATTCATAGCCCCACTCTTTATTGCTAGCAAACTTACTTACTTTTATTGGGGTGAGACACATGCTGTTTTTACATTTTACAACTTAGACACAAGTACCAAACTACTAAACTATGTTATACCCGGCTATGTCCGACTAAGTTCCTACAGTGATATTTTTAATTGCTGGTTGAATGCTTGCTTAATTATTGGGAGTAGGCCTATCGGGAGTAACGTCCCCGATACATTTTACTAAGTCTTTGTATTACTTAATAATGAAATTAAACCGACAAGTATAAACTACAACTTGTCTTTAGGGCAAACTTGAACGTTTAGTCTAAATATCACGCATTGACATAACTTTTGGATATGCGAGATCTACTTTTTGATCCTGCGGGAGATCAACTTTACAAACTAAATCTTGTGGTCTAAAACAACGGTCAAACTTATTTGTTAAACATATGAACTTCACTCAACCTTTTTGATTGAAACTTTAGCATGTTTTGTCTCAGGTGCTGATTGATTCAAGCTTTCTTACTTACTACTTATGTGATGCTACTTGGACATAGGATCAAGAGATATCGCATTATTTACTTTTGCATTTGAACATTTACATTATTGTTACTTCCATCATTGTAACGACATTTCATTTTCCGCTGCGTACTCTCAATAAAGTTTATTTTATCATTTAGTATTGTTCTCGTATATTATAATATGTTGGTTTATTTGATATTAAGTCACATTTCACCCAGGCCCTAACTGGGGGTGTGATAGATTGGTATCAGAGCATAACCAGGCTATTATAGAGAACCAGGATTACATTTTTATGTGTGCCTTACTTGTTAGCTAGGGTGCCTTAGCAATCTAATAAACTATAACCTTTCCTGCCTTAGACTTAAAGCACTTAGGATTGCCCTATAATCTTAACACTTATGCTTTACTAAACTTGACTTAAAGATTCTAATCAAAGTCTCTTTCCTAATGATAGGATGTCAAGCTCAAGTGTTAACAAGCCCAACAAGGCAACTCACAACCCTACCACCGAAGTAGGTGTTGGACACTCTTCAACTTCGAGACCTGTTCGAAGTCCTTTCTACAGTCCTGCCTCACCGTCACCAAACTATAGCCCAAATATTATTCCTAATGGGTCTCCTCAATACTACCCAACTCTGAGAATCGAAGATAAAGGAAAACGTCATGAAGAGGTTGGTTCGTCAAAAAAGAGAGCCCGATCTCCTTTTTATGATGGTGCTAAGTATGAAATCATGAGTCTACGAAATGATACCGAGAGGAACATTGGAGGTTTGCTTCGCCACGTGGCGAGAGTGGAGGTTAAAATGGAGAAACTTATAGAAGAAAACGGCAAGCTAAGAAAAGAGTTAATGATGCTAAGGTGTGAAGAAGAACGCAACACCCGTTGGGGGAAGCAATCCCTTGCTTACCTCAAGGAGGATATTGACGTCCGAATGAAAATGGAGAGACTTTTATTATCCAAGGTGAAAAGAGTGGTTCAAATCTCAACATTATCTCATGTATTAAGACCCGCAAATACCTTATGAAAGGTTATCCAGCTATTCTAGCCCACGTTAAGATGATTAAATCGAAAGAGAAGTGTATTGAAGATGTACCAGTGGTTAAAGATTTTCCCGATGTGTTTCCCAAAGATCTTCCTAGTCTTCCACCTCCTCGACAAGTTGAATTCCAAATTGATTTAGCTCCCGGTGTTGCTCCTGTTGCTAAAGCACCATACCGTTTAGCACCTTCTGAAATGAAGGAACTTTCCAATCAGCTCCAAGAACTATTAGATAAAGGTTTCATTCGTCCAAGCTCGTCCCCATGGGGAGCTCCTATTTTGTTTGTTAAAAAGAAGGATGGTACGTTAAGGATGTGCATTGATTACCGCGAACTTAACAAGCTTACTATCAAGAATCGTTATCCGTTGCCACATATTGATGATCTATTTGACCAACTTCAAGGGTCAAGTGTTTATTCAAAGATTGATTTAAGGTCCGGTTATCACCAACTTAAAGTCAAGGAATCCGATATTCCTAAGACTGCTTTTCGCACTCGTTATGGGCACTATGAATTCTGTGTCATGCCTTTTGGTTTAACTAATGCTCCTGTCGTGTTCATGGATCTCATGAATCGTGTTTGTAAACCGTATCTTGACAAATTTGTCATCGTGTTCATTGACGACATCTTGATCTATTCGAAGAGTGAGAAAGAGCATGAGCAACATTTGCGCATGATTCTTGAACTCTTACGAAAGGAACAACTTTATGCTAAATTTTCTAAGTGCGAGTTTTGGCTCAAAACCGTACAATTTCTTGGACATGTTGTTGATAGAAACGGAATACATGTCGATCCAGCTAAGATTTCTGCTATTCAGAACTGGGAGATACCAAAGACTGTGAAGCATATTCGTCAATTTTTGAGACTTGCCG
Source organism: Rutidosis leptorrhynchoides (assembly GCF_046630445.1). Classification (NCBI taxonomy): domain Eukaryota; kingdom Viridiplantae; phylum Streptophyta; class Magnoliopsida; order Asterales; family Asteraceae; genus Rutidosis; species Rutidosis leptorrhynchoides. Next base: position 62,383,492 of record NC_092342.1, read on the forward strand.
GTTACTATCGAAGGTTCATAAAATATTTTTCTCTCATTGCTAAACCTCTTACAAAGCTGACTCAAAAAGGGAAGAAATTTGAGTGGTCCGAAGAACAGGAATCTGCTTTCAAGATTCTGTAAGAGAAGTTGACCACAGCCCCGATTCTATCTTTACCTGAAGGTACCTACGACTTCGTTGTTTACTGTGATGCCTCAAAGCAAGGCTTTGGTTGTGTTTTAATGCAATGTGAAAAGGTTATTGCCTACGCATCTAGACAGTTGAAGAAACATGAAGAGAACTATACCACACATGACCTTGAGTTAGGTGCCGTGGTATTTGCATTGAAGATATGGAGACATTATCTATATGGTACTCACTTTACAGTGTACACTGACCATAAAAGTCTTCGACACATCTTTGATCAAAAACATCTGAATATGAGGCAAAGACGATGGCTCGAGTTACTGAACGATTATCACTGTGAGCTAAAATATCATCCCGGCAAGGCAAATGTAGTTGCCGATGCTCTTAGTCGAAATGATGATGTTAAACGCGTTCGTGCTCTAAATCTGAAAATCAAATCGAATCTTATATCACGAATCTGTGAAGCTCAATTAGAAGCTATTAAACCAACACTTATCGAAGGTGAAGGACCTATAGGTTTTGAGAACCAACTTCAAGTGAAAGCTAATGGTACACGGTACTTTGGCAACAGAATTTGGGTTCCTCGCTTCGGAAATCTCCGCGAACTAGTCTTGGATGAAGTACATAAGACTAGGTACTCTATTCATCCCGGTTCCAGTAAGATGTATCATGATGTGAAGCAATTCTACTGGTGGCCTAATATGAAATCCGACATTGCTACTTATGTTAGCAAGTGTCTCACTTGTTTGAAAGTCAAGGCCGAACATCAAAAGCCATTTGGTCTGTTGACACAACCTGGTATTCCGCAGTGGAAGTGGGAGTGCATCACTATGGACTTCGTTACTAAGTTACCTAAGACTTCGAACGGTAATGATACTATTTGGGTCGTAGTTAATCGTCTTACTAAATCTACCCATTTCATACCGATCAAAGAAACCGACAAGATGGAGAAATTATCACAGCTTTATATTAAAGAAATTGTCTCACGTCATGGAGTTCCTATCTCGATTATTTCTGATCGCGACACTCGATTCGTTTCAAGATTATGGAAAACTTTACAATCTGCTCTTGGAACTTAACTCGACATGAGTACAGCCTATCATCTGCAAACTGATGGTCAGAGTGAACGAACTATCCAAACCATGGAGGATATGCTACGTTCTTGTGCAATCGATTTCGGCAAAGGTTAGGATAGACAACTACCTTTGGTCGAATTTTCTTACAACAACAGTTATCACTCCAGCATTAAAGCTGCACCTTTTGAAGCTTTATATGGATGGAAATGTAGATCCCCTTTGTGTTGGGATGAACTCGAGGACAGACATTTAACTGGTCCCGAAATCATTCATGAAACTACCGAAAAGATCGCTCAGATTAAGCAACGATTAGAAACTGCCCGTAGCCGACAAAAGAGCTATGCCAATAAGAAACGAAAGGATATAGAATACCAATTTGGAGATAAAGTCATGTTGAAAGTATCCCCTTGGAAAGGTGTTATCTGTTTCGGTAAACGAAGCAAACTCAGTCCACGATATGTTGGACCTTTCACGATCACTCAAAGAGTCGGTCCCGTGGCGTACCGATTAGAACTACCAACTGAACTTAGCCAAGTACATGATGTGTTTCATGTCTCGAATCTTAAAAGGTGTCTTGCTGATGACACACTTGTTATTCCTTTGGATGATATCCGCATTGATGAACAAATGCACTTCGTTGAAGAACCTATAGAAATCATGGAAGGAGAGGTCAAACAAACGCGTAAAAGCAACATACCTATCATTAAAGTCCATTGGAATTCGCGTAGAGGCCCTGAATATACTGGGAACGCAAAGACCAAATGATACGGAAATATCCCCATCTCTTCTCAACTGCTGATGCAAACAAGAAATCTACTTAAAACTTTAGGACGAAGTTTCTAATAACGGGGAGGTACTATAACGACCCTCATTTTTTTTTTCCATTCTATATTTTTCCAATATTAAATGCCCAAACAATATAATTAAAACTTAATGATTAAACTTTAATCAACAATTCTTAAGTGTTAAGAGTTATAAAACATATTAATTAACTTTGTACAATAATTGACAAGTTAATAAAAGATGAAAATAATAAACTGTTAGTCGACACTCACTATTAATTAAAATTTATGCATTTATGTAATATTATAACTAATAACCTATACGTAATAAATAAAAAGTGACATTTATAAAAATAATAAAACAATTGGGAACTATATATATATATATATATATATATATATATATATATATATATATATATATATATATATATATATATATATATACAAGTCATGAATTAGTAAAAAGAAAATAATACTTATCATGTAGTAAATGTAAAAATAATAATAATAACAATAATAATAATAATAATAATAATAATAATAATAATAATAATAATAATAATAATAATAATAATAATGAGACTAAAGAATCTTAAACAATTACATCCTTATGTTGACTAAAATATATATATATATATATATATATATATATATATATATATATATATATATATGAGACTAAAGAATCTTAAACAATTACATCCTTATGTTGACTAAAATATATATATATATATATATATATATATATATATATATATATATATATATATATATATATATATATATATATATATATATATATATATATATATATATAAACTAGTACCACCTATTGTTGACTAAAAATTATAAAATAAAATAAAATCATTAATTAGAACATTCTTATGTTAACTAACACTCTAATACTTGCATTATATAAACACACCTAGACTCCTAGTTTCTCATTCACAAATCACACCAAAATCCTCTCTCAAAAACAAACTCTCCCTCTCCCTCTCTTGTGGTATTCGGATCTTCAAGCTTGTTCTTCATGTTCATCAAGATTTTCAAGCGTGTTCTTCATTATTTGGGTTATTTGATCTTCATCACCAAGTTTTCTTCTTGTTTCTTGTTAATCTTCATCATCATTAACAATGTATGATCCAAAATATTAAAACTTTTAAATCTTTCTTTCAATTCATGTTTATATTCATAATCATATTCGGGCATGATCTTAACATTCATATTATTTAGATCCTCAAAACCCTAAACCCTAATCATTAAAATACTACTTTAATTAACTAACCCTAATTAATGAAACCCTAATACTACTTATACTATTAATTAACATATATACACTATTACTATTACTAACACCTATAACTTACTACTTATATTATAACACATAAAAACATTTTTGGATATGTATTAGAGATGTATATATCTTCGAACTTTCTTGACGAATGGTTTCTACAAAACTCTAGGTGGAAGGGTTTGGATTTTCGATTTAAAGGATCCTATAGCTCAAGCCCCTAGACCTGAAATGGCTATTCGAAGGGAAATGGGTGATTGGAAGCTTATCTAATACGGAAAGTATCCTAAAATGGAAAACACTCTTAAAGTAGAAAGTTTCTAGTTATAGAAACTTACTAAGATAAGAAATCTACTAAAAGTGGAAACTTTCTAAAAATAGAAACTTACTAGGAAAGGAAACTTAGTAAAACGAACTATACTTACAATACTATCATACTTAAACATCTACTTAAACTTGGGCAAAAACACTTACTACTCTTAAATGTCAATAGGTTGACTTTTCTGCTCACTCATCCAACTTTCTATTCCAGGGGTATAACTCTCTCTCTCTCTCTCTCTCTTTCTCTCTCTCTACTTACTAAGATGAATTCATAGCCCCACTCTTTATTGCTAGCAAACTTACTTACTTTTATTGGGGTGAGACACATGCTGTTTTTACATTTTACAACTTAGACACAAGTACCAAACTACTAAACTATGCTATACCCGGCTATGTCCGACTAAGTCCCTACAGTGATATTTTGAATTGCTCTGCATGCTTAATTATTGGGGGTAGGCCTATCGGGAGTAACGTCCCCGATACATTTGACTAAGTCTTTGTATTACTTAATAATGAATTAAACCGACAAGTATAAACTACAACTTGTCTTTGGGGCTGATAGTTAAAGCTAAGGGGTATAAAATACTATTAAATTTTACAAGAAAATACTATTAAATACGATACAATTTTACACAAGATATTTATTTATTTAGAGAATGGATATACTTAAACCTTGCTACAACACTTATAGGCAGTGTACCTAATCGTACAGTAGTGTAGTTTTTAGTAAGTCCGGTTCGTTCCACAGGGAAAATCTTTAAACAAAGCTTAACGCTATATTAGTTTACTTTTATAAACATACAAATATATATATAAGTAATATTATTATTATAAAGGGGGGTTTTTACCGTTTAATGACCGGTTTGTCGATTTTAAAACTTTAGTCGCAGTTAAAACCAAATGTAAAATAATAAATAAATACAAGACTTAATTTAAAGCGTAAAGTAAATAACGATAATGAAATTGCGAATAACAAAAGTGCGATAAAATAAACTTGCGATAATTAAAAAGTACGATAATTAAAAGTGCAATTAAATACAATAACAATAAAAATGCGATAATTAGAAGTGCAATTAAATATAAAATAAAAGAAATTAAATATGAAATAAAAGAATTATGCTTATTTAAACTTCCGTAACCATGATGTTTGACGTGTTGATTTTAGTTTTATGCCCATGGGTTAATTGTCCTTTGTCCTGGATTATTTAATATGTCCGTCTGGTTTTTGTCCATAACAGTCCATCAGTCATAAATATAAAGTGCGAGTGTCCTCGTCAAATTATCCTTATACCCGAAGTTAAATATTCCAACTAATTGGGGACTTAAACTGTAACAAGGTTTTATTTCTTTGTTTAATAATTACACCAGAATGTCGACTGAGTGTAACCCAAGGTTTTAATACTTTGTTATCAATTATGCCAAGTGTCCTTGTACATAATTTCACCCCTGTTTTAATAATTCTAGTGGCTATTAATCCATTCCCTTGTCCGGTTAAATGAACGATTATTTGTACATATAAATACCCCGCCCATCGTGTCCGATCGAGTGTATATGGTAATTTATAGGGACGTCCAATTATAAATCTTTATATTACCATTAACAAACTATTATTTAGTTAAACAAATATAAAGCCCATTAATAGCCCATAGTCTAATTTCCACAAGTGTCGTTCTTTTGTCCAAACCCCAATTATGGTACAAAGCCCAATTACCCAATTTTAGTAATTAGCCCAACATCATGATTACTTCGGATTTAAATAAGCATAATAATAACTTAGCTACGAGACATTAAATTAAAAAGGTTGAACATAACTTACAATGATTAAAAATAATGTAGCGTTACACGGACAGAATTTCGACTTACACCCTTACAACATTCGCTAACATACCCTTATTATTAGGATTAAAATTAAAATTAAAATTAAAATATAAATTATAAATATAAATATTACGTATATAGATAGAGAGATTTATGGATATTGGATGATAAATTGATCAGAATTCGTTGGGCTTTATAGGGAGTTTCAGTTTTTTGGGGCTCCGCGACTCGCGGCCCATTCCTTCTTCAAACTCCGCGAGTCGCGGAGTTTGTAAATACAGCTCACTCCATTTTGGCTCTTTGTTTACCGACGGTTTATTATATAAATATAATATATATATAATTTATATAATTAATTATATATTATATTATATTTATATACATAGTTAACTTGTAATTTTTAGTCCGTTGCGTCGAGCGTTGAGAGTTGACTCTGGTCCCGGTTCCGGATTTTCGAACGTCCTTGCGTACAATTTAATATCTTGTACTTTGCGTTTTGAATCTTGTACTCTTGTAATTTCGAGACGTTTCTTATCAATAATTGGAACCTCTTTGATTGTCTTTTGTACTTTTGAGCTTTTTGGTCGTTTGCGTCTTCAATTCGTCGAATCTGTCTTTTGTCTTCACCTTTTATTATTTAAACGAATATCACTTGTAAATAGAACAATTGCAACTAAAAGCTTGTCTTTCTAGAGGAATAATGCTATGAAATATATGTTCGTTTTTAGCATTATCAAATATTCCCACACTTGAGCGTTGCTTGTCCTCAAGCAATATCGTCTTGAAATACTAGAGTCACTTCTTTATTCTTCACACTTTGTACATCAGTGATTTCTATACGACGGTATAAACAATGGTAGTAACGATGTGGTTTACAGTCCCACATGACTATAAAATTTAGATCCATTAAGGAAATTGGATCTTTATGAAAACATTTGATCTTTTGAAAATTAAATCTAGTTTTTACCCTAGATAAGTTTTCCGGAATAACCCTTCACCGGTGTTTGCAAAATATTTTTGTGGGCTTGGTGGGTTTCAGATTTGAAAATTTTAGCTCAAAACTTGCGGTTTTATGTCACCCACTTGCTAACCTTGTCTTAGGAAAGCAACACGTCCAGTTTACTTGTCCCGTATATTACCTTTCGGTAAACTACCGTCCGGTTGTAAAGGAAAGCGTTGAACAAGCAACTGTTAAGGCAATGTCCCCTGACATGCTTTTAATTATGGTCTATAACATGTCGGACGCAATTACTATCCTTTGTAGGAGCAATAGTAAAGCTCACCAGTCTGGCACAAGGTCCTGTCTTTGACCATGCTATGCAACCACCGTTCTTACGGTTGACACCCGATTTGGTTCAGATGACCTAATGAATTCCCGGTGAATTCCTAGGATTTTACGTTAAATGGTAATGAACGCATTGAAAATGGGTTTTCAGAAAATAAATCGGTTTATAATTTGATCAAAATATTTTCTCGTTCAAGCTCGAGTTTAGATATCATTGAATTCCATGAGTTTGAATTCTCAATCTTTAAGGTCAATCTCTAGGATTGAGTAATATCAGGCTTAAAAGGTGATTTTTAATCTTTAAGGAGATTATCCTTTCTGGGGATCTAATTCATTAGTCTTATCCAGCTAACTTGCACGGTGCCCTCCCCATTTTACAAGACAGATCCTCTCATGGTTAGGATAAGTCTGACCACTTGGCGACCCTGTTTGATGCTGAGGTCCATGGATTTCCTGCTGATTTTAGTGATGACTTTTCTAGGTTTTTCGTCAACCTACAGCTGGTCTGGACGACAACTTCATGACCTAAATCAAGAAGCGCGTTTCTTTTTCGGAAGACTTTACTTCCTTTTAATGATGGAATTGATTCATCGTGTAGATCCATCTCTTCTTTTCTTTCATCGGGTAAAATAGTTTAGTTTAGTCCAAAGCAAAAGTATTTTCAGTTATTTGTTACAGAAATATGTGACATATGTTTAAGATAACTTGGTAATTTTTTCCACACTTGGCTTTTATTTTCCTTTTTATTGTCCTCTATTCCATTTTAAATGAATTTTAACATTTTGGTTTGTTTCTCAATTTATGTCCTTTCTGAGGTAACAATAATTTCGGTGTTAACACCTAGTTTTATCGTTCATAAATATGTATAAACATGATTTTGAGTTCATTTAATTGAAAATTTTGAAAAATTTTACTAGAATTGGGTAGTCAGTATATAAGACTAGGGCTGTTCTTTATCATTAGAGAGCACTAGATTCTAATACAACTACTACGTTACTAGTATTTTTAATGGTAACCAAGTGTTTAAGATAAAAATTTTAAAAATCCGAAAGAATTTAACCCCTTCCCACACTTAAGATTTTGCAATGCCCTCATTTGCAAGAAATCAGTAACAATTTAAATTATTGAGGGTGATTTGTGTGAAAATGATTAAATTTTACCAAAGTTTTCAAACATATTTGTGTTTGCTTGCTGAATGATAAATGGTGCATATCATTTGTTCATTCCGTCTTGTTGTTATTTCACATATATTTTGCATCTTGTCGTCAAAATTAGTTGCTTTTGCTGAACTTAATGCCGGTCTTTAAAAATGCGTTGTTTTACCCTGTTGTGTACATAAGATAAACTGCAAACATATATACATATTTTTGAAGTTTGGTATATTACCCCACATTCAAAAATTATTAAAATCTAAGAATAAAAGTTAGAAAATTATAAAAACTATTACAATATTAAATAAGTATTAAACGTATCAACATTACAAATTACAAAATAAATAAAACTAAGTAGACTAGGGATGATACTGATACCAGTAGGGGTTCCATGTATAACCATAGGTGCTATAAAATGCTTCGGCTGGGTTATACGTAGGATACGGTGGTTGAATCTCTATAGACCAGGGAGGGAATATGGGCTTTGGAGTAGGAATATAGTTTCTACCTATATGTTGGCAATAAGCTATGATTTGGTTTTGATGAACTTGCCAATCTTCAAATGCTCTATGTCTAGCATTTTCATACTCTTGTGAAGCTATAAACCTTTGCATTTCTGCCATTTCATTTCCCCCTCCTACATTACCTTGCTGTTGGTTTCTCTCAACCTGTGGATGTCTACCATGGTATTGTACTGCGGCGTTATTTCGCCTCTTCAAAACTTTCGCACCATGGTATACATTTAAACCTATTGTATCGCGGGGTTCTGGTTCTTCGACTAATAATCCCCCCGACTTATATCCACACCGAGATATTCAGCAATCAAAGTAATAAATATACCACCTCCTATTATGCTATGTGGTCTCATCCCCCTAACCATAGCTGATAAATAATAACCCACACAATAAGGTATACTTACAGCGCTTTGTGGGTCTCGAATACACATATGGTAAAACAAATCCTGTTCATTTACCTTTTCATTGTTCTTACCTCTTTGTGTAATCGAATTAGCTAAAAACCTATGAATTACTCTTAATTCAGCTCTATCTATATCCAAATAAGAGTAATTTCCCCCTTTGAATCGGTGATGGCTTGTCATTTGACTCCATACACCATGTGTATCAAAATTTTCATCTATCTTTCTACCATTTAGTATCAACCCTCTACAATCGGCAGATGTTAACTCCTCAGGCGTATATATACGTAAAGCCTGAGCCATGTCTAGTAAAGACATGTGGCACATCGAACCTCCTAACAAAAATCTAATAAAAGATCGATCGGTTAAACTAGCTACCCGATCATTTAATTCTATACTACACAACAATTCTTCACACCATACTTTATATACAGGTCTACGCATGGTGAATAAACGTACCCAGTCGTTAAAAGTAGAATTACCATACCTCTGTGCAAGTAATTCCCTAATTGGCCCGGCCAATTCTACAGCTTCTAATGGTCCCCATTCTATGACCCTAGGTACCTCAACAACTTTAGAATGAAGAGTATGCAAACCCCTTTGGTATTTTGGATAATCTATCCAAAGTCTGTCAAATCTCAGGTTCGGGTGCAAATCTTCCAAGTGCATATCAGAAAATGTCATGACTGGATGAGGTATATCTTGTTTGTAGTCGTTATCCACCTCCTGTTGTTCCGCATTCTCAGCAGGAGCATTGCGAGCTTGGGATGAAGATTCACCCCTTTCAGTCTGCAAAACACATCAAACACAATTTTTGTGCATCCAAATATGCATTAGTGTCAGCAAAATCATCAATCAAAATAATTACAATCACATGATCAATTTATATCAAACTTAAGCTCATTTTCATATTTTCATCAAATCTACACTTTTTCAAATAAGCATATACGAAAATGTTTGCCAAGTTCATAAGCATTCAACTCAAATAACATGTCAAAATAATCATTACTAGCAATTAAACAAGTTTCAAATGGCATTATCTCTCAAAAATCAAGTTCATGAATTTTAGACTTGAAAAAGTCCACTTTAATTCTCAAAATCATGTTTAGGCTCAAAGTTTGGATCATTTAACTACCTAAACATGTTACACTACTTAATTTAGCAACAATTCATGACAAAAATCGGCCATAACCTGTTTATATCAAAAAGCCCCAAATTGCTCAAGAACACAAACCCTAAATTACTCAAAATTTGAAGTTTAAGGCTTCTAATCATGTTAAATAGCATCAATCTAGGTTATACAAGCATAATACATAAACAATTTAAGCATAATTACACTAAAAAGCATCAAAATCAAATTGGGGAAAAAATTGCTTAAGAACACTAATTTTCGGATTAAATGGTGTTTAGGTGTAGAAATTTACCGTTTTTCTTGAGTAATTCCTTGATAGCATCCTTCTCAACATGATTTTAGTAAAAGATTTGATGATTAACGGTCAAAAATTGTGAATTTGGGGGTGTTTTTTCGGGTTTTCGCAGTATTTTCTGTGTTGTGGTGTGCAACTGAGCTGTTCTGGCGTTTTATTTTTTTTTCTGTATTTCGGTCCCTCCGCGACTCGCGGTGTTTGACCCATCAAACTCCGCGAGTCGCGGAGTTTGTATACTTTTTTTTTTATATCTTATACTAATTAAAACAATTAAGTAATTAATTTTAAAATTTTGTTTCCCTTGTTATTTAGGACGAGGTCGTTTCGGATCGATGTCCTAGTCCGTCCTTCGACAAAATTTTAAAATTTGTCTTTTTCAAGCGATTGTTTTAAAAGCTTAGATTTTTTTAGTTTTTTAATGTTTTTGGCATACTTTAATTCAATAAGATTAAAAATAATGATAATAAAAGTTCTCGTTCCTCCCTCGGGTAAAGCAATTTCGGTTCAGCGACCTAGTCTTCAACTTACGACGAATTTTAAAAATCATATTTTTAACTTAATGAGATAAAGTAAATTTTTGTTTTTAAATTCACACAACTTAAATATAAAATTCAAAATTAATATTAAAAATTCACACCAAACTTAAAATTTAAAATGCATAAAATTAAAAATTCATATTTTAAAAATTAAAAATTCACACCAAACTTAATTTAAAAATTCATATTATAAATTCACACCAAACTTATATTAATTTTTCAAATATTTACAATTTTAAATATATTGATTTTACAAAGTTTACAATATTAATTTAAGATTTATATATTAATTTTAAAAACATGGTAAAAATAAAATTAAAAATCTTTTTGGCTTTTTATCCCACTTTAATCAATCAAATATTATCAAAAATATGCGCCCCTCTTTTCGGTAAAGTAATTTCGGTTCCAAGACCTAATTTAACTCATGACGAATTTTTGAAATATTTTGGGTTGATTGATTAAAGATATTTATACCTTAAGAATAAACGTTAAATTTCGCAGTGATGTAATAAATTTTTGAATGATATCAATAATTTCGGTCGCCAAACCTAATTTTATTCAATACCAATTTAATACTTTATAGCGAACAAATTAGCGTTTATTATCAAAAGGTTAAAAATAAAAATAAAAAAAATAAAAACTGTACAAACATACCTGTGAAATAGATTTCTTAGTTATATGATCTATCTCATTCATAAGATAGTCGGTTTAATTGGTTTTCCATGGCTACATAGGCGTAACCTCGAGCATTCAGTGTTTTTTCTTCTAAACATATGAACGGTCCGTCTCTGCATAAAGTAACAAATTCGGTGTTTGAATAGGTTTGATTATTTGAACATTTACCTCCATGTGACCATTTTCCGCATTTGTGACATCTTTCTAGGTGTCGTGCTCTTCTTTTCGCTGCGGATTTTGATTTTCCTTTACCAAATTGTAACTTATTATCTTCAAATATGGATTCTTTTCTAACTCCGTCCAATCTTTCTCTGATTACTGATACTATTTCACTCGGAAGTGTGTCATTATTACGTTTAGTGATCAAAGCGTGTAGCATTAGACCATGGTTTAGTTCACAGGCAGTCTTCATTTCCTAAAAAAAATAAAAATTCAGAATGGGGGGAGAAGACTAGTTCTTTAGGGTCTGCTAGGGAAAGACCGTTCGGGTTCCATTTTCGAGAACTACACGAAAACAGACAATCTAACTCTAACAGAAATACATAAACCCCCTATACTTAGTTAGCTGTGGTATCGAAATTGTGATTAACTTCATTGTCTTCTTCCATCGGACCATGTATGTAATGTTTAACTCTGTGACCATTAACTTTAAATTCAATCCCATTTGAATTTATTAATTCTATCGTTCCGTATGGGAAAACTCTTTTCACTATGAATGGTCCAGACCATCTTGATTTCAATTTTCCAGGAAATAGCTTGAATCGTGAATTGAAAAGAAGAACTCTGTCTCCTTATTTAAATTCTTTTAAACTTCTGATTCTTTTATCATGCCATTTCTTCGTTTTTTCTTTATAGATTAATGAATTTTCGTATGCTTCATGTCTTAACTCTTCTAATTCGTTTAGTTGACTTAATCGTAGACGTCCAGCTTCATGTATATCAAGATTACATGTCTTCAAAGATCAAAATGCTTTGTGTTCAATTTCTACTGGAAGATGACATGCTTTTCCATAAACAAGTCTAAAAGGTGTGGTTCCAATTGGAGTTTTGTAGGCTGTTCTAAAAGCCCAGAGTGCATCCTCCAATTTAATGGACCATTCCTTCGGATTTGATCCTACGATTTTCTCTAGAATACGTTTTAAAGCTCGGTTGGTATTTTCAACTTGTCCACTTGTTTGTGGATGATATGCGGTGGAGATTTTATGAGTTACTCCATATCTTTTAAGAACTTTCTCAAGTTGATTATTACAGAAATGAGTACCCCGATCACTTATTAAAGCTTTCGGTGTTCCAAACCTTGCAAAAAGACGTTTTAAAAAGTTGACTACAACTCGTGCATCGTTAGTTGGGAGAGCTTGTGCTTCCGCCCATTTAGATACATAATCAATGGCTACGAGTATATATAGATTATTATGAGATTTTGGAAATGGACCCATAAAGTCAATACCCCAAATGTCAAATACTTCACATACTTGTATGACATTTTGTGGCATTTCATCACGTTGACTTATTTTTCCGGCCCTTTGACAAGCATCACAGGATTTGCAAAGAAGGTGTGAGTCTTTGTAAATTGTAGGCCAATAGAATCCAGCATCATAAACTTTTCTTGCTGTTAGTTGAGGCCCATAATGCCTTCCTGTTGGTCCTGTGTGACAATGGTTTAATATTTTACTGGCTTCATCTCCGAATACACATCGGCGTATTATTCCATCGGGACAACTTTTAAACAAATGTGGATCTTCCCAAAAATAGTGTTTTATATCACTGAAGAATTTCTTTCGTCTTTGGTACGATAATCCTTTTTCAAGGAATCCACAAACTAAGTAGTTTGCATAGTCTGCAAACCATTGAATTTCATTATAATCTATCTTCAATAGATATTCATCAGGAAAGTTGTCTTGTATGGCCGATTCATTTAGAACTTCTAATTCGGGATTTTCAAGACGAGAAAGATGATCAGCGGCGAGATTTTCTGCTCCTCTTTTATCTCGGATTTCAATATCAAACTCTTGTAAGAGTAAGATCTAACGGATTAATCTTGGTTTAGCATCTTGTTTCGAAAATAGGTATCTAAGAGCAGAATGGTCGGTATAAACCACCGTTTTTGCTAGAACGAGATATGATCGAAATTTGTCAAAAGCAAAGACAATAGCAAGGAGTTCTTTTTCAGTAGTTGTATAGTTCGTTTGTGCTCCTTGTAACGTCTTACTAGCATAATATATAGGTTGAAATCGTTTTTCAATCCTTTGTCCTAAAACGGCTCCCATTGCAAAATCACTTGCATCGCACATTAGTTCAAATGGTAGATTCCAATTTGGTGTTATCATGATTGGCGCATTAGTGAGTTTCTCTTTAAGAATATTAAAAGATTTGATACACTCATCTGAAAAGATGAATGGAGCATCCTTTTCTAGGAGTTTATTCATAGGAGTGGCAATTTTAGAAAAATCTTTTATGAAACGTCGGTAAAAACCGGCATGCCCTAGAAAACTCCTTACTCCTCTAACATTGGTGGGATGTGGAAGTTTAGCAACTACATCTACTTTAGCTCTATCCACTTCAATTCCTTCTTTTGAAATTTTATGTCCAAGAACGATGCCCTCTTTAACCATGAAATGGCATTTCTCCCAATTAAGTACTAGATTTGATTGTTCGCATCTAATAAGCATTCGTTCAAGATTAGCTAGACATGTTTCAAATGTATCACCGAAGACTGAAAAGTCATCCATGAAAACTTCCATGCATTCTTCTATCATGTCATGAAAAATCGCCATCATACACCTTTGAAAGGTTGCAGGGGCGTTGCAAAGTCCAAATGGCATGCGTTTGTAAGCAAAAGTACCATAAGGGCACGTGAATGTGGTTTTCTCTTGGTCCTCGGGTGCTATTGGAATTTGAAAATATCCGGAAAATCCATCTAGAAAACAATAGTAACTATTTCCGGCTAATCTTTCCAATATTTGATCTATGAAAGGTAAGGGAAAGTGATCTTTTCTGGTGGCTTCATTTAATTTTCTATAATCAATACACACACGCCATCCTGTTACAGTCCTAGTAGAAATAAGCTCATTTTTTTCATTTGTAATGACAGTCATGCCACCCTTCTTAGGCACGCATCGAACTGGGCTTACCCATGGACTATCAGAGATTGGATAAATTAGACCTGCATCTAGCAGTTTAATAATCTCTTTCTTAACTACATCTTGCATATTAGGATTTAGTCTTCGTTGGCGTTGCACATACGTTTTATGACCTTCTTCCATAAGGATTTTATGTGTGCAATACGAAGGACTTATTCCTTTAATATCATGAATCTTCCATGCAATGGCTGGTTTATGAGCTTTCAATACAGAAATGAGTTGTGATTTCTCATTTTCAGTAAGAGAAGACGATATTATTACAGGTAATTCAGATTCACCATGTAAATAAGCGTATTCCAAATGGTTTGGAAGTGGCTTTAACTCTAATTTCGGTGGTTCTTCTATCGATGATTTATATCGATATCTGTCTTCTTCTTTTAGCATTTGAATTTCTTCTGTTGTTGGTTCATATCCAATAGCTATAAGTGTAGCTAACATTTCAACTTCATCAATTGGTTCATTACCTTCTCCTAAAGAACATTCTCCTGTTCCTTGTAATTCTGGAAATTCTTCTAATAATTCTGCATGTGCATCTATAGTTTGAATATAATAACATGTATCATCTGCAGATTGTGGTTGTTGCATTGCTCTATCAACTGAAAAGGTAACACTCTCATCCTCTATACTTAGGGTCAATTTCTTACCGAACACGTCTATCATTGCTTTAGCCGTGTTTAAGAATGGTCTTCCTAATATGAGATGAACTTGAGAATCTTCTTCTATGTCCAGAACAACAAAATCTACTGGAAATACTAAAGTACCAACTTTAACTAGCATGTTCTCCATTATCCCTCTAGGATATTTTATTGATCTATCGGCTAGTTGTATGCTTATTCTGGTTGGTTTCAATTCTCCAAGGTCTAGTTTAGCGTATAGTGAATATGGCATTAGATTTATACTAGCACCTAAGTCTGCCAATGCTTCTATTGAACTAAGACTACCCAAAAAACATGGAATTGTGAAACTTCCTGGATCAGATAGTTTTTCTGGTATCTTATTCAACAGCACTGCTGAACAATTAGCATTCATGGTAACAGCCGAGAGTTCTTCCATTTTCTTTCTATTTGAGATTAGATCTTTCAAGAATTTAGCATATCTAGGCATTCCTGAAATCACATCAATGAAAGGAAGATTTACATTTATCTGTTTAAACATATCCAAGAATTTGGATTGCTCGGCTTCAAGTTTCTCTTTCTTCATTTTACTCGGGTAAGGAAGTGGTGGTTGGTATGGTTTAACATAAGGTTTATCCTTAATTGTGTTATCTTCATTAACCTTTTCAACTACCGGTTCTTTTTCCTTATCTTTATTAAGTTGTGGTTCTTGTGGAGTAGGAATAGCTTCATCAGAAGTTACAAGTATTTCAGGTGGTTTAAGTGTTGTACCACTTCTTGTGGTAATGGCTTTAGCTGTTTCATTCCGGGGGTTAGTATTTGTATCACTAGGTAGACTTCCCGGTTTTCTTTCACCTATTAACCTTGCTAGGTTACTTACTTCTTGTTCCAGATTTTGAATAGAAGCTTGTTGATTTCTAAATGCTTGAGCATTTTGTTCATTAGTTTGTTTCTGAGATGTGAAAAACTGCGTTTGAGTTTCAACTAGCTTCGTCATCATATCTTCTAAATTCAGCTTTTTATCATCGGTTTGTTGTGGTGGTTTGTTTTGAAAATTAGGTCTTTGCTGATTGTAATTATTATTGGATACTTGTTGATTGCTAGGACCTTGTTGGTTGTTGTATGGAATATTTCGATTATAATTCTGGTTTTGATTGTAAATCGGTCTTGGTGGTTAATAATTATTCTGATAATTATTTCCAGGCCTTTGGTTTATGTATGAAATATTCTCTCTTTGTTCCATTGTTAATTCAATACTGAGACAATCTTTTGTCAAATGTGGTCCTCCACACTGCTCACAACTAATTCGTATTGAGTGAATATCTTTAGTCATCTTTTCTATTCGTCTCTCCACAGCATCTATCTTTGCGGAAATGGAATCTAAGTCATGGCTAGAATCGGCTCTAGCTGTTTTAGATGATCTAACGATATCTTTTTCTTGGTGCCACTCATGTGAGTGGGAAGCAGTGTTATCAATAATTTTGTAAGCATCAGTTTCGGTTTTATTCATAATAGAACCACCAGCTGCTATATCTATGTCTTTCCTTGTAGTGATGTCGCATCCTTGGTAGAATATTTGTACTATTTGACAGGTGTCTAAACCATGTTGCGGACATCCTCTTAACAACTTTCCAAATCTAGTCCACGCCTCATATAGAGTTTCATTCGGCTTCTGTGTGAATGTAACAATTTCTCCTTGAAGTCTTACGGCTTTAGATGCAGGAAAGAATTGTTTAAGAAATTTTTCAACTAAAACGTCCCATGTATCAATCGCCCCTTCAGGTAACGATTCCAACCAATCTTTGGCTTCTCCCTTTAAAGTCCAGGGAAATAACATGAGATATATCTGTTCATCCTCCACTTCTCGGATTTTAAATAGTGTGCAGATCCTATTAAAGGTACGTAGATGTTCATTTGGATCTTCCTTCGGCGCACTACTAAATTGGCATTGATTAGTAACCATGTGTAGAATTTGTCCTTTGATTTCATAATCTGGCGCATTAATGTCTGGATGAGTAATTGCGTGACCTTGGCCAGTGCGTTTAGCTCTCATTCGGTCTTCCATACTTAAAGGTTCCAGATTCTCCATAATTGAATTTGTTGAATCGGAATCACTAGAGGATTCTGATTTAATGGTTCGTTCCTCCACAATCTCTGTTTGAATGATTGGTGGTTCCGGAGGAAAATTTAATGGTTCAGGATCTACGAATCGTCCCTGAATATTCTCCGGATTCTCAATTGTGAGGTCGGGTTCAAAAAATGGATTATCGGAAATTCGAACTGGAGTACTTGGTCGACTGGATGACGATTCTAAAGAAAAATCAACGGCGGTAATATTTGCTAAATGTCTTGATCTAGTTACAGGTGGTGAACGTACAAAAGGTGGTGAACGTCTTGCTCGGTGCATTCACTGAATATCCTATTAGTTTTTAAAAGGAAAGAAAAATTATAATAAGTTATCCAATCAATAGACTTTTCTGATTTTGCCCACGTTTCGAATAGCCAAAAGATGCAGCAGAGGGGCAGGATTCGTTTGGTCTCAATATAATTGAGGACTGTTTGGCTCCAATAACCCGGTCCACGTAAAAATCCAACTATTACTACGAACCAGAAAATTTTAATGTCTATCAATTTAACCACTTAAAATAAATTTTCGTAATTTTAAGAAATTTAGATAAGAAGTAGAATAAAAATCTATGTCCTAAAAACTAGAATAGCGAGAAATAAGAAAGAAAAAGAGCGTGTCGGAAAAAGATCGAAAAATAAAAATAAGAAAGAAAAAGAGTGACTTATAGAACTTAAAAACACTAGACTAACCCAACCTTATTACTACCACTAACTTAAAATTATAATCGCAAATTGAGATTACTAATTGGAATGATAATTGATACATAGTAAAAGGTGTCTAAAAATATTAAAGCTTACAAGAAAAACTATATCTCAAATGGCAATAACTTAAAAAGAAACTAAAACTTAAAAAGGTGTCGCAAAATTCTAAAGTACCTAAATCTTAGTCTAAAGAAAAACACTTAAGGGATTTTATGGCAAAGTCTAAAAATCTATAAATAAAAATAACTATGGCAAAAATTATGAATTAAAACTAAATACGCGCGAAAAATACAAATATTACGCTAAAACGATTAAAAAGGGACAAAATATAAAAATATACAAAAAGTTGTAAAAAGTACAATTTTTATAAAAATATTATTTTTATATTAATTATTTATTAAAACTATTAATTTTATATTTTATTAAACTAATTAAAACAAAATAAACTAATAAAAACTAAATATTATAATAAATATACCCTAATTAGGGTTTAAGTTTAAATATAATTAATAAAAACCCGTAATTAATGCTGCTACGGCTTCTGTGTACCCGTGTCAGACTGTCTCCGCGAGTCGCGGTATTCGAGGCTGCAAACTCCGCGAGTCGCGGGGTTCCAAAAGTCAACTCTGGTACAGTTTTTTAATTCGACGTTTTTTTTTTCTGTTTAAATCAAAATATTTATATAATAAAAACTTATATTTAAAAACTAAAATAAAAATATCTTAAAAATAGATTTATATATATATTAAATTTGTTTTTTTCGTTTTTTTTATGTTCTAAATAAACACAAAATATTTAAATAAAACTTATATTTTTATAAAATAAAAATAAAGAAACTTTATAAAACTTAAATATTTAACAAACTCTTAAAAATATTTATATTTTTGTTTTCTTTTTATATTTTCGAATAATTAAAAACTTATTTTTTACAAAAACGTATTTTTATAAAAGTAAACTAAATTTTTTTTTTATATTAGCGTTGCGCTTCCGGCTTTTAAGCGAATCCCCGGCAGCGGCACAAAAAATACTTGATAGTTAAAGCTAAGGGGTATAAAATACTATTAAATTTTACAAGAAAATACTATTAAATACGATACAATTTTACACAAGATATTTATTTATTTAGAGAATGGATATACTTAAACCTTGCTACAACACTTATAGGCAGTGTACCTAATCGTACAGTAGTGTAGTTTTTAGTAAGTCCGGTTCGTTCCACAGGGAAAATCTTTAAACAAAGCTTAACGCTATATTAGTTTACTTTTATAAACATACAAATATATATATATAAGTAATATTATTATTATAAAGGGGGGTTTTTACCGTTTAATGACCGGTTTGTCGATTTTAAAACTTTAGTCGCCGTTAAAACCAAATGTAAAATAATAAATAAATACAAGACTTAATTTAAAGCGTAAAGTAAATAACGATAATGAAATTGCGAATAATAAAAGTGCGATAAAATAAACTTGCGATAATTAAAAAGTACGATAATTAAAAGTGCAATTAAATCAATAACAATAAAAATGCGATAATTAGAAGTGCAATTAAATATAAAATAAAAGAAATTAAATATGAAATAAAAGAATTATGCTTATTTAAACTTCCGTAACCATGATGTTTGACGTGTTGATTTTAGTTTTATGCCCATGGGTTAATTGTCCTTTGTCCTGGATTATTTAATATGTCCGTCTGGTTTTTGTCCATAACAGTCCATCAGTCATAAATATAAAGTGCGAGTGTCCTCGTCAAATTATCCTTATACCCGAAGTTAAATATTCCAACTAATTGGGGACTTAAACTGTAACAAGGTTTTATTACTTTGTTTAATAATTACACCAGAATGTCGACTGAGTGTAACCCAAGGTTTTAATACTTTGTTATCAATTATGCCAAGTGTCCTTGTACATAATTTCACCCCTGTTTTAATAATTCTAGTGGCTATTAATCCATTCCCTTGTCCGGTTAAATGAACGATTATTTGTACATATAAATACCCCGCCCATCGTGTTCGATCGAGTGTATATGGTAATTTATAGGGACGCCCAATTGTAAATCTTTATATTAACATTAACAAACTATCATTTAGTTAAACAAATATAAAGCCCATTAATAGCCCATAGTATAATTTCCACAAGTGTCGTTCTTTTGTCCAAACCCCAATTATGGTACAAAGCCCAATTACCCAATTTTAGTAATTAGCCCAACATCATGATTACTTCGGATTTAAATAAGCATAATAATAACTTAGCTACGAGACATTAAATTAAAAAGGTTGAACATAACTTACAATGATTAAAAATAGCGTAGCGTTACACGGACAGAATTTCGACTTACACCCTTACAACATTCATTAACATACCCTTATTATTAGGATTAAAATTAAAATTAAAATTAAAATATAAATTATAAATATAAATATTACGTATATAGATAGAGAGATTTATGGATATTGGATGATAAATTGATCAGAATTCGTTGGGCTTTATAAGGAGTTTCAGTTTTTTGGGGCTCCGCGACTCGCGGCCCATTCCTTCTTCAAACTCCGCGAGTCGCGGAGTTTGTAAATACAGCTCACTCCATTTTGGCTCTTTGTTTACCGACGGTTTATTATATAAATATAATATATATATAATTTATATATTTAATTATATATTATATTATATTTATATACATAGTTAACTTGTAATTTTTAGTCCGTTGCGTCGAGCGTTGAGAGTTGACTCTGGTCCCGGTTTCGGATTTTCGAACGTCCTTGCGTATAATTTAATATCTTGTACTTTGCGTTTTGAATCTTGTACTCTTGTAATTTCGAGACGTTTCTTATCAATAATTGGAACCTCTTTGATTGTCTTTTGTACTTTTGAGCTTTTTGGTCGTTTGCGTCTTCAATTCGTCGAATCTGTCTTTTGTCTTCACCTTTTATTATTTAAACGAATATCACTTGTAAATAGAACAATTGCAACTAAAAGCTTGTCTTTCTTGAGGAATAATGCTATGAAATATATGTTCCTTTTTAGCATTATCAGGGGCAAACTTGAACGTTTAGTCTAAATATCACGCATTGGCATAACTTTTGGATCTGCGAGATCTACGTTTTGATCCTGCGGGAGATCAACTTTACAAACTAAATCTTGTGGTCTAAAACAACGGTCAAACTTATTTGTTAAACCTATGAACTTCACTCAACCTTTTTGGTTGACACTATAGCATGTTTTGTCTCAGGTGCTGATTGATTCAAGCTTTCTTACTTACTACTTATGTGATGCTACTTGGACATAGGAACAAGAGATATCGCAATATTTACTTTTGCATTTGAACATTTACATTATTGTTACTTTCATCATTGTAACGACATTTCATTTTTCGCTGCGTACTCTCAATAAAGTTTATTTTATCATTTAGTATTGTTCTCGTATATTATAATATGTTGGTTTATTTGATATTAAGTCACATTTCGCCCAGGCCCTAACTGGGGGTGTGATATATGGTGGTGGTGGGTGGGTGGTGGTGGGTAGGTGGTAGTAGATGGTGGTGGTAGGTAGTGGTGGTGGTGGTAGGTGGTGGTGGTGGGTGAGTGATGGTGGTGGTGGTGAGAGAAGGGTGGTGGATGGTGGTGGTAGCGGGTGGTGGCGGGGGGTAGTGGTCGGTGTATGGTGGTGGTTAGTGTTAGTAGGTATAGTGGTAGGTGGTGGTGGGTAAAGGGTGATGGTTATAGTGTGGTGGTTGTGGTGGGTTATGGAAGCTGGTGGTGGTGGCGGGTAAATGGTGGTTAGTGGTAGTGGGTGGGTGGTAATGGTGGTGGGTGATGGTGAGTGAAGGGTGGTGGTGATAAGTGGTGGTGGTGGTTGTGAGCGGTGTGTTAGTTTATATTATGTTCATGTATATAAATATGTAATACAATGATAATTTATAGATGAGTATTATTAATATCAAGATTTAAAAAAAAAAAAAAAAAAAAAAACTTCTTATATGTCAGTGATAAACATAATGGGAATCCACCCATGTGGTCTTAAGTTCGAATTTTCTTGCATGCATTAATATTGTATTTTTCTACATGTTTCATGTAACTCGACTCGTTTACTTCGGCTCGTGTAGCTCGACTCGTGATAAACGGTAACCGAGCATATGAAGTATTCGAGCCATATAGGATGGATCAACTCGTTCGATTACTAAACGAATTTTCGAGCGAGTCGAATATTAATATTTTCATACTCGGCTCGTGAAACTAATCGAATAATATTTTTTGTTCGAACTCGACTCAATCGAATTCGTAAAAGCTCTATTTCGAAGTAGTTCGAACTCGAGTAGCTCGTTAAAAGTTCAGTTCGTTAAAACTCCTAGATAAAACCGAGAAGAGAGCAAGATTTCCTCTCAATTATTAATTATTTTGAAGCTTATATCATCTCTTAAAAACCCTAAACTATTTAAAGACTTAAAAAAATTGACTTGAGTTAAGTATAAATGGACTTAAATAATTTAATTACCTTAATAATTCAACAATTGATTATCAAGACAATTCTAATAATTAATTACTCACAAATATTAACTCCCTTGAATTCTCGTTACTTAATACATCATTTATATATTATTAATTGACGTTTTAGTGTATATATGTGTGATCCCGAATACCCAAATGAATTCAGCCATGTAATTATATGTTATACCTTCGGCATTAATTCTATACCATGAATATATAATAATAAGAAAGTAAAGTTCATATATACCCTTAATTTATAAACGAAGGACTAAAAGACGAGTAAAAGGTAAGAGTAAAACTATAAAGTAAATACAAAAGTACAATATAATAATTATATTTCTTTGTACTTTTGTCGGGATATAATTAAACTATAATGGAGAAATTACTTATATTAATTTGCTTCATGACAAAGGACATTATAAAAAAAGATTATGATAAAATATATTATAGAAAATGATATTAATGTAAAAAAAACAATATATTAAAAAACAAAAATAAGTGTTATTGGGTTTCTTTAATAATTTAATTTAGTTTAGAAAAAATTCGCATGAGGGTAATTGTGGTTTACATCACTTTATTAGGGATCCCTAAACTATTCTTGACAAGAAGTGTTCGCGTACTTTACACTTGTTTCACGAGAGGTCCCTATGACTAAAGGTAGTCATTTGATTCGTCTGATGACAACAGTCGTTTGATTAGTCTGGCGATGGCAAGTAGCTTGATTAGTTCGATGACCCCGTCGCTAACAACAATCACCATCTGAAACCACACCAATTTAATTATCGAATGGAACCAACAAGGTTTTTATTACGAATTCCGCCACTCCTTCGTTGATTTTGATGGAAAACCGTGTGTACCTTTAAATTTTATAAACGCAGCGGAACATGAAAATAAATATATTTTTATTTAATAATAAATATCTTTTATTATTTATAATAAACTTTCAAGTAAAACATTCACACGATTAACGATCCTAACAAGATCCAATTACACCACTAATAATTGTCAAGTAATAAATTCACAAAGAGGAGTTTAGATGTACCTTTAGCGAGTGATGCAAGAACGGTAGAAAAACTCTCCTTGTCTAGGTTGAAACATATATTCAAAGTGTATGAATATCTCTATGGTTGATCCACACAGCACATCAAATAACATCAAAAGAATGCTAGTTCTTATATAACCCAAAGTAACAAAAATATTACTTTTAACAATAAGGATACCAACAACAGTTTGGTCGATCTTTAGTCCTATTGTATGCTCAAAATCAAAATAAGAAAAACACTAATGTTTCTTTTCTTTCATTGCCAGAAATATAACACACACACACACGGAATGATGATTTTTGTTTATTTATAAAATCCCAGAGAACAAAACCACTCTTTTGTTTTTGTTTTTCTTTTCGGTGGGTTTAGTCAACAAAAACATACCCTTTTATTTACTTGTCCGTTGCTTTTTCTTGAAAGAAAAACACTAACAAGTTAAAATAGTATTTGTTTGTGGTGTAAAGTTCAACAAACAAATCAATCCAATTCTTTTGTTTCTTTTTTAATTCTTACGGCAATCATGACCAACATATGGGATGATTTTTATAAATATAAGTTTTATTTTAATTAACTCTAATTAAAATAAGTGCATCTAATAATTTGTGATACAAAGGCCATTGAGCATTTTATATATATATTTAATTAAATCATATTTAACTAAACTATACTTTTTGAACTATAGGTTATAATTATATATCAACAATATATAATAATTGATGTCTAAGTGCTAAAGTGTGTGACCCCATAGGCCCGTATATAAGCGGTAGTATAGATTTGTGTTATGACGTGTGCACAAAGTCAACAAACTCCCACTTGTGTATGTCATAACATCTAGAAAACTATACAGACATATATTGGCGTCTAGCAACACGTCAATGCCCCCGAAAATATACAAGTGTTTGTTTCAGCTAAACGAACTATCATTATTATTAAAAATAATTTAATGATTGAGTGTCTAATGTCCCTTTATTGCCGATACCGAGTTGATATGAGATATGGATCCAGTCATCCTCATTTGTCAACCAATTATGTTTCTCGATCTAGAAAATTTGAATGTGATCACCAAGTTTAAAATTGATCTACAATCAATATAGCTTGGACACGGCCGTGTAAATATCCATTCAATTTCATCGAGGAGCCCAGCAGTATCATACTCTCACATAGAGGAATAAATCCCATGTTGATTATATGCGTTTGTCATGTACTTCACATCATACCCAATGATGACTTTTATAACTACCTTGTTCAGGACAGCGTTTAACCATATCAAAGTATAATATGTCATACAATCGAAAACCAACATATACATCTCAGGTCTAAGGACACAAAGACATAACCATTATGAGATTCACTATTGACGACGATCCATGTAGTGACATCTCATGATTGGGTCATTCCAATATTCATCTCAATGAATACATATGAATTTTGATTTCAACAAGTTTACTATTCACCAT
The DNA here is from genome assembly GCF_046630445.1 of Rutidosis leptorrhynchoides. Classification (NCBI taxonomy): domain Eukaryota; kingdom Viridiplantae; phylum Streptophyta; class Magnoliopsida; order Asterales; family Asteraceae; genus Rutidosis; species Rutidosis leptorrhynchoides. The sequence goes on from NC_092342.1 coordinate 62,408,462, forward strand.
CAGTGAATAAAACCAAACTTTCATAGTAATCTTAATTCATGTTATTCCCATAACATGACTGATTATGGAGATTTAGAATAATCAACAATTATTCATGGATTAAACATGCTAATATAGAACACAGTGATATAAATGAAAACAACCATACCAAGTATCTCAATTCATTAAGATAAAACTGCTTAATGTTCCAGAAATATCCAAATACTAAATTACATATGAAAAAGATTAGTAGCTTAACGAAGTCCAGTATTACTAGCATGATCATCATGCTGGCTGTGCATCAAGGGCTTCGTGAACAAGTCAGCCACGATATCATCTGTATGAACATTAAGAATACTAATTTCATTCCCCACAATGACTTCACGAGTCTAGTCAAACTTTCAAAGAATGTGTAGGATACTTTTATGTACATGTGATTCTTTCGGAAGTGTTATAACAACCAAACTATCACATTTCATCTTTATAGAAGATTTATTGTTGTGTACTACTCTAAGTTCAACAACAAACTTCCTTATCCAGACAACTTTCTGAGCAGCATCTCAGGTGTAACAATGTATTCTGCTTTTGTTGTAGAATGTGCAACAATGCTCTACTTTGAGCTCTTTCAATTAACTGTCTCGTCCATCATGACAAAGACACAACCTAACTGGGATCGAGAATCATCTCGATCAGTTTGGAAACTAGCATATATATTACGGTTAATACTTAACTCCTTTTTCAAACCATCGTAAACCAAGAACATATCTTTAGTACTCTACAAATACTTAAGAATATTATTAACAACAATCAAATGTTCTTAACCTAGATTTGGTTGATAACGACTCGTCAAACTCAAAAATAACGAGACATCATTTTAGTACATAACATGGCATACATAATGGATCCTATAGCCAAAGCATATGGGATACATTTCATTCGTCTTATCTCATCATGTGTGATAAGACTTTGAGACTTGCTCAAGGTTATGCCCTTTTGCACAGGCAATGCTCCAAGGTTGGAGTAATGCATGCTAAATCTCTACAAGATAAGATATGTACATTAAATCAAAACAATAAGTCATTTGAATCTATTTCTATAGATCATGATTCCAAGTATATAAGTAGCTTCTCCAAGATCATTTATGGAAAAACGTTTTCAAGTCAAGACTTGACATCTTGCAAGTTGAAATGTTATTTCCAATAAGCAGTATGTCATCAACATACAAGATTAAGAAGACTACTTTGATTCCACTAGATTTAATGTAAACACAGAGCTCATCTTGTTTTTAAGAAAAACCAAACTCTTTGATATTCTCATCAAACTTAAGATTCTAGCTCCCGAATGCTTGCTTTAATCCATAAATGGATTTTAGAAGCTTGCATACTTTAATAGGATGCTTAGGATATATAGATCCTTTCGGCTGAACCATATATACGTCCTCGCTTAGGTCGCCAATTAGAAAAGCGATTATGATATCCATTTACCATACTTCATAATCATGAAAAGTGGTTATGGCAATAAGTATCCTAATTTATAAAGCTCGTGATCAGTGGAAAAGTTTCATCATAACCTTTTGCCACGAATCAAGCTTTAAAAGTGTTTACATTTCCGTCCATGCTAGTCTTCTCTTTGAAGACTCATTTACACCCCATTGTGTTACAATTGGGTAGAAGATCAATCAAGTCACATACTTGATTATCTTTCATGGACTGCACATTTTCATTCATAGTATCTCGCCATTTTTAAGATTCGTGATCTTATATGGCCTCACAGTAGCTAGAAGGTTCATAATCCTCTAGGTGAGGTTCATCTGAATTAATCAGATAATCAAACCTCTTATGCCGATTAGGAGTTCTACACTTCTACCAGACCTATGAAGTTCAGCTGCAACACGTTCTGACTTACCAAAAATGCGCTCAGATTCAACGTGTGGATTACTAGTGCTTATAGAAGGTATGTTACTTTGTGGTTCTTGAATTTCTTCAAGATTTACTTTACTCCCACTAAATTCTTATAAGAGAAGATCTCCTTTTTAAGAATTCAGTAGACCGAGCAGAAAACACTTTGTTTTCAGGTTCGTAGTAGAAGTAGTAACTCATTGTTTCCTTTGAGTATCCCATAAATTGAAATTTAATACTTCAGGATTTTAATTTATTTGAAGTGTCATGCTTCACATACACTTCACAACTCTAGAATTTTAAATTAGACAACTTGGGAATCTTCCCATGCCATACTTCATATGGTGTCTTTTCTACCTTCTTGGTTGGAACCATATTGAATATGCCTGCAGCAGACTCTAATGCTTAACCCCAAAAAGACGATGGTAGAGTAGTCAGACTCATCATAGATCGAACCATATCGAGTAAAGTTTGATTCCTCCATTCAGACTCACCATTGAGTAGTGGTGTGTGAGGTGGAGTGAATTGTAAGACAATCCAACAATTCTACAGGTGGTCCAAAAACTCTTGACTCATATACTCACTTCTTTCATCAGAGTGAAGTGATTTAATGGTCTTTCCAAGCTGATTCTTTACTTCATTTTGAAAGACTTCAAGCCTTTCAAAAACTCCATGTTTATGTTTCATCAAGTAAACATAACCATATATACTATAACCATAGTTAATTTAATGAAGTAAGATTTATCATCTCTAGACATTGTTCTAAAAGGCCACATACATCAATATGTATTAGTCCTAAAAGATTTGTAGCTCTTTCATCTAAATCGAAGAAATGAGCCTTTGTCATTCTTTCACATAAACATTACTCACATACATCAAATGAATCAAAGCCATTTGATTCCAAAAGTCCATAAAAATGGAGTTTTGAAATGCGTTGTTTATACGACCAAGACGACAATGTCATAGATAGGTCTTATTCAAGCGTTGCTTGAATCACTTGGTGTTACAGGTATACATAGAATTCTCATTTGAAATCACACCATGCATATCAATTTCAAAAATACCATCACTTGAATAGGTATTAAGATAAAAATATTATCCTTAGAAACTGAAATACCAAAGTGCGTAAATGCAAGTTTAAAACCAGCATCTTTCAAATCATATTGGTCATAATACTAGGAGCATAATAACATTGTTTCAACAAAACAATAAGACCACTTGGAAGAGTAAGCTCATAGTGACCAACGGCTTCAATCGAAGCTTGATTCCCATTGCCCACTCGCAAATCCAGTGTGCCTTTCTTCAGTCTATTATTTCTTCTCATTCCATTTATATTGTTACAGGTGTGAAGACCACAACCGGTTAACAATGATCTAGGAATCACTAGAAGAAGTATATAACTGTTTATGAAATATACTTGAGATTTCTAATCTTACCAGCATTGCCTTTTCTCAGCTCAAATTGGTAGATAGGACAACTTCCTTCTCCAATTGTCAACCTTTCCACAATGGAAACATTCGGCATCTTTTGTTGGGATTTACTTCTTGGAAGGTGGAATATTTTCCTGGCAAATGATTTACCATATCCCTTCCACAAAGTATTCGACTTATTCTTTTTCACCCTTTCATCCTACTTCTCCTACTCATTGAACAACTTTCGATAAGCATTTTGCTTAGCAGCAGGAGCTGCGCAAACAGGAGGATCAGATAAGGGTCCTAATTTATTTCAACTTCCTTTCATGCTTGAGAACAATTCTCAGGTTGCAGTGCCAGTCTAGGAATTTTGAACATTGAGTTTATCCTTCTACAACAAGGAAGGAAGTGTGTTTTGGTTTACGTTTTGATTATTTGACATCTACAACAGATATAAGATTCAATTTAGTATTTTCGATATTGAGCTTTAATAAATTAACTACCCAAGTTTTTATAATATTTTTTTAAAAACAATTAATTTATGAAAGCCTAAGATCCACATAGAGGTTCCATAACCACATCTGTTGATCAGCTAGCAGTTATGGAGTCTATTGGTAGGTAGCGGGTACCAATTGTATTACAAGTACAACTCTTAGATCTCTATGGGACCTAGAGATATATGTAGTCTAACAAACCACTATTATCTACTGACATGTTTGTCCAATCCTTACCTCGAACTCAGGTCTCACCGTGAATACGATTAAGTCGTCCAATTTGAAAACAGTGGAAATTCACGCTAGTCTCACTAGATCGAAAAATCCACCTCGTGGTTATAATTCAGCCTAGTCTCACTAGATCAGAAAAATAACGAGGAGTGTTTGCAAGCTCATTGGATGGCATGACTTAAATTTAACGGGTATTTTAGAAAACGTTCGTGTCAACGAATAATGCATGCACACAAGATTCGCTACACTATTAGTTAAAAAAATATTTTAACCAATTATATATATGTCAATCGTGTTTATGCGTCTAGTTTGTTATTTTATTTTATATATAAAAATAACAAATACACATTGTGTATCGTTTTAAAACAGTTTTAAAAGATGTCGCCCATATATATTATTTGAGTTTCAAAAAATATTTAACTTTAAACTCGTTAGAGTTTAACTTTTTAAAATCATCAATTTTAATCTTGAAACTCGTTACCGGTTTTATTTGACGTTTTCATCAAAAATATTTAGCATATATTATAATCAACAATTAAATTAAATATAAATGCATAAAATAAAACACAACCATGCATCACACACACATAGCCTAGCCCAAAAATCCTATGCTTGATCCCATGAGCCGACATGGGATCAAGAGGTCAGACTAAGGGTAATATCGTAGCTCCCACTTAATTCAAGAATCAAGTGAAAACTTGACAAACGCCATCATTGTCAACTTGAGCTGTTCGCCATCTTCTAAGTCAAACTCCATGTTGTATCTTTATCTTCAATCTTCATCTTGTTACATTTATTTAAATTTAAAAATACAACTAAACTAGTACTTTTACAAATTGAAATAAACTTAAATACAATACTTTGAAAATGAAAAATAAATATAATACAACTTTGACTTCAAAATGGCCTTTCAATAAATCAATAACCAACATGGCTTAAAATCGTCATGACCAACAATTATAACATTCACATATAATCAAACACATAGGTCGGGGCATTACGGGCTATGTATGCAATCACAATTTTAATAACTACATTATTAAAAATCTACATATGGCTTATCCATGGTTACAATGCATGTGTATAACTATGGAAATAAACACTCAACAAGTATAACAATTATTCATGCCATAATAATTAAATCTACAATTTAAAGTAGTGATATTCTTTCCATTGTATTTGTGCGTCATGAGGTTAAGTCTAGATCAACTGAGTTGACTTTAAAAACCAAAAAGGTTGAGACTTTCACCAATACACCACAAAGCTAAATCTAAAGAAAATCACACGACAATTAAGATGGTGTAAAAGCGGCTCTGATACCACTGATGGAAAACCGTGTGTACCTTTAAATTTTATAAACGCAGCGGAACATGAAAATAAATATATTTTTATTTAATAATAAACATCTTTTATTATTTATAATAAACTTTCAAGTAAAACATTCACACGATTAACGATCCTAACAAGATCCAATTACACCACTAATAATTGTCAAGTAATAAATTCACAAAGAGGAGTTTAGATGTACCTTTAGCGAGTGATGCAAGAACGGTAGAAAAACTCTCCTTGTCTAGGTTGAAACATATAGTCAAAGTGTATGAATATCTCTATAGTTGATCCACACAGCACATCAAATAACATCAAAAGAATGCTAGTTCTTATATAACCCAAAGTAACAAAAATATTACTTTTAACAATAAGGATACCAACAACAGTTTGGACTGAAATGTCCCGTTCTTATTGATTAAAAAACGTTCCATATTAATTGATTTCGTTGCGAGGTTTTGACCTCTATATGAGACGTTTTTCAAAGACTGCATTCATTTTTAAAACAAACCATAACCTTTATTTCATAAATAAAGGTTTAAAAAGCTTTACGTAGATTATCAAATAATGATAATCTAAAATATCCTGTTTACACACGACCATTACATAATGGTTTACAATACAAATATGTTACATCGAAATCAGTTTCTTGAATGCAGTTTTTACACAATATCATACAAACATGGACTCCAAATCTTGTCCTTATCTTAGTATGCAACAACGGAAGCTCTTAATATTCACCTGAGAATAAACATGCTTTAAACGTCAACAAAAATGTTGGTGAGTTATAGGTTTAACCTATATATATCAAATCGTAACAATAGACCACAAGATTTCATATTTCAATACACATCCCATACATAGAGATAAAAATCATTCATATGGTGAACACCTGGTAACCGACATTAACAAGATGCATATATAAGAATATCCCCATCATTCCGGGACACCCTTCGGATATGATATAAATTTCGAAGTACTAAAGCATCCGGTACTTTGGATGGGGTTTGTTAGGCCCAATAGATCTATCTTTAGGATTCGCGTCAATTAGGGTGTCTGTTCCCTAATTCTTAGATTACCAGACTTAATAAAAAGGGGCATATTCGATTTCGATAATTCAACCATAGAATGTAGTTTCACGTACTTGTGTCTATTTTGTAAATCATTTATAAAACCTGCATGTATTCTCATCCCAAAAATATTAGATTTTAAAAGTGGGACTATAACTCACTTTCACAGATTTTTACTTCGTCGGGAAGTAAGACTTGGCCACTGTTGATTCACGAACCTATAACAATATATACATATATATTAAAGTATGTTCAAAATATATTTACAACACTTTTAATATATTTTGATGTTTTAAGTTTATTAAGTCAGCTGTCCTCGTTAGTAACCTATAACTAGTTGTCCACAGTTAGATGTACAGAAATAAATCGATAAATATTATCTTGAATCAATCCACGACCCAGTGTATACGTATCTCAGTATTGATCACAACTCAAACTATATATATTTTGGAATCAACCTCAACCCTGTATAGCTAACTCCAACATTCACATATAGAGTGTCTATGGTTGTTCCGAAATATATATAGATGTGTCGACATGATAGGTCGAAACATTGTATACGTGTCTATGGTATCTCAAGATTACATAATATACAATACAAGTTGATTAAGTTATGGTTGGAATAGATTTGTTACCAATTTTCACGTAGCTAAAATGAGAAAAATTATCCAATCTTGTTTTACCCATAACTTCTTCATTTTAAATCCGTTTTGAGTGAATCAAATTGCTATGGTTTCATATTGAACTCTATTTTATGAATCTAAACAGAAAAAGTATAGGTTTATAGTCGGAAAAATAAGTTACAAGTCGTTTTTGTAAAGGTAGTCATTTCAGTCGAAAGAACGACGTCTAGATGACCATTTTAGAAAACATACTTCCACTTTGAGTTTAACCATAATTTTTGGATATAGTTTCATGTTCATAATAAAAATCATTTTCTCAGAATAACAACTTTTAAATCAAAGTTTATCATAGTTTTTAATTAACTAACCCAAAACAGCCCGCGGTGTTACTACGACGGCGTAAATCCGGTTTTACGGTGTTTTTCGTGTTTCCAGGTTTTAAATCATTAAGTTAGCATATCATATAGATATAGAACATGTGTTTAGTTGATTTTAAAAGTCAAGTTAGAAGGATTAACTTTTGTTTGCGAACAAGTTTAGAATTAACTAAACTATGTTCTAGTGATTACAAGTTTAAACCTTCGAATAAGATAGCTTTATATGTATGAATCGAATGATGTTATGAACATCATTACTACCTTAATTTCCTTGGATAAACCTACTGGAAAAGAGAAAAATGGATCTAGCTTCAATGGATCCTTGGATGGCTCGAAGTTCTTGAAGCAGAATCATGACACGAAAACAAGTTCAAGTAAGATCATCACTTGAAATAAGATTGTTATAGTTATAGAAATTGAACCAAAGTTTGAATATGATTATTACCTTGTATTAGAATGATAACCTACTGTAAGAAACAAAGATTTCTTGAGGTTGGATGATCACCTTACAAGATTGGAAGTGAGCTAGCAAACTTGAAAGTATTCTTGATTTTATGAAACTAGAACTTTTGGAATTTATGAAGAACACTTAGAACTTGAAGATAGAACTTGAGAGAGATCAATTAGATGAAGAAAATTGAAGAATGAAAGTGTTTGTAGGTGTTTTTGGTCGTTGGTGTATGGATTAGATATAAAGGATATGTAATTTTGTTTTCATGTAAATAAGTCATGAATGATTACTCATATTTTTGTAATTTTATGAGATATTTCATGCTAGTTGCCAAATGATGGTTCCCACATGTGTTAGGTGACTCACATGGGCTGCTAAGAGCTGATCATTGGAGTGTATATACCAATAGTACATACATCTAAAAGCTGTGTATTGTACGAGTACGAATACGGGTGCATACGAGTAGAATTGTTGATGAAACTGAACGAGGATGTAATTGTAAGCATTTTTGTTAAGTAGAAGTATTTTGATAAGTGTATTGAAGTCTTTCAAAAGTGTATAAATACATATTAAAACACTACATGTATATACATTTTAACTGAGTCGTTAAGTCATCGTTAGTCGTTATATGTAAGTGTTGTTTTGAAACCTTTAGGTTAACGATCTTGTTAAATGTTGTTAACCCAATGTTTATAATATCAAATGAGATTTTAAATTATTATATTATCATGATATTATCATGTATGAATATCTCTTAATATGATATATATACATTAAATGTCTTTACAACGATAATCGTTACATATATGTCTCGTTTAAAAATCATTAAGTTAGTAGTCTTGTTTTTACATATGTAGTTCATTGTTAATATACTTAATGATATGTTTACTTATCATAGTATCATGTTAACTATATATATATCCATATATATGTCATCATATAGTTTTTACAAGTTTTAACGTTCGTGAATCACCGGTCAACTTGGGTGGTCAATTGTCTATATGAAACATATTTCAATTAATCAAGTCTTAACAAGTTTGATTGCTTAACATGTTGGAAACATTTAATCATGTAATTATCAATCTCAATTAATATATATAAACATGGAAAAGTTCGGGTCACTACATGGTCGATCTTTAGTCCTATTGTATGCTCAAAATCAAAATAAGAAAAACACTAATGTTTCTTTTCTTTCATTGCCAGAAATATAACACACACACACACACGGAATGATGATTTTTGTTTATTTATAAAATCCCAGAGAACAAAACCACTCTTTTGTTTTTTTTCTTTCTTTTCGGTGGGTTTAGTCAACAAAAACACACCCTTTTATTTACTTGTCCGTTGCTTTTTCTTGAAAGAAAAACACTAACAAGTTAAAATAGTATTTGTTTGTGGTGTAAAGTTCAACAAACAAATCAATCCAATTCTTTTGTTTCTTTTTTAATTCTTACGGCAATCATGACCAACATATGGGATGATTTTTATAAATATAAGTTTTATTTTAATCAACTCTAATTAAAATAAGTGCATCTAATAATTTGTGATACAAAGGCCATTGAGCATTTTATATATATATTTAATTAAATCATATTTAACTAAACTATACTTTTTGAACTATAGGTTATAATTATATATCAACAATATATAATAATTGATGTCTAAGTGCAAAAGTGTGTGACCCCATAGGCCCGTATATAAGCGGTAGTATAGATTTGTGTTATGACGTGTGCACAAAGTCAACAGATTTCAGGTATGGTTTTCCTTCATGGTTATAAATCTCGATGTATATTTGTTTTTTATATTGCTAATTCTCTGTGTGTATTTATTCAGATCTGATCTTAATGATTTCATCTAAGAATTTCACTCCTTCATTCCATTTTTTATGACATGTTGATTTGTCGTTTTAAAAAGAAAAATAGTGAATTTGATTTTGGAAAGGAACAAATTGTGTTTCTAATATTTTTCATTTGATTTTGGGTAGAACACAAAGTTGCAGTTTTTAATTTCTAGGGTAGAACACATAGTTGGAAGAATATATATATATATATATATATATATATATATATATATATATATATATATATATATATATATATATATATATAGTGGTAGGATCAAGAGGGAAGTAACCAATCGGGGTGAAGCGGGGGAAGCAATTTTTTTTTTTTTTCGTTTTTTGAAAAAACTTTGTTCACGAACATTATAGATGAGATGAAAATATGAACATTTAGTAGAGACACTTTGTGATAAATGTTTTTATTTTGGCGGGAAAACGCTCAAAGAAGTAATATATAACAATTATCGTGTTTTTCGAGCGTATTTTGAGGTTTTAGCTATTGGGGTTTAGATATTAGGGTTTATAGGGTTTAGATATTAGGGTTTAGAAATTTAGGGTTTAGGGTTTAGATTTAGGATTTAGATTGAGTTTTTAACACGAACGGTTTAGAGTTTAGGGTTTAGGGTTTAGGGTTTGGTGTTTTGGGCTTATGGAATAAACCCAAAACATCAAACCCTAAATCCTAAACCCTAAACTCTAAATCGGGCTAAATTTTACTTCACAAAACATGAAGAAAAAAAACGTTCATATTCTTCACGTACAATATTATCTTGAATGTTATTTTTGTCGATCGTTTTCCCGCATAAATAATAACATTCATCACGAAGTGTCTCTTCTAAATGTTCATATTTTCGTGTGATCTTGATGCCGGAAAAAAAATTTCAAAAAAAAAAAAAAAAAAAAAAAAAATTGCTTCCCCCCGCTTCTCTCCGATTGGTTACTTCCCCATTGATCCTGCCCCTATATATATATATATATATATATATATATATATATATATATATATATATATATATATATATTGAGTTTTTGGTAAAGATGTAGTGATGAAGGGATAATCAAAATAATAAGTGTACCATCGTCTGAAGGAACATTAAACAATTTAGCTAAAAAACATGACTACCATTAATCAGAGTGACCCCTCGTTAAACAGGTGTAAAGTATAAGGGCGCCTCTTGCAAAAAATAAAAAAGTTTACGGACCCTAATGAAATTTGGGGTAAATCACAAGACCCGTAAATTTTTCTCTAGTTTAATTATTATAGGCAAACTTACTGAAATGGTCCATGTAGTTTTTAGCAAATTGTTGGTTTCCTCCCTATATTTTTTTTATGCATTTGATCTTAGTGGTTGGTCAATGTTGCTGATTTAGTCCCTATTTTTTACGGCCGTAAAAAATTCCGTTAAATCCAGTCATGTGCTAGACATGTGAGTGTATTTCGTCCGTTTCTTTCCTTTATTGACAAAATTGATGAAATCGTCCATGTAGTTTGTACCAAAATTGCTGAAATGGTCCCTGTGGTTTGTACGAATATGTTGGTTTCGTCCTTACAACCATTTCATCGTTTTCAGATCCGTATCTCATTCAGTCAGGTAGCAGTGTTGCGATTCGAAATTTTCAGATCTGCATGAACACTTGGATTCGTGTTTAATTTGTTTAAATTTCATATTTAGAACTCGATTGTGACTTCTATTGACATTTGATTGATTTTAATTTGTAGAACAAATTAGCTAGATCTAAAAATGAGGGAAGTTGCGAAAACAATTAGTGATGGTATCTGCAAAATTTAAGACGTTAACTCCTCATATTGATTTAGTTATCGTTGTTTTTATGTAAAAAAAGAAAACGAAACTGAAATTGACTTTGTTTGCATTTTTATCTTGTTTTTAGAAAAACTAAAATTGTAGACGTGTTTAAGATTACTCAACACAACTTTCTAAAAATTTGTGTAGCTTGATTTGGTGTTTTGAGCTACTTTTACACATCGACGCCGTTAACCACCAAACACCACTGGAAAATGATGAAATGGTTGTAGGGGCGAAACCAACATTTTCGTACAAACTACATGGACCATTTCAGCAATTTTGGTACAGACCACATGGATGATTTCAACAATTTTGTCAATAAAGGAAAGAAACAGACGAAAATACTCTAACATGATGACGGCCGCCAGAAATAGGGACTAAGTCAACAATATTGGCAAACCACTGGGACTAGATCCTTAAAAAAGTATAGGGACGAAAACAGTATTTTAGTAGGACCATTTCATTAATTCTGTCATTATTATACAAATACAAATACAAATGCAAATGAAAGAAAAAAGATAGGATGGGGTAGGAGTTGCTATATTATTTGCTTCAAACTATATACTTTAACAAATATGGACAAGTATGTCTCGTCAATTGCAAGATAATGATGAATATGATGGTCTCACCCCAACGATAACTCCAAAAGTGTAGGTTTCTGCATTTTGATACACCTTATTTAGACACATGTGTTCCAACAATATTTGGACAAGGTTAATTTAGCATTTCGAAGATCATATTCTTTAATAATTTTTATACTTTATTTTATGAATTGTTCATGGAAATTGTTCAGTGTACGCATATCTGTCTTGTTCCTTTCATACATACCGACTAGTATCAATAGTGGAACCAGAAATTACCACTATATAATAATAGCCACCAGGTTTTTGGTCGTTTTACCCCAAACCCCCACCAAATTCCGGTCAAAACGACAACAGTTAAAAAAAACACCCTCCGCGATCGCGGAGATACAAGGGGTAAACACCCCCACGATCGCGGAGCAAAAACCAAACACCCTCCAACTTTGACCAATTTTCAAGTTCAACCCCTAAACCAGGAGTACAAAATGTAAACTTATTATTTTAATTAAAAATCTTAAACACATTCCACCTATATTTTCAACGGGACATATCTTTTCGCTCAACTCGCGTAAAAAAATTTTGAACCCACCTTTCAACTTAAAAAAATCTTACGAACACAACGGGACTAACTATACCCGAAACGGATACTTCTAAAAAAACGCTCAATACCTCGGACTATATTCAATATATATACACACACCTATAATACGCTCCGTTAACTATGAATACGCAACCAAAACGTCCCGCCGCAACGCGCGGGCCCATTTTGCTAGTTTATAATACTGGGGCAAAATAAAATAATTTTAAATTTTGAACTAAGGTCCAAATAAAATAATCTAAAATTTTAGACTTAAAATTTGATGATTCAGAGACATCTGTCACCCCTAGCTAGTTCTGCCCCTAAGTAGTATCCTAAGAGAAATTATGTTGAGTTAATGAGTTAAATAAGATATTGACGGGTTAAAGTTTAAGTATTGAATGGCGTCAATTTCATGTTGAAGCTAATGCCCAGCTTTAAATAGGTTCATATTCAATCAAGTTTTATTATGAACTGAAGTTTGAATATTTTGGGTATGTTTGACAAAAGAAGCTGGTAGTTGGAGTTGAAAGTTTAGACCATCTTTAACAATGCCGAGCGTGTTGGCATATTGGTAGGTAGGGATGAAGTGCTTGACGGGTGTGCTGTCAAACTGGTTGATAATGGGTGGCCGTGTTAGGTGACGTGTTAGGTGATGTGTCAATATATGATTAAGAGTTGGGTAAAAAAAGATATAAAAATAAAAAAGGACCAATCAGAATCAAGCACGCCTGGTTTTTTTTCCGTGCCACTAGCCAACACGCTTGAGTCAAGTGCCAACACGCCTTGCTAGGAGCGTGTTGGGCTTAAAATGAGTGAGCACGCCACCGTTAGAGCTGATCTTAGACCTTCTTTAACGCGCACATCAACCACCCTCGATGCCACCAACACACTACCAGCACACCATTAACGCGGCGTGTTGGTGGCGAATTTTGCCGGCGTGCTGGAATGTTGCACGGAGAAGACAACTGTGTGCTTGTATGATTTTGTCGATGTTGCTTCATTTGGTTGGTGGGTGGATGAGTTTAAAAACAAACGGCTAGTTGGTTGGCAACGGATATAAAAACATAAATATAAACTTAATAAAAATTAAATAATTTATGTAATTTTCATCTATAAATACACTTCAAACACTTCATATACATTTTTTACACATCATTTTAAAACAATGTCGAATCCGAACAAGTGGTCGCTTTATAATAACATCTAACCGGTGTCGGCGAGCCGAAAACTCACGGGTCTTCATCTTCACACCAATCTCGACCACCAACACTTGGTTTTACCACTTATACGAATAACTCGTTCAATATGAACCCTCGTGATATTGAACAACAAATCTATCAACTACAACAACTTTAAAAATTACAAGAAATTCAAAGAGAACTCGATTTATCCCCACAACCGCGTTTTCAACCACAAACCCAACCACAAACTCAATCACAAACCAAAGTAGAGCCCAAACAACACGTCACTCAGCACGCCACCCATTATTTATCAGTTTACCAGCACGTCCATCAAGCACATCACCCCTACCCAACAACACGCCCATCAGGGTTAAAAAATGGTCTTATAGCTGATAGCTGAAGTTTTTTTTAAATATATTTAGGTATTTGATTAGTTAGTGTGACAACCCGAAAATTTCCAACCAAATTTAAACTTTAATCTTTATATGTTTCTGACACGATAAGCAATATTTGTTAAGTTAAATTTCAAGAATTTTAAACTATGTTCATACATTCATTCAACCTCGACCAAGTTCCAACGATTCACGGACCATTAAACGAATATGATTATATATGTATATGTGTATATATATTATAACTTGAAACGTAAACAAAATATTAGATTAAATACTTTATATGATTGTATCTGTTTCAAAATGTTTATCAATGGAATTAGAAGATAAGATCAAATGATTGAATTATCAGATATATTGAATTATGATTACAAGTCTCTGTTGAAAGGCCCACGTTGATTTGAGAAATCTTTTCATTTTAACAATATTCGGAAAATGGTAAAGTGATTTATAAATATGAACAAATTGTCAATCATTGAGAACTAGACAAAGGATAGTGGAAGATTGAATCTCATAAAGACTCGATTGATCTATTTAGTTTCAAACGTACAAAAACGTTTTCAGTTTAAAAAGAACTTTATTATTAAAACGTATATAACTTTTATAAATATCTAGAACCACTTTTGACAACTCATTACTTAACTAGTATGATAAAGATAACGATATTTATATTTTATTTTATTAAATATATATAACGATTTAAATTAATATTATATATATTTATACGCGTATTATACGTACATAGTTTTATACTTTTACTATACTTAAACTTTACCTTTACTTTATTTTTACTTTACTTTAACTTTAATAATTCATACTTTAATAATTCACTTTAATAATTCATACTTTAATAATTCACTTTAATAGTTCATACTTTAATAATTCACTTTAATAATTCATACTTTAATAATTCACTTTAATAATTCATACTTTAATAATTCAAAAATCTATTATAAATAGAATTCAATAGGTTTCATTATTTCATAGAAACTTGAAAATAGTTTTCTCTAAACTCTCTCAATCGATTTACATATATATATTTACTCCGTATTATCTCAAGATATTATTAGTATACATAAAATATTACGACGGAGTGCTGTCCGAGTGATTTCGAAGTTGTTTTTTCGAGTGGGATAAGATTAAGGAAATTATGGGTTATAGCTATGGAGGTGATTGAGTATGGTTCATGGGTATGCTCGTGAGGTCAATATAGTGTTTATCATCTCCGTTGCGTTTACGTACCTTTCCTGCAATATTGAATCTCAATATTGATATGTGAGTACTCATAATTTAATTTTTACATACTAATAGTGTATCCCTGACTAGTGCTCGAGTATATAGGATTATGCATGCTTGTACTTTTGATATTGCCATTAGATAGGTTATGTTGATTCCTGAATTAGTTACATATACGATTGAGATAACGTATAAGATATGCATGTCGTTGGAAAGCTAGCGAAAAATAGTTGAATTTTGGTTTAAGAATCACTTGAATCCAAGTAATGGTTAGAAAGTTATGAAATAAACAAATTGCATAATTAATTTCGTAATTAAAATTGCTGATGATAATTAGTGAACTAATTTTCTGGGTTATAAAAAGTGATTATTTGGATTCTACTCGTCGAGTAGATGAATTTTCATATAAAGCACGTCTCGTTTCGTTGAACGGTTGTCAAGTTATGGACAAAAGAAGTTTTACAAATTTTGATGAAATGTCGAAACGGGAACTGAAATTCTCGCTGATCTGCGTTGTTTCATATATAAAAAAAATACCACTGAATTCTTTGCTGTAAGGTCTAATAAACAACTCTAGCCGTTTGTCAATTCGAGTCTCGACGATTTTTCTAAAAATCATCAAAGTTGACAGTTTGGTCACATTTTAAAATTCTAAAAAGAGCTGAAACTTTTTTATTTAAAAATGTCAGTTTTGTATCAGTTGTCATGGTCGGCCTGATATGTGTTTACTCTTGTCAAAAATCATGTTATATCTTTGTGGTAACGAGAATTTGCAGGCTTTGACCGTTTGTCAATACGAGTTTTGAGGAATTTTCTAAAAATCTCCAAAGTAGGCTACTCGGTCACTTTTGTAAATTTATTAAAGCTGAAAAATTAACTTTGAAACGCCGAAAACGCGTTGGCAACTACGAGTTGTCTAGATTTAGTTTACTTCTGTAATATTTATGCTTAATTTTTTTGGTAATGTGTAACTTTTATCTTTGGCCGTTTATCAATCGGAGTTCCGATAATTTTTCTAAAAATAGCTGAAGTGGCCCGTTTAGTCATGTTTGACCGAAAATCATTTTTGTATAAGTTATTATATATTTGCATGCGACCTCATTTTTACTTTGACCTTTGACTTTTGACTTTAACCTTTGACTTTTGACTTTGAACTTTGACTTTTCCTGTTAACTTTTCAGTTAACTTTTTGTGTTGATTTTCTCTAAAAAAAAAAAAAAAAAAAAAAAAAAAACCTAAAATACTATTTTATGATTATGAAACCATTTGTGTTACGTTGTTTCACACGTCACCTTTTACTAGAATCTTAATTGAGCATTAGTAATATAACATGTTACTATACTGTAGAGTTAGACTCGAGCTATAGGATAGGATTACACTATGACCTGACCTAAATTGCTATACAAATATTGACCAACATATAAATATATATAATTAATATAGGTTCGTGAATCCGAGGCCAACCTTGCACTTGTTCAATGACGTTATATGTATTTTTACTACGAAATACAGTATGGTGAGTTTCATTTGCCTTTTTACCCTTTATATTTTTGGGACTGAGAATACATGCGCTTTTATAAATGTTTGACGAAATAGACACAAGTAATTGAAACTACATTCTATAGTTGAATTATCGAAATCGAATATGCCCCTTTTTATTAAAGTCTGGTAATCTAAGAATTAGGGAACAGACACCCTAATTGACGCGAATCCTAAAGATAGATCTATCGGGCCTAACAAACCCCATCCAAAGTACCGGATGCTTTAGTACTTCGAAATTTATATCATGTCCGAAGGAGGATCCCGGAATGATAGGGGATATTCTTATATGCATATTGTTAATGTCGGTTACCAGGTGTTCACCATATGAATGATTATTTTTGTCTCTATGCATGGGACGTATATTTATGAGAACTGGAAATGAAATTCTTGTGGTCTATTATAATGATGGAAATAAATGATTATGATAAACTAATGAACTCACCAACCTTTTGGTTGACACTTTAAAGCATGTTTATTCTCAGGTGTTAAAGAAATCTTCCGCTGTGCATTTGCTCATTTTAAAGATATTACTTGGAGTCTTTCATAGCATATTTCGAAGAACGTTGCATTCGAGTCATTGAGTTCATCAAAGATTATTATTAAATCAATTTATAATTGGATAGTGGATATTATGAAATGGTATGCATGCCTGTCAATTTTCGATGTAAAGAAAGATTGTCTTTTAAAAACGAATGCAATGTTTGTAAAATGTATCATATAGAGGTCAAATACCTCGCAATGTAATCAACTATTGTGAATCGTTTATAATGTAAATGAACGGGTCCTTTCAGTTGGTATCAGAGCGGTGGTCTTAGCGAACCAGGTCTGCATTAGTGTGTCTAACAGATAAGTCGATAGGATGCATTAGTGAGTCTGGACTTCGACCGTGTCTGCATGTCAATAGTTTTGCTTATCATTTTGTGTCAAAAATTAACTACTTATCATCCTCAGGAAATTACCTGCTTATCATTTTTAGTCTAAGACACGTCTTGCTGCATTGATTGCATGAATAGTGTATAGACAAAAATTCATATCTTAGCGTATCTGCTAAATCATATCTTATCGTATCTATTACTGTAAACGTTGCCTGATATATCCCGTAAATTCCTCCGTAATTTACAAAATCTTTTGTTCTATATATATGGATATTCTATGTAATTAGAATACCATCCGATAACCGAAAATCATTTCATATCGAGAAAAAAAATCCTTATTCAATCGTACGAAATGGAATTCATCATTAATTCAAGTTCCTCGGATTTCGAAATGGAATCCCACTCCAGCTCCGAAAGCAGTGTGACCGGAATAGATCAACCAATCAGTCATCACCTATTCTGGATGAATTGGGGATGGGTTCGTAGCATCCTCAATCATTGGAGACAAGAAGAAGGTGATCCCTTCCATCCACCACATTGCCCTCTTGACGAAGAACCTGAAGCACTTACCGGCGAACCTGTCCGAAACACCATTTTCTCGCTCATTTCCAGAGTATCTCGTCACGATTATATATTACATCAAATTTTAGATTTTATTTATCCGCTCGTCCGAACCGACAATCACCCCGGTGTAATAGAAGAAGTCAACGAGCTTCGCGCTCGGGTAGTGGCTTTGGAGAATATGGTGCAGAGATTACAAACACCAGCAGCAGCATCAGCAGCATAACCAGTAACACCATCATCAACGCCAATAGTACCATTACCACCCCAACCACAACCACGTCGTAAACCTCAACTTTACACTCTTTCCCACGAGCACCAATGTCATACGCCCTGTAGATACCAAGGAATACCAACAACAATAACCGACGAAGTATTAATTCATAACTTCATTGGAGAAACATTCCGCGCAGATTATGTAATCTCTAAAGTCTTAGAGATTATCTAATCTAGCCCTAACCATAAATCAGTTAAGCGAACCAAAATGATAGAAGTAAGAGTAGAAACCCTGACAAAAATGGTGTGTGATTAACAAGCTAAACTTGTTTTACCAACAGCATCAACAGTACCGTCAACGTCACCAGCATCATCAGTACAGTCAACATCAGAATCAACAACACCTATAACATCACAAACTCCGTCAGCTCAAGAATCACTATGGACATCATTACGAATCAATAACCCGTATATTGTATCAACGAGTTATGAAGAATTAACTCATTCCCTTTGAAGAAATTATATGGATATTTTATATATTTTGAAATAAAAATAAATCTTTCCGTGCTAAGCTATTGTGTGTGAATCTTAACTACTCGGTTAATTCATATTACAAATATGCAATAATGTATGTCCTTCGGCCGCAACTTAACCAGCGTTAACTACAATCTCTGTCGCAATTCAACAAATTCCAATTCATAATAAATCAAGTATATATTTGATTTTAGACTTTCATCATCGATGTACCTGAAACTTTTCAGATAACATCATTCGTACTTTGCGAAATTCACAAGAATTCCACGAACCGAACATCATACATCAACAAATAACGAAGTATTGATTCATAATTTCAATGTCATTAAAGAAATACTGCGTAAAAGTTATGTACTTTTTAAAGCCTTTAGGGATTATTCAATTCTAGTTTCAACCGTAAATCAAATGAGTTTAATTTAACATTAACTCATTAAATCTATGTTACATCTGAAGAAAATATACATATATATATTTTTATAAAGACTGTAATAAAATTCTTTTGTACAAAATATTAATTGTGAAATTTTTTTTAACGGGTAGGTAATACCCGAGAGATATATAAATTCACAATTAATATATTACATTCTTCGAATCTGATTCAGCAAATCATCCATTATACTCCCTACTTTCACAACAATATACATTCTTTTATAGAAATCAAAACAACCATACTCATTCAAAATTTAATTACATATTCTGATTTTGAAATCTCAAAATTCAACTTGAGATATGACCAAAATCATCACTCTTAGATCATTACATCTTTCACAAGCTATATTTTGACTTCAAAACTGTGTTAGAACATCAAATGTATATTAACGATTACAATCTGTGTTCAAACCCTTCGAAAATTTCTGAAGACACTTCGAATGATGAGCAATCGAGATGATGATCCAACCACATGTTACCCACAGTTATGTACCTGAAAAACTCTTGAAACCAAAGTAAAAGTTTAAACAACGTATCCGCGTCAGATTCTTTAGCATTTATTAGCAAAAATAACTTTGCGACTCCTATTCAAAGTAGCCAGTTTTGTCACAGCTCCAGCAAGTCAACTTCGACTTTTCAGTCAGACTAACCTTATTATAACCTTGAGATATACACCATCGTTACCAGGGAACCTTTTACATTCCACCACATTATTAACAGATGTATCAACAACTTCATTACCCTTTGACTTTAGCCTCTCCAAAAAGTCATTATAATTATTCATTGAAACCCCATCATTTACTCATTCGCATCTTGTAATGAGAATTTCCATACGAATCATTGGGAATTAGCAATCAGTATTTTGAAATCTCGCAGCATGTCTACGCCAACGGTTATATGTGTATATATAACGTCTATCTTCTGGACTTAATTTGAATGTGAAGATTCTGAAAAACACTTCGAACTACGAATTGGTTCTCAGAAAATGGAAAAATACTGATGAAGCAGCAAAAAAACTATAAACGACCTTAACAGTAAAAGTTTGATGATAATGAATAGGTGTGTTGGCAAAGCGTAGAAAAAGAGAAGTCTTGGAACTGGAAAACAGATTTAGCAAAGTAGGAAGGAGGCTGTGGACAAATTACAAAGACTGAACCTGACTTCAAAGGATCCAAATAATTCAGTATCTGCTGAAGTCATTAACGAATACCTTGCTCCTGACTCTAAACCCCTGCGGACAATATTCTTCATCATCCTCTGATATTAAAAATTCTAAAATATCATCATATCTTTCATTATAAATATCCTCCATATTTCTGAAGATATTAATTTTTCTTATTTGGAATCATTTACCTCTTCGCGCTATCTGTATTACATCATAAAAGAAACTATTTTAGTTTCTAAATTCTGAAACATTCAAGTTTAAAATAGGAATATTTTGAAGTAGTGTTAGGAGCTGAAGCATGAATTAGTATAATATAATGACACTTGATCAATGTGATTATATTACAGTAAGTCATGCTGAGTTTCTAAATGGAACGTGATGATTCACAGATCATAACATCATCTTGTGCCATGTTATACGACTCTTGTATTCTATTTAACATCTAAAATATCAAGAAAATATTTCTTGATGATTCGGCCTTTTCCAAGGTATTTTAGTAATTTGACAAGTGAAGATCGTGCCATCACAATTTCCTTCCTAGAACATTAACAATGTTCATTTCGAAATTCGTATCTATGAATTCTGGACCATTACAAGCGGTGCTTAATCGCAAGAAGAAGAAACGAAAGGACAAAACTTCGAAATAGAAATTGGGGTATAAATTGCAGCAAATAAAAGAGAGCATTAACTGTGAATGATAATGATTATAGAAGACAGAAGCAGAGACTTTGAAATATAAGGGAACATATAAAGCCCAACGACAAACCAGAAATTATAAACCATATATATCGATGCATATAGCAATATAAAGACACGGGAGAACTAGGAACACTATAAACCCAAGAGTATAGTAGAAGTAAATAGATTCTTCCGGCGGTAGATGAAAAAAAAGAAGAATGACCGATATGAAAGTTAGAAGTATATCGAGAATCAGAACTGGATGGAGCATATTGATGAATACTTTAAAATATGAGTTGAGGGGGAAAGAATAGAAGGTGATGAAACATGACTAGGAACTTAGAAATCAACAGATTTAACTCACACAATGGCAGAATAAGTGAATCAAACCCTCTAGTGAATAGGTTAAGTTTTTTTTTGATTAATTTAGTCAAACCACAACTAAATCAAGTGTGATTAGATTAACACCTAGAGCTATTATTCACCACCTAGGTGATTTGGACTGAGAGAGAATCGAAGGAGCTCACTAGATCTGAGTGTGTGTAATAAATGAGAGGCTTAACCTAAAATGAAGAACATAAGACTTTATATACCCCTGCTGTTGACACACCCATACGATTCATTCATCACACGTACGAGTTGGCTTCATCAACCGTACGGGTGATCACTCACGCGTGTCTTATCATTTAGGTTGTAATTGTGACTTAGCTCAGCATCAACCATGCGTATGAGCCTGTCAGCTGTACTAGTGAGGCTTCACTCGTACGTCTAACTAAGTCTAACATAGTCAAACATCTAAATCTCGTTCCTGTAGTTCCTGTAACCACATACAACCACGGATAGGATAATAACGAGCAATCATGGTGGCCTATAAACTGTTGTACCTGCAATGGACGTGGGTAGATGTCTAGGGACTTGCATAAAATGCATCAACAAATGGTGTGAGTTGTAAGGAAATGAAGGAGGTGAATTTATAAGAAAATCTCCGACAGAACAATTAAAATGGACGATCGCATTTAAAGCGGATCCTAATTCCCTTGATTACCGGAGAGTCAAATCTTATTAAGAAGATTTTCTTCAAATCCCTTAAAATCTGGGAATCAATCATATCTACGTCAAATGATAAGATGAATCTACACTTACTCATTTCACTCTTCTATGTTAGCTTCATTCGTACTCTTCATATAAATAGATTGTTTATCCAAATTATTCGCTGATGATAAAACTCTAATTTTCAGCCCGTATGCATCATGATAACATACTTATTATCATTCACGACCTTTCCACTCAAATTTCGGGACGAAATTTCTTTAACGGGTAGGTACTGTGACAACCCGAAAATTTCCAACCAAATTTAAACTTTAATCTTTATATGTTTCTGACACGATAAGCAATATTTGTTAAGTTAAATTTCAAGAATTTTAAACTATGTTCATACATTCATTCAACCTCGACCAAGTTCCAACGATTCACGGACCATTAAACGAATATGATTATATATGTATATGTGTATATATATTATAACTTGAAACGTAAACAAAATATTAGATTAAATACTTTATATGATTGTATCTGTTTCAAAATGTTTATCAATGGAATTAGAAGATAAGATCAAATGATTGAATTATCAGATATATTGAATTATGATTACAAGTCTCTGTTGAAAGGCCCACGTTGATTTGAGAAATCTTTTCATTTTAACAATATTCGGAAAATGGTAAAGTGATTTATAAATATGAACAAATTGTCAATCATTGAGAACTAGACAAAGGATAGTGGAAGATTGAATCTCATAAAGACTCGATTGATCTATTTAGTTTCAAACGTACAAAAACGTTTTCAGTTTAAAAAGAACTTTATTATTAAAACGTATATAACTTTTATAAATATCTAGAACCACTTTTGACAACTCATTACTTAACTAGTATGATAAAGATAACGATATTTATATTTTATTTTATTAAATATATATAACGATTTAAATTAATATTATATATATTTATACGCGTATTATACGTACATAGTTTTATACTTTTACTATACTTAAACTTTACCTTTACTTTATTTTTACTTTACTTTAACTTTAATAATTCATACTTTAATAATTCACTTTAATAATTCATACTTTAATAATTCACTTTAATAGTTCATACTTTAATAATTCACTTTAATAATTCATACTTTAATAATTCACTTTAATAATTCATACTTTAATAATTCAATTTAATAATTCAAAAATCTATTATAAATAGAATTCAATAGGTTTCATTATTTCATAGAAACTTGAAAATAGTTTTCTCTAAACTCTCTCAATCGATTTACATATATATATTTACTCCGTATTATCTCAAGATATTATTAGTATACATAAAATATTACGACGGAGTGCTGTCCGAGTGATTTCGAAGTTGTTTTTTCGAGTGGGATAAGATTAAGGAAATTATGGGTTATAGCTATGGAGGTGATTGAGTATGGTTCATGGGTATGCTCGTGAGGTCAATATAGTGTTTATCATCTCCGTTGCGTTTACGTACCTTTCCTGCAATATTGAATCTCAATATTGATATGTGAGTACTCATAATTTAATTTTTACATACTAATAGTGTATCCCTGACTAGTGCTCGAGTATATAGGATTATGCATGCTTGTACTTTTGATATTGCCATTAGATAGGTTATGTTGATTCCTGAATTAGTTACATATACGATTGAGATAACGTATAAGATATGCATGTCGTTGGAAAGCTAGCGAAAAATAGTTGAATTTTGGTTTAAGAATCACTTGAATCCAAGTAATGGTTAGAAAGTTATGAAATAAACAAATTGCATAATTAATTTCGTAATTAAAATTGCTGATGATAATTAGTGAACTAATTTTCTGGGTTATAAAAAGTGATTATTTGGATTCTACTCGTCGAGTAGATGAATTTTCATATAAAGCACGTCTCGTTTCGTTGAACGGTTGTCAAGTTATGGACAAAAGAAGTTTTACAAATTTTGATGAAATGTCGAAACGGGAACTGAAATTCTCGCTGATCTGCGTTGTTTCATATATAAAAAAAATACCACTGAATTCTTTGCTGTAAGGTCTAATAAACAACTCTAGCCGTTTGTCAATTCGAGTCTCGACGATTTTTCTAAAAATCATCAAAGTTGACAGTTTGGTCACATTTTAAAATTCTAAAAAGAGCTGAAACTTTTTTATTTAAAAATGTCAGTTTTGTATCAGTTGTCATGGTCGGCCTGATATGTGTTTACTCTTGTCAAAAATCATGTTATATCTTTGTGGTAACGAGAATTTGCAGGCTTTGACCGTTTGTCAATACGAGTTTTGAGGAATTTTCTAAAAATCTCCAAAGTAGGCTACTCGGTCACTTTTGTAAATTTATTAAAGCTGAAAAATTAACTTTGAAACGCCGAAAACGCGTTGGCAACTACGAGTTGTCTAGATTTAGTTTACTTCTGTAATATTTATGCTTAATTTTTTTGGTAATGTGTAACTTTTATCTTTGGCCGTTTATCAATCGGAGTTCCGATAATTTTTCTAAAAATAGCTGAAGTGGCCCGTTTAGTCATGTTTGACCGAAAATCATTTTTGTATAAGTTATTATATATTTGCATGCGACCTCATTTTTACTTTGACCTTTGACTTTTGACTTTAACCTTTGACTTTTGACTTTGAACTTTGACTTTTCCTGTTAACTTTTCAGTTAACTTTTTGTGTTGATTTTCTCTAAAAAAAAAAAAAAAAAAAAAAAAAAAAACCTAAAATACTATTTTATGATTATGAAACCATTTGTGTTACGTTGTTTCACACGTCACCTTTTACTAGAATCTTAATTGAGCATTAGTAATATAACATGTTACTATACTGTAGAGTTAGACTCGAGCTATAGGATAGGATTACACTATGACCTGACCTAAATTGCTATACAAATATTGACCAACATATAAATATATATAATTAATATAGGTTCGTGAATCCGAGGCCAACCTTGCACTTGTTCAATGACGTTATATGTATTTTTACTACGAAATACAGTATGGTGAGTTTCATTTGCCTTTTTACCCTTTATATTTTTGGGACTGAGAATACATGCGCTTTTATAAATGTTTGACGAAATAGACACAAGTAATTGAAACTACATTCTATAGTTGAATTATCGAAATCGAATATGCCCCTTTTTATTAAAGTCTGGTAATCTAAGAATTAGGGAACAGACACCCTAATTGACGCGAATCCTAAAGATAGATCTATCGGGCCTAACAAACCCCATCCAAAGTACCGGATGCTTTAGTACTTCGAAATTTATATCATGTCCGAAGGAGGATCCCGGAATGATAGGGGATATTCTTATATGCATATTGTTAATGTCGGTTACCAGGTGTTCACCATATGAATGATTATTTTTGTCTCTATGCATGGGACGTATATTTATGAGAACTGGAAATGAAATTCTTGTGGTCTATTATAATGATGGAAATAAATGATTATGATAAACTAATGAACTCACCAACCTTTTGGTTGACACTTTAAAGCATGTTTATTCTCAGGTGTTAAAGAAATCTTCCGCTGTGCATTTGCTCATTTTAAAGATATTACTTGGAGTCTTTCATAGCATATTTCGAAGAACGTTGCATTCGAGTCATTGAGTTCATCAAAGATTATTATTAAATCAATTTATAATTGGATAGTGGATATTATGAAATGGTATGCATGCCTGTCAATTTTCGATGTAAAGAAAGATTGTCTTTTAAAAACGAATGCAATGTTTGTAAAATGTATCATATAGAGGTCAAATACCTCGCAATGTAATCAACTATTGTGAATCGTTTATAATGTAAATGAACGGGTCCTTTCAGTTGGTATCAGAGCGGTGGTCTTAGCGAACAGGTCTGCATTAGTGTGTCTAACAGATAAGTCGATAGGATGCATTAGTGAGTCTGGACTTCGACCGTGTCTGCATGTCAATAGTTTTGCTTATCATTTTGTGTCAAAAATTAACTACTTATCATCCTCAGGAAATTACCTGCTTATCATTTTTAGTCTAAGACACGTCTTGCTGCATTGATTGCATGAATAGTGTATAGACAAAAATTCATATCTTAGCGTATCTGCTAAATCATATCTTATCGTATCTATTACTGTAAACGTTGCCTGATATATCCCGTAAATTCCTCCGTAATTTACAAAATCTTTTGTTCTATATATATGGATATTCTATGTAATTAGAATACCATCCGATAACCGAAAATCATTTCATATCGAGAAAAAAAATCCTTATTCAATCGTACGAAATGGAATTCATCATTAATTCAAGTTCCTCGGATTTCGAAATGGAATCCCACTCCAGCTCCGAAAGCAGTGTGACCGGAATAGATCAACCAATCAGTCATCACCTATTCTGGATGAATTGGGGATGGGTTCGTAGCATCCTCAATCATTGGAGACAAGAAGAAGGTGATCCCTTCCATCCACCACATTGCCCTCTTGACGAAGAACCTGAAGCACTTACCGGCGAACCTGTCCGAAACACCATTTTCTCGCTCATTTCCAGAGTATCTCGTCACGATTATATATTACATCAAATTTTAGATTTTATTTATCCGCTCGTCCGAACCGACAATCACCCCGGTGTAATAGAAGAAGTCAACGAGCTTCGCGCTCGGGTAGTGGCTTTGGAGAATATGGTGCAGAGATTACAAACACCAGCAGCAGCATCAGCAGCATAACCAGTAACACCATCATCAACGCCAATAGTACCATTACCACCCCAACCACAACCACGTCGTAAACCTCAACTTTACACTCTTTCCCACGAGCACCAATGTCATACGCCCTGTAGATACCAAGGAATACCAACAACAATAACCGACGAAGTATTAATTCATAACTTCATTGGAGAAACATTCCGCGCAGATTATGTAATCTCTAAAGTCTTAGAGATTATCTAATCTAGCCCTAACCATAAATCAGTTAAGCGAACCAAAATGATAGAAGTAAGAGTAGAAACCCTGACAAAAATGGTGTGTGATTAACAAGCTAAACTTGTTTTACCAACAGCATCAACAGTACCGTCAACGTCACCAGCATCATCAGTACAGTCAACATCAGAATCAACAACACCTATAACATCACAAACTCCGTCAGCTCAAGAATCACTATGGACATCATTACGAATCAATAACCCGTATATTGTATCAACGAGTTATGAAGAATTAACTCATTCCCTTTGAAGAAATTATATGGATATTTTATATATTTTGAAATAAAAATAAATCTTTCCGTGCTAAGCTATTGTGTGTGAATCTTAACTACTCGGTTAATTCATATTACAAATATGCAATAATGTATGTCCTTCGGCCGCAACTTAACCAGCGTTAACTACAATCTCTGTCGCAATTCAACAAATTCCAATTCATAATAAATCAAGTATATATTTGATTTTAGACTTTCATCATCGATGTACCTGAAACTTTTCAGATAACATCATTCGTACTTTGCGAAATTCACAAGAATTCCACGAACCGAACATCATACATCAACAAATAACGAAGTATTGATTCATAATTTCAATGTCATTAAAGAAATACTGCGTAAAAGTTATGTACTTTTTAAAGCCTTTAGGGATTATTCAATTCTAGTTTCAACCGTAAATCAAATGAGTTTAATTTAACATTAACTCATTAAATCTATGTTACATCTGAAAAAAATATACATATATATATTTTTATAAAGACTGTAATAAAATTCTTTTGTACAAAATATTAATTGTGAAATTTTTTTTAACGGGTAGGTAATACCCGAGAGATATATAAATTCACAATTAATATATTACATTCTTCGAATCTGATTCAGCAAATCATCCATTATACTCCCTACTTTCACAACAATATACATTCTTTTATAGAAATCAAAACAACCATACTCATTCAAAATTTAATTACATATTCTGATTTTGAAATCTCAAAATTCAACTTGAGATATGACCAAAATCATCACTCTTAGATCATTACATCTTTCACAAGCTATATTTTGACTTCAAAACTGTGTTAGAACATCAAATGTATATTAACGATTACAATCTGTGTTCAAACCCTTCGAAAATTTCTGAAGACACTTCGAATGATGAGCAATCGAGATGATGATCCAACCACATGTTACCCACAGTTATGTACCTGAAAAACTCTTGAAACCAAAGTAAAAGTTTAAACAACGTATCCGCGTCAGATTCTTTAGCATTTATTAGCAAAAATAACTTTGCGACTCCTATTCAAAGTAGCCAGTTTTGTCACAGCTCCAGCAAGTCAACTTCGACTTTTCAGTCAGACTAACCTTATTATAACCTTGAGATATACACCATCGTTACCAGGGAACCTTTTACATTCCACCACATTATTAACAGATGTATCAACAACTTCATTACCCTTTGACTTTAGCCTCTCCAAAAAGTCATTATAATTATTCATTGAAACCCCATCATTTACTCATTCGCATCTTGTAATGAGAATTTCCATACGAATCATTGGGAATTAGCAATCAGTATTTTGAAATCTCGCAGCATGTCTACGCCAACGGTTATATGTGTATATATAACGTCTATCTTCTGGACTTAATTTGAATGTGAAGATTCTGAAAAACACTTCGAACTACGAATTGGTTCTCAGAAAATGGAAAAATACTGATGAAGCAGCAAAAAAACTATAAACGACCTTAACAGTAAAAGTTTGATGATAATGAATAGGTGTGTTGGCAAAGCGTAGAAAAAGAGAAGTCTTGGAACTGGAAAACAGATTTAGCAAAGTAGGAAGGAGGCTGTGGACAAATTACAAAGACTGAACCTGACTTCAAAGGATCCAAATAATTCAGTATCTGCTGAAGTCATTAACGAATACCTTGCTCCTGACTCTAAACCCCTGCGGACAATATTCTTCATCATCCTCTGATATTAAAAATTCTAAAATATCATCATATCTTTCATTATAAATATCCTCCATATTTCTGAAGATATTAATTTTTCTTATTTGGAATCATTTACCTCTTCGCGCTATCTGTATTACATCATAAAAGAAACTATTTTAGTTTCTAAATTCTGAAACATTCAAGTTTAAAATAGGAATATTTTGAAGTAGTGTTGGGAGCTGAAGCATGAATTAGTATAATATAATGACACTTGATCAATGTGATTATATTACAGTAAGTCATGCTGAGTTTCTAAATGGAACGTGATGATTCACAGATCATAACATCATCTTGTGCCATGTTATACGACTCTTGTATTCTATTTAACATCTAAAATATCAAGAAAATATTTCTTGATGATTCGGCCTTTTCCAAGGTATTTTAGTAATTTGACAAGTGAAGATCGTGCCATCACAATTTCCTTCCTAGAACATTAACAATGTTCATTTCGAAATTCGTATCTATGAATTCTGGACCATTACAAGCGGTGCTTAATCGCAAGAAGAAGAAACGAAAGGACAAAACTTCGAAATAGAAATTGGGGTATAAATTGCAGCAAATAAAAGAGAGCATTAACTGTGAATGATAATGATTATAGAAGACAGAAGCAGAGACTTTGAAATATAAGGGAACATATAAAGCCCAACGACAAACCAGAAATTATAAACCATATATATCGATGCATATAGCAATATAAAGACACGGGAGAACTAGGAACACTATAAACCCAAGAGTATAGTAGAAGTAAATAGATTCTTCCGGCGGTAGATGAAAAAAAAGAAGAATGACCGATATGAAAGTTAGAAGTATATCGAGAATCAGAACTGGATGGAGCATATTGATGAATACTTTAAAATATGAGTTGAGGGGGAAAGAATAGAAGGTGATGAAACATGACTAGGAACTTAGAAATCAACAGATTTAACTCACACAATGGCAGAATAAGTGAATCAAACCCTCTAGTGAATAGGTTAAGTTTTTTTTTGATTAATTTAGTCAAACCACAACTAAATCAAGTGTGATTAGATTAACACCTAGAGCTATTATTCACCACCTAGGTGATTTGGACTGAGAGAGAATCGAAGGAGCTCACTAGATCTGAGTGTGTGTAATAAATGAGAGGCTTAACCTAAAATGAAGAACATAAGACTTTATATACCCCTGCTGTTGACACACCCATACGATTCATTCATCACACGTACGAGTTGGCTTCATCAACCGTACGGGTGATCACTCACGCGTGTCTTATCATTTAGGTTGTAATTGTGACTTAGCTCAGCATCAACCATGCGTATGAGCCTGTCAGCCGTACTAGTGAGGCTTCACTCGTACGTCTAACTAAGTCTAACATAGTCAAACATCTAAATCTCGTTCCTGTAGTTCCTGTAACCACATACAACCACGGATAGGATAATAACGAGCAATCATGGTGGCCTATAAACTGTTGTACCTGCAATGGACGTGGGTAGATGTCTAGGGACTTGCATAAAATGCATCAACAAATGGTGTGAGTTGTAAGGAAATGAAGGAGGTGAATTTATAAGAAAATCTCCGACAGAACAATTAAAATGGACGATCGCATTTAAAGCGGATCCTAATTCCCTTGATTACCGGAGAGTCAAATCTTATTAAGAAGATTTTCTTCAAATCCCTTAAAATCTGGGAATCAATCATATCTACGTCAAATGATAAGATGAATCTACACTTACTCATTTCACTCTTCTATGTTAGCTTCATTCGTACTCTTCATATAAATAGATTGTTTATCCAAATTATTCGCTGATGATAAAACTCTAATTTTCAGCCCGTATGCATCATGATAACATACTTATTATCATTCACGACCTTTCCACTCAAATTTCGGGACGAAATTTCTTTAACGGGTAGGTACTGTGACAACCCGAAAATTTCCAACCAAATTTAAACTTTAATCTTTATATGTTTCTGACACGATAAGCAATATTTGTTAAGTTAAATTTCAAGAATTTTAAACTATGTTCATACATTCATTCAACCTCGACCAAGTTCCAACGATTCACGGACCATTAAACGAATATGATTATATATGTATATGTGTATATATATTATAACTTGAAACGTAAACAAAATATTAGATTAAATACTTTATATGATTGTATCTGTTTCAAAATGTTTATCAATGGAATTAGAAGATAAGATCAAATGATTGAATTATCAGATATATTGAATTATGATTACAAGTCTCTGTTGAAAGGCCCACGTTGATTTGAGAAATCTTTTCATTTTAACAATATTCGGAAAATGGTAAAGTGATTTATAAATATGAACAAATTGTCAATCATTGAGAACTAGACAAAGGATAGTGGAAGATTGAATCTCATAAAGACTCGATTGATCTATTTAGTTTCAAACGTACAAAAACGTTTTCAGTTTAAAAAGAACTTTATTATTAAAACGTATATAACTTTTATAAATATCTAGAACCACTTTTGACAACTCATTACTTAACTAGTATGATAAAGATAACGATATTTATATTTTATTTTATTAAATATATATAACGATTTAAATTAATATTATATATATTTATACGCGTATTATACGTACATAGTTTTATACTTTTACTATACTTAAACTTTACCTTTACTTTATTTTTACTTTACTTTAACTTTAATAATTCATACTTTAATAATTCACTTTAATAATTCATACTTTAATAATTCACTTTAATAGTTCATACTTTAATAATTCACTTTAATAATTCATACTTTAATAATTCACTTTAATAATTCATACTTTAATAATTCAATTTAATAATTCAAAAATCTATTATAAATAGAATTCAATAGGTTTCATTATTTCATAGAAACTTGAAAATAGTTTTCTCTAAACTCTCTCAATCGATTTACATATATATATTTACTCCGTATTATCTCAAGATATTATTAGTATACATAAAATATTACGACGGAGTGCTGTCCGAGTGATTTCGAAGTTGTTTTTTCGAGTGGGATAAGATTAAGGAAATTATGGGTTATAGCTATGGAGGTGATTGAGTATGGTTCATGGGTATGCTCGTGAGGTCAATATAGTGTTTATCATCTCCGTTGCGTTTACGTACCTTTCCTGCAATATTGAATCTCAATATTGATATGTGAGTACTCATAATTTAATTTTTACATACTAATAGTGTATCCCTGACTAGTGCTCGAGTATATAGGATTATGCATGCTTGTACTTTTGATATTGCCATTAGATAGGTTATGTTGATTCCTGAATTAGTTACATATACGATTGAGATAACGTATAAGATATGCATGTCGTTGGAAAGCTAGCGAAAAATAGTTGAATTTTGGTTTAAGAATCACTTGAATCCAAGTAATGGTTAGAAAGTTATGAAATAAACAAATTGCATAATTAATTTCGTAATTAAAATTGCTGATGATAATTAGTGAACTAATTTTCTGGGTTATAAAAAGTGATTATTTGGATTCTACTCGTCGAGTAGATGAATTTTCATATAAAGCACGTCTCGTTTCGTTGAACGGTTGTCAAGTTATGGACAAAAGAAGTTTTACAAATTTTGATGAAATGTCGAAACAGGAACTGAAATTCTCGCTGATCTGCGTTGTTTCATATATAAAAAAAATACCACTGAATTCTTTGCTGTAAGGTCTAATAAACAACTCTAGCCGTTTGTCAATTCGAGTCTCGACGATTTTTCTAAAAATCATCAAAGTTGACAGTTTAGTCACATTTTAAAATTCTAAAAAGAGCTGAAACTTTTTTATTTAAAAATGTCAGTTTTGTATCAGTTGTCATGGTCGGCCTGATATGTGTTTACTCTTGCCAAAAATCATGTTATATCTTTGTGGTAACGAGAATTTGCAGGCTTTGACCGTTTGTCAATACGAGTTTTGAGGAATTTTCTAAAAATCTCCAAAGTAGGCTACTCGGTCACTTTTGTAAATTTATTAAAGCTGAAAAATTAACTTTGAAACGCCGAAAACGCGTTGGCAACTACGAGTTGTCTAGATTTAGTTTACTTCTGTAATATTTATGCTTAATTTTTTTGGTAATGTGTAACTTTTATCTTTGGCCGTTTATCAATCGGAGTTCCGATAATTTTTCTAAAAATAGCTGAAGTGGCCCGTTTAGTCATGTTTGACCGAAAATCATTTTTGTATAAGTTATTATATATTTGCATGCGACCTCATTTTTACTTTGACCTTTGACTTTTGACTTTAACCTTTGACTTTTGACTTTGAACTTTGACTTTTCCTGTTAACTTTTCAGTTAACTTTTTGTGTTGATTTTCTCTAAAAAAAAAAAAAAAAAAAAAAAACCTAAAATACTATTTTATGATTATGAAACCATTTGTGTTACGTTGTTTCACACGTCACCTTTTACTAGAATCTTAATTGAGCATGAGTAATATAACATGTTACTATACTGTAGAGTTAGACTCGAGCTATAGGATAGGATTACACTATGACCTGACCTAAATTGCTATACAAATATTGACCAACATATAAATATATATAATTAATATAGGTTCGTGAATCCGAGGCCAACCTTGCACTTGTTCAATGACGTTATATGTATTTTTACTACGAAATACAGTATGGTGAGTTTCATTTGCCTTTTTACCCTTTATATTTTTGGGACTGAGAATACATGCGCTTTTATAAATGTTTGACGAAATAGACACAAGTAATTGAAACTACATTCTATAGTTGAATTATCGAAATCGAATATGCCCCTTTTTATTAAAGTCTGGTAATCTAAGAATTAGGGAACAGACACCCTAATTGACGCGAATCCTAAAGATAGATCTATCGGGCCTAACAAACCCCATCCAAAGTACCGGATGCTTTAGTACTTCGAAATTTATATCATGTCCGAAGGAGGATCCCGGAATGATAGGGGATATTCTTATATGCATATTGTTAATGTCGGTTACCAGGTGTTCACCATATGAATGATTATTTTTGTCTCTATGCATGGGACGTATATTTATGAGAACTGGAAATGAAATTCTTGTGGTCTATTATAATGATGGAAATAAATGATTATGATAAACTAATGAACTCACCAACCTTTTGGTTGACACTTTAAAGCATGTTTATTCTCAGGTGTTAAAGAAATCTTCCGCTGTGCATTTGCTCATTTTAAAGATATTACTTGGAGTCTTTCATAGCATATTTCGAAGAACGTTGCATTCGAGTCATTGAGTTCATCAAAGATTATTATTAAATCAATTTATAATTGGATAGTGGATATTATGAAATGGTATGCATGCCTGTCAATTTTCGATGTAAAGAAAGATTGTCTTTTAAAAACGAATGCAATGTTTGTAAAATGTATCATATAGAGGTCAAATACCTCGCAATGTAATCAACTATTGTGAATCGTTTATAATGTAAATGAACGGGTCCTTTCAGTTAGCTGTAGCTGTTAAAAAATAATAAAATAACAAAAATGAACAGGAAGAAAAAACACTTAGTACTTTAATTGAGTTTGTCTTTTATATGGGAATTGCTAACTGTAAATCACAAGATGTACCTATTGTTCTATACCGGTTTATATATATATATATATATATATATATATATATATATATATATATATATATATTATGACTATAATCTAATAAACAAAAATGGTGAATAGTAACTAGGGCCATTTTTGTCATTTCATATTTATTTAAAAATTCTAATTAAATTTCACTACACCAACAAAGACCCCCACACTTTTTTTTAAATATTCAAATCGACCCCCAAACAGGGGGGTAAAGTGTCAAATAACCATTTTCATAAAAAATATTTAATAAACTCCACCCAAATATTCAACGGGTCATATCTTCTAGCTCGCAACGAGTTAAAATTTTTCCAACACCATCGTTAAACTCGAAATAATTTTAGGAACACAATGTCACTAACTATACGCAAAACGGACGTTTTTTAAAAAAGCTAAAATATTGGGGTACTTTTCATACACGTTGATTTTGCGTTAAATTTTTAAAAGTCGATAATTACATAGCTAAACGCGCAGATGGACATATATTGTTAATTTAAAATAACATTAAATCTTTCACGAGTTATACTTTTTAGTTCGACTCGAGTTGCGCTTCAACGACATCATTCTTTAGCCACGAAATAATTTTACAAACTAAACGCAATAAAATACATTGAAAACCGAACCCCCGGCGCGAAGCAAGGGTTCAACACTAGTATTATCTAATAGACAAAAATGGTGAATAGTAACTAGGGGTATTTTCGTCATTTCACTCTTTTTAAAAATTCTAATTAAATTTCACTACACCAACAAAGACCCCCACACTTTTTTTAAATATTCAAATCGACCCCCCAAACAGAGAGGTAAAGTTTCAAATAACCATTTTCATAAAAAATCTTAAATAAACTTCACCCAAATATTCAACGGGTCATATCTTCTCGCTCGCAACGAGTTAAATTTTTTCGACACCATCGTTAAACTCGAAATAATTTAGGAACACAATGGCACCAAATATACGCAAAACAGACGCTTTTTAAAAAAGCTAAAAAATTGGGGTACTTTTCATACACGTTGATTTTGCGTTAAATTTTTAAAAGTCGATAATTACATAGCTAAACGCGGAGATGGACATATATTGTTAATTTAAAATAACATTTAAATCTTTCACGGGTTATACCTTTTAGTTCGACTCGAGTTGCGCTTCAACGACATCATTCTTTAGCCACGAAATAATTTTACAAACTAAACGCAATAAAATACATTGAAAACCGAACCCCCGACGCAAAGCGAGGGTTCAACAACTTGTTATTATTTAGTACACTAAATGTGCGAAGTCGCGTATAAACTAAACTAGCATATAATATAAAATAAAGAAATTACCTCCGTATCGTTAATCTTACCCTAACACGTAACAGACGTCTTTGCATCAAAGAATTAGATGCATATTTATATAATATCTAATAGACAAAAACCGCGAATAGTAACCAGAGGCACTTTGGTCCTTTCATTCTTTTTTTGTTTTGTGTTTTCACCTTTTTTTCCTTTTTCCAAAAAAAATTCCAAACTTTGTTCTAAAATTAAAAGCGTCCCCGTAAAGTGCGAAATAACTATTTTCATAAAAAATCTTAACTAAACTCCATCCAAATATTCAACGGGTCATATCTTCTCGCTCGCAACGAGTTAAATTTTTCCGACACCATCGTTAAACTCGAAATAATTTTAGGCACACAATGTCACTAACTATACGCTAAACTGACGCTTTTTAAAAAAGCTAAATATTTGAGGTACTTTTCATACACGTTGATTTTGCGTTAAATTTTTAAAAGTTGACAACTCCATAGCGAAACGCAATAAAATACATTGAAAATCGAACCCCCGACGCGAAGCAAGAGTTCGTAAACTAGTTAAGGACCAATATGAAAAAGTACATATTTAGAATGGTTAAAACTGTTGCTTATCAAAATACGTGTCGGTTAATCAAAATTAAAATATACTTTAAGGGAGCTTTTTGAAAAAGTGAGCTTCCTTTTCGTCTTGTCTAACCAAAGCCACAGAAAAATATCAACATACGGAATATCCACGTGAGGTATAATCTTAATTGGGTAGTTAAGTCATTTTGCATGTCAAAAAGCTCTACATTATCTCAAACGCTAATGCAATAAGCGTTCAAATTTAAGAGCTTTTTTCAATCTTTAAAAGCTAAAAACTTGTCTAACTAAGCAAAAAATTTTACTGACATATGACCTTTTCATAAAAGCTAAATGCTAAAAGTTCTAAAATTTTTTAACCAAACATGGCCTATATAAATAGACGAGATATGGCCTTTTTTATAAAAGCTAAATGCTAAATGTTTTAAAAAATTTTAACCAAACATGGCCTATATAAATACAATACGGATATAAACAACTGAAAAAAACGCCTAACCTACTATTTCACTTCTCCCACTATATGTAACCCTACTCCATCGCCGCCACCATCTATATTGTACGTAGTAGTAATTTTCTAGCTATATTGTTGTTATAAGGTTTCTATCATTCTCCAACCACGACATCTCACTCGTGATTTGGTGGTTTATTTTTTTACTTTCTTTCCTCTTCTCTTGCGTGTGGATATTTTTCCCGATCAATCAACAACCATTTTTGATGATGTATCTGTGACGGTGGTTGCTGTATGGGTGTGCTTCACGTCGGTCGCTAGGTTTCCATATCTTATAGTGTTTAGTCAGGTATTTATTTCCTAAATTTTACGTAACTTTCACCCAGTTGGTGAGTTCGTTTCTTTAAGTTTTAATTGTATGTCGACAAGGGCTCGTTTTTTTGTTACTCTTTTACTAGTTGTCATTAGGATTTGCAATAGAACGGAAATGGATCGAGTAATGTCGTATTCATATCCATTTGCATTTTGGTTTCCTTCATTCATATTCATATCGATTTCCTTTCAGTTCATCCATCAATTTTCATATCCAGTGAATTAAGCGGGTTAATAGATATCCATTCGATATTCAAAAAATGTAATAATATTTTCTTATATACGTTAAACACAAAAACGTAATATAACAAAAATATATATATATAAAGTGACATAATTAAAATGTATTCACAAGAACATATAATTTTGTCGAAGAATATCACAATTTGTTAGATTTACTATTAAAACTTACTAACCGATTAAATGTGTAATTTGTATGTTTATTTAATTAAATATACATATATTTTTGTAATATATCATATTTAATTTATTATATGGTTGCAAGAAAAATGTATATAAAGGTAATTGCATATGTAAAGCACTAAATGTGTTTGCATATATCCATATTTATTTATTTATAATATCGGGTATTAATGGATATATCTATGGATAAAACTTCTCATCTATTTTCATATTCATATCCATTTAAGTTCATTAATATCTGTATTCATATCCATTCAGATTATCCATATTCATAATTAATTGGGTGGATCATGTAAATATCTACTAGATCAGGTGACCAATGTCATCTCTAGTTGTAATTCTTGATCTTCCGATCTAGTATTTTTATTTCCTTTTTTTTAAAGTGTGAATATTATATAAATAAATCTAAAATGAAACATTGACAGGTAGAATTGTTATTCATGTTGACAAGTTCGTGTTTTGTTGGTTCTCTAAAATTTTGTAATTCTTCAAACTCAATAGTTTACGTAGCTAGATGTTCATTGGGTTTTTGAATTTGCTTAACGGAATCTCAAGTAAAACATTTTACCTTGTATTTTTGTGACTAATTTTAAGATTTTATTCAGCCGGAAAACTAAAAACAAAAATAAAACAGGACACTTTCATTAATAGATGAAAAACCCAAATGATAATTCGAGTGTACAACCACTCGTCCACTCAACAACCTACAAACGAAACGAAATAAACCAAAACAAAGTAGAGAGGTACCACAAAACTGTAAACAAAAACCTACCAAATAAACCCGAAAACGAAGCACAAATCAAAAAACACTACAAACAAATCCCAGAGAAAACAAAAAAACAAACAACAAAAAATACTACTAAAAATAAATAGAATGAGGAACCAAGCCATAAAGTTGTACATAATTACTTCTTATGTCTTAAATTAAAAATCCTACATCCTACATAACTATAAATGTACAATCATTAGTAGATAAAATTTCTTCTTTTATCAGTTTGACAGTAGTTTATAGCCTAAAGCTCATGCATGAGAGCAATTTTTCTTCTTTTTTTACTTACATAGTTGTCTTTTCTCTATGTTGAATAAAATTAATTACTAAATTTTAGTTTATAACTGTTTCGTAACATTTAATATAGTTAATTTGAAGAACAAAATCAAAATAATTAATACTTTCTTTTTCTAGAAATGTTGTTTTAATTATATCTAAGAAAAAAACTCAAAATACTCAATCAAAACATATTTATTAAAAGGAAGAAAAATTTACTTGGGTTATCCTTGTATTTTACCTCAAATTTCACGCAGTGTCTCTGTCTTCTATTTTTGACGTGGGAGGTCACTATAATTTCAAGTCGTTGTGTGGGTGGTCCTTGCATCTAACAGAAGTTAATAAATTCGGTCAAGTCTTGACATGCGTCAGGCATGTGAGAAAAATTTCGTCATTTCAGTTATCTCCTTCATTCTTTCATCCACTTCATCCATACTAAACATTATCTAAGTAAATCCTATAGGGCGGGAATTGTTTTCCTGATTGGCGCCAAACCAATAAAAGGAAAAATGAAAAATGGTACACTGTAAGGACTCAAATATATGATTTATGTTGTAGTCAGATTTAGTGATGTATGTGGTGCTGTTATGGAGTATAAATGTCATTACCACACCCAAGAATAGTAATCCTTTCCCTCACTTTTACGCGGACACTTCACCAAATCTTCTTCCTTGTAACCAACTCACTTACACTTTGTAAATACCTTCATCATCAATGAATCTTGGTACAGTGTTGTTCTAAATTCTATTATTCATCATCTTCATCTTACTTACAGCAGATCCCCATCATCTTCATCATAACTACAATATACATATACATACATTACATATATGTATACATACATACTCCCTTAAATCTTCAATTAAGCTTCAAAACATTAATTAAACAAAAATTTAAACATTTCAGTTGGTATCATAGCGTAAAGTATAAATTTCTAACGATCCAGCAGCTCAATTCGTGTTAAAAACATACTATTCATCATCTCTGTTCGTAAAAACCTTCATACAGTACCCAAATTGTGTTCAATTCGAGTTCATTAATAAAATTTGAAGTTGATCGATCAATCTGAGCTTCTCGAATCGACGGTCAAAGTTTAGAAGCTCCAGTCAACAATTTTGTGAATCGTCATTTGATCCTGAAGTTCATTCACAAAGCTTTGGATTGAGTTACTAAACATTTTTCATGTTTGAAGTTTAGCCTAAAATGTCCTAAATCAAAAGTTTTATTTTTATTTTAGTTCATAGCGAAAGTTCTCAACATGATTCATAGTTTTATTAATTTCAACGCGTTAATCTGCTTCTATTTGATTCCTCGTTGTTCTAGAATGCTCCAAGAATCTATAGGAAGATGTAGGTTCAAATTTCATAAGAAAAATCGAAATTGCAGATCGACTGGAATCTTGCCGGAGTTATTAGCCGAAAAAGTTTTTGCCTAGAAAAATTAGTTACAAACACTTACGCTTGCTAGAAACTCACTCGCACGACTGATCTTACTCTTACACAACTGAAATCACTCTATATTGTATCTCGCACAACAGAAATCATTCAAGTTAAATCACTCGACTAAAATTTTGCAAAATTGAACATATACGCGACATAGATTGTATAAAACGCGACCCATAATTTAAAACGCACGATTGATATTGTATTCAGTTTAACATGCGCGATTGAATCAAAGAAGATTTCACATTCAGAAAGTATGGTTCTTCATTTGTTATTTTGTAAAGATGATGAAGAATGATTAGATTAAAACCATATAGAGTATGTTTTATTTCATAATTAGAAGCAATGGATCAATAAAAAGCATTTGTTGGTCGTGAAGACAAGGTTACTAGTTCAAATCTCTCAAAAGATTGTTATTTTTTTATTTGTTGAAGAACTCATGCCGAAGCTTATTATCAGTCAGACCCACTCCTGGTTCAGAAGCCCAAAAACAAGATCTGGCCCAAGTTCATTTCAAGCCTATTTCACATTTAACAACTTTGTTAACTATTCTGTTTAATTCCTAACTAAAGGACTAACATAGTAAAAGAATTAACGATTCTCGTTAAAATTTCTAATGAAATTTTCGGCAGTTCGTGTATTTGTTAGATTTTTCAGATTCGACACATGATCATTATCAATGGAACACAGGAGGCAATCTCAAAACACTATGAATGGATATGATCACTTAGATTTTAAAAAAGAACTTTATAGTGATTGTGATGAAAAGATATACCTTTTCTTTATGACGTGGATTTGTACATAAAACGACTCAACAACTGGGATGCTCAATATTGTTCACAATCTAAAGAATCAATGTCTACCAATATTCCGACGCTTAAAGCACAAAATAAGAAGCTACAACAAAAATAATCAACTCGAATCAGAAAACGTTCATTCAGCTCAGAAAATTTTGACTATTCAAGCAGAAAATAGTCATCTCAATTCCGAATATGTTATATTTAATACAAATTTCAAAACCAACAAGGTGTCAATGGGCACACAAGTCACAATCTCAAAATGCACCAAGCCACATATTCAGGAAGACAAATGTTCTTCTCCTACGGATGAGAAGAAGGTTCCTTTATTAAATATCCTCAAGGTTTTTAAGCCTCTAAAATCTGTTTGCCACGCCAAACGAGTCTATTTCGGGTTCCAAAATAAATCAACCTTTTCTGCAACCTACTTATGAAAAATATGAGGAAATTACCGGATTTCATGGTCAATACGGTTAGCTTACC
Source organism: Rutidosis leptorrhynchoides (assembly GCF_046630445.1). Classification (NCBI taxonomy): domain Eukaryota; kingdom Viridiplantae; phylum Streptophyta; class Magnoliopsida; order Asterales; family Asteraceae; genus Rutidosis; species Rutidosis leptorrhynchoides. The sequence goes on from NC_092342.1 coordinate 62,450,334, forward strand.
TCTAAACCAAATTAACCAAGTTCAAAGTAACTAAGTAATCCCTCGGCTAAATCATTCAAAACCACCCCTTCAAAATAATTCAGAGAGTTACTTTCCTTTAACCCACGACCCATGAATCTGGCTAAACCAAAACTCTTTCAAACCGATATCCAACATCGATGGAATGCAAGATCAGCTAATCACATCGACTGTTCCTACTAATTGTATGCCAAAAATGACGACAATGCAAATCCGAAAACCCACTATTCAAACTTTCGCACCATATCTTCGACAACAACTCTTCATAGCAAGTCTTTTAACTCCCTATGTCTGATTGAGGGGGAGCTAGAAGATTCAACATTTAAGGTGGAGCTAAATAAAATTACCAATTAGAAATATTTGAATAACATACACCCAGGGAGAATACGTTAGAACCAAAATATGGTGTCCATTGTGATCAAGACATAGCCAACAACTACATCAACAACCAACAACGGAGAATTTTTCAAAAGAAGAAGTTTCTCCATTCCAAGTCAACAACTACAACTATTAACTACGCTTATTCCAAGGAGAAGATTTCAAGACCGTAAAGAGATCCCCAAAGGTCAAGATCACAAAGATGTATTTTTACAACATACATCAAGGGGGAGACTGTTAGGACTGAAATATATGATATATGTTGTAGTTAGTTTTATGATGTAAATGGTGATGTTATGGAGTATAAATATCATTACCACACCTAAGAATAGTAATCATTTTCTCACTTTTACATCAAAACTTCACCAAAATCTCTCCCTGGTAACCAACTCACTTACACGGTGTAACTAACCTTCATCATCGATGAATCTTGGCACATAGTTGTTCTAAATCCTATTTTCAATCATCTTCATCTTACTTAGAGTAGATCATCATCATATTTTTAAGTAACTAGAGGGGGGGGGGGGTGAATAGTTACTTAATAAGATTTTTAAAACTTTTTCAATGATCAACAAGATTTGAACAATCCTTGATCAACTTAATCAACTCAAACTCAATATGTGTAATGTTTATGTTTAGAGTAATGCGGAATGTAAAGTAAAGAATATAAACAGAGTGATTAATAATGGTTCAGGTGGATGTTAATTAGTCCACCTTAATCCACTCCTCGATTCACTAATCGGGAGTTTTGCTTCACTAAGACTCATTCTCCAAACCCAGTGGAGATTCGATTTACATGCCTTGTACTCCTTTGTAGACAACAAAACTAATCCTTCTATCCCGTCGAAAGATTATCTCTAACTTAGATCAACTTGTCTTCACCTTGAACAAGTATTAACCCCTAATGAAATTAATCAACTTTCTAGTTCCCTTTAAGGAAGATGATAGCTAAGCTAGCATATGCAAAGTACAAGACTCACCCTTTCTAGTGATGAAGATCCTAAGACAATTCAAAGGATAATATAACACTAAGTAAACTCATAAAGATAGTAATTTGGTAGTAAGCTTACAACCCTTCTACAATCTATGAGATCATACAACTTCTCTTGCTAATCAAGAAAATATATATATGAATTATGATCTTGTGATTCTCTGATAAATTTTGAGTTGAAGCATGCAAGAGGGTCGAGTCCTCAAAGCTCTCCAAGTCATGCTATTTATAAGGAGAGAGAAATAAACTAGCCATTGTTGCGGCTCAACATACGGTCGACCGTACGCGGTACAGTCCAAAACATGTATCTGTTGTATAGCCATTTGAATCTATTTTGAACTCAAATTCTTGGACTCTTTATTTCATTTAATACCTGCAAAAGATACCCAACATCCTATACAAGTACTATATGCATTAAGTGTTCATTTATCTTGGATGTATTACCTTTATAGTGACTTGTCATATTTAAAGTGGTAAGTCTAACATTCTTGGGTACAACTTATGATAGTTATTTGAGGCAATCTCAGTTTTTTCATAATCTTTAATTTTTAATAAACACACTTGCTAAAGTCCTATTGGTTGGTCAACATGTCATTGATGACAATAACCCACTTAATCACAAAGCACATTAATATTCATCTTTAAGCTTGTTTGTGGATTAATTAAGTGTGTTCATAATGTCTTAACAAGTGAAACAAGTAATATCAATTAAGTATGTTGTAAGACATTAAGTTAATCAAGACCAGACCATTCTTAAACTTGTTTCTAGACTTAAGCAAATTCCATATGTGTGTTAATAATTCTTTATCCTTTTAAGAGCACTAGATTAGGACTCATCAATTGTTATCCAAGTAGGATAAGTATATTGAAGTAGTCCAAATACAAGTTGATGGTTTTCCAACTTGTAGTACATAGCAAGACAAAGTTACTTTATATATATATATATATATATATATATATATATATATATATATATATATATATATATATATAAAGTAACTACTAGCAAGTTGGCATTTAGCACGTCAAATAATACTCATGTATTAATAGTAAGTAGTCAAGTAATACTTATGTAATGACTAGCAAGAGATCACTAATTAATTTAAGATTAAACATATAGTGATGATATAACATTGTACCAAGGCTATGTAAGTTTTACTTGCAATGTGGCATTTGCAAGATTAATGTATAAGTATACATTAATGTTCAACACATGTACAAGGAAGGAGCAACTCTTGGTTGGGACTTGATGACCATCCTAAGTATGTCTAGATACATTTTAGGAGCACAAGTTTTTCTGTAACACTTATGTGTTATTCTTAATTAAGGATAACTCATCATTAAGGTGTCATTAGGTGTGATTAACCAAGATTAGTGTTCTAGTGACCAAAACTCTTTTGGGTATGAAGGGGGCGACTATTCTAAGCTTGTTTAAACAAGTTTCATAAATTATAGATGTCCCGAAGTGTTCAAACTTTATTTGATCAAAAGTTTGGACAGAACCTTCTGCGGTCGACCCACAGTTGACTGCGGGGTCGATTGTGCACACCTGATTTCATAAACCAAGGTGCAGGGCTTTAACGGTCTGACCTGAGATCGATCGTGGACCAAACCATGTGGCTTATATTTTCATTTTAAGCTTTATTTGGTTTTGGTCTTTTGCTAGAGTAAGTGTGGATTAGTGAACTTGTATATTTATGTCAAGATGTCTACCATCACCTTTAGTTATGTGCATGTGTCATCATCAAAACACTTATTGACATTGGTTGAGATTAATATTATCGTTAAGTATAAACCTACATCCTTCCCCCAACAATCTTCATCATACCTACAATATACATACACATATACATACATACTCCCTACAATCTCCAGTCTAGCTTGAAGACACGAATTAAACACATATTTATACATTTTAGACAACAGTCTCTATGACTTGTCTTCGGGAATATGTGGTGGAAAATCATTTTCTATTTGTTGCCAAGACAAAAAAGTGAAGAAAAAATCAGTAATTATTACCAATGACACTTCGACAACATGTCGTCGAGATAATTTGGTAAAAAACGAAGAGAATTCTGACAAAGAAGTGATTTTTTTATTATATTGTGGTATTTATTTCGACGACATTTGTCGTCAGGAAAAGCGTCGTCGGAAATGTTTACTTTTCTTGTAGTGATGGGGTGGGGTTGTCACCTTCTTTTCTTTTCAACTCCACTCCTTGTTTCACTGTTGTCCACGTCTCTTACCCTGCCTCCCTTTTGTTGTCCACGCAACGCTCTTCTACCGAATTTTTTAATTGTTTTTTCTTCTTTATTTGTTGCTGTGGTTGTTTTGTTAGGATATGTTGAAGAAGGAGGTAGAAGATGGTTTCAATGTTTTTTTTTTTTTTTTTTGGTTATATAATTTACATGGGTCAAAACAATTTAATAAAATTTTAGAGTTTTCTAATCATAGCCATTTGATGTGCGAGCGGAGGGGTACGAAATACTATTATAGTTTACTACAAAATACGACAAAATTACACAAGTTTTATTTATTTATTTATGGGATATACCTAAACCTTGCTACAACACTATAGGCATTGTACCTAATCGTAGAGTAGTGTAGTTTTTAGTAAGTCCGGTTCATTCCACATGGAGCTAGTGATTACGTACTATACTTTTAACAACTATATTTATATAATATATATATAATTATATATAGTAATATTATTATAATAAATGGGGGTTTTACCGTTTAATGACCGGTTTGTCGATTTTATATAAAACGTAAAGATAAATGACGATAATTAAAGTGCGTAAAATAAATAACAATATTAAAATGACAATAAATAAAATGACAGTAAATAAAAGTACGATGAAATATGAAATAAAAGTGTTATGCTTATTTAAACTTCCGTAATCATGAAGTTTGACGTTTTGATTTTAATTTATTACCCTGGGTTAATTGTCCTTTGTCCTGTATTATTTGATACCTAATTGGTTTTTGTCCATAATAGTCCATCGGTCATAATTATAAAATGCTGGTCAAATTAACTTTATTCCCGAAGTCAAATATTCCAACTAATTAGGGATTTAAACTGTAACAAGGTTTTAATATTTTGTTAATAATTACACCAGGTTATCGACTGCGTATAATCCAAGGTTTTAATACTTTGTTAACAATTACACCAATTACCCTTGTATGTAATACACCCCTATTTTAATTAGTCCATGATATATTAATTTATCCACTTGGCCAAAATGAATAATCAATTACCCAATCCAATTGATTAATTAAATGACTGTAAACAATGTCTTATAAACGTCACTAAATAGGACATTCGTAATCAATTTAATTATTATTAGATTAACTAATTTGAAGATAGGTTCGACAGGTTCCAATGAGTTGTCATTCAATTAGATAATACCCCCTACCTATTAATAGTCAATAGTCCAATGTTCATAAGTGTCTGTCTTTTGTCCAAACCCGAATTATGGTACAAAATCCAATAACCCCATCTTAATATTTAGCCCAACATCACAATTACTTCGGCTCAAATAAGCATAATAATAACTTAGTTACGAGACATTAATTTAAAAAGGAAGAACATAGCTTACAGTGATTATTTATCGCGTAGCGTTACCCGGACATAGTTTTGAATTAAAACCCGCAAAACATTTCTTACAATAACCCAAATAAACCATAATTTATTATTAATCTTAATTATAATTAAAATTATAATTATAAATATATATTACATAGAGAGAAGGAAAGATTGAAAAAGGTGTAAATAACTCGGCTGAATTCGATGCAATTTATAGGACTTGGCCTGCTATAGTGTGCCATGCGATCACATGGAGTTTAGGCACCCTGGCCATGCGATCGCATGGCCAGCTGTATTAGCTCAAAATGCAACAAAAACGTGGGCGGCTGCTGATTATTTAATATATAATATAATATATATAATTATATATATATATATATATATATATATATATATATATATATATATATATATATATATATATATATATATAAATATATATATATATATTATATTCTTGTGCATATTAGACTTGTAATTTTAGGTCCGTTGTCTCGCGCGTTGATGCTCGGTTTATGTCTCGATTCCGGATTTTCGAACGTCTTTTCGTATGCTTAGATATCTTGTACTTTGCGTTTCGCGACTTGTACTCTTGTCATTTTTGGACGTTTCTCATCAATAAATTGAACCACTTGAATTATATCTTGTACATTTGAGCTTTTTGGTCATTTGCGTCTTCAAATCGTTTTTTTCTTCTTTTGTCTTCACACTTATTTATTTAAACGATTATTACATAAAAATAGAACAATAGTAACTAAAAGCTTTACATATTGGAAGGATATTGAGCCTAAATATATGTTCATTTAGAGCACTATCAAATATCCCCTCACTTGAGCGTTGCTTGTCCTCAAGCAATACAGAACTTGAAATATAACATCACTAGAATCACTTCTTTATTCTCACACTTTATACATCAGTGATTTTTATACGATGGTATAAACAATGATAGTAACGATGTGGTTTACAGTCCCATATGACTATGAAAATTTAGATCCTTTAAGGAAATTGGATCTTTATGAAAATATTTGATCTTTTGAAAATTCAAGCTAGATTTTACTTCAAGCGAGTTTTCCGGAATAACCCTTCACCGGTGTTTGCAAAATATTTTTGTGGGTTTTGTGGGTTTCAGATATTTAAAATTTTAGCTCAAAACCTATGATTTTGTGTCACCCACTTGCTAATCCCTGTATTAGGAAAGCAACACGTCCAGTATACTTGCTCCTTATATTACCTTTCAGTAAACTACCGTCCGGTTGTAAAGGAAAGCGATGAACAAGCAACTGTTAAGGCAATGTCTAATGACATGCAGATGTTCATGGTCCACAACGTGTCGGATACAATTACTATCCTTTGTAGGAGCAATAGCAAAGATCACCCTTTAGTTTTTCGGTCTGGCACAAGGTCCTGTCTTCGATCATGCTATGCAACCACCGTTCTTACGGTTGACACCCTATTCGGTTCAGGTGACCTAATGAATTCTGATGAATTCTCAGGATTTTACGTTCAACAGTAATGAACGTATTGAAAATAGGTTTTCAGAAAACAAATCGGTTTTAATTTTGATCAAAATATTTTCTCGTTCAAGCTCGAGTTTAGATATCATCGAATTCCATGAGTTTGTAATTCTCAATCTTTAAGGTCAATCTCAAGGATTGAATAATATCAGGCTTAAAAGCTGATTTTTAATCTTTAAGGAGATTATCCTTTCTGGGGTTCTGATTCATTAGTCTTATCAAGCTAACTTGCATGGCGCCCTTCCCATTTTACGAGACATATCCTCTCATGGATAGGATAAGTCTGACCACTTGGCGACCCTGTTTGATGCTGAGGTTCGTGAATTTCCTGCTGATTTTAGAGATGACTTTTCTAGATTTTTCGTCAACCTACAGCTGGTCTGGACGACAACTTCCTGACCTAAATCAAGAAGCGCGTGTCTTTTTCGGAAAACTTTACTTCCTTTTAATGATGGAATTGATTCATCGTGTAGATCCATCTTTCTTTCAAATATATTACATTAAATCGGGTAAAACTATTTAGTTTTGTTTAAAGCAAAAGTACCTGCAATAATCTTGTACAAAATATGTGATATCTGTTTTAAAGAACTTGGTGCATTCTTCCCACACTTAGCTTTTATTTTATTTCTTTCTTTGCCTTTTTATTCTCCTTTATTCCATTTTAAATGAATTCTAACGTTTTGGGTTGTTTCTCAATTTATGTCCTTTCCGAGGTAACAATAATTTCGGTGTTAATACCTAGTTTTATCGTTCATAAATATGTATAAACATGATTTTGAATTCATTTTATTGAAAATTTTTCAAATTTTCACAAAATTTGGCAAATAAACCAAGTGTAAACCCGAGAGAATTTATAACCCTTCCTCACACTTGAGATCATGCAATGCCCTCATTTGCATGAAATCAGACTATAATTATAAATTCATGATGGTGATTAGTGTAGAAAAGTGATTAAAAATACCCAGTTTGTAAATTACAAAGCTCATCAAATGATAGATGGCGCGCATCATCGTTCATTCTTTTTGTTGTTTTATCACACATTTTTTTTCTTCTTAAAAAACGGTTGCTTTTCCGAACTGTTTGCTAATCTTTGAAAATGCGTATTTTACCCTGTTTTGTACATAAGATAGACCACAAACATATATATAATATATTTTTTTTATAAAACTTTTATTTATTAAAACAATTTAAATGAATAATTAAAATTTGTCGTTTTAAACCGAGTGTTTTAAAAGCAAAGATTTTTGGGTTTTTTAATTTTTTTGGCATACTTTAGATCAATAATATTAAAATAATGATAATAAAATTTTTCGATCCGCCCTCGGGTAAAGCAATTTCGGTTCTACGACCTAGTCTTTAACTTACGACGAATTTTAGAAATCATTTTTTTAAACTTAATGAAATAAAGTAAAATTTGTTTTTAAATTCACACAAAACTTAAATTTAAAAAGCGTATTAATTTTACACAAAACCTACAAAACAAAAATAAATTCTGAATGGGGGGGACTAGTTCTTTAGTGTCTGCTAGTGAAAAAGACCAATCGGATTCCATTCTCGGTACTACACGAGAACAGAACAACTAACTCTAGACAGCATTTTTTTTCTTAGAACATTTGAATCTCCCCACACTTAGGTAGCTGTGGTGTCGAAATTGTGATTAACTTCATCGTTAATTTCTCTTGGACCATAATCAACTTGCATATCTGTGATTTTTGCTTTAAGCCATTGGTCAGATTCCTGTGTAATATCCACAAATTCAACTAGTTTTGCCTTTTCTTTAGGTGATAGATTGGATACTAACCGGTTACATAACTTAAAGTTCCCCTTGGTTCTAGCATCGCGAATACGTTTAATAAGTTTCTTCATTTAACTGTTAATAACGGAGTCATTTAATTTTGTATCAACAACGGAGTTCTTTGTTATCAAGTCATCATTAGGTGTTACTTCATTTTCCCCACACTTAGGCATTTTATTATTGTTAAGCACTACCGTTGGAGTTGGTAAAACAACGTGGTTCTTACCAATCGTTTTTATTGGTTCAATGGTTTTGGTTGGTGGATATTTAGACTTTCGAATCACAAAGGTGACCAATTTTTCACCATCACTAAGTGTCATTCTACCCTCTCTTACATCAAATAACGCCCCGGTGGACGCTAAGAATGGTCGACCTAAAATTAGAGGAATGTTTGAGTCCTCTTCTATGTCAATGACAATAAATACGACTAGAAAGGTCAAATTACCTACTTGAACGGGTAGGTTGTCAGCAATTCCAACTGGGTGCTTAATGGTTTGATCAAAGAGTCGAACACTCATCTCCATTGGACTTAACTCACCTACACCTAATCTCTTATATAATGAAAGAGGCATAACACTCACAATCGCACCTAAATCTGCTAGTGCATCATACATGACACAATCACTAAGTAGACAAGGAACAATAAATTCACCCGGATCACCCAACTTGGGTGTAAGTTTTAGTGGAACTGTCTTCACCGGGTTTATCTTTACGGTTTTTGTTTCTTGTACTTTCTTATTCTTCTTCTTCTTTCCAGAGGTATCACAAACTTTATTACTTATTAATTGCTCATACTCAACTCCTTTTCTTGGAAACGGGATGGGTGGTCTGTAGGGTGCCACCACTGGTTTTACATACTCGAGTGGTGGTGGTGGTGTAACTTCTTCATTGTTACTCACATCTAAAACCTTCCCATCTTCTGGTGCTGGTTTTTCAGAATTTGTTGACACCATGTTAACGTTTTCATTCTGAGGATTTACTTCAGTATTACTCGGTAGCTTTCCTTATTCCCTCTCACTCATCATGCTAGCAAGTGTACCTACGTATTTTTCTAGATTCAAAATGGAAGCTTGTTGAGTTCTAAATGACTGATCAAACCTCTCATTCGTTTGGGTTTGAGATGTAATAAATTGTGTTTGAGATTCCATTAGCTTTGACATCATTTCTTCCAGATTTGGCTTTTTCTCTTCGGTTTGTTGTGGTGGTTTATACAAGCCAGGTCTTTGTTGATTGAAATTGTTGTGTTGAGTTGGTTGGGTATTCGGATATTGTTGGTTGTACGAGTTATTGTTGGGTCCATTTGAATTGTAAAGAATGTTTTGATTTCGATTGAAGTTTGGCCTTGGCGGTTGATAATTATTTTGATAATTATTTCCCGGCCTTTGGTTCATGTAGGAAACATTCTCACGTTGTTCCATCGTTTGCTCAATGTGGCAATCTTTCATTACGTGTGGTCCACCGCATTGCTCACAACTGATTCGTATCGCGTGAATATCTTTATTCATCTTTTCCATTCGTCTCTCGAAAGCATCCATTTTTGCGAAAACGGAATCAAAGTCATGGCTAGAATTGGCTCTAGCCGCTTTAGATGAACGAAAAATATTTTTTCCTGATGCCACTCATGTGAGTGGGATGCTGTGTTATCAATAATTTTGTGAGCTTCAGTTACGGTTTTCTTCATAATGGAACCACCAGCTGCTGTGTCGATGTCTTTTCGTGTAGCAATGTCGACACCTTGGTAGAATATTTGCACTATTTGATAAGTGTCTAAACCGTGTTGAGGACATCCTCTCAACAACTTTTCGAATCTTATCCACGCCTCATATAATGTTTCATTTGGCTTTTGCGCGAACGTAACAATTTCTCCTTGAAGTCTCATGGCTTTAGATGCCGGAAAGAATTTTTTAAGAAATTTCTAAACTAAGACATCCCATGTATCAATCGCTCCTTCGGGTAACGATTCTAACCAATCTTTGGCTTCTCCCTTTAAAGTCCAGGGAAACAACATGAGATAAATCTGTTCATCCTCAACTTCTCTGATTTTAAATAGAGTACAGATCCTATTAAAAGTTCGAAGATGTTCGTTTGGATCTTCTTTTGGCGTACCACTATATTGGCATTGATTAGTTACCATGTGTAGGGTTTGTCCTTTGATTTTATAATCTGACGCATTAATGTCTGGTCGAATAATGGCGTAACCTTGGCCTGTGTGTGTAGCTCTCATTCGATTTTCCATACTTAGAGGTTCCGTTACTTCCATAATTGAATTTGTTGAATTCGAATCACTAGAGGATTCTGATTTAACGATTTGTGGTTCAGGATCTCTAAATTGTCCTTGAATATCCTCCGGGTTCTCAATTGTGAAGTCGGGTTCAAAAAATGGATTATCAGAAATTTGAGTTGGAGTACTTGTTTGACTAGATGATGATTCTAAAGAAAAATCAACAGCGGCAATATTAGCTAGATGTCTCGATCTGGTTACAGGTGGTGAACGTATGAAAGGTGGTGAACGTTTTGCTCGGTGCATTCACTGAATATCCTATTAGTTATAAAAATAAAAATTATAAAAGTTATCAAGTTAATAGACTTTTCCGATTTTACCCACGTTTCGAATAGCAAATAGATGCAGCAGGTAGCCAGGACCCTTTAAATCGGAAGCCCACAACTCGCCACTAACAAATTCGACTATTACTTCGAACCTGAAAATTTTGGATGTCTATCAATTTAATCGCTTAAAATAATTTTTCGTCGAAATTTTACGAAAATAAAGAAAATTTTATGTTCTAAAAACTAGAGCGTAGAAATGAAAAAGAAAAAGCGCGTCGAAAAACGAAAGGTCGAAAAATAAAAATAAGAAAGAAAAACGTCGAAACTTAAAAGTCTAAAAACTAAACCTAAAAAGTTGCGCCTAAAGGTATTAAAACTTAAAAGGAATTCTATACCCAAAACGACAATAACTTAAAAGGCACTAAAATTTATTTAAAACTAAAGCGATAAGTGACGTCGTAAAATTCTAAAGCGCCTAAATCTCAATCTAAAGAAAAAACACTTAAGAGATTTTACGGCAAAGCTTAAGAATCTAGAAGTATAAAATAACTACGACAAAAACTAAGTTTAGAACTAAATACGAATGACAAATATAAAAATTATGAATAAAAAGTTAAAAAATATAAAAATAAAACTAAAGTTATAAAAATACAATTTTTATAAAAAAATATTATTTTTATATTATTTATATAAAAGGATTAAATAATTAATAAAACTAATAAAACTTAAATTACAAATTAAAACTAAAAACTAAACTAATTAATATTTAAATTAAACCCTAATTAAAATTAATTAATAATAATTATAATTACAGAAACCCTAATTCTGGCAGACGATGTTCAATTGCTGTCAAATCAACTCATGCGAACGCATGAGATTCGTGTTGTCTTTCCATGCGATCACATGGTCCAGTTTACCAGAAACAGATTTGGGCTCTGATCAGGATTCAGCCCAGTTTATTATTTTTTTTTCTTTTTCTGTTTTTAAATTACAAAATATTTATAGAATATTTATATAAAATATAATAAACTTATATTTTAAAATCTTAAAAATAAAAGTACTTTTTAATTTTATAAATAAAATTCTTAAAAATATATATATATAAATTATTTTTTTATTTTTTTATATTTTTTTAACACTTAAAACAAAATATTTTTACGAAATAAGAAATAATATATTTTTACAAAAATATGGTTTTAATATAGCATTTTTCAACGAGTCCCAGGCAGCGGCGCCAAAAACTTGATGACTATTATAGTTTACTACAAAATACGATGAAATTACACAAGTTTTATTTATTTATTTATGGGATATACCTAAACCTTGCTACAACACTATAGGCAGTGTACCTAATCGTAGGGTAGTGTAGTTTTTAGTAAGTCCGGTTTATTTCACATGGAGCTAGTGATTACGTACTATACTTTTAACAACTATATTTATATAATATATATATAATTATATATAGTAATATTATTATAATAAAAGGGGGTTTTACCGTTTAATGACCGGTTTGTAGATTTTATATAAAGCGTAAAGATAAATGACGATAATTAAAGTGCGTAAAATAAATAACAATATTAAAAGGACAATAAATAAAATGACAGTAAATAAAAGTACGATGAAATATGAAATAAAAGTATTATGCTTATTTAAACTTCCGTAATCATGATGTTTGACGTTTTGATTTTAATTTATTACCCTGGGTTAATTGTCCTTTGTCCTGGATTATTTGATACCTATTTGGTTTTTGTCCATAATAGTCCATCGGTCATAATTATAAAATGCTCGTCAAATTAACCTTGTCCCCGAAGTCAAATATTCCAACTAATTAGGGATTTAAACTGTAACAAGGTTTTAATACTTTGTTAATAATTACACCAGGTTATCGACTGCGTATAATCCAAGGTTTTAATACTTTGTTAACAATTACACCAATTACCCTTGTATGTAATCCACCCCTGTTTTAATTAGTCCATGATATATTAATTTATCCACTTGGCCAAAATGAATAATCAATTACCCAATCTAATTGATTAATTAAATGATTGTAAACGATGTCATATAAACGTCACTAAATAGGACATTCGTAATCAATTTAATAATTATTAGATTAACTAATTTGAAGATAGGTTCAACAGGTTCCAATGATTTGTCATTCAATTAGACAATACCCCCTACCTATTAATAGTCAATAGTCCAATGTTCACAAGTGTCGGTCTTTTGTCCAAACCCGAATTATGGTACAAAATCCAATAACCTCATCTTAATATTTAGCCCAACATCACAATTACTTCGGCTCAAATAAGCATAATAATAACTTAGTTACTAGACATTAATTTAAAAAGGAAGAACATAGCTTACAGTGATTATTTATCGCGTAGCGTTACCCGGACAGAGTTTTGACATAAAACCGTAAAACATTTCTTACAATAACCTAACTAAACCATAATTTATTATTAATCTTAATTATAATTAAAATTATAATTATAAATATATATTACCTAGAGAGAAAGAAAGATTGAAAAATGTGTAAATAACTCGGCTGAATTCGATGCAATTTATAGGACTTGGCCTGCTACAGGGTACCATGCGATCGCATGGAGTTTTGGCACCCTGGCCATGTCATCGCATGGCCAGCTGGATCAGCTCAAAATGCAACAAAAACGTGGGCGGCTGCTGATTATTTAATATATTATATAATATATATAATTATATATATATTATATTATATTCTTGTGCATAGTAGACTTGTAATTTTAGGTCCGTTGTCTCGCGCGTTGATGCTCGGTTTATGTCTCAGTTCCGGATTTTTGAACGTCTTTTCGTATGCTTAGATATCTTGTACTTTGTGTTCCGCGACTTGTACTCTTGTCATTTTTGGACGTTTCTCATCAATAAATTGAACCACTTGAATTATATCTTGTACATTTGAGCTTTTTGGTCATTTGCGTCTTCAAATCGTTGTTTTCTTCTTTTGTCTTCGCACTTATTTATTTAAACGATTATTGCATAAAAATAGAACAATAGTAACTAAAAGCTTTACATATTGGAAGGATATTGCGCCTAAATATATGTTCATTTGGAGCACTATCACCATTTCATGATTTTTATAATTATTTTAAATTGAATTTGTTTTTTACAAAAAAATTAGCTAATAAATTTATATTTATATGATATTATATAATATTAATAAATTTATTTATTTATCATTTGTTTTAGTTTAATGAAATATATAATATTAATATTAATTTAAAAATATGAATTAAAAAGTCGACTAACACACTGACCGATTTATCTCTTACTCCAGACTTTTCTGACTATGTCAATCACTTGATACCGAAGGTTAACTTAAATCACCACTCTCGATGCTCTTAGAAATGAAAGTGAACTTTTATTATTAAACATAAAAATTTAGAAATAAAGACACTTACATTGAAACATATGAAATAGGAGAGTTAAATTAGTACACCACTTGATAAATCATCGTAGATAATGGTTATCGATTGATAGCTCATTGAATTTAACTTAAGACCATTCCCAATGCTAGATCGCCCAGCTCTCGCCTACGTCTCCCTCTCGAGGTCGGTTTTTGAAATCCCTCCGCTCAGGTTGCCCTCCCAAGAACCATCCTCGTTTGTGACTTGTTTAAGCAGAATGCATGACGAGGAAAATGTACCCGTTTGAGTGATATAGCTGTTTGCAACGGCTAGTTTCACTTTTTAATTATTTCATTTGTTCTATATATACACACTACAATTTTATTTTCATACACAACACATCTTCTATTTTTACACAATACATCTTCTATTTTCACTCTCAAAATTCAACTTCGAAACACAAAATGGGACCAAAAAAAACAAAGCAAATCTAAATCCAAAATCCCACAAATTCAAACGAGGAAAACTAATGACATATTTAACGATTTGATGAAAACGCACCAATATTCCTTACCAATCGAATCATCTTCCAACCCACTCGTGCCTAACTAGGGTTTTTCGGCTTATGAAAATCACGCAACCTACATGTCTTTGTTGAACCTAACACAACAACAACTTTCATTTGTCCCGACTTACAACTATTAAACTCGTTAAATTGAAACTGTACCCGACGACAATGATGATGATGATGATTTTTACGCAGTTCAATAAACGCAACCCGAGCCCTGGGCCGAACCCGAGCCCCAACCCGATCGCAAAGGCAAGAAAATGAAATGTCTGAAACAAGTGTGAACAGGAGAAGAGAGCAAAACTTTAGCCCAATGTTTTTATGCATGTTTTTGAAAATCCACTCCCCGGAACCTCACAAACCTCAAACTCATTTTGGGGCGATATACGTGCGATGTACAACTCTATTGCTTTGATTTCACGATGAGCGGATCAAATTAGCATTAAATGGAGCAAACTTCAACGTGATGTCAAAATATTTATCGCAATCCACTCAAAGCTAAAACAACATTGGCAAAGTACTGCTGGAGGAAAGATCTTATGAGAAACGCCCGCAAACAAATCAAAATGCAAATGAAAAGAAATATTCTGTAAGAGGATGCGTGGAACATACTTAAAGACTGTGCGAAGTTTTTAACGTTTGAATGTCTTTTGTCCCATAAAAAAATAAACCCGATAACCTCTTCCCAAACATGCAACATAATCCAGAAAATGAAGTCGACAATCAACTGAGCCCTACTTTCTACGAGAGTTTATTTAGGGCCGAAGTGACGCAACATCCACCTGGTCGAAACAAGGACCAAAGAGATTTGTATTCATCGGATGCTGGTTCTCGTAGATCATCTGAGGAAGCGCGCCAGAAGATAGTTGAGTCCGCGAAAGCTGCCACATTAGTCACGAAACAAACAACGAAAAAGATTGCGAGAAAGGCTGAGACGTGTACGATGTTTAAGGGTTTAAAACTTCTTTCAAAATTGGTATCCCGTGATTTACCTCCCGGTGAGTACAATTTGATGATGAGAGTTTACGAAAGGATTAAGAAAAAATACGCGAGGCAAGTAGCGGAGTCGTCGGATGAATCCAAATAGTTTTAGTATTTTTCATATTTTATTTATGTCATACTTTCAATTATTTTGTACTTTAATTTATTAATGTGTTGTTTTTAATTTATTTATTTTATGATTAAAAAAATTAATTAGTTCTGGAGAGTAAATATGTCATGATTGAGAGTCACTACTACAAATATCACTGATTAGACGTGTTGAAAACCTCAATTAGACGTGTTACTCAATACGTATAGATGTAACAACACTAATTGATAGTGCTAATTAGTGAGGTTCCTTTAACCGGTCTAATAAACTCAATTAGTCGTGTTCTGTTATATCAATTAGACGTGTTCAGTAGTAAATAGACAGGCTTTAATTAGACGTGTTTCGTTATTTGAATTAGACGCGGTCCGTTAGGTCATTTAGACGTGTTTAGTTACTTCAATTAGACGTAGTCTAAACCCATTTGGACGTGTTCGGTTAGTAAAATTAAACGTGTTCAAAGTTAAATTAGACGTGTTCTACGGCAATTTTATAAACTTTAGTCGTGTCCCTTGTTAAATTGTACCCGCCAAATATTTTTTTCTAAATCTTCAAATTTAAAATCTCAAATTTTAATATTAAATATTTCAATTTTGAAATATCCGCCACAAATGTAACTACCACTTCTAATATAACCGCCAACTATAACAGACTATCAAATAGACGTATTGAACATAACATGCTAGAATATAGACGTGATAAACTATACTATCTAGCTGCTGGTAATAAAATGCTTATATGATAAATGTATAAATATTATACACATAACCAAAATTAAAAATCAATAAAACAATATTTAATACAAAACCCAACTATATAATATATATATATATATATATATATATATATATATATATATATATATATATATATAAAATATAATATATTTAAAGTACCTACAAAAGAAAATATCATAAATCTCTAAATCTCTCCATCTAGTAAACTTTAAACCTAAAAAAACTAAGGTCGCACCCATCACACCCATCTAAAATAGAGCTAGTCTTTACTTCACCTCACAAAGGTTTTCATTCTGCTATATACCTACATAAACATCCACATTTTACAACAATTAATGCAAAATTGATATGCAATAATTATTGATGAATGCAACAAGTTTTAAAAAATATACCTACATGATCAAAAATGAGATGAGATGAGATGAGGTCAGATCAAAAAGGACTCCACAAATGACATCTTTCAATAATATCGTCTAGATCGATTGTAGATAAGCAACATTCATCCATGAAAGCTATAGATTTAAATTATGTATATACATATAAAATATAAGTTTTAAGTAACATATAAAAACAAAAAAAATATAATAATTCATAACTACCCAATACTTACTTCGTCAATTTCAACTTCTTTTTTGATACGATCACTTGCGATCGAATACATCCAAGTGAGCATATAGTAACCGCACTCCCAACTGTCGGGTTGTTGATTGCACTACATTAAAATTACAACCGTGTATTATATAGACATGTAACACGTATACATATTAGTTTAACATGTAAAAAGTATACAATAACATTAACATGAGATGTTTGTATATACCTGGGATGACTAACCTTAACTGTAACGACCCTGGATTTTCCAACGTTTACTTATTAATAGTTATTATTAATACTTGTGTTTTAATGAATGTATTGTTTATATACATTTACTTGTTACCGCGATTGACTATTAATTGCCCGACACGTCTTTGTGACACATGTACATTACACGAATAATATTTTCAGATATTATTTACATTCATGATTAAGTTTTATTAATCATTTTTAATTAACTAAGGTTACTAGTTAATTACTTAGGCTTTATTGGATTTATTTGTTAACTACTTGAACTTGGGCTTTTATTAGTGTTAGTGGACTTAGAAGCCCTCTCTACTCACCTTAATGGACTTATTAGCCCATCACTCATGTAAGTATTACTTTTAAGAGGAAACTAGTTTGATTAATACTTATGGAATCTAGTTACAACACCATTACACCATGTTCCCATGCAAGGCCACCTTATAACCATCTTTTTGAGCCAAACACATGAAGAACCTAGTGGACTAAATCCCCCCCCCCCCCCCCCACACTTGATGAAACCGTCAGCCACCCTTGGAAAAGGGAGAGTTCAAATTTTTTTTTTTTACTACTTGTTCTCTAGTATACTTCACTCATACTTCATTCATTCCAAGCACACACTTACTTGCTCTCATTTTTCTCTCAAGTTTTTCTCTCAAGTGTGAGTTCTTTAAGACTTTTTCTTCTCTTCTTTCTTTGCCTAAAACCGAAACCAAACACCTCTTCATCATCATTCTTTGTTTGTTTTATCACTTGTTCTTGGTTATTGTTTAGTTACTTGTCTTTGTTAGTTGTTACTTACAAGAATCAAACTACCTAGTTTAATTCTTCATATTATCTTGTATTTACAAGAACACACAAGAATCTAAACTTACTAGTTTATGGTTCAACACTTAATTCTTTGAAAGATTGAAAGTTCATGTTGTAAAATCAAACTTGAATTCATGTTACTTCCTTAAAGATCAAGACTTTGGCTTGAATCTTTAAAGTATGAACAACCATGACTTGTTACTTGATTATTTAGCTTATTTCTTCCTGTTATACACTTTTTGAATTCGTTATTTTGGTTATGATTGGTCAAGTGTTACTAGTTAACTTTGATCTCATTTTTCTTGAACAAAAGTTAACTTGAAAGTTCAAGAACATGGAAGTGTAACTCTTTAGTTATAACTTCACATACTTTTGAAAGATCTAAGTTCTATAGATTATGGTCTACTTAATTTGTTATAAACAAAAGCTTGAAAGCTTACATACACTTTACAAGGTGAAAATCTAAGTTTTGTAGCTTATGGTTTCATTAAAGTAAAGGTTCAAGTGTTATTACTTAGGATTTAACTTAATAACTTCAGATCTAGACTTTTGAGTCTTGGATCTTCAAGATCAAACTAAGAACGATGTTCTACAACTTAAGATCTTGATTAGTTAGTTTACTTTCAAGTTTTTAGTTCAAATATTACTTTTATAGTTCATGTATGTGTCGGATCTAAGATTTTGATGTAACTTTGGTTCATCAAGCTACTTGCAACACTTAAATGAGTTGTGCTACATGTCTTAGACTTACACAAGTGTTATGATGGTCAAACCTTGGTTAAGATGATGCAAACACATCAACGAGTTGTACACTTGAAGCTATATGCATCAAGGATGAGAACCGTGATAAGCATCGAGCACCAAGAACCCACCGGAACCTACTGTTTACTGTTTTCTGGAACAGACCCGAATACCTGGGCTACTTTAAAGTTTATTTTATGTTAGATCTGTTCGAGTAGATAATTTTTCGTTTAAGACTCGTCTTAATCCGAGTTACGGTTTAGGATCTATGGCCCTCCGAGTGTCACTATGTCCTTTAACGTTGTGCTGAAAATTCTGACCTACTCGCACTTAGAACGTCGCCATGGTCAAATAAAGACGAGTTTGCTTCTGGAATTTTTACCACAACTAAAGGACTCATATACGGAGCCATAGCCACTGGTCTCATCTTATTTCAGTAGGTATAGAGGCCGTGGTGACTGATCGAAATCATCCTTCGTTTTAAACTCTTTTCTAGAATGAAACTTAGTTTACACCTTTTGTTTGATGATGAATGATGATGACCCTTAAGACCTAATTTACATACATTTAAACCTATTGGGACAATTTACTGACTTAGTACTATTTGACTTAGGTTGAGGACTTTCCGGACCTACGTACTTGCTTACTTCCCGACTCAACTTTACTACTACCTTACCACTGTGAGTTATAGCATCCCTTTTTACTTTAACTATTTTGGGAACTGAGAATACATGCGCATTTTACGTTTTACATACTAGGCACGAGTACTTAAACTTTATATATTTGTGGGTTATACAACAGCATAAACATATCCTTTAGCTCGGTAACGTTTAGTCATTAGTTTTTGAACCGGTGAACGCGAATCTTAGATATGGATCCATAGGGTTTGACATCCCCACTCGGGCTAGTAGCGTTAGTATTTAACGGGTGTTTAATACTTCGTAAACATACGCACTCGCAAGTGTACTTTCAGGGGGTTATAAACGTTAAGTTAGTTACCAAGTGCCCACGGTTAAACATATACTTTACATACTATTTTGAAACGCTTGTTGAAGCACTGAAATCTCGTGGCCTACCTTACATTACTGTTATACTTAAACTATAGCTCACCAACCTTTGTGTTGACGTTTTTAAGCATGTTTTTCTCAGGTGCTTAAGGTTACTTGCTTCCGCTGTTGTACTAGTCTTGCTGTAGACACCCGCTGCTTTAGAGATGTCACCGCATGAACATTCATCTTGCATTCATAAACATTATTACTTTTGAAACTATGATTTGTAACGACCATTGAGGTCACGTACAATTATTAATTGCTTCTATTCATAGAAGTATACTTTTGATGTAAAACATTCGACGTTAGTTATGATGTCACCTTTTATCATGAATGTAAACTTGTTTTGAAAACGCATATAGTGTTTGACCTTGTAATGATCCTGTTGTTGATGATTCGTACACGATGGTTTTGTACGGGGCATCACATTTGGTATCAGAGCATTGGTTGTAGGGAATTAGGTTTCATTAGTGAGTCTAAGACCGACCCGAGTAGGATTCACTAATAGGACTAATCTACAACTATCTAGTTTACTTGTTTCCGCTGAACTTACTGCATGCTGCTGCTTACTTTTACTGCTATATGCCGTATGCTATTACATGATTTCACTACTGCATGCTATTATTTACTTTCGATTGCATGATACTTGTTGTTATTGCCATACGACTTACTGTTACACATGATCTAGACTGTTATAGTTACTTGGCCTAATACGTGCTTGCTTTATGACTTACTGACATGGAAAATTTATTTTTCCTTGTTCAGATGTCGGATATTCCACCTGCTATCATTTTGGGCAGCGATTCAGACACTTCAGCCACTTCACCTGCCGATGTTGCCGATCCTTAGATCCCGTCGGCGACACACTCTAGTGACCCAGGTGCTTCGTCCTCCGGAGCTAGTAGTCATGCGCCTGCCCCAGTGGGTACTGCAGACGGAGCCCAGTACCTCCCGGAGATTCCAGCTCCACTTGCCCCAGTACCTCAGGAGCCACAGCACCATCCTGGTGGTGTTGTGATTCCCGCAGAATTTGGGGAAGGTCCATTCCGTAATCAGTATCGTCATTGGTGCCGACGCTCTCCCTATGGACGTTTGGTGCCACTCATGCCTTTCAGATACCGACAGATTATGGCCGCCCGAGGAGAGCCAGTACAGCCACCCGTGCAGCTACCTCCACATGATTCAAATGACCTGTCATCCGACGACTCATCCACAGACGACTCTAGTGACGATGACTTCGACGAGGACGACCCTGATGATGCACCTGTACAGCCACCCTCTACCCCGCCAAAGAAGCAGTACCATTTCGATGGTACCGTCATTCCAGGGATCAACGGAGGTCAAGCATTCACTAACGCATATGGTCGGCGTCGTAGGGTTACAGCCCGTAAGCGGCTTGTGCCGTATCCTGCTGATCCCTTCATCCGTAAGCCTTACCGCTTCGCAGCCTCTACATCTGGAGCCGGACCGTCTGCACCACCAGCTCCACCAGCACCACCCGTACCGCTTGCCCCACCATCTCCCACTGTCGAGGAACTGACAAGGGAGGTGGAGATCCTCCGTGCTCGGGTAACTGAGCTCGAGGACCAGATGTCTCACGTATTGGACATCCTACACCCACCTTCACCGTAGGGCTTTTGTAGTAGGTTTCATTATGTAATCTAGTTGTAGTTTTATGTATTACTTATGTATTGTACGAACCTTTACAGATGTATGCAATTTATTATTAATGAATGGAACTTTGTGTTGTTTACTTTTTGCACAAGTGTTCTGTTTACGTTACTGTACGATGGTTTTGTGATATCGGTATCTAGTTGCTCTACTTAATTAAC
This sequence comes from Rutidosis leptorrhynchoides, assembly GCF_046630445.1. Taxonomy (NCBI): domain Eukaryota; kingdom Viridiplantae; phylum Streptophyta; class Magnoliopsida; order Asterales; family Asteraceae; genus Rutidosis; species Rutidosis leptorrhynchoides. Next base: position 62,472,201 of record NC_092342.1, read on the forward strand.
ATGTGTTGTGCTGTTTACATGTTGGTTGTTGTATACTGTATTATTACTATTTGAATGATGGATTTTGACTTGAGTCACAATTTTTGTTTAGAACATCATGGCCAATGGACGATCAACACCTACCGCAGCCCAAATCGAGGAGATGATCAATGAATGAGTCACCGCAGCTTTAGTGGAAAGGAACCTCCAAGCTCCACCGCCACCGCTACCGGTTATCCAGTCCATTCGTAATGGGTGCACGTACAAAGGGTTTCAAAGCTGCAAACCCCAAAACTTCAGTGGAACAAAGGGGCCGGTTGGTCTCACTAGATGGTTCGAGAAATTAGAATATGTGTTTCGAGTTAGTAACTGCTCGGAGGTGAATAAAACCAAGTTTGCCTTATGCACGCTGTCTGACGGCGCACTAACACGGTGGAACACGTTGGCTCAAGCAAAAGGTATTGATGAGGCATTTGCTACTCCATGGGAGGAATTCAAAGGGGCCCTGATTGAAGAGTATTGTCCGAGAACTGAGATACATAAGATGGAGATTGAGTTTATGCAGTTGAAGGTTGTAGGGAATGATCTCGATGGGTACAATCGTAGGTATTTGGAACTAGTCCTGATGTGTCCTACCATGGTCACCCCAGAATTCAAGTGTATGGAGAGATACTTGTGGGGAATTCCTAAGTCCATTAAGGGAAATGTCACCTCGTCTAAGCCACCTAATGTCCCGGAAGCAATGCGCATGGCACATACTTTAATGAATCAAATTATCATCGATGAACCGGAGAAGGCTAAGTCTGAAGTGGGTAGTAGTGAGAAGCGCAAATGGGATAACAACATGGGAAGGACCTATGATCAAAACCCGGCGAAACGACATGAGGGTTTCAGAGGAAACAACAACGGTGGAAATCCCAATCCGAACACCAACTCAAACCCCAACTACAAGGGTACCCTACCACAATGCAAGAGGTGCTACAAGCACCATACTGGGTATTGTAACATTGTTTGTGAAAAGTGCCAACGGACTGGACATATCGGTAAGGACTGTAAGGTCACCACCCTGAATGTGAAGGCAAACCCCAGTGGACCGAAAAAGTGCTACGAATGCGGACAGACGGGCCACTTCAAAAATGCGTGTCCCAACAAAAGAAAGGACGAAGGACCATCGCGTGGTAGATCTTTCAACGTTAATGCAAGGGACGCCCGTGAGAACCCCGACTTGGTGTCAGGTATATTCACTATCAACAACCTATTAGCTTCTGTCTTATTTGATACTGGTGCCGATAGGAGTTATGTATGTAGACACTTTTGCGATAAGATTAATTGGTCGTTAGTTCCTTTAAAGGAGAGCATGCTTGTAGAGGTCGCCAATGGAAAACTTGAGAAAGTTGACCATATTATTCAAGGAGCTATTATCAACGTAGCTGGTGTAGATTTCGAGATTGACTTGATACCCATTAAGTTGGGAAGCTTTGATGTTATTGTCGGTATGGACTGGTTGACCAAGATAAAGGCTGACATTATCTGTGGAGATAAAGCTCTTCGTATACCACACAGAGAGGGCGAGCCACTGGTTATTTACGGAGAGAGATGTACCTCGAAGCTGAACCTCATTAGTTGGGTGAAAGCGCAAAAGATCATGAAGAAAGGACATCTTGCTATGCTAGCACATGTGAAAGCATTAGAAACCGAGGTGAAGAGTGTGAACGATGTTCGAATTGTGAACGAGTTTTTCGATGTCTTTCCGGAAGAATTGTCTGGATTACCGGCACCGAGAGTAGTAGAGTTTCAGATCAATTTAGTGTCAGGAGCAGCACCTGTAGCTCGAGCACCTTATAGACTCGCACCCTCCGAGATGCAAGAATTACAAAGCCAACTACAAGAACTACTAGACCGTGGATTCATCTAACCAAGTTTCTCGCCTTGGGGCGCACCTGTTTTGTTTGTGAAGAAGAAGGACGGATCCTTCCGCATGTGTATCAACTACCGTGAACTCAACAAATTGACGATCAAGAATCGGTATCCTCTTCCCCGAATTGAAGATCTTTTTGATCAACTACAAGGATCGAGCGTTTACTCTAAGATCGATTTGCGATCCGGTTATCATCAGTTGAGGGTGAAAGAGAGCGATGTAATGAAGACTGCATTCAGAACTCGTTATGGTCATTATGAGTTTCTCGTGATGCCATTCGGTTTAACCAACGCACCTGCCGTGTTCATGGACCTCATGAATCGTGTCTACAAGCCGTACCTGGATAAGTTCTTTATCGTCTTCATAGATGATATCCTCATCTACTCCAAAAGCGAAGAAGAGTATGAGCAACATCTTCGATTAGTGCTTGAACTCTTGAGACAAGAGCAACTTTACGCCAAATTCTCCAAGTGTGAATTTTGGTTGAAGGAAGTTCAATTTCTGGGTCATGTTGTGAGCGACCAAGGTATCAAAGTTGACCCCACCAAGATTGAAGCTATCAGCAAGTGGGAAACCCCCACTACTTCGACTCACATTCGTCAATTTCTAGGTCTCGCCCGTTACTACTAAAGGTTTATTGAAGGTTTCTCTCTGATTGCGCGTCCTTTGACCGCGCTGACTCACAAAGGGAAGAAGTTCATATGGGAACCCGCACATGAATCAGCATTTCAAACATTGAAGAAGAAGTTAACCACCGCACCTATCTTATCTCTTCCTGAAGGCAGTGACGATTGCGATGCTTCGAAAAGTGGTTTTGGTTGTGTACTAATGCAACGAACAAAGGTTATCGCTTATGCTTCTCGTCAATTTAAGATTCACGAACGGAACTGCACTACTCACGATCTCAAACTTGGAGCCGTTGTCTTTGCGCTCAAATTGTGGAGACACTATTTGTATGAAACTAAAAGTACTATCTTCACCGACCACAAAAGCCTTCAACACATCTTTGATCAGAAGCAACTGAATATGAGACAGCGTCGATGGATCGAGACACTAAATGACTATGATTGTAAACTTCGTTATCATCCTGGCAAGGCCAATGTCGTAGCTGACGCTTTGAGCCGAAATGAGAGGATGGCACCTCTTCGTGTTCGGGCTCTGAACATCACCATTCATTCAAATCTTCACAGTCAAATCCGAGCGGCCCAAGAAGAGGCTCTCATAGAGAAGAACTTACGATATGAATACTTGAACATTCTCGTCTCTAAATTCGAGGTTAGGGAGTCTGGACTCCGATGCTATACCGGAAGAATTTAGGTACCTCGTTATGGAGATCTATGGAGTCTATTACTTGATGAAGCCCACAAGTCGAGATATTCGATTCACCCCGGAGCGGGCAAAATGTACCACGATCTTAAGGAACAGTATTGGTGGCCGAATCTTAAGAAAGACGTTGCAACTTATGTTGGTAAGTGTTTGACTTTCTCGAAAGTTAAAGCCGAGCATCAGAGGCCTTCTGGGTTACTTCAATAACCGAAAATCCCGCAATGGAAGTAGGAATTGATAACAATGGATTTCATCACCAAACTACCAAAGACGGTGGGCGGATACGATACCATCTGGGTTATCGTTGACCGTCTTACCAAATCTGCACACTTCTTAGATATGAAGGAAAATGATATGATGGAGAGACTTGCTCAACTATACATCAAAGAGGTTGTGTCTCGTCATGGTGTACCTTTATCGATCATCTCAGATCGCGATCCGCGTTTTGCTTCTAGATTTTGGCGTTCTTTACAAGAAGCCATGGAAACCCGTCTAGACATGAGTACTGCGTATCACCCGCAGACCGACGGATAGAGCGAACAAACTATTCAGACTTTGGAGGACATGTTGCGTGCTTGTGTCATTGATTTTGGAAAGGCCTGGGAAAGGCATTTACCGCTAGCCGAATTCTCGTACAACAACAGTTATCACTCGAGCATTAATGCTGCACCTTTTAAAGCATTGTATGGCCGCAAATGCCGATCTCCTATTTGTTGGGCCGAAGTAGGCGAAACGCAACTCACCGGACCCGAGGTAGTCCATGAAACAACGGAGAAGATTGCTCAGATTCAAGCGAGACTTAAGACGGCCCATAATCGTCAAAAGAGTTATGCCGACCTTAAACGTAAAAACTTTGAATTCAACGTAGGTGACCGTGTAATGTTGAAGGTTGCACCTTGGAAAGGTGTGTTTCGTTTTGGAAAGCGCGGAAAGTTAAACCAGCGATATATTGGTCCTTTTGAAATCTTGGAACGTGTTGGACCTGTTGCATACCGTTTGGATCTTCCAACACAATTGAGCTCAGTTCATCCTACCTTCCACGTGTCAAACTTGAAGAAGTGTCTTGCTGCACCCGAACTTGTCATACCACTGGAAGAACTTACAATTGATGACAAACTCCACTTCGTGGAAGAACCTGTTGAAATTATGGACCGTGAGGTCAAAACTTTGAAACGCAACAAGATTCCGATCGTCCGAGTACGATGGAATGCCAAACGAGGACCTGAGTTTACCTGGGAGCGAGAGGATCAAATGATACAAAAGTATCCCCACCTTTTCCCAACTCCGCCATCTACCTCAGCTTAAAATTTCGGGACGAAATTTTCTTTAACGGGTGGGTAATGTAACGACCCTGAATTTTCCAACGTTTACTTATTAATAGTTATTATTAATACTTGTGTTTTAATGAATGTATTTTTAATATACATTTACTTGTTACCGCGATTGACTATTAATTGCCCGACACGTCTTTGTGACACACGTACATTACACGAATAATATTTTCAGATATTATTTACATTCATGATTAAGTTTTATTAATCATTTTTAATTAACTAAGGTTACTAGTTAATTACTTGGGCTTTATTGGATTTATTTGTTAACTACTTGAACTTGGGCTTTTATTAGAGTTAGTGGACTTAGAAGCCCACTCTAGTCACCTTAATGGACTTATTAGCCCATCACTTATGTAAGTATTACTTTTAAGAGGAAACTAGTTTGATTAATACTTATGGAATCTAGTTACAACACCATTACACCATGTTCCCATGCAAGACCACCTTATAACCATCTTTTTGAGCCAAACACATGAAGAACCTAGTGGACTAATCCCTCCCCCCCCCCCCCCTACTTGATGAAACCGTCGGCCACCCTTGGAAAAGGGAGAGTTCAAATTTTTTTTTTTTGACTACTTGTTCTCTAGTATACTTCACTCATACTTCATTCATTCCAAACACACACTTACTAGCTCTCATTTTTCTCTCAAGTTTTTTTCTCAAGTGTGAGTTCTTTAAGACTTTTTCTTCTCTTCTTTCTTTGCCTAAAACCGAAACCAAACACCTCTTCATCATCATTCTTTGTTTGTTTTATCACTTGTTCTTGGTTATTGTTTAGTTACTTGTCTTTGTTAGTTGTTACTTATAAGTTACAAGAATCAAACTACCTAGTTTAATTCGTCATATTATCTTGTATTTACAAGAACACACAAGAACCTAAACTTACTAGTTTATGGTTCAACACTTAATTCTTTGAAAGATTGAAAGTTCATGTTGTAAAATCATACTTGAATTCATGTTAATAAACTTAAAAGTTTACTTCCTTAAAGATCAAGACTTTGGCTTGAATCTTTAAAGTATGAACAACCATGACTTGTTACTTGATTATTTAGCTTATTTCTTCATGTTATACACTTTTTAAATTCGTGATTTTGGTTATGATTGGTCAAGTGTTACTAGTTAACTTTGATCTCATTTTTCTTGAACAAAAGTTAACTTGAAAGTTCAAGAACATGGAAGTGTAACTCTTTAGTTATAACTTCACATACTTTTGAAAGATCTAAGTTCTATAGCTTATGGTCTACTTAATTTGTTATAAACAAAAGCTTGAAAGCTTACATACACTTTACAAGGTGAAAATCTAAGTTTTGTAGCTTATGGTTTCATTAAAGTAAAGGTTCAAGTGTTATTACTTAGGATTTAACTTAATAACTTTAGATCTAGACTTTTGAGTCTTGGATCTTCAAGATCAAACTAAGAACGATGTTCTACAACTTAAGATCTTGATTAGTTAGTTTACTTTCAAGTCTGTAGTTCAAATATTACTTTTATAGTTCATGTATGTGTCGGATCTAAGATTTTGATGTAACTTTGGTTCATCAAGCTACTTGCAACATTTAAATGAGTTGTGCTACATGTATTAGACTTACACAAGTGTTATTATGGTCAAACCTTGGTTAAGATGATGCAAACACATCAACGAGTTGTACACTTGAAGCTATATGCATCAAGGATGAGAACCGTGATAAGCATCGAGCACCAAGAACCCACCGGAACCTACTGTTTACTATTTTCTGGAATAGACCCGAATACCTGGGCTACTGTAAATGTGATTTTCAGTTAGATCTATTCGAGTAGATAATTTTTCGTTTAAGACTAGTCTTAATCCGAGTTACGGTTTAGGATCTATGGCCCTCCGAGTGTCACTATGTCCTTTAACGTTGTGCTGAAAATTCTGACCTACTCGCACTTAGAACGTCGCCACGGTTAAACGAAGATGAGTTTGCTTCTGGAATTTTTACCACAACTAAAGTACTCATATACGGAGCCATGGCCACTAGTCTCACCTTATTTCAGTAGGTATAGAGGCCGTGGTCACTGATCAAAGTCAGCCTTTGTTTTAAACTCTTTTCTAGAATGAAACTTACTTTACACCTTTTGTTTGATGATGAATGATGATGACCCTTAAGACCTAATTTACATACATTTAAACCTATTGGGACGATTTACTGACTTATTACTATTTGACTTAGGTTGAGGACTTTTCGGACCTACGTACTTGCTTACTTCCCGACTCAACTTTACTACTACCTTACCACTGTGAGTTATAGCATCCCTTTTTACTTTAACTATTTTGGGAACTGAGAATACATGCGCATTTTACGTTTTACATACTAGGCATGAGTACTTAAACTTTATATATGTGTGGTTTATACAACGGCATAAACATTCCCTTTAGCTCGGTAACGTTTAGTCATTGGTTTTTGAACCGGTGAACGCGAATCTTAGATATGGATCCATAGGGTTTGACATCCCCACTCGGGCTAGTAGCGCTAGCATTTAACGGGTGTTTAATACTTCATAAACATACGCACTAGCCAAGTGTACTTTCAGGGAGTTATAAACGTTAAGTTAGTTACCAAGTGCCCACGGTTAAACATATACTTTACATACTATTTTGAAACGCTTGTTGAAGCACTGAAATCTCGTGGCCTACCTTACATTAATGTTATATTTAAACTATAGCTCACCAACCTTTTTGTTGACGTTTTAAGCATGTTTTTCTCGGGTGCTTAAGGTTACTTGCTTCCGCTGTTGTACTAGTCTTGCTGTAGACACCCGCTGCTTTAGAGATGTCACCGCATGAACGTTTATCTTGCATTCATAAACATTATTATTTTTGAAACTATGATTTGTAACGACCGTTGGGGTCACGTACAATTATTAATTGCTTCTATTCATAGAAGTATACTTTTGATGTAAAACATTCGATTTTAGTTATGACGTCACCTTTTATCATGAATGTAAACTTGTTTTGAAAACGCATATAGTGTTTGACCTTGTAATGATCCTGTTGTTGATGATTCGTACACAATGGTTTTGTACGGGGCATCACATTAACTACTTCCCATTTCAAAGTACCCAAATCTCTATTGAATATTAGACAAAAAAATATAACAAATGAGCTTGTCAAGCAGAATGTAAATTAAATAAATATCTAAATAAGCAAAGAATTTAACAAATAAGTCTTATTGATGTACACAATCTGTGAGCAGATGTGATGACCCAGAAATTTCGACTAAATTTAAACTTAATCTTTGTATGATTAACATTTCCGACACGATAAGCAAAGTCTGTAAAACTGAATCTCAAAATTTTTGAATTACTTTTATATATTTAAATACCCTTCGGTTGTTTTCGACGATTCGCGAACAATTATATGTAAATAGATACATATATACTATAACATGAAAAGGTAACAATGTATTAATTGTTTGATACCGTACATTAAACTTATTGGTTTAAATATCTATTTGAATGTATATGATAAGTTGAAATATTTATTATTAAAATTTATTTATAAATAACTTCCAATGTGTATTTAAAAAACTGATGTATGTATATTAAAAAGATATATACATATATATAATAAACGATAGTAACATTCTTTTATTGATTCAATTGATATTTAGATAAGTTAACTAAAGTGTTTAAGATGAACCAGTTAAACACTAATTTGCTACAGTGTTTTCAAATTGCCACATTACTCAAAATGCTACAGTGTTTTCGAAAATCACTATTTGCTACAGTGAAATTTGGCTTTGCTACAGTGAATTGCTACAGTAAAATTTGGCTTGCTACAGTAACTTTGCTACAGTAAAACACTATTTCAAAATGAAAATGTATATATTATATATATATTAACAAATAGCGAGACGATGATTTATAGAAGTAAATGACCAAAACATTTGAAAGTTTAAGTTATACTATGAGTGGTATAGTTTATGAATAATTTAAGGCTATATTTTGACAAAGGTACGTGACACGAAACGTAAAATGCAAGTGTTCTAAAGGTACGAAAGGACATTCGAAAAACCGGAACCGGGACATAAGTCGAGTGATGACGTACGACTTATCGGAACAAAAATTACAAGTCAACTCTGCACGTGAATTTAATATAATATATAATTAATTATATAAATTATATAAATTATATTTATATTAATTTAATATTATGTCGACAAACAAGAAAACAAAAATTTGTGAGCTGGAATCTGAGGCCATGCGATCGCATGGCCACAAGCCTATAAATCCATGCGATCGCATGGAGGCAAAAGTCTGGCCTGATGCTATAAAATGGCATTTTGCTCGACACATTAACACACACATACATATTACTCCGTATTTATTTTATTATTATTATTATTATTATTATTATTATTATTATTATTATTATTATTATTATTATTATTATTATTATTAATAATCTTATTATTATTATTAATTAGTATTATACATAAAATACTACGACGAGGCTATGAGCTTGTCACTTTCAAAATGGTTTCCAAGCGAGCTAAAGCTAAGAAAATTATGGGTTATTGCCAAGAAAATTATGGGTAATGTTCGGGGGTATTTTTGTGAATCAAAACTCGTGTTTATCATCTCCGATGCGTCTACGTGCTTTCCTACAATATTGTATATCAATATTAAATAGTGAGTTTCATATGATCCCTTTTACTCTCTACATTTTTGGGCTGAGAATACATGCAAATGCTTTATAAACTGATTTACAATATTTATATGCGTGAGTTTCATTGATCCCTTTTTAATTGCTTTTGCAATATATATTTTTGGGCTGAGAATACACATAATTTATTTTAAACGCAATGGATACAAGTACATACTTAATTCTACACTGAGTTTGAACCGAATATGATGCACAATTTGGAGAATATGATGCACAATTTGCAGGCATCACAGGCAGCACCGGTAGCACCACTAGAACCAGCAGCACAACCAACAACAGTACCAATACCACCAACAACAACATCCGCACCGTAAACCTTAACCTCACAATCTGTCCCACGAGTATCAACCTCATATGCACTGTAGGCACCGAAGAATACTAATAGCCATAAACGATGAAGTATTAATTCATAACTTCATTGGAGAAATATCCTGCGACGATTATGTAATCTTTAATATAGAAGAGATTATTCGTTTCTAGTTCCAACCGAAAACCAAATGAGTTTAATAACTCATTAAATCTATATTACATATGAAGGAAATATACATACATATATTTTCATAAAGATTGTAATTGAAAATCCTTTTGTACAAACTGTTAATGATGAGAATATTTTAACGGGTAGGTAATACCCTAGAAATATATAAATTCCACATTAATATGTTACACTATACATTCTTCAATTCTGATTCAGCAATCATTAACTATACTGCTCAAACCTATAGATATACGTATCTGTTCATCGCAGAATAACCATTTTCATTCAATTTCATATTCTGATTTCGATAGATCAGAATCCAAGTCAAGATTAAATGAAAAACATCACTCTTAGATTCCTACATCTTTCAAAACCATGCTTCGAAAACCATGCTTTGAATTCAGAACAGTACTAGAACATCATATGATTAAATTTCGCGTTCAAACCCATCGAAATTCTTGGAAACACTTCAACTAATGAACAAACGAGAAGACAAACTAACTACACAATATCTACGAGAAGAAAGATTTGTACTTATAATCATATATCTGGAAAGCTCTCGAAACCTAAGTAAAACTTTAACACGTATCTGTGATAAATCCTTCGGCATTATTATTACTGAAAATAACCTTGCAATTCCTTTTTAAAAGTATCCAGTATTATCACCCATTCAACTAGTCAACGACGACCTTTCAGACTTATAACTTTGGCATATACGTTTTTGTTACTGGGGAACCTTTTATGTTCCACCATATTAGCAGTAAATGTACCAGCGACTCCGTCACTCTGCTATTTGAATCTCTCCGGAAATCACTATATATACATTGAAACCCTATCATGTACTCATCCACATCTTGTAACAATAGTTGCCGTTCCAACTATCAGGAATTTGCAATCAGTATTTTGAAATCTTGCAGCACGTCTAGGCCAACAGTTATATGTGTACATATAACATCTACCTCCTCGAATTACATACTTCGAATGTGAAGTTTCCGAAAAACACCCCAAACTATGAAACTAGTTCTCTGAAATTGGAACAATGCTGATGAAGCAGCAAAAACTGTAAACGACCTTAACAGTCAAAAGTTTGATGATAAAGAATAGTATGGTGGTAAAGCTGAGAAAAAGAGAAGGTTTGAAACTGGAAAACGGATTGAGCAAAGTATGAAGGAGGGTTGTGGATAAATCACAAAGACTAAACCTGCCTTCAAAGAATACAAATGATTCAGTATCTGCTGAAATCATTAACGAATACCTTGCTACTAACTCAAAATCCGTTACGAACAAATCTTCTTCATCATTCTTCGATATTAGAAATTCTAAGATATCATCGTATCTTTTATTATAAATATCCTCGATATTTCTGAAGATATTTTCATAAGCATTCTTATCTGAAATCATTCATCTCTTCGCGCTATCTGTATTACATCATAAAAGAAACTATTTTAGTTTCTAAATTCTGAAACCTTCAAGTTTAAAATTTGAATGTTTTGAAGTAGTGTTGGGAACTGAAGCATGAATTAGTATAATATAATGACACTTGATCAACGTGATTATATTACAGTAAGTCATGCTGAGTTTCTAATGGAACGTGATAAAGGTTCACAGATCCCACCCTCATAATGAACCATGTTACATAACTCTTTTATTCTATCTAACCTCTAAACATATCAAGAAAATATTTTCTTGATGATTCGGTCTTTTCCGGATATTCTGGTAATTTGACAAATCAAGATCGTGCCATTACGATTACCTTCTTAGAACATTAACTATGTTCATTCTGAAATGTATAGCTACGAATTTTGGACCAGTATCCGATTGACTTAAGGTCGGGAAGAGAAAACGAAAGCATGAAGCTCCGAAATATAATGGAAAATAAAAGCCAGATAAAAACACATAAATTTACAAACCGTGTATATCAATGCGTATAGCAATATAAAGACATGGAAGAATGATAAATACAACTATCCCTAGAGCATAATAGAAATAAACAGATTCTTCTGGTGGGAGCTGGAAAAGAAGGATGAGTGTGGCAAACGTCAATATTAGGTCAAGAACCAGAATTGGATTAAGCATTTTCACAATCTTTTGAATGTATTAATTGGGAAAGAAAGTAGGAGTGGTGAAAATAAATGAAATGGAAGAGGTCAATTCATAGCGAAATATCAGACATAGCAATCGAGGTAGATTACGCATTTAATCAAAGGAAATCATAATTTCCTTAATTCCCGAAGAATCAAATCTTATTTAGATAATAAAGATTTTCTATTCCTTAAATTCCGAAAATCAATCGTTACTACGTCAAGAGATAAGACGCATCTCTATTCTCCATTTCACTCTATTACGATAACTTCTCTTATACGCTTCGAGTAATTGAATTGTTTTATCCATATTACTCAACGGTAATAAAATTCTATTTATCAACTCATATTCGTCATGAAAATATTTTTATTGTTAGCCATGATGACCTCACTCAAATTTCGGGACGAAATTTCTTTAACGGGTAGGTACTGTGATGATCCAGAAATTTCGACTAAATTTAAACTTAATCTTTGTATGATTAACATTTCTGACACGATAAGCAAAGTCTGTAAAACTGAATCTCAAAATTTTTGAATTACTTTTATATATTTAAATACCCTTCGGTTGTTTTCGACGATTCGCGAACAATTATATGTAAATAGATACATATATACTATAACATGAAAAGGAAACAATGTATTAATTGTTTGATACCGTACATTAAACTTATTGGTTTAAATATCTATTTGAATGTATATGATAAGTTGAAATATTTATTATTAAAATTTATTTATAAATAACTTCCAATGTGTATTTAAAAAACTGATTTATGTATATTAAAAAGATATATACATATATATAATAAACGATAGTAACATTCTTTTATTGATTCAATTGATATTTAGATAAGTTAACTAAAGTGTTTAAGATGAACCAGTTAAACACTAATTTGCTACAGTGTTTTCAAATTGCCACATTACTCAAAATGCTACAGTGTTTTCGAAAATCACTATTTGCTATAGTGAAATTTGGCTTTGCTACAGTGAATTGCTACAGTAAAATTTAGCTTGCTACAGTAACTTTGCTACAGTAAAACACTATTTCAAAATGAAAATGTATATATTATATATATATTAACAAATAGCGAGACGATGATTTATAGAAGTAAATGACCAAAACATTTGAAAGTTTAAGTTATACTATGAGTGGTATAGTTTATGAATAATTTAAGGCTATATTTTGACAAAGGTACGTGACACGAAACGTAAAATGCAAGTGTTCTAAAGGTACGAAAGGACATTCGAAAAACCGGAACCGGGACATAAGTCGAGTGATGACGTACGACTTATCGGAACAAAAATTACAAGTCAACTCTGCACGTGAATTTAATATAATATATAATTAATTATATAAATTATATAAATTATATTTATATTAATTTAATATTATGTCGACAAACAAGAAAACAAAAATTTGTGAGCTGGAATCTGAGGCCATGCGATCGCATGGCCACAAGCCTATAAATCCATGCGATCGCATGGAGGCAAAAGTCTGGCCTGATGCTATAAAATGGCATTTTGCTCGACACATTAACACACACATACATATTACTCCGTATTTATTTTATTATTATTATTATTATTATTATTATTATTATTATTATTAAGATTAATATTATTAATAATCTTATTATTATTATTAATTAGTATTATACATAAAATACTACGACGAGGCTATGAGCTTGTCACTTTCAAAATGGTTTCCAAGCGAGCTAGAGCTAAGAAAATTATGGGTTATTGCCAAGAAAATTATGGGTAATGTTTGGGGGTATTTTTGTGAATCAAAACTCGTGTTTATCATCTCCGATGCGTCTACGTGCTTTCCTACAATATTGTATATCAATATTAAATAGTGAGTTTCATATGATCCCTTTTACTCTCTACATTTTTGGGCTGAGAATACATGCAAATGCTTTATAAACTGATTTACAATATTTATATGCGTGAGTTTCATTGATCCCTTTTTAATTACTTTTGCAATATATATTTTTGGGCTGAGAATACACGCAATTTATTTTAAACGCAATGGATACAAGTACATACTTAATTCTACACTGAGTTTGAACCGAAAATCCCTTAGCTTTGGTAACTAGTAACTGCCGGTTATAAGAACTGGTGGGCGCAAGTAGTAGTATATGGATCCATAGGGCTTGACATCCCCGTCCGAGCTAGAGCACTAGCCTTTTAACGGACGTATGCTATTTGAGAAGCGTACACGTTGGTTTGCGTGTATTATTAAGATGATTATACAAAGGGTACAAATTATATAAACGTTAAAGTTTAGTTACCAGGGTGCTCAATTTTGTAGAACCGATTGATAAACGTTTCGGATGAAACAACTGAAATCTTGTGATCCACCTTTTATGTAAAATCTATTGATAAACGTTTTGAATAAAACAACTGAACTTTTGTAATCCACATTGATATACGGATTATGTGTAATATTAAAACTATGAACTCACCAACCTTTGTGTTGACACTTGAAGCATGTTTATTCTTAGGATTCTAGAAGTCTTCCGCTGTTTGCTTATACGTGATACAAGATATGTGCTTGGAGTCATACATGATATATACAAGAAACTTGCATTCACCAAACCATTACCATGTATCTTATTTTGACTGTATTGTCAACAGATGTATTATTGTAAACCATTTAAATGGTGATTGTCTATACGTAGGAATCATCAGATGCTAAAAACCTGGAATTTATATATTCATTTATGAAATACCTTTTCAAACGAATACAATGTTACAAAATGTATCACATAGAGGTCAAATACCTCGCAATGAAATCAATGAATGACGTGTTCGTCCATATGGATTTGGAGCGATCGTCACAGTTGGTATCAGAGCGTTGGTCTTAGCGAACCAGAATTTGCATTAGTGTGTCTAACCGGTTATTGTTAGGATACATTAGTGAGTCTGGACTTCGACCATGTCTGCATGATAAAAGTTGTTGCTTATAATTTTTTGTTAGAAATTACCTGCTTATCATTCCTTGTGTGGAAAATTACCTGCTTATCATTTGTAGTCTAGACACACCTTATTGCATGAATTGCATGACTAGTGTATAGACACAATGAATATCTTAGCGTATCTGTTACTGTTACCTTTACTTGACAGTTTCCAAAAGTTTCTCCGTAATTTGCGGATCCTTTGTACTATATAAAGGTATTCTATGTAATTAGAATATCATCCAATATCCAAAAATCATTTCACATCGAAAATTATTTATCTAACCGTGTAAGATGAATTCGGAAAGTAATTCGAGTTCTTCGGATTCCGATATGAATTTCCACCTGAGTTCCGAAAGCAGTGTAACCGGAATGAATCAACCAATCAGTCATCACCAATTCTGGATGAATTGGGGATGGGTTCGTAATCAACTTAATCAATGGAGACAAGAGGAAGGCGATCCTTTCCACCAACCGAATTCACCTCTTGGTGAGGAACCTGAGGCACTTACCGGCGAACCCGTTCGAAACACTATCTTTACCCTCATTTCCAGGATATTTCGCAATGATTATATGATAACTAGAATTTTAAACTTTATTCATCCTCTCGTACCAACCGCCAATCATCCCGGAATAATAGAAGAAGTTAACGAGCTTCGCGCTCGAGTTGTGGCTTTGGAGAATATGATGCACAATTTGCAGGCATCACAGGCAGCACCGGTAGCACCACTAGAACCAGCAGCACAACCAACAACAGTACCAATACCACCAACAACAACATCCGCACCGTAAACCTTAACCTCACAATCTGTCCCACGAGTATCAACCTCATATGCACCGTAGGCACCGAAGAATACTAATAGCCATAAACGATGAAGTATTAATTCATAACTTCATTGGAGAAATATCCTGCGACGATTATGTAATCTTTAATATAGAAGAGATTATTCGTTTCTAGTTCCAACCGAAAACCAAATGAGTTTAATAACTCATTAAATCTATATTACATATGAAGGAAATATACATACATATATTTTCATAAAGATTGTAATTGAAAATCCTTTTGTACAAACTGTTAATGATGAGAATATTTTAACGGGTAGGTAATACCCTAGAAATATATAAATTCCACATTAATATGTTACACTATACATTCTTCAATTCTGATTCAGCAATCATTAACTATACTGCTCAAACCTATAGATATACGTATCTGTTCATCGCAGAATAACCATTTTCATTCAATTTCATATTCTGATTTCGATAGATCAGAATCCAAGTCAAGATTAAATGAAAAACATCACTCTTAGATTCCTACATCTTTCAAAACCATGCTTCGAAAACCATGCTTTGAATTCAGAACAGTACTAGAACATCATATGATTACATTTCGCGTTCAAACCCATCGAAATTCTTGGAAACACTTCAACTAATGAACAAACGAGAAGACAAACTAACTACACAATATCTACGAGAAGAAAGATTTATACTTATAATCATATATCTGGAAAGCTCTCGAAACCTAAGTAAAACTTTAACACGTATCTGTGATAAATCCTTCGGCATTATTATTACTGAAAATAACCTTGCAATTCCTTTTTAAAAGTATCCAGTATTATCACCCATTCAACTAGTCAACGACGACCTTTCAGACTTATAACTTTGGCATATACGTTTTTGTTACTGGGGAACCTTTTATGTTCCACCATATTAGCAGTAAATGTACCAGCGACTCCGTCACTCTGCTATTTGAATCTCTCCGGAAATCACTATATATACATTGAAACCCTATCATGTACTCATCCATATCTTGTAATAATAGTTGCCGTTCCAACTATCGGGAATTTGCAATCAGTATTTTGAAATCTTGCAGCACGTCTACGCCAACAGTTATATGTGTACATATAACGTCTACCTCCTCGAATTACATACTTCGAATGTGAAGTTTCCGAAAAACACCCCAAACTATGAAACTAGTTCTCTGAAATTGGAACAATGCTGATGAAGCAGCAAAAACTGTAAACGACCTTAACAGTCAAAAGTTTGATGATAAAGAATAGTATGGTGGTAAAGCTGAGAAAAAGAGAAGGTTTGAAACTGGAAAACGGATTGAGCAAAGTATGAAGGAGGGCTGTGGATAAATCACAAAGACTAAACCTGCCTTTAAAGAATACAAATGATTCAGTATCTGTTGAAATTATTAACGAATACCTTGCTACTAACTCAAAATCCGTTACGAACAAATCTTCTTCATCATTCTTCGATATTAGAAATTCTAAGATATCATCGTATCTTTTATTATAAATATCCTCGATATTTCTGAAGATATTTTCATAAGCATTCTTATCTGAAATCATTCATCTCTTCGCGCTATCTGTATTACATCATAAAAGAAACTATTTTAGTTTCTAAATTCTGAAACCTTCAAGTTTAAAATTTGAATGTTTTGAAGTAGTGTTGGGAACTGAAGCATGAATTAGTATAATATAATGACACTTGATCAACGTGATTATATTACAGTAAGTCATGCTGAGTTTCTAATGGAACGTGATAAAGGTTCACAGATCCCACCCTCATAATGAACCATGTTACATAACTCTTTTATTCTATTTAACCTCTAAACATATCAAGAAAATATTTTCTTGATGATTCGGTCTTTTCCGGATATTCTGGTAATTTGACAAATCAAGATCGTGCCATTACGATTACCTTCTTAGAACATTAACTATGTTCATTCTGAAATGTATAGCTACGAATTTTGGACCAGTATCCGCTTGACTTAGGGTCGGGAAGAGAAAACGAAAGCATGAAGCTCCGAAATATAATGGAAAATAAAAGCCAGATAAAAACACATAAATTTACAAACCGTGTATATCAATGCGTATAGCAATATAAAGACATGGGAGAATGATAAATACAACTATCCCTAGAGCATAATAGAAATAAACAGATTCTTCTGGTGGGAGCTGGAAAAGAAGGATGAGTGTGGCAAACGTCAATATTAGGTCAAGAACCAGAATTGGATTAAGCATTTTCACAATCTTTTGAATGTATTAATTGGGAAAGAAAGTAGGAGTGGTGAAAATAAATGAAATGGAAGAGGTCAATTTATAGCGAAATATCAGACATAGCAATCGAGGTAGATTACGCATTTAATCAAAGGAAATCATAATTTCCTTAATTCCCGAAGAATCAAATCTTATTTAGATAATGAAGATTTTCTATTCCTTAAATTCCGGAAATCAATCGTTACTACGTCAAGAGAAAAGACGCATCTCTATTCCCCATTTCACTCTATTACGATAACTTCTCTTATACGCTTCGAGTAATTGGATTGTTTTATCCATATTACTCAACGGTAATAAAATTCTATTTATCAACTCATATTAGTCATGAAAACATTTTTATTGTTAGCCATGACGACCTCACTCAAATTTCGGGACGAAATTTCTTTAACGGGTAGGTACTGTGATGACCCAGAAATTTCGACTAAATTTAAACTTAATCTTTGTATGATTAACATTTCCGACACGATAAGCAAAGTCTGTAAAACTGAATCTCAAAATTTTTGAATTACTTTTATATATTTAAATACCCTTCGGTTGTTTTCGACGATTCGCGAACAATTATATGTAAATAGATACATATATACTATAACATGAAAAGGTAACAATGTATTAATTGTTTGATACCGTACATTAAACTTATTGGTTTAAATATCTATTTGAATGTATATGATAAGTTAAAATATTTATTATTAAAATTTATTTATAAATAACTTCCAATGTGTATTTAAAAAACTGATTTATGTATATTAAAAAGATATATACATATATATAATAAACGATAGTAACATTCTTTTATTGATTCAATTGATATTTAGATAAGTTAACTAAAGTGTTTAAGATGAACCAGTTAAACACTAATTTGCTACAGTGTTTTCAAATTGCCACATTACTCAAAATGCTACAGTGTTTTCGAAAATCACTATTTGCTACAGTGAAATTTGGCTTTGCTACAGTGAATTGCTACAGTGAAATTTGGCTTGCTATAGTAACTTTGCTACAGTAAACACTATTTCAAAATGAAAATGTATATATTATATATATATTAACAAATAGCGAGACGATGATTTATAGAAGTAAATGACCAAAACATTTGAAAGTTTAAGTTATACTATGAGTGGTATAGTTTATGAATAATTTAAGGCTATATTTTGACAAAGGTACGTGACACGAAACGTAAAATGCAAGTGCTCTAAAGGTACGAAAGGACATTCGAAAAACCGGAACCGGGACATAAGTCGAGTGATGACGTACGACTTATCGGAACAAAAATTACAAGTCAACTCTGCACGTGAATTTAATATAATATATAATTAATTATATAAATTATATAAATTATATTTATATTAATTTAATATTATGTCGACAAACAAGAAAACAAAAATTTGTGAGCTGGAATCTGAGGCCATGCGATCGCATGGCCACAAGCCTATAAATCCATGCGATCGCATGGAGGCAAAAGTCTGGCCTGATGCTATAAAATGGCATTTTGCTCGACACATTAACACACACATACATATTACTCCGTATTTATTTTATTATTATTATTATTATTATTATTATTATTATTATTATTATTATTATTATTATTATTATTATTATTATTATTAATCTTATTATTATTATTAATTAGTATTATACATAAAATACTACGACGAGGCTATGAGCTTGTCACTTTCAAAATGGTTTCCAAGCGAGCTAGAGCTAAGAAAATTATGGGTTATTGCCAAGAAAATTATGGGTAATGTTCGGGGGTATTTTTGTGAATCAAAACTCGTGTTTATCATCTCCGATGCGTCTACGTGCTTTCCTACAATATTGTATATCAATATTAAATAGTGAGTTTCATATGATCCCTTTTACTCTCTACATTTTTGGGCTGAGAATACATGCAAATGCTTTATAAACTGATTTACAATATTTATATGCGTGAGTTTCATTGATCCCTTTTTAATTGCTTTTGCAATATATATTTTTGGGCTGAGAATACACATAATTTATTTTAAACGCAATGGATACAAGTACATACTTAATTCTACACTGAGTTTGAACCGAAAATCCCTTAGCTTTGGTAACTAGTAACTGCCGGTTATAAGAACTGGTGGGCGCAAGTAGTAGTATATGGATCCATAGGGCTTGACATCCCCGTCCGAGCTAGAGCACTAGCCTTTTAACGGACGTATGCTATTTGAGAAGCGTACACGTTGGTTTGCGTGTATTATTAAGATGATTATACAAAGGGTACAAATTATATAAACATTAAAGTTTAGTTACCGGGGTGCTCAATTTTGTAGAACCGATTGATAAACGTTTCGGATGAAACAACTGAAATCTTGTGATCCACCTTTTATGTAAAACCTATTGATAAACGTTTTGAATAAAACAACTGAACTTTTGTAATCCACATTGATATACGGATTATGTGTAATATTAAAACTATGAACTCACCAACCTTTGTGTTGACACTTGAAGCATGTTTATTCTCAGGATTCTAGAAGTCTTCCGCTGTTTGCTTATACGTGATACAAGATATGTGCTTGGAGTCATACATGATATATACAAGAAACTTGCATTCACCAAACCACTACCATGTATCTTATTTTGACTGTATTGTCAACAGATGTATTATTGTAAACCATTTAAATGGTGATTGTCTATACGTAGGAATCATCAGATGTTAAAAACCTGGAATTTATATATTCATTTATGAAATACCTTTTCAAACGAATACAATGTTACAAAATGTATCACATAGAGGTCAAATACCTCGCAATGAAATAAATGAATGACGTGTTCGTCCATATGGATTTGGAGCGATCGTCACAGCAGATAATCATTTTTCGTCTTTTGTTGATTCATATTGATCGAATCAAATATAATTCCTTTGTACTGTTTGCGAGATAAAACATCACCCAGTGGCCGCTAGAAAATTAAATTACACTTGTTTAGACTATTAAATATACCTAAGAAATTGATATTGCTTGATTTACGCATGTTTTACCTCGCAATATCATCCTCGTTTTTAGCAGATTAATGAGCTTGGAAGGGTTTTATTTGAGCAAATTGATGTTTCATGGCTAGATATCACTACTTGGTGTAAAATTGACCAACTTTGGCCAAAAAGTGAACAAAAAAGGTAAAAACCAAGACAATACAGAATTTCAGCAAATGCGGCGCATCAAAATGGCTAATGCGGCGCATCTCTAGTGCAAATTGGACCCTTTCAGCACCAGAATCTTTGGAAGTGCAAAAAATGCGGTGCATTTATCATATAATGCGGCACATTCACTCAGATAAATGCATCGCATCCCTCATCTAATTGCGGTGCATCACCTTATCGACCACCAAATGCGGTGCATCTATCAGCTAATGCGCCGCATCTTCACTGTTTTGTGCAGAATTTCTGTCAAGGTTATAAATAGAAAATGGGATTAGGTTTTTGAGAGAGCTGTAGTTTCTACCTCAAATTTTACCCTAAAAACCTTAATTTCATCATCTAGTGGGAGATTAAGGCTTATTTGGAGGATTAAGCTCAAGCTCAAGCAAGTTTAGTGTTAGATCTACATCATATTTCCATTTGGGTTGTAATTGTCACCTTTATCTTCATTGTTTTCATTTAAATATACTTGTAATAGTTGGAATATGTTGGTATGATTTTTCGTATAGCGGGTGTAAGGTACCAGTACAGAACACTATCCGCCTAGCGTAGAGTGATTGAATGTTGATTGATGTTTTCCTTCGAGAAATAATCCCTGCAGACCCAGAACACGGATGAGAGATCCGTGGGGTGGCCTCAATCAAACTGTGGATCAATCTGTAATTGATCCGTATAGCGTTCTGCTGCTAAGCGATTAATGTTTTAAAGTGAGAAAGAACTGTGTGAGAGAGAAAGTGTACTTCTCTCTGAC
The DNA here is from genome assembly GCF_046630445.1 of Rutidosis leptorrhynchoides. Lineage (NCBI taxonomy): Eukaryota > Viridiplantae > Streptophyta > Magnoliopsida > Asterales > Asteraceae > Rutidosis > Rutidosis leptorrhynchoides. Next base: position 62,493,931 of record NC_092342.1, read on the forward strand.
TGAAGTTTAAATTAGATGATCATAAATGCAGTGACCCAGGGGGTCTATTTATAGGCGTAGAATGTCCGAAATTCTCGGAATACACGTGTCAGGCACTGATTAATTCTGTTATGCGAAGTATCCAGAACCGACTTTGGCGTTGATGACGTGGTTGCGTGCTGTTCACGCGCCAAGTAAAAGTTCTTAAGCATAGAAGCTTCCTGCAGGGCTTACGCTTGACGCTGGGCGGCCTACTGAACGTTGTGCGGCAAATGCTAAAAACCGCCAAATATTGTCATCTTTTGTGCTCTTTGATCCATTTTTCTGTATAAAAATGTGTTTTTATGCGTGTATCTCCTAGGATACACCATTAAGTCCCCCAGTTTAATGTCTTTATTTTTGTAAAAAATAAAGTCATTAAACTAAAAACAAAAGATGCTTTTTTTCTCGAAGACACAAAACTGCTGCAGTCGTCTATTTTTCTGTGTTGACATCATGTTCCTAATTATGAATTTGCCCCCAAAAACCTTTTTGATTTATTTTCGAAATTTAAATTGTTGCTCAATTAATCTAGTTCATACACGTAGCTCGATCACACCCTTTCATCGTCTACCAATTTGATTATAAATAATCCGTTCCCCTTTCATTTTTCCTTTTCTGAAAACTGATCATTTGCTTTGAAGATTTCTTCAATTACTCATATAGCGATTAATTTGTGCAAGGTCAGTTCTCGCTTATTCTTCTTCCCTGTTTGTATTGTTTTATTTTGTGCACTATAATGACTGAATCCAGCAGCACTTCTTCATAGAAAGATAATCGCGATATGAGTACTATTCCTTCCAACAGCACCGAAGCCGAAATACACCAGTTGTGCATTGAGCATAGAAATCTTAGATTACTAAATCCGATGGTTCCTTCCACTAGTGATAGGGCCAATAATCCTCCTGAGAAGATGATTACCCTCTACAAGCTTCAATTAACTGTAGGAAATCTCCGTATTCCTCTTTATTCCTTTCTTCAAAAAATTCTTGCCCATTACGGAATAGGTCTTAGTCAAGTTCATCCTCTAGGGTTACAAAAAATTATACTTTTTGAAATGTACTGTAATGCCGTAGAGGAAATACCGAATGCAAATATTTTCCATGAGTTGTTTAGAACTCGATTAGTTAGCAAGTGTTGGTATACATTTGACTGCAAGCCAAGTAAGGCTTTTACTAGGACGAAGGAATCTTCTTTAAAAAATTAGAAAGAGCTCTACTTTTTTGTCAATGAAAGGGTCATTCAAGATGCTTGGGCAAATGTCCGTAAGTGGAGGAAAACAAAAATAGGAGTGAGTAAGTCAACCACTTTATCTGATGATGAGAGGACAACAGTTAAAGACTGGAAGGCATTGGAACTTCCACAACGATCGTATGCTGATAATGAAGCCATTTTAGTCCTCTGTAACATGAGTGATAACTGGCGTACTGGATTTGTGCCAGTGTTGCACTGGAAAGGCTGTGGTAGGGATTTTTATGAACATACTATACTTGTACTATGTCTCTATGAATTAAATGTATATGTTGTTGTTTTATGTTTTCTTCTTTTGTAGAAGAAGATATGAAGGTCTACAAATTGTTTCAGAAAGCCAATTTGGATCCCCTGTCTGTAACCGAATGACCAAAGACTACTGCCGAACTTGAGGCTGATAAAATAAAGGATGCTGAGTTCGAACAACAATTAAAAAGTTCTGAACGGCCTACGGAAGGCGAAGGCGGCAGTGTTGCACATCCTTCTTCGTCTGATGTAGAAATCATTGAGACCACCCCCAAACCGTGTGGCACTAAGAAAACTAGTAAACGCTCAAAGCGTTTGTGGAAGCGTGCAGCGGGTAAAGCTTCTAAAAAATCAAAGAAAAGAAGTATGCATTTCTCTTATGCCTTTTTAATAATGTCTATAATATGTTATAATGCTAACTGTATGCTCATTTGTTATATGAATCAGAATTGATTCTGTCAATACAAGATGATGAAACCACTGTTAGTGGTGATAATAAAAAAGGTGAAAAAGCTGCTGATGATGAAGATGATAATGATGATGATGAAACTAATGACGATACTTTTGAGACTCCACCCTTCAATAATCCATTATTTTCAAAGGGAACTAGCACAACACAATCTTTTTCTTCATTCCAACCGCCTTCAGCTATGCCGTTGGCCGGTTTAAGAAGCTTTTTGGAGAATCCTGTCAATAAATTTGACAGTTTTGTTAACTTTTTGAAGGTAAATATCACAGCTTGATTCATGAAGATCAATTTATAACATATAATTGTTTGCAGGTTATGAATATATGTTTATTTTGCAAGTAAACACAATTGCTGAGCTTTCTTCCTCTCTATCCACAATGACATATAAACAAAGTTGCCAGTCTACCGCTGCTGCAATGATGCTTCTGAATCATCATGTGATGCATGGACTTAAGATGTAGGAAGCTCAAGAAACCATTGTTGCTAATGCTGTTCATAATGCCCAGAGGCTGAAGAAACTAGTGGTTGATGTAAAAGATGTTAATTTAAAGTGGAAAACAGCAATGGACTTGGAAAAAAAGAAAGAAGAAACTTTGCAGCTGGTTGAAACAAAGTGTGTTACAGAGAGAGTAGAGAAGGAGAAAGTGATGGAGGAAAAGGAAAAATTGTTAAAGGAGATTGAAGATTTGAAGAAAATGTTAGAGCAAGAGAGGTGTGTTGTTGAAGAAAAAACTATTGTTGCTGCTGCTTTTGAAAAGAAGTTTGTTGAGTTAAAGGTTGGTATTCCTACCCTTGTGCAGAGGGTATTGGGTTCTCAACTTGTTGGCCAAACTTTCCACAAGTATCTAGAGGCTTCCATTGAGAAGGATCTTTCGGATGCTACTGAAAAAATTTTAAATGCCCTTCCTGAAAAACCAGATCCTTTACCTCCTGTAATTTCAAAACATATCAAGCCTGATGCTGAGGCTAAACTGCAGGCTGCGATAAGTGAAGTGTCCACGTTGAAGATTGTTTCTGTGGCAGATGTGTGTGAGAGGGAAGATGGCTCTGTAAAGGATATTTTAGAAGTACCCATTTGAAAAGCACTTTGTAACCTGCCTTTAATAACATTTTATGTATTATCTGTTTGTATACTTTGCTGTTTATTTGAAATTGTTATGGCTCTTTATGATTAATATGCTCTTGAAAGTGTATATGTGTGTAACCATTGCTAGCTATAGAAAGCTAGGATACCATATGCATATGACACAAAAGATTTTTGCTTTGAACTGATTTTTAATTTGGCATATATGTTAAACTTTCATCCATTATCCGCTATCTGCCAAAAGTTATTGTATTATCTGCCAATGATAACTTTATCAAAATGGATAATGTTTGATGTTATACACCATATGGTTTACCTAGATTACATGTATGTTTCATATCAGCTTATCAGTGAAACATGTATGCCTTTGTTATAAAATAAATGAAATAATTATCCGCCCTCCGTTCTGCATAAGGGCGTTTATTTTGTAAAGATGTGCTGAAAATTTGTAATCAACTTCTGAAACAAAATGTGCATCAATCATACTATCTTTATGTTGATAATGCATCATAAAAAATGATAAGTCCGTTTAAGGTATGCTGTTAGATAATGAATTGTGTTTCGTTTTTCGTATTGCGCTTAGGCGTTGTGCGGCTTATAAAATACACTTGTATTTTTTTCTGTTTTCTGTATATAAATGGATTTATGCATTTTTGATAAACCATTCTGTATGTCATGATATTAAGACATATCTTAATTTTGCATCGGTGCCCTCTAGTGAAGTAACACTTACGCTAGCTGATCCCTTGTGTCTATAATGTTGACACAAGAGCCTCTACCATTGGGGGCATGAAAATGCCTTGCCTTTTGTGGGTAGGTATGAATGCTATGTTCTACATTCGTAACGCGTAACACTTTGCGTGAGAAAAGATAAATTTATTGATATTCCTTTGCCGCACATACAATATTTTGTGCAACATCTTCGTATGGACAGGGTGATCAATCCCACCCAGAAAATTACAAAAATTGTATTGTGCTTTGTTTGAACTGATAAAGAATAAAAAACATGCTAAACAAACTGTGTTGCACGATTCATGCTAACATAATGTTTTCCGTGCAGCGTATTGCGTCCTGCCTCTAAGGCTCCCAATTTTGGGTGGTTTGAAATACCCATTCATATCATTTCTGTTAAACAACTGCTTTGATGGTCCTCCCCTAATAAAATTCCCATGAGCTTCATAAACAACTGATCTCTCCCTTGCCGGTCCAACGTATTCAGAGTGTATCATAGCCACACCATTTGGTGTTGGGAACCGCAATTCTGCACGTGGTGTTGAAGTAATTGCTCGAAATTGAGTTCGCCTTCCAAACAAAGCATTGAATCTTGATCTGCCATCAAGAACCATGAAGTCCACAATTTCTGTTCGGACTAGAGGGTTTGTTCCCAACGTTACATCCAGCTTCACTTTACCAACTGCCCTCATTGATTCTCCCGTGATGCCAGCAATCTTCAAGCTTGTGTAGCGAAGCCTATCCTTCACGCTGAACGGTTAATCTCTAAAACAATGCAAATATAAGATATCTGCCTCACTTCCTGTATCAGTGTAGACTCTGGTAATGTTCTTGTTCGCAATTATAGCTGAGATGATCACAGGCTCTTCTGATAGAAGCCAATTTGGGATAGTGTGAAATGTGATGGGAGCGTACATCCACTGCTCCGTCATGCGCTCTCCGTCTATTTCATACTCCTCCACCTTATTCCATATAACCTTGATGTGCCTTTCAGGGGTTGGGTCCCTTTCATCTTTTCTTTCTTCTCTACTGTTCTAATAATGCCGTCTACCATGACGCACCTTTCCTTTCCAGGCAAAACACTTATTTGGATCATTCCTTTGATATTGTTTTCCCGGTAACAGATGGTTTAATTGTCCAGCTTTAATCTTTGCAATGATTTCCCTCATCAACGACTTAGAGTTGTTTGTGTCGTGTCCCTATGCTTCGTAGAAATCACACCACTTATCACTCTGTGGTCCCTGAAGCTCTTCTATTGGTGGTGATGGGTGAAAGGTTTCCTTAACAGGTTCAGTGAACAAGATCTCCTTCGGAGTTTTTGTTAAAGCCATGATGAGTGGATGTCTGTCTAATGGTTTTCGCTGATGGTAATTGTCATTCGGATGATTATTCTTCCTCCAACCATGTTGCTGCTTCTGGTAATTGTTATCATACCCATGCTGTCTCTGATAATTGTCATTCCTGTTTCACTCTCCGCTTTGCTGTCTGAAATTTCTGTGATAATTATCAACTCTTGGATATCCCATCTCTCCTGCCCTTAAATGCTTCTGAGCAACAACCAATGCTTGGTGTAATGTCTTTGGGACATCATACCGTAACGCGTGAATCAGACTTACGAAAAGACACTTATCAAGATGAAAAATAAACCCTGAAACAAGCTGAGATTCTGGTATGTCAGGTATCTTTTGACACTCGATGGTGTAGCATTTCATGAAATTTCTTAGTGACTCATTCTGGTGCATTGTTATTTCATATGCATCAAGATGCGACAACGTACAGCTTCTCAAACTTTGGTATTGCATCACAAACTTTGCCCTTAAATCAAGGAAACTAGTAATACTCCTTGGTGGCAAACTAGCAAACCATTCCCTCGCCATTTTTTGCAGCACCATTGGAAAGATATGACACGCAGTTTCATCTTCCCAATGCTGCAATCTCATAACGCCTTCAAACATGGTAAGAAAGACTTCTGGATCAGTTGTCCCATCATAAACACCGATAGATGGAATTCCCAAGTTTCTTGGTAATGGACATTATGCAATTCGAGGGATAAAACACCGGGTTGACTCTGCCATTGCTGGTGGTTTGATAGCTTCATCTCCAGTAATTAAGGCAAACAAATTATCTACGGCTGTTGCACGGATGGCGGGCTGTGCCAACTTCTGCTTATATCTTGATGGTGCCGTCTTAGTCAAGATCTCATCCAACAACTTTCCTGCCATCTCCTCAGTCATAAAGAACTGCTCTTCTTCTTCCCCAAAGTCCCAATCATCTTCCATCAAACCTTCATCATTGTGTTCACGCTCAGTATCATCAACCAAAGTATTCAACTGATTGAATAGCTTGAACAATTGCAATTTTGAAATTGACTTTCCTTTGTTGTTGTGCTTAACATTCACATCAGATGCTCTCTTAAAAGAAACAGTGTGTGTTCCTCTCCTGGCTTTCCACATTCCTCCACTAGAGCTTTCTATCAATGGTTTCTTCAATCGTGGTATGGTTTCATGTACATGCTCTTCTGTTGCACCAGTGTGCAATTGATCTTCTTCCTCGATTGAAGTCTCTTCAAGAGTTATCTGATCCACTGGTATATTCTCAATGATGTTTTCATTGATTGGTTCGAGTGTTACTTTTGCTGAGGTTGTTTCAGTTGCCTTCATGCTCTTGGTATTTTTGCTTGTCTTTGAGATGGATGGCGCCATATGTTGGTACGATTTTCCGTATAGCGGGTGTAAGGTACCAGTACAGAACACTATCCGCCTAGTGTAGAGTGATTGAATGTTAATGGAAGTTTGCCCTCGAGAAATAATACATGCAGACCCGGAACACAGATGAGAGATCCGTGGGGTGGCATCAATCAAACTGTGGATTAATCTGTAACTGATTCGTATAGTGTTCTGCTGCTAAGCGGCTAATGTTTTAGAGTGAGAAAGAACTGTGTGAGCGAGAAAGTGTACTTCTCTCTGATTGAAGTTCAAATTAAATGATCATAAATGCAGTGACCCAGGGGGTCTATTTATATGCGTAGAATGTCCGAAATTCTCAGGATACACGTGTCAGTCGCTGATTAATTCTGTTATGCGAAGTATTCGGAACCGACTTTGGTGTTGATGACGTGGTTGCGTACTGTTCACGCGCCTAGTAAAAGGGCTTAAGCATAAAAGCTGCCTGCAGGGCTTACACTTGACGCTGGGTGGCCTACTGAACGCTGCGCGGCAAATGCTAAAAACCGCCAAATATTGTCATCTTTTGTGCTCTTTGATCCATTTTCTGTATAAAAATGATGTTTTTATTCGTGTATCCCCTAGGATACACCATTAGAACATGAAGCTTATTTGATTGTCATGCTTGGCTAATTTGATTGTGTTTGCTTATCTATGAAACACTAATGTAAGGATTTGCCCCAAATCAAGTGGATAATTGTTGTTTGAATGATATACTTGAGTAATTGTTATTGAGTTAGCTAATGATCCATTACTAGTTATTGTTTTGAACCCAAATTTGATTATATGAGTTGTTGATCATTACTAAGTGATTTCTAATGAGATTCAGTTTATACTTCAACATGTTTGCATGATCTAGACAATCAAGGAGAGGATTACAAGTGATTGTGTCTTCTAAGTGTATTGGTTTTCAAAGTATTCTTAGTCAAAACTAGTGGTGCTTAATTTTCTTTAGTGATTTTGATTACTAAGGGATTTTAAGTGATTTTAATCCAAGCATAATCTCAATGACTTCTCATGGTTCAACTTGATCTTGGAATTCGATGCTTATGTGTGTTTACAAAGTGTAACTTGATTAAGGTTTAATAATGATATTAAACATGTAATAGTTCAACAACAAATGTGATAGCAATTGGGATAAAATGGGGAAATCCAAGCATAAGGGTGGATTAGATAAGTGGACACTACTTGTTACTTGATTTATATTTCGATATTTAGTTATTTGATTGTTATTGCAAATCTTAGTTGTTAGTCAAAATCAATGAAAACCCCCAATCAAACTAAGACGATTATTAGTTTCAATATTCAATTGACATACTCTCTTGGGACGAACTTTGACTTTTATGCTTACATGGAAAGTGCTATAATGACCGGGACCTTGTTGCTCGTTAGTTGTGTGTGCTTATTGTGGTATTTGAATCTTGTTATAAACTAAGAGTATTTGGTCCACGCCATCAGCAATACTATGTATAAGCAATGATATAATTTGAAGATCAACGTACTTCTAAATATATGGTGCGTAGAATGTTCGGTGGAGTTGAAGGCGGTCCTCAAGTAGTTTATTACATCATTTTTGTTAGAATTGATAGAAGAGCCTTATATCAAATAAAGGTTCATTAACCCATGTGGTTTGGTAAATGCTATTTTAATAAAGTTGTGTAGACCTCTGACAAATATGAAGTAACCATATCATGCGAGTTTCAGCTAAAACTATAGTCAACCGTGCATATGAAAACATGTGCATATGAAAACATAAATGTAATTACACCATGAAGGAAAATATGATGCTGCAATCCAAACAACCCCTTTTCCAAAGTGTCATGATGTCATCAACATCAATTGTAGTTACAAAGTTATCTAGTATGCCAATAATACCAGGAGGGGAATTAAGAGTGACACCGACGATAGGATCTTCTCGAGTCATCCATCCAGTATACACATCTTGTACACATGTTCTGTTGGGTATGGAATTTTACAATAAAAGTAGCTGGTTATAAACATCATGTTTCTTTTTGCTATGCTAATCTGTTAATCCTTCGGTATGTGGAACCACCTGAACACCACATCAGAGTATTTTAAAATATTAATATGATGATGTAACTTAATTTAGATAATCCAAGTGTCTAATTTGAGCATATATACCTGCTTACTACTAGTAGCAACACTTTTATCCATTGTTTTTTTTGTAACTCAACACTCTTTGATTTGCTGAACTCTCCTGATAACAAGTTTAATATTAGCATATTCAGAAGCAATCAGAAGTTAATAATTACATTAATCAAAAGTTACTAAACACACTAATAGAATATCTGTGTTACTCACGAGTAAGATTCAATTAGAATTATGAGTTAATGGTTGTGCTTGTCTACCCTTATGATGCAGTAAAGGTATCAAATTAGAGACACTAATTTTAAGAATGCATAGCTACTGCTATTTGACGGTGATTTACGAATACAAGAAATTCATAAAGTAAGAAATTCATAAAGCTACCTTATTTTTATTTATCATACGCATTTTCAAGAGAGGCCATTGTATGAAAGTCCCCACAGCCTCATTGAGTGTATTACATTCAAAATATGTATCTAGTATTGAAGCAATACAGATTCAAAGCGAGGCACAAAAAACTTTACTGACACCTACATGTAGTACGGAATCACACGATGTCCATGTAATAAGTTAACTTCAACGGTTGGATACATCAACCCCCTAGCACACGGTATAGGTTATGTACTTTTGGGGTGGAGCAAAACAATATCTGTCTTCGCCTATAAAGTAACAAACGTGAAATAAAAAAAATTAGTATTTAGAAGTATACAAGTATGTATCACATAAGAGTATTTCGAGTAAATAAGTATACAATTATTCAGAGTATAAACAATATCTTTCTTTGTTGCAATTCCATCACTGATTGTGGTGTCAGCCCTTCTATTGTTAAAATCATATTTTGTGCACCATTGTCATTTACAACCGTGTCTACTTCCTGCATGCTTAAGATATAATAATATAACAACATAAAGAACAAAAACGTATATACTATAATATATAATGACTATACTCTGCATGGACTAATGTTGACCATGTAAATCCAGTGTGACGACCCGGGAATTTCTGACCAAATTTAAACTTAATCTTGTTATGGTTTCGACACGATAAGCAAAGTCTGTAATGTGAGTCTAAAAAATATTTGAACTGTTTCATGAATTCATTTGACCTTCGACCGCTCTCGACGATTCACGAACTACTATCTGTAAATAAATACATATATATTTAAATGTATATATTAATTCAAAATAGAAACTTATATGATTAAATTCATTTGTGTAAATAAAATAATATGTGATATTAAAATAAATCTATATATATGTATATGTAAGGTATATTGAATGTATATTTATATGGTTTCAAATTTATTAAGAAAACGATAATAGCACTCGTTTGTCAGTCGATCGATATTAAACAAGTTAAATTCGAACTTATGTGATTTTAAAATAAACGGTGATCCGAAAATGAGTTCTATAAATTTTAGGCTTACTAAAAATGTATTTAGGATTTAGTTTTTGAATTTTAACACTTTTTATATTTTACCCTGAATTGAGAAGGACAGTTGATGTAATTTTTATTTAATAGTTAATGACCGAATTTTATACCATAATGACCAAAATAAATAAATATAGTTAATTTAAAAATATGGGATTTTTCTGAACACTTTTATCCGCCACTAATTATCAACGAGGTATGAAATAGTAGTCCGTGAAATCTGTCGTTAGAATAATACTACGTATCTAGCTGCTAGTTCATTTAACACGTACTTATTTCATTAGAATATTAATACTAATATTATATTAATTAGTACTGTTTTTGATTGAATAATTATGACACTTTCTATTAAAATTATATACATGAGTGTTTCTTTTATGTTTACTGTCCCAACATCAAACCACCATCATCTATATTTATATATGCATATACCCATACATGATAAACTATCACCACATCCTTCTATCTTTTTCTTTCTTTCCCTTTTCGATCAAACCCCACTACCCACCAACTGAAACCATCACCAATTATTTCTAGATTTTTAGTGCAGTTTTATGGTTCAAGAAAAACAACCCAACATTCAAAGCCAACACCATCATCACAAACAACTCACAAATTACTCCCTCTTGTTTACTTCATTGACCAAAACCACACACCAATTTGAGTGGTACAACTTAACACCCATAAGGTACAAACTCATCTCTAATATTTATATTTATATGTTGTATGTTATTGTTAATGTTTTCCCTATTCCAAAAATTCGTGGGACAAGAAAGTATATAATTAAAAGAAACTTTTGTTTTATCATTAATTAATCAAATGCACCCTTGCTTGAATTTTTTTTATCTAAAGGTACACCTTTACTACATAACTTAATTGTTAAGTTTATATTTGGAACCATATATATGTATCATGTAATTTACAATGAGTATGTTTATGTATTTTTAATATTCTTTCATTAAAAAAAAAAACAAATACCAATATATGTACATATAAATAATATCACTAGATGGCTAAAGCTTTTTGTTCACATGAGTTTGCCAGGATGTTACATATATACGAAGTAATATATATATATATATATATATATATATATAATCATTAATTTATTTACTTTTTACTAAAAATTACTATAGTCTTGTTCTCTATTTTTATTTTTAACTCCTTACTAAAAAGTCCTTGTTGTTTACTACTACTACTATACTAGTAATTCATATTTGAATATGAAATATGATTTTGCGATTATTTTATTTATAACTATAATGGTTTACATCTTATATCTTATATTAATATGAATTGTATAAAATATCAAAATGAGATCACATAAAAAGAATATACTCCGTAGTGCTTAACGTGTAAACTTAATTGATTTAGTGAATAGCTATCTAAGAATCATCTAAATTATTAATTATGTTTTCTCAAATTAAGTAAATTATATAGAAAAATGGTATCATTTTTAATACGTATATTTTTTATATAAATATTATTAACTTAATTTTTTTTTATGTATATTGATATCTTTATATAAATATAATTAACTTAAGTTAAATTTTGAGAAGTGAGATAATAGTGAGATGTAGAGATTTAAATGCAAAAAGTCCTAGGAGTTTGCAAATTTGAGGATGTATGTTATTTTATTTGAATCAATATGAAACTGAGCGAAATAGATTAGGGTATCGGAGATGAGAAAAAAATAAAAAAAAATAAAAAAATAAAAAAAAAAGGATTTTAACCTTCTGAGTATATGAGTTGTTGAAATATACCAAAAGTTGACTGGTGGCATACATAAAATATGCATTCAAAATGTAGAGATATAGAGATTTATAACATATACTGAATCTCAAAATCCGAGTGGTGGCACGTGCATCCATAGCTTATGCCATGGATTCGCCCCTATCTTCGTCAGATTAATTATTATGTAGAAACAATTCAGTCATATATGAAAGAAATAAACAAGTTGGTCATGGAAAGTTTCATGAATTTACACTTTGCATCCCTTGCCTATATGTAGGTTTATAACTTAAGCATAAAACTATTTAAATTATTTTATAATGAAAAGATTGTAGTAGTAGAGAATTGAATATGTTGAGTTACGTCAAGAAAGGCAATAAGATTTTATAAATTCACATTTCCAGTCCTCGAGTTATTTATTAGTTTACAAATTAAATATAAAGTTTTATATTCCTAATATATTTATTATATTTATATTTAATAATTAAGATTATGATCTAATATGATTATGATATTAAAAATGATAAAGATTATGATTATGATTATTATTACTATTATTATTATTATCATGATTATTATTATTATTACAAAATAATACAATTTTTATTAATTATTATTCTTTTATCAAATAAATATTAGGTACATAAAGATATATTTACTACATATAATATAAGTATATTAATATTACATAATATTAATGATATTTTAATATATTAATAAATTGATATATTATTATAAATATCATTATTAATATCATATAAAAATACTTATATATATATATATATATATATATATATATATATATATATATATATAATATTAATATAACATATTAATTATTAAGATAATAAGTATATTAATAATATTAGTATATATATATATATATATATATATATATATATATATATATATATATATATATATATAATATTAGTATATAAACTTGTTTAAATGTTTGTATATGTGTTAATATATATACTTGATATAGGTTCGTGAATCCAAGGCCAACCCTGCATTGTTCAGTATCGTCGTATGAATATTTTTACTACAAAATATTGTATTGTGAGTTTCATTTGCTCCCTTTTTACATATATTTTTGGGACTGAGAATACATGCGCTGATTTTATTAATGTTTTACGAAATAGACACAAGTGATCAAAAACTACATTCTATGGTTGGATTATGAATATTGAATATCACCCCTTTTTAGCTTGGTAACCTAATAATTAGGAAACGGGTATGACCCCTAATTGACGCGAATCCTAAAGATAGATCTATAGACCTTGACAAGTCCCATTCGGGGTACGAATGCTTTAGTAATTCGAGATTATTATACAGACGAGAGGTTCTGTTTTGGTGTTATTCTATGCATTAAGTTAACGTCGGTTACCAGGTGTTCAATCCATATGAATGATTTTTATCTCTATGCAGTTTGCGAAATGCCTGATATGAGAATGATGTTTATGAAATATGAAAATCTTGTGGTCTATTAAAATGATGGAAATGATTATTTATGTTAAACTAATGAACTCACCAACCTTTTGGTTGACACTTTAAAGCATGTTTATTCTCAGGTACGAAAGAAATCTTCCGCTGTGTATTTGCTCATATTAGAGATATTACTTGGAGTCATTCATGAAATATTTCAAAATATGTTGCATTCGAGTCGTCGAGTTCATCAAGATTATTACTAAGTCAATTATAGTTGGATATATTATGAAATGTTATGCATGCCGTCAACTTTCGATGTAATGAAAGTTTGTCTTTTAAAAAACGAATGCAATGTTTGTAAAATTGTATCATAGAGAGGTCAAGTTCCTCGCGATGTAACCAATTATTGTGAATCGTTTGTAATCGATATGGACTTCGTCAGGATGGATTAGGATGGGTCCCTTCAGTTGGTATCAGAGCGATGGTCTTAGCGAACCAGGTCTGCATTAGTGTGTCTAACTGATAAGTCGTTAGGATGCATTAGTGAGTCTGGACTTCGACCTTGTCTGCATGTCAAAAGTTTTGTTTATCATTTCTAGTCAGAAATCATCTGCTTATCATCCTTAGTCTAGACACATCTTATTGCATTGATTGCATGATTAGTGTATAGACAAAATTCATATCTTATCATATCTGCTAATTCATATCTTAAAGTATCTGTTACTGGAAACTTTTCCTGACATTTTCCATAGAATCCTCCGTAACTTATGGGATTTTTGTATTATATATGCATATGTAAATTATGTATTGCAGGGTACTAATCTACATCCTATTCTATTCCTTATCGAAAAGCCTTCATCTGATCGTACGAGATGAGTCCCTTAACCAGTTCGAGTCCCTTAGATTCCGATAACTATTCCGATAGTTATTCCGACAGCTATTCCGACATAGAGTTTCACTCGAGCTCCGAAAGCAGTGTCACCGGAATGAATCAACCAATCAGCGATTCCCAATTCATCTGATGGTTTCGTAGTCGACTTAATCAATGGAGATGCGAAGAAGGCGATCCCTTCCACCAACCGAATTCACCTCTTGACAATGAACCTGAAGCGTTTACCGGCGAGCCTGTCCGAGATACCATTTCCTCTCTCATTTCCAGAGTATCTTGTCACGATCATATACTATCTCAGATTCTAAACCTCATTCATCCGCTCGTCCGAACCGACAATCATCCCGGTATAATAAAAGAAGTCAACGAACTTCGCACCCGAGTTGTAGTCTTGAAAAATATGGTGCAAAACGTACCAGCTTCAGCAACATCACCGTCACCAACAGTACCACCAACATCAATACCAGTACCACCAACAACCCAAGTTTCAACATCACATTCCTAATCATCATTCTACGAATCGATCTACATCATTTATCTTCGTTCTACATGACGATTATGTAATCTCTAATGTTTTAGGGATTATGTATCATAGTTCTAATCATAAATCAGATGAATTCAATATCACATTGACTCATTAAATCCATGATTACATATGAAGAAAATATATATGTATATATGTTTTCATAAAGATTGTAATTAAAAATTCTTTTGTACAAACTGTTAATGATGAAAATATTTTAACGGGTAGGTAATACCCGAGGAATATTTAGATTTCACATTAACAAGTTAAACTGTACATTCTTCGAATCTGATTCAACAGTCATTTACTATCCTACTTACATTCACAGATATACGAATCCGTTCACCACAGAATAACCATATTAATTCAATTTCATATTTGGATTTTGACCTATCAGAATCCAATAAGTGGCATAATGAAGAAAACAGTGGATAAAATAAAATTTGTTAGAAACAAACAAATTAACTATGAGAAATTTTGTTAAGAATCCACGCTAACTGTTCCTAGCTAATTGTCCCTAGCTAACTGATTACATTTTATATTATCGCAATTTAATTATCGCAATTTACATTCTCGCAATTTTATTTATCATCATTTAATTTATGTTATTTACTTTACGCACTTTATTTATCGTTATTTAATTTCTGTTATTTATTTTTACGCACTTTAAATATCGGGACACGTATACAAGATTTTGACATATCATATCGACGCATTTATATATATTATTTGGAATAACCATAGACACTCTATATGCAGTAATGATCGAGTTCTCTATACAGGGTTGAGGTTGATTCTATAATAATATATATAATTTGAGTTGTGATCGAGTCTGAGACATGTACACGGGTCACGATACGTATTAACTAATTCGAATATTATAAACTATATATGAATTATTGAGTTAGTGACTGTGGACTGCTAACTGTGGACTACCAAGTTTGGACTATTAAAAATGAATTAAAATATTGATTATAACATATGAAACTAAACAATTCTTCAAGTTTGCCACTTGAGTTCATCTTAAACCTGGTTTGTATCTTGACGATTGCAATCTGCGTTCAAACCTTTCATGATTCTTGAAAACACCTCAATCGAGAAGATGAACAAACCGCACTTCATCTACGGAAGAAAAGATTTATGCATATAGTATTGCACCTGAAAAACTCTCAGAAACTGAGTAAACGCTTAACGTGTAGCTGTGCTAATTCCTTCAGCGATACTATTACCAAAAATAACTTGGTAATCCCTTTTAAAATAGCAAATTTTGTCACAGCTCCAGCAAGTCAACTTCGACTTTTCAATCGAAACAACCTTATTATCACCTTGATATATATGTATGTTCTTTTATTGTTACCGGGAAACCTTTTATGTTCCACCATAGTACCATCCACGTTTAATCATCTAAAAACACAATTCCCTTGAAACCACCTCGAATTGATAACCAATGATTCAGATATGGTAGCATTAAATACAGAGGAAACAGCAAAATCATAGATGGTCTAAACAGCCAACAGTTTGATAATAAAGAATGGAATGTTGGGAACGCTCGATAGAAAATTTGGTACTGAAAAAAAAAGAAAAAAAACGATTGAGCAAACTACGAAGGAGTCTCTGAACAAATCACAGGGACTAAACTTGTACATTAAGAATCCTGATGATTCTGTTTCTGATGAAATCTTTAGCGAATACCTTGCTTCTGACTCCAAACTCTTGCGGACAAATTTTCTTCACCATCCTTCGATATTAGAAATTCCAAGATATCATCGTATCTTTCATTATAAATTTCTTCCATATTTTTGAAGATATTTTTATAACTATTCTTATATGAAATCATTAATCTCTTTGTTCTATCAGTGTTACATCATATAGAAACTGTTAGTTTCTATATTCTGTAAACTTTCGAGCTTAAAATATGAATGTTATTGAAGTAATGTTAGGAACTGATGCATGAGTTAGTATAATATAATGACACTTGATCAACGTAATTATATTACAGTAAGTCATGCTGAGTTCTAATGGGACGTGATGATTCACAGATCATAATATCATCAGGTGCCATGTTACATAACTCTTTCATTCTACTTAACTCCTGAACAAATCAAGAAAATGTATTCTTGATGGTTCTATCATCTATGATATTGATAAATTTGAAAATCAAATCGTGCTATCACGTTCCTTCCTGCTTAGAACATTATAATCATTCAAAACTCTATATCTACAAATTCTGGACCATTATTCGCTTGACTTGAAGTCGGGAAGAGAAAACACAAGCATAGAGCTTCGAAATATAAGGGAGAATATAAAGCCGATAACAACACATAAATTACAAACCGTGTATATCAATGTTTATCGCAACATAAAGACACGGGAGAATTAAAAACATTATAACCCCAAGGGCGAAGTAGAAGAAAGCAGATTCCTCTGGTGGAAGTTGGAAAAGGAGAATGATTGTTGCGATAGTAAGGATGAGGATAAGGATCAGAACTGGATTAAACATTTTTTTCACAATGTTTTGGATGTATGAACTAAGATAGAAAGTATAGAAATGGTGAGAATAATGGAACGGAAGAGTTTAATTTATAATACTTATATATATATATATATATATATATATATATATATATATATATATATATATATATATATATATATATATATACTCTCTCCGTCTCATTCCAATAGTTCACAGACAAAAAACACGCAGTTTTAGGAAATCCCACTAACTTTATTTCTCCACCAATAAAATATCTTCTCTCTCCAGATCCACCAATGAAAAATCTTCTTTCCTTTCTATTTATGGAAGTGGACTATCAGAATGGGACAGCCCAAAATGGAATACTGCCCTATTGGAATGAGACGGATTGAGTATATATATATATATATATATATATATATATATATATATATATATATATATATATGTATATATATATATATATATATATATATAATATTAATATAACATATTAATTATTAAGATAACAACTATATTAATAATATTAGTATATAAACTTGTTTAAATGTTTGTATATGTGTTAATATATATACTTGATATATGTTCGTGAATCCAAGGCCAACCCTGCATTGTTCAGTATCGTCGTATGAATATTTTTACTACAAAATATTGTATTGTTAGTTTCATTTGCTCCCTTTTTACATATATTTTTGGGACTGAGAATACATGCGCTGATTTTATTAATGTTTTACGAAATAGACACAAGTGATCAAAAACTACATTCTATGGTTGAATTATGAATATTGAATATCACCCCTTTTTAGCTTGGTAACCTAATAATTAGGAAACGGGTATGGCCCCTAATTGACGCGAATCCTAAAGATAGATCTATGGACCTTGACAAGTCCCATTCGGGGTACGAATGCTTTAGTACTTCGAGATTATTATACAGACAAGAGGTTCTGTTTTGGGGATATTCTATGCATTAAGTTAACGTCGGTTACTAGGTGTTCAATCCATATGAATGATTTTTATCTCTATGCAGTTTGCGAAATGCCTGATATGAGAATGATGTTTATGAAATATGAAAATCTTGTGGTCTATTAAAATGATAGAAATGATTATTTATGTTAAACTAATGAACTCACCAACCTTTTGGTTGACACTTTAAAGCATGTTTATTCTCAGGTACGAAAGAAATCTTCCGCTGTGCATTTGCTCATACTAGAGATATTACTTGGAGTCATTCATGAAATATTTCAAAAGATGTTGCATTCGAGTCGTCGAGTTCATCAAGATTATTACTAAGTCAATTATAGTTGGATATATTATGAAATGTTATGCATGCCGTCAACTTTCGATGTAATGAAAGTTTGTCTTTTAAAAAACGAATGCAATGTTTGTAAAATTGTATCATATAGAGGTCAAGTTCCTCGCAATGTAACCAATTATTGTGAATCATTTGTAATCGATATGGA